>NC_057847.1:56590000-57215000 GCF_910594005.1 Cervus elaphus
GCTGTAATTATTCAGCTTCCACTTTTTCGAAGCCGCATCGTGATATTCCTAACAGAGATTGGAAAGCACAAATGCTAGTCTGAATTTCAAGTTTCACAATCAGTTTTTTCACCCACACTATTTAAATATCCTGTTCTCTATTGCATTAGAAGGGTTTGTGATCCAACTCCACTGTGAAACATTTTGTATTCTAGAAAGGAATAGATTTCTATACTGAATAAATTCAGCCTGCCTTGAGAAATAGTTCCTCCAGTGAAAAAACAAATAAGTAAATTTCATTCTAAAAAGTTACAATTTGTGTATTAGTACCCAATTATCATATCATTGAGGCATGCTGAAACATTCAGCCAAAATACAGAGAAATGTCCTTTACAGGAGGATCAATGAGTATGTATGTGAGAAGTCAAATGTCCAAATATGCTGAGTACAAAGGAGAAATATATTTAATGGTGTGCTTATCACTTATTCCTTAATTTTGTCTTCCCAAAGGCTTAAAGAAATCCAGGTTTATCATACTTTAGTAGGAAGAATCAATTTGTTTATGCCTCCAATAGTAGTTATTTGATGCGTTGGTTGTCCTGTCTTTGTATCCACCAGACTATGAGATAGCTTAGATTGTAGATTACACTGATTTTACATTTTTATATACCTCACTTCTAGCCTAAGATTTGCTATATATGCAATGCCCAATAAATATGTTTAGTTAATCGATGCAATGTAACATGAGACTGTTTATTGTGGGCTGACAATTTTTTGTTTTCCTAAACCCATGTGAACCTAATTGGGTCAACAAATACTCCTATTTGCTCCCTTGGGCTCCTTGTTTCAGTTTTCCTTGACTATCCACAACTGCCTGTCATATATTTTTAATCACATCAATTATATAAACATTGCAAAGACTTCTCCGGGAGTTTGATGTGAGAAAATTAACTTCTTAGCTGAATTTTTACTGGAGAACATTCAGGTTTAATGTGTTGATAAAGATTAATATTCTAATACTACCTAGACAAAAAGTTCTTGGGTCATCCATCTAGTCATTTATTTTTATTCATTCATCCATTTATTCATTCAAACAGCGTTCAGTAACTTCCACTTATTATGTACAAAACATGATACTGGATGCCTGGGCAGAAGAAAAATAGTTTCTTTTAAGAACTTTCAGTCTACCAAGCTTATTTGGTCTATCTTTGCAAAAGCCTCATTATCATAGAACATGTGGTGGAAATGCAAAGATAAATCAACCAGTGCTTCTAACCTTTTTAAGGTCAGGCGTGCCTGTAAGATTCTGATGAAAGCTAATGATATTCTCATCATAATTACAAGTATACATATATTAAATTTATTTGTATTGTTTCATATGATTTACAGAAAAATAGACGTTTACCCAGGGGTTGAAAATTAAGAAAAACCTTCTAATTTGGTTTAAAATATTTATTATTTTAAAGATAAAAAAGGGCAATCTGAAAAAGAAAAAGTCTTTTCACAGCCCATCACTATTAATTTTAATGTATTTCCCTATAATAAAAATTTTTATCAATTCATCTTTAAAATTTCCCCTTCCTCATTCTCATTACCCTTAAAACAAACATCACCTCTACTATCTTCCCCTGACAGTCTATTTCCTTAAGATAGTCTCCAAACATTCTAAAGTTGGTTGTCTTTTCCAATCTTCTATAACTACTAGTCTGAATAACATTAACCTCAAATAAAATCACATTTCTCTAGGACCTCAAACACTGCTACCATCCTAAAATAATGAATTGTTGAAATCCTAGGCACTACTTGATTCCGTTATTGTGTTGAATTTACATAGGTAACAATGATTTTATAGAAAATCACTATATGCAAACATATTTTTAAATTTCCAAATTATACAAAATCACTTTATATGCTATAAAGTCTGCATTAATTCTGAAGATTATTTAAAAATTAAGATAAAAATCTTCCTACCATTAGATTTATAGATTTCTAATAAATTTTGCCAAACAGCTTAGATACTTTTTAATAGGACACATTTTCATCTTGAGATATTCACGTTCAGCACCCATACTTTGCAATTAAGATAGCAGCATGAAGAAATATTGTTAGCTGTTAGTGTCATGTGTGACAGTAATATAAAGTTAATTGATATATGAGTTACAAAATTATACTGCTGGTTATTGCTTGAAGGCCTAATGTTGAGCCCCAGTTTCCATCAGGTGACAGTTTTAATATCTGCTGGTGATGCTCATTTTATCTCTAGCAGCTGTTTGATTTTTCCTGGTTAGAGGAAAGATTTCAAAAAATGAAACACTGTGAGGTCTTTGGGAAAAGGAGAAAAAATAGAACAGAGGAAATAAGTTTTATTTATAGAAATATATCTATCATAGATGTATCATATCCATTTCACATTTTCTCATGTTTATGTGGTGGAAAACCTAAATACTTTTAGATATGAAAATTAGCAATGAATCTATATAAGCATTTCCAAATAGTTTTAAATATATTTTTAAATTTTTTAATTAATTAATTTTTTAAATTGAAGGATAATTGCTCTACAGAATTGTGTTGTTTCTGCCAAACATCAACATAACTCAGCCATAGGTATACATATGTCCCCTGCCTCTTGAATCCTCCTCCCACCTTCTTCCCCTTCCCACTCCTCTAGGTTGTTACAGAATCCATGTTCCCTGAATCATGCTTCAAACTCCCATTGGCTATCTATTTTATGTACAGTAATGTAAGTTTCCATATTTCTCTCTCCATACATCCCACCCTCTCTTTCCTTCCCCTTCACTCCCCTTGTCCATAAGTCTGTTCTCTATGTCTGTCTCACTACATTTAATCATCCTAATAAATGGTAAATTACAGCAATATAATTTTATAGAATAATTGCTATACTATTTTGACTTAACCCTTTATAATCATCTCAATTCACGATGCCTCTAGGTTCTCAAAAGATAATTTAATACAGTGGGTTCTATCCCTAATTATACAAATATTCATTATGCAAATGTCTCAGCATATAAATAGGATGCATTTCATTTTATTATATTTATTCTGAAGGATACCATGTCAAGCCAGTTATCCATTATTTTGATTTATCTATTATGTATTCAACACTGGAATCTGTTATTAAAATGTATTCATAACTTTCTGGAGAAAGAAATGGCAACCCACTCCAGTATTCTTGCCTGGAAAATCCTATGGACAGAGGAGCCTGGCAGGCTACAGTCCATGGGGTCTAAAGAGTGGGACAAAACTTGGTGACTAAACCACCAGTACGTAATTTTCTAGTCTAAATAGAGTCATTTAGATGTTAACTTTTCAACTAAGGAATGAATGTATATATATATATACATTTATATATAATTTATGTTATTATTATCAAATGCATTAAATATGCACCCTTATACACATATATAATGCTACTACCATTTTTTAGCCATATAATATACATTTTAACATGATAAAAATATACATTTTTGTTTTTTAATGCATTTCAATATCTTTTAATACTATACTAAATTTGATTTTAAAAATCTGTTTATTTAAATAAAATATGATGGTAAATAATGAGAAATGAACTGGTTATTTATGGAACTGAATGGAGAGATGTTCTTCTCCATTTAGTAAGTCCTCTGTTATACTGTTTCACTTACTCATGTATCTTTTGTTGGTAGTTGCTTTATAGACAAATATTTACTTATTTGTATCTTTTATTATAGTTGCTTTATAGAAAAATAATTTTTTGAATCATGTATTAAATGCCACTCTCCCTCCCTTTCAAAATGTCTTCATTTGAGTGAATATTTTTCATGAGAATCCATGGGAACTTTATAGATGGACATTTGAGAAAGTCTTTTTTCGGGGGCGGGGGTTGGGATTGGAGCTAAGAGGCAGATAGAGGAATTAATTTAAACTAATTTATATGATTTATCCAAACATGTCTATTAAGAAACATAGAGAAAGATGGTGCTTTAGAGTCATAGAGGCCATTTAATTTAGGAAAGTTAGTACTTGTGTTTCTCACCAGTTCAGTTTATGTATAAACATTGTTTTAAATTTCCTGATATTCTACTGCTCACATTTAATGTGAACATGGTTAGACCTATCATGTAGGCAATCAGATAAAGAATATTTTTGTTACTGGATTAAACTGATAACCTGATGACATGGTCTCCTCATGTTTCATTCAAAGCAATAGCCAAACTAATTTTTTTTTTAAGTATTAAAAAAAGAAATTACATCTGTACTGGAATCCTTTGCAAAGCAGTTGAAGGGAATTCATTCCACAAAAGAGAACAAGTGCTATTAAATATCTTATCTTTTTTCTAACAATTTCCACAGAGTGACAGTTACTAAAAACTGTTTCCTATTCCTCTTCCCCATTCTCCTACTACCAACCTTTTCATTTTTGTCCTTCTTCATTCAGCTTCTCAATCTGTTCTCACCTTCATCTAGTAGCTTTCCTAAAGTAAACCAGTTTTGGTATATTGTGGTTTCCTCAGTTCTTCAAATCTAGCTAATTCTGTGTTGAACAGAAAAGAAAGGAACAGGGCATGATAGACACTCGGGCAGATGGAAAGGGTTGAGGCCTCAATGAACACTAAAGGATGGTATAGTAGTAACTTTATCCCAGCAAAAGTTATATTGTCAAAAAACATCTGCAAAGAGAAAATCTACAGTGTTTGTAGGTAGGACTTATGCATTGGCTTTTATATTTAACTACACTCTTTAGCCCAGTTGATCCTTCCGATAGATATTATTCCTACAATTTCTAATAATGACCAAACAATTTAAGGTAACTTAAAGATGCAGAACAAGTAAATGTAGGGGCCAAATCTAAACATAGATCTTCTGATGCCTACTGTCCATGCCAAGCAGAGTCAACCAATATCAACATTCTTCAAGGGAATATATGAATATATAATTACTATTATAATAATGTGTTCTATGATAGGCAAAGATCAATAATTCTCACAGCCATGTAAAAGGAAGAAGAAATAACAAGGAAGAAATAAATATTTTGGTAGAAATCAGCCCAATAGGGCAATGATATAGTTCAAAACATAGAGTTCTTAGAGTTTACTGAACACTGTCTGGAAAATATTAATTCAATTGGGTGAACAAATGCTATCAATGAATCAAGAAGTAAGATTTTTAATGCCATTTTATGGCTGTCATTTTCCAGAAATATTTTGAACAAGAGGTGTGTCAAACTTTTACCACTCTTTTCAAACCCATCGTCCCAATTTACCTTTAGTCTACAAAGAAAATAATTCATTAAATATGAATTTTTTCAATTTTCTTCTACTCTATCATTATTAATCATACTTTAAATTCGTATCTAGATATTCATTTGTCTTTGAAAAAAGATCTCTTATAAATTATCCTTTCAATGATTTCTATGTTTTTCTCTCTGAATTTTTTTTAAACATATTAACTCTATCATGATCTTCCTCTTAAGCTATCTACTAATCTTTATACATCCTTGGCTTTATTTCCTCGGTTTACAGTTTTCCCCATGCTTATATTCATTGAAAAACAACAAATATGACAAACAGCTATACTGCTACTCCAATTTCAACTCTTATTTTCTCATTCACTTGGAGTTTTCCCCTTTATTCTGGAAAATGTCAGTCCGCCATTGTTTTTTATCATCTTAACTTCCTTGGGCTACTGTAAATAAGATTTTTCTGACCTATACATAGAAAACTATAAAACACTGATGAAAGAAATCAAAGAGGACACAAACAGATGGAGAAACATACCGTGTTCATGGATTGGAAGAATCAATATTGTCAAAATGGCTATTCTACCCAAAGCAATCTATAGATTCAATGCAATCCCTATCAAGCTACCAACGGTATTTTTCACAGAACTAGACCAAAGAATTTCACAGTTTGTATGGAAATACAAAAAACCTCGAATAGCCAAAGTAATCTTGAAAAAGAAGAATGGAACTGGAGGAATCAACCTGCCTGACTTCAGACTCTACTACAAAGCCACAGTCATCAAGACAGTATGGTACTGGCACAAAGACAGAAATATAGACCAATGGAACAGAATAGAAAGCCCAGAGATAAATCCACGAACCTATGGACACCTTATCTTTGACAAAGGAGGCAAGGATATACAATGGAAAAAAGACAACCTCTTTAACAAGTGGTGCTGGGAAAACTGGTCAACCACTTGCAAAAGAATGAAACTAGAACACTTTCTAACACCATACACAAAAATAAACTCAAAATGGATTAAAGATCTAAATGTAAGACCAGAAACTATAAAACTCCTAGAGGAGAACATAGGCAAAACACTCTCCGACATAAATCACAGCAAGATCCTCTATGACCCACCTCCCAGAATATTGGAAATAAAAGCAAAACTAAACAAATGGGATCTAATGAAACTTAAAAGCTTTTGCACTACAAAGGAAACTATAAGTAAGGTGAAAAGACAGCCGTCAGATTGGGAGAAAATAATAGCAAATGAAGAAACAGACAAAGGATTAATCTCAAAAATATACAAGCAACTCCTGCAGCTCAATTCCAGAAAAATAAATGACCCAATCAAAAAATGGGCCAGAGAACTAAACAGACATTTCTCCAAAGAAGACATACAGATGGCTAACAAACACATGAAAAGATGTTCAACATCACTCATTATTAGAGAAATGCAAATCAAAACCACAATGAGGTACCATTACACACCAGTCAGGATGGCTGCTATCCAAAAGTCTACAAGCAATAAATGCTGGAGAGGCTGTGGAGAAAAGGGAACCCTCTTACACTGTTGGTGGGAATGCAAACTAGTACAGCCACTATGGAAAACAGTGTGGAGATTCCTTAAAAAGCTGGAAATAGAACTGCCATATGACCCAGCAATCCCACTTCTGGGCATACACACTGAGGAAACCAGATCTGAAAGAGACACGTGCACCCCAATGTTCATCGCAGCACTGTTTATAATAGCCAGGACATGGAAGCAACCTAGATGCCCATCAGCAGATGAATCGATAAGGAAGCTGTGGTACATATACACCATGGAATATTACTCAGCCGTTAAAAAGAATTCATTTGAATCAGTTCTAATGAGATGGATGAAACTGGAGCCCCTTATACAGAGTGAAGTAAGCCAGAAAGATAAAGAACATTACAGCATACTAACACATATATGTGGAATTTAGGAAGATGGTAACGATAACCCTATATGCAAAACGGAAAAAGAGACACAGAAATACAGAACAGACTTTTGAACTCTGTGGGAGAAGGTGAGGGTGGGATGTTTCAAAAGAACAGCATGTATATTATCTATGGTGAAACAGATCACCAGCCCAGGTGGGATGCATGAGACAAGTGCTCGGGCCTGGTACACTTGGAAGACCCAGAGGAATCGGGTGGAGAGGGAGGTGGGAGGGGGGATCGGGATGGGGAATACGTGTAAATCTATGGCTGATTCATATCAATGTATGACAAAACCCACTGAAATGTTGTGAAGTAATTAGCCTCTAACTAATAAAAAAATTTAAAAAAAAATCACTTCAAAGTTTTACAGTTACTTTCTTTCTAACTGTGCAGTTTCCTCTCCTTCCAACCCTTATCAAATTGGACACTATGAACCAACATGATGACTCCAACTGCCCACCTTTATCGAAGAACCACATTTCTAACAGCTTTTGAACATTTCGCCCTAAATCTCACATTAGCCCTTTCAATCTCATATTCCCCCCTTCAATCTCATGTTCTTGAAAATAGAGCTTATCTTTCCCACTGATCCCCCCCACCCCATCTACTTCATTGAATGGTGTATCCACTCAGGAGAACGAGGTACTTCATTTCCTGCAGTGTTTTCACACTGATCCATTTGATGCCATCCATTTCACCTCTGAAATGGCAATTTTACTTCCATCTCTTCTTTCTTTTTTCATGATCCAAGTTTAGGCCCTCTTAGCTATATGGCTGAGAAGGTGTTGTGAAACTGAAAGTGTTAGTTGCTTAGTGGTATGAGACTCTTTGTAACCCCACAGACTGTAGTCTGAGGATGGCATGGCAACCCACTCCAATATTCTTGCTTGGAGAATCCCATGGGCAGAGGGTCATGGAGGGCTACAGTACATGGGATTATAGAGTGGAATATGACTGAGTGGCTAAGCATACAGACTGTAGCCTGCCAGGCTCCTCTGTGTATGGAATTCTCCAGGCAAGAATGCTGGAGAGGGTAGCTATTCTCTTCTCCAGGTGATCTTCCTGACCGAGGAAATGACGTGGGTCTTCTGGGGTGGAAAGCATTGTATTATCTCGTTAATTAATTTGCCTACTTTCCTCAAGATTTTCCATCTCTGAGTCATTCACCAAACTGCTGACAAAGTTCTCCTTCTGTCACATAATGAGATGCTTCTTTTTTAAAACAATGTTTAGAACATTCTTCAAACCATTCAATGGCAAACCTCTAACACACAGTGAACACAGTGAAGTTGCTCAGTCGTGTCCGACTGTTTGCGATCCCATGGACTGTAGCCCACCAGGCTCCTCCATCCATGGAATTTTCCAGGCAAGAGTACTGGAATGGGTTGCCATTTCCTCCTCCAGGGGATCTTCGAGACCCAGGGATTGAACCCAGGTCTCCCTCATTGCAGACAGACACTTTACCATCTGAGCTACCAGGTAAGCCCCGAAAAACAACCAGGGAAATGTCTAACAATGAAGTCCAAAACAGTTGAGCATGTTATTCTCAATAGTATGCCTTTTATTTAAATTATTTCTTCTTCCTGAAATGCCCTTACCTTCCTAAACCTCTTCAAGTGGTAAACTTTACCTCTTTCATCATCCCCTTCTATGCCTGGGAAATCCATATCTACCTTTCAAGCCAGATCAAAGAGTTTCTCTTTTGAGTCTGTCTTTATTTTATTCCACTTTTCTCTACTCCTGAAAAAAAGGGAAAGGTACTTCTCTTTCTATCTCCTTAGCCCTTGGCACACACATCTGTTTAAAAAACCCCATCTATTTCTTCAGCGATCATTTATTGAATGCTTGTCATGTGCTAGGTGTCAGAGGTATGATAGTGTCATTTTCTGGTCAAATGACTTGCTCTCCGAAATGTGCATTGCTATTTTTCATTTATGATTAATTTTTTTTTTGTCAATTTTTTTTTTTTGGTCATACATTGATATGAATCAGCCATAGATTTACACGTATTCCCCATCCCGATCCCCCCTCCCACCTCCCTCTCCACCCGATTCCTCTGGGTCTTCCCAGTGCACCAGGCCGGAGCACTTGTCTCATGCATCCCACCTGGGCTGGTGATCTGTTTCACCATAAATAGTATACATGCTGTTCTTTTGAGATATCCCACCCTCACATTCTCCCACAGAGTTCAAAAGTCTGTTCTGTATTTCTGTGTCTCTTTTTCCGTTTTGCATATAGGGTTATCGTTACCATCTTTCTAAATTCCATATATATGTGTTAGTATGCTGTAATGTTCTTTATCTTTCTGGCTTACTTCACTCTGTATAAGGGGCTCCAGTTTCATCCATCTCATTAGAACTGATTCAAATGAATTCTTTTTAATGGCTGAGTAATATTCCATGGTGTATATGTACCACAGCTTCCTTATCGATTCATCTGCTGATGGGCATCTAGGTTGCTTCCATGTCCTGGCTATTATAAACAGTGCTGCGATGAACATTGGGGTGCACGTGTCTCTTTCAGATCTGGTTTCCTCAGTGTGTATGCCCAGAAGTGGGATTGCTGGGTCATATGGCAGTTCTATTTCCAGCTTTTTAAGAAATCTCCACACTGTTTTCCATAGTGGCTGTACTAGTTTGCATTCCCACTAACAGTGTAAGAGGGTTCCCTTTTCTCCACAGCCTCTCCAGCATTTATTGCTTGTAGACTTTTGGATAGCAGCCATCCTGACTGGCGTGTAATGGTACCTCACTGTGGTTTTGATTTGCATTTCTCTAATAATGAGTGATGTTGAGCACCTTTTCATGTGTTTGTTAGCCATCTGTATGTCTTCTTTGGAGAAATGTCTGTTTAGTTCTCTGGCCCATTTTTTGATTGGGTCATTTATTTTTCTGGAATTGAGCTGCAGGAGTTGCTTGTATATTTTTGAGATTAATCCTTTGTCTGTTTCTTCATTTGCTATTATTTTCTCCCAATCTGACGGCTGTCTTTTCACCTTACTTATAGTTTCTTTTGTAGTGCAAAAGCTTTTAAGTTTCATTAGATCCCATTTGTTTAGTTTTGCTTTTATTTCCAATATTCTGGGAGGTGGGTCATATAGTAAAGTTGCAGGATATAAAATTAACACACAGAAATCCCTTGCATTCCTATATACTAACAATGAAAAAACAGAAAGAGAAATTAAAGAAACAATACCATTCACCATTGCAACAAAAAGAATAAAATACTTAGGAGTATATCTACCTAAAGAAACAAAAGACCTATACATAGAAAACTATAAAACACTGATGAAAGAAATCAAAGAGGACACAAACAGATGGAGAAACATACCGTGTTCATGGATTGGAAGAATCAATATTGTCAAAATGGCTATTCTACCTAAAGCAATCTACAGATTCAATGCAATCCCTATCAAGTTACCAACGGTATTTTTCACAGAACTAGACCAAAGAATTTCACAATTTGTATGGAAATACAAAAAACCTCGAATAGCCAAAGTAATCTTGAAAAAGAAGAATGGAACTGGAGGAATCAACCTGCCTGACTTCAGACTCTACTACAAAGCCACAGTCATCAAGACAGTATGGTACTGGCACAAAGACAGAAATATAGATCAATGGAACAGAATAGAAAGCCCAGAGATAAATCCACGAACCTATGGACACCTTATCTTTGACAAAGGAGGCAAGGATATACAATGGAAAAAAGACAACCTCTTTTTTTTTTTTTTTTCTTTTTTTTAAGACAACCTCTTTAACAAGTGGTGCTGGGATAACTGGTCAACCACTTGTAAAAGAATGAAACTAGAACACTTTCTAACACCATACATTTATGATTAATTTTATTGCTAAATTATTATTGTCTTAAGGTTTTTCATGTTTGTATGAGACTAGGACAGAATTTGACTCTAAAAAGTTATATGGATGTTTATTAATTGATAAATATATTATTCTTTTCACTCTGTAACTATTATACTCTGAAGTATATTGGGTGAGACTTTTTCCTATAAAATTCATATTGCCTTGAAATTACTTTTTCTTGAGGCCCCAGAATACATTAATAGTACCTTCATTTCCTACATTGGTGGTGAAAGTGCTATAATAAAAAGCAGACACAAAACTAATAATATACTCTAAGTAACAAAAACAAACTTTGTTCTCCTAAATTTAAGTGGTAGGGGCAGTGTTCAAAATAATAAACTTTATAATTTATAAAAAAATTAGAGACTTTTAAAGAGTAAAAATATATGTGCTGTTGCAGGATTGAATATAAAGAAAGAAATTGCATATTTATTAGATTATTATCATTTTACTGAGTAGAACATCTTTGTTTGATTTAGTGATAATTACATAAGAAAAAAAATAATCAAGAAACTTTATTTGTGAACCTATAATTTTAGGTATCTTAGTGTGTGCATCTTGCTTGTTATTCAGAATGTCTTGTTTCCTTTTAAGGAGAGTGATATTGCCTGTTTTCAAAATAGTATTTATAATAAAGTTCAACACATAGAATTTGTGGGAGAACTTTGAGATAATGCAAAAAGAGTAGTATTTTTTCACCGAAGTGTGAAATGAAAGGTAAACTTTTCTTTAAATATATATGGTTCAATTTATTTTCATAATACAAATGAAAAAGACTTAATTGGAATGAACAGTTGAAGCTGTGCACATATACCATGTTCCGTATTTACATTTGGTTAGGTTTCATAAAGACTAAATGTGAAAACAAGTTCTCGTAGTTGAAATACAACTTACATCTCTATTATTATTTACAACCAGTAGATTTTTGAAAATTACATTGAGAATTATTTTTTACAGCATTAGATGTCCCTGTGACTGTGATTCTGCCAGAGAAGCTAGTGATCACAGAATGACTGAACCATTTGATTGCATTGTCAAAATAGTCAACACAGTAATTTCAATTTACCAGAACAGCACAATATTTTCAAGCTCACAGAAAGACAATTTGGATAAGAAAAATAGGTATTTCTATGAAAGATTTTGTTGCCGTCCACTTACCTCAATTCATATACTATTGTTTTTATTTGCCTACTCACTCATTTTTTTTATAAGTGATTCATTTTGTTCACTCAAATTGTGTGTGTGTATGTGAGAGAGAGAGAAAATAGTGATTGCCCACCAAATGGTCAATTCTCTGTGTCAGTTTCAGCTGGCAGAGTTTTATTAAAAAAGGAAAATATGTAATTGTGAAAATGGATTCATTCTTTAAGAAAAAAGAAATGAACCAGAGAAAAAGGATTTTTTGAGAGATAATCATTCTAATAGTGTTTCTTGTAAAAATAATATACAGAGGAAAACCCTGGTCAAGAACATAAAAGCATATGAGAATGATAAAAGAATATCACAGAGTAATGTAAAATGAAACTTTCCTATTGGTCAAGAAGCTATTCCCATTGGAGTGTCCATTGACCAATATTTACAGCATAGAAATTCATTGAACCAAGATAAAAAAATGAGAAGAATTAGGATTTCTTGATCAGTGGTTTTACCAATGAAACGATTGATAGTATTTTTAGCTAGCCAAAGTGAATATGCCAAAAAATAAACTTCAAAGTTAATGTGAAGAAATAAAAACTTAATTAATGATAGTATACTCCATTTTTGAGTGCTTCCAGTGCACATGCCATGGACTGTTCATGATTTATGTCTAATATTAATAATTTTCACAACATATCCATGAGGTATATATCATCATTCCTGATTTATACATTGGAAAATTTATGGACCATTTAAATAACTTTACTGATACCATAAAAATGCCTCCTGTGTTTGATTCCAAATATTTTTATTTATTTCAGTTTCTTTGCTTATTCTAATAAATACTTATTGGGTTTAATATATGTGGCAGAAAATAATGAGCAAGGCATTGCTTCTAGTTTCAATTAGGTTTATGATCTAGGGGCAAAGGTAGACAACTGAACAGAGTGTGAGAGTAAAATATAAGGAATATCATGAGAACAGAAAAATCAAAGTTCCAGTGAAAAGTACAGGAGTCCTATCTCCTATAATATCTGACTTGTAAATTGAGATGTTAAGATAGACCCAGTATAAGAAACAGGTGAAAAGAGAAGAGTGGACTAAGCAATGGCTCAGAATCTATCAAGACACTGAGGCAAGAAAATACATACTGTAGTGAAAGACCAAAGTCATTCAGCTCCGGTTAGATCCCTGGGTTTGCAGGAGAAAGGGAAACATTGTGGATTCAATTCTGAAGATCTTTTGCACTGTGTTTACTAATGTTGGGCAAAAACTTCATTCTAAGTGTTTGGAGAAACTAAGCAGGGATTTTAAATGACTAAATGCACATTCTAATGAAGAGAACAGTCTAGAGAATGAGTTGGGGCAGGGGACAAAACTTAATGCAGGAGGAGGCTGCTTTGGGGCTCTAGGAAGGAGATGCTCTTGACAGACTATGGACATGCCAACTGGAATGGAAGAAGGGATAAGATACTAGGGCTAAATAGGAAGTAGGAAATAAAATTACCATAATTTAATGACTCATTGTATATGTGAGTTGTTTGAGGAGCAGAAGTTTAAACATAGCCCCAGGTCTCTGCCTAAAAATAGTAATAGAATTTTAAGTTAAATTTTAACTACCAAGAATTGTTTTTTCTTGTTCTGTCTCATAAAATCAAACCAAATAGATATAGCTAATACTTGGAAAACACAATTTGAGCAGATGGGTGAACTGTAGTGCTTACTACTGAGAAAGGTGAAATTAGAGATGAGAATAAGTAGAGGAATGACTGTAGATATTTTTGGATTCTGATTTGAGAGAATTGCATATATAATATACTTAATTTGTGTTTAGTAAGATAATTTATATGATTCAGTCACTTTTATTTGCAGTTATCTGTAGCCAGTCTAATGTATGATTGGCTTTTACTCGCTGTGATGACATAGCCACCATCATGATCCATAGGCGCAAGACCAGTGGTCTTGTCACAATACGAATATGCTTAATGGCATCTGAAGTAGGTGGGTAGTGAACAATAAGCAAGAAATTAGTCTACGGAAAACTCTTCCAAATCTTGCTGCTCATATATAAGAAAAAGCTATAGAGAGATGTCCCCCAAACTGATATCCATTTCCACAACACTTTCAATAAGTAATAAAATTGAAAGAAACTTTTCTAAGCTAATAATGATAATGAAAATTTGATCACATACTCATGAGAAAAGATTGGATTAACTTTTTATTCTCTCTGTAGAAAATATGATTAAAAAGATGATTCATGTATCTGTAGCTTAAAACCGTAGAAGGAAAGGTATTATAGAGCTATGTCAGTCAATGAATAAAAACATCATGTTAGTTTTGGATTAATGTTTTATGTATTGTCAGCTTTTTAAAATTTGTAAGGTGTTGTTATTTCTTTCACATTTAAAATAAATATCCATTTCCTTAATAAGTGGAAGGTGAATCAATGGCAAGAGGCTGACAGTTTATTCAGGAGCATGATTGGGCATATTAGATCATTTGGAACCTCACAGTAACAAGAGATACACTTGTTTCAAATTGAGGGTCTAGTATTCACTGTAAGACATATGATAGTTAGCTTAGTATATAATGAAGATGAGAAACCCTTTAAATTACAGGCCTGACTTCCATAAAGATATGATTCAGAATTGACAAAGACAGACACTCTGGGTTAGAGGTGCTTAAAATGTCATAATCCTAAAGATTATCTGAGGAGTTTTATAAAATTCTGATTTGGGCACCCTCCCTCCAGAGATCCTAACTTGTAACCAGAAATTCCTTTTGTGTAACCCACATTCCAGGTATGTCTAATGTAGAGCCCCCAAACAACTTTGTTAACTGTTACTTTTAGGGCAGTATGGATTTCCATGATGCAAGTGGTTCAGTGTATTGCCTCTTCTCAAAAATTTCCCCTAGCCCCCCAAAAAATTCCCTTTGCCATTTTTGAGGAGCTGAAGTAGATTTAGATTGCTGACTAGAAAATATTCTCTGAGAAGAAGTCTCTATAAACATTTTTAAAGCAGTTTATAATCATGGGAACATAACAAAGGTGTATATGTAAAAATAAATGGACTTGTTACATGCCATCATGAATGGTTTTATCTTAGAAGACTCAGAAACCTTAACTATGGTGGTAAAAAAGGGGGAAAATCTGGTACATACAAATATACACAGTTACTCGGTTCAAATGACTATATGCTTAGTCACTCAGTTGTGTCCAGCTCTTTGCAACCCCATGGACTATAGCCCTGTCAAGCTCCTCTGTCATGGGGATTCTCCAGGCAAGAATCCTAAAGTGGGTTTCCATGTCCTCCTCCAGGGGATCTTCCTGATCCAGGAATCGAACCCAGATCTCCCTCATTGCAGGGGGATTCTTTACAGTCTGAGCCATGAGGGACTTCAAATGACTATATATACACACACATATATATGTGTGTGTATATATATATGTGCCGCTCAAACAGTAAAGAATCCGCCTGCAATGCAGGAGACCTCAGTTCGATTCCTGGGCCAGGAAGATCCACTCAAGAGGGGAAAGGCTACCCACTCCAATATTCTTGGGCTTCCCTGGTAGCTCAGCTGGTAAAGAATCTCCCTGCAATGCAGGAGACCTGGGTTTGATCCCTGGGTTGGGAATATTCCCTGGAGAAAAGAAAGGCTACCCACCCCAGTACTCTGGCCTGGAGAAATCCATGTGTATACACACACACACACACACGTATATACAAATTAGATGTGTATTTAATGTGTATTAGATGCTTTGAGAAAGTCACTGCAGGATATAACATCTTGTTATTCCCAAAACTAATGTCTCAAAATATTCTACAATAAATATACTAAAATTTAGTTAGGAACCTTTATCATATTATTACTAGATCAACTTAATGAGGTATAATTTATTTTGTCAGATTATTCTGAATATAAAAGATGGTGACTATTTTTCAGTCTTTTAATGTACAAATGAACCTTTAGAAATTAGCAAGAATAATTTGGAGCAAGTTGTGAAATAAAAAAGGTAGAAGTCAATTTCTAAAAAACAATATAAGGATATTAAGTAATGAAGTTAGTGTATTTAAATGGAGCAAATTTGCTAAGTTTTCAATAGGAGGAATTTCAAAAGAGAAGAGTCAAAGATTTAATATTCATTTATCCAGTGTATTATGTCTGCATAGCACAGTATTCAAATATAAGATCACTAGGATGATTTTAAAGATGCTATTAGCTAATATTTGGCTTTCTAGAAGAGGAAAATCACGACCAAAGCCATAAAGAAAGCATCAAGCTGAGGCTGGAGCCCAGTGTCCAAAGCCCTAAGTTGCCCAGCTTTCCTTTTTTCTTCTCAGTTACACCAAACTTTTGAGGAATGGTATGTATCCAACTTGATTTTAAATTTATATCAATGTAAAAATCCACCGAGTTCACATGTTTTATCTCTATTTAAACTAATGAATCACTTGTGCAGGTGTTATCTACACTCAAATTATAATTGTCCTGCCAAAGGAGCTATTTCAGACACTGGTAGGAGTAAGGTAAGAGAAACATAGCTAGCTGTGTTATTCTTCCTGCAAGCAGCTGAAATAGACAATTTTTTTTAAGGAGAAGATAAAATGCTTTATGTACTGTGTACATTTATAAGAAACTTAGCATGTGGTCTGAGTTGGGTGATATGCTGAGAAAATAAATATTTTGTCTGTTCTGGGGTATAGATATATTTAGTCAATTCATTTACTTTAAAATCTCTGAAATAATAAATATTTTTTCATGACAGTAAATAAGAAAGGTAGGAGGTGGTAAGGTCAGAAATTGCAGAAATGAGGGAAGGAAACAAATGCAGGCTACCAGAACTTGAAATGTCTGCTACAAGTGATCTGTCTGCTACAAGGGACTCCTGTTATTAAAATCAGTATTTTTATTCTGTTTTCTTCTATAAGTACTCAGGTTAGGTATGGGGAAATTTCCAAGGCTGCAAAATTTTCCTCAGAGAAACAGCACTTATAGTTGACCAATAAAGCATACAATATAATGTTAAATCCACTTCCCTGGTGGCTCAGTGATAAAGCTCTCTTGGCCAGTGCAGAAGAGTGGGTTTGATCCCTGGATTAGGAAGCACCTTGGAGAAGGAAATGGCAACTTACTCCAGTAATCTTTTCTGGGGAATTCTATGGAAGAGGAGTCTGGCACGGTTGCAAAAACCTCTGTGGGGTTGCAAAGGAGTCAGTCATGACTGCGTGACTAAACAAAAACAAGAAATAATATTAAACAGATGAGATATTAATGAAGTAAAATGCAGATCTTGGCTTAGAATTTTGACTTTTAGTACTTCTTGCATGTGATTGCTCAGTGTTTTCCTTCCATTGTGGAAAGTAGCATCACTTTTATTTTGTTTATGATAGCCCATTCAAACAGATTTCCGAACATTTGTCCCTAACCCCAAACCTCTTCAAGTTATACATTCTCTTTCCCTTGTTCTCTTATGCTAAATCTTTGCAGTTATAGAAAGTATTTGAAATCAAATTGAGTAGAATTCTTGAGTATTTTCTTTACATATAATAAATGATATTATGTATGCATCAAAAATAATTTTATCAAAATGTTTAAGAGTTTGTTGAAAATATGACCAACTAAGTAAAAGAGAGAATGATCCAGAACTGAACATGGATATAACCCATATCTCTGTGCGGAAGGTAGAGAAGATATGACATAGAACAACTGAGAGAAAATACCTGGTGTTCAGAACTTTTGGGAACTAATTTACATTTCTTATTGTGTCATAGTCCACAAATCTCTAACTTGTAATTCATCCATTATAATACTAAAACATTCAACACAATAATCCACTATAATTTATCTACTTCAAATATCTGCATGTTAAGAAAACATTTGTGTGCATGCTAAGTCGCTTCAATTGTGTCTGACTCTTTGTGACCCTATGAACTGTAGCTTGCCCGTCTCTATCCATGGAATTCTCCAGACAAGAACACTGGAATGCGTTGCTGTGCCCTCCTCCAGGGGATCTTCCTGACCCAAGAATCAAACCTCCATATCTTATGTCTCCTGCTTTGGCAGGTGGGTTCTTTCCACTGGCACCACATGGGAAGCCCAAGAAAAACTTTTAAATATCCACAAATTAACTTCCATGTTCAAGTTAGAAGCAAAGGAACAAAAACTGCTGCTAGAAACAGAATAGGAGGAAGAGTGTAATTTTTTTTTTTTTTAATCTCAGCCTTAAAATCTTTTTCCTATTATGTCTTATACACTTTTTAGAACAAGAGAGAGTTTTGCTCACTCAAGTTAACTCAAGTGCATATGAAAAGAAGAGTAATCAAATCACATGTTTGAAGTTAGGCCTTATAAGTATCCAGGAATAATTGTAAAATTAGATTTGATGGGAATACACGAATGTCTAGACTGCCTTTTCAGTGTGGAGAACAGAAAGTAATTGGAGGGCAGAAGCATCATTCTGTATCTACTACTATACCAGTGTTAATATTAATAATAAATAACATATTGTTGCTATCTACTTTTGCCAGGTGATAATATTAGGTGCTTCATATACATTATTCCTTTTAGCCTTTTCACATAGACTTTATACACTCATTATTACTTTCCAAATTCCCATTTTAGGGAAATATAATGGAACAACATTTAATGACTAGACCAAAGTAATGCAGTTAACAAATAACTGGGTCATGCTTTTACCCTTAATCCCAAATCTATCCTTATTAACCACAGGAAAAAATGCTATATTTCTCACGTTATTTACTGTCATCCATATTGGGCAGAATTTTTATATTAGACTACTTCATTGGCTGTCTGGCATCAGCTCCTTAACACTGGTGCAATCAGATATGAGTAGAAAAAAAGGAGTATGTAAAAATAGATACCATCATTTGATAAAGGGCCCACTTGGAAAGAGGTAGAAGTTTGAAACTTCTTCAAAGGATGTCGTGATTTTGGCAGGCATACTTAGACTTGATGGACCTCCAAGGTGGCCTGAGTGGTAAAGAGCTGTCCTGCCAATGCAGGAGACTTAAGAGATGCAGGTTCGATTGCTGGGCTGGGAAGACCCCCTGGAGGAGGGCATCACAACTCACTCCAGTATTCTCGCTGGAGAATCCCATGGACAGAGAAGTCTGGCGGCTACAGTTCATAGGGTCGCAGGTAGTTGGACATGACTGAAGTGACTTAGCACACAGGCAATGAGACTTGATGCCTTGGAAGTACTAATGCTGAATCTTTCCTCCAATCTTTAGAGATACCTCCATTTCCCTGACAATTGTTCTCTACACCTTAGTTTCTTCTGGTATTTTTTTTATGTTGGGTAAAATTTTACAGTTAGGTTGAGCTCTCTAGTATGTACTAAATAATCTAGCTGATAATGAAGAAATTAAAATTGCTTTTATTTAAATGTTTAAAACTTGCAGATTTTTAAATTGATATACAGCACTGCTACCATTTAAATATTGAGATATAAATGTTTTTCCTCAGTAAAGTTTTTAAAACAAACTTTTCTTCATAATTAATTGAGCATTTATTGAATAAAGTCTAAGATACATAATGATATTTACATAACTATGTTTATAGTTTCAGATGAAAGAAATGATAAATATCCTTGGGAAACAAGAGCATAAATGTATATAATGAATAATAATTAGTGAGGTATATAATTAAAACATAATGAGATACTGTATTAAAACACCAAGATTTAAATTGCAAGAATTGAAATTAATTAGTCTTCTTTAAACATACAACAGTAGTTTGGAAATTTCAAAGATGTAACAGAAATAGGAAATGGCAGTTACATGTATATTTTTTTCTTGGGTGTTTATTATCTAAATGTTAACTTTTTATTATGACTAATATTTTTTTAAAGTATATTTTAAGGTAGCTTAAACAGATAGAGTACTTCAAAGAGGTTATTTAATCATAGTGAAAGATAGCCACTGTAACTTTTTAGAAACTACGATTTATTCATAGGTAATATCAATCAAAACACAAAATCCCTAGAATTTTTTTTTCTCATGTTTGCTTACACTTTTACTTCCCCGATCATCTGCTACTAATTTCTCAAAAGCTGTAGCTTTGGGTATCATGTATTTGGATTTTGTTTCATGAATACATTCAGAAGACTCATTATCTTTCCTTTTTTTTGATAGAACACAGATTTCTGTTATTGATCCAGATTGATCTTTGATCACAAGCCAGTAGGCTTTTAAAATATACTTATCTACTCCTCAAAAAGTAAGGATACTTCAGTTCACAAGTGATATCCAGATTTGACATATCTCTGAACTGGAACTGAATGGGAATAGAACATGAATCTTTGTTATGATCCTAAGAAGATTTTTAGGAATGGTTTTCATGCCTTACCAAACTCTGAGGAGAAAAAATGTAAACATGCAGATTAGAAGACTGAAAATCCAAAACCTACAAATTAAAAGGTTGAAATGGCTAAATTTTTTGACACTGAGTTGTCTGTAACTGAAGAAGAAAGTAGAACACCTTTCTCCTTATAAGATGACATAACTTTCATGTTACTTTTCTACATAAAAATATACTTATGCATACTTTTATATCACAAATATGCATAAATATACATAAACCATATATATAGAAATATATTTTTAAGCAATGGGTGAATATGTGTATTTTTAAAGAAACTATGATGAATATTAAAGTGGATTCTAGCTTTAGGATATGTCAGAATTTGCTGTGCTTCCCTTCTTTGAATTAGATTATAATTTAAATACATTAATTTTGGTGCAGTATCAATTTTGAGGTATTAAATGAAAGAAACACTCCTTTAGTTCTCTATCAGTATTGAAACCCAAACAATACCTGGATATTGGCTATATAATGTTCCATCCTCTGTTGAAGGTGGTGGTCTTCCATTAACATCAACTCTCTTGAATTCCAGCCCTGTAGTTATCAAAAAGGCAAGAGAGGAAGATTATTCAACATAGTGATTGTTAAACAAAGGAACTTTAATTATTGCATATGTAGTTAGGGGCTTCCCTGAGAGCTCAGTTGGTAAAGAATCCACCTGCAATGTAGGAGACCCTGGTTTGATTCCTGGGTCAGGAAGATCCACTAGAGAAGGGATAGGCTACCCACTCCCGTATTCTGTCATGGAGAATTCCATGGGCTGTCAGTCCATGGGGTCGGAAAGAGTCAGACATGACTGGTTGTAGTTAATTCTCGCTCAGGGCTGCTCTGGAGTAGCCTTCACAGAGGATACTTAAAATGCATATTAAGAATACACTGCCAGAATGAGGTCACACTGAACCTAATTTTCTAACACATGGATTAACTGGGTAGTGGGGACCAGGATGTTCAGGCCTTATAAGTTTTTCCAAGTTTCTTGTCATCCCTGGGTGTCCTTAACTAAAATGTTCCTGAAATTAGTCAGAAAATACGAAGAAAATGAGGGTCATAGGAACACAAGTATTTAAAATGATATAAACTCTTGGGTCAACAGATGAAAAATACTAACAAGTGTAGCTTAGGATGTGGGATAAAAAGAAGTTTGGGGTTTACATTTTGACATTATATTGGAGGGCAACTTGTTTAAGTACATCAAAAGCTCTAAAAATAAATTGTTTTGCAAAATCTCACTTTTGATCATTAAATTGCATTTTAAAAGTAAAACAGGTAACCAAAGATTACCTACAGAGTTGTTTATTGCAGCTTTTAATTTTACCTACAACTTTTGAACATCAAACTAGTTCCCAATTTCTAAAATTTAAAAAACTATGGAAAATTTATATATAGTCTGCCATGTCCTTATTACATTCATTAAATGGAATTAGAATTACCAAAATGAAGCTTTATCACAGAATCTTTTGAATAAAAAGGGGTAAGGCACAGAGAAATACATTAAGTACTTAAAATAATCCCAACAATTTATATGTATTTTTTTCTACATGCAAAAGTCTACAGAAATGTTTACAATACAATAGTGGTTATTTCCTAAAGGTGACGAATTTCAGTTCTGACTTTTTTCCTTTTTTACTATCCTCCATTTTCTTACACTTTAACTAAAGTGCAGTTAAAATATTACCAAAACTTAAGCTATTTGAAATAAGAACACTCTAATAGATAATCTAACATGACTTAATATGTATTTTGATATTTAATTTTGCAAATTTCTTAATTGTAGAAAGAGCACAAGCACTGGTATAATGTTAGAAAAATGTGTGCATTTATATTTCTTCCTGAAAACATTATGCAGCTTAATTTATATTCACTTAGGCTTCCATGGCTCCCTTTTTCAATTCTTATTAACATAAAATGTTCCATTAGACCTTTTCTTTGATATAGTAATCATTACTTTCACGAGGATTAATTTAAATTCTCATGACATGTGTCTTCTGTAGAGAAGTACTTGACTAGCTGTGTTACTTATAGTGATGTTTATGACACCCATTGAACTTTTATTCATATTTCACAATTATCTAAATAAACAAGCCCACCTAACTAAGACCTCTGTCCTCTATCTTATTAACTAATTAAGACACTCTTCTCACTTGATAGTTTGGGGTTTCGATTTTATACATACAAAATGATAACTATTCTATGAAAACCACTATCTCACTATCCTTTTTCTTTTTCCACTTGGAGGACTTTCCTACTTTTTAAATGTTTGTTTGATTGTGAAGGTAAAATGGAAGGAGCTAGAAAATTTTTTTACTCCATGCCTTTGATTCTGGAGAATATCAGGGTAGGAAGTTCTTCACAGTGTCATAAAGGATGTTTACCTATGGTGCTTCCAATCTCCTTTGTGTTAATATTCAATATTTTCATTAGCAGTATACTATCATGATTGTTCCCATTTCCACAAATATCTTCCTTTTGTCTTTAATTCACAATGCTGTAAATAAATGATGAGGAAAGTTTCACTTCTTCCAGGGGCAGTTGCTACCTATATATATCTGAGACTCAAACACATAGAATTTTAGTTAACATCCAATGGGTGGGAAAGACTTGAGAAGAAAACATTGAGACCTGTTTTGGAAGTATAAGTTTGGAGCAAAGACTCAGTAACTTAAAGTAATATGAATAAAATAACTGTTTATATGATTTGCAAGTAGGTTTCTTTAGTCCAACATCTGTATCAAATGCACATTTATATGTGGGATGTCTTGGTGAGTTGTTAAGATGTCTACAGGTACTGCTAGCATTTAATGCCTAGAGGTCAATAGTGATAAATATACTCCGAATAAAAAATTATTGTTCTCAAAATGCCAGTGATCCCTAAATTGAAAAACAAAAACAATTCCTCTAGTGGTTATGACAGAAGGCTTTGGGTCAATAGATGAGTGTCTTTGGTCTTGACTGTGCCCACTTTCTGGTTGGATGATATTAGTCATTTAGTTTTCCAAATAGCCTCATATCTGATTTGCAAGATGCAAACAGTAGATTTTCTGTGAGTATTAAGAGAAATGCACAAAGTGTTTAATTTAGCATGTGGCATAGAGTGAACATTCAATAACTATTATCAGTTATAGTATTGTTTAATTATCTTCTGTAAAAGAAGTGTTTTCAAAATCTAGCAACTTAGCACAGTAAGAAGTCTTACTAAATGGCTGTGAAAAGCATATTAAAATATTGACTATATTTAAACTAAACTGTAAATATTCAGTCTATTTCCAGCCTATTTTTTGACACATAAACTAAGCTCCAGCTCTGTTAGTCACTTGGTATTATGTTGATATTCAGTATTTCTCTATGTGATCTCTCTTTTGTTTGGAGTGACATTCTCCTTCTTGGCAGCTTGGCAATTTCATATTCATTTATTAAAATGATTAAAAATTACCTTTTATGGAAAATTTCCCTCATATTTGTATCAGTTCTTTTGAATTGTAGTGAAATTACCCAGTATGTGTGTGTGTTAGTTGCTCAGTCATATCCAACTCTTTCACAACACTATGGACTGTAACACACCAGGCTCCTCTGTCCATGGAATTCTGCTGGCAAGAATACTGGAGTGGGTTGCCATTCCCTTCTCCAGGAGATCTTCCTGACCCAAGGATTGAACCCCAGTCTCCTGCATTGCAGGCTGATTCTTTACTGCCTGAGCTATCAGGGAAGCCCAGTATTCCATGGTTAAGTAATGATATTAATTGTGTAACATAACAAGATGTCTAGAGATTAGCAGGCTGGGTTAGAGGGGCACCTCGGGGTAGACCTGGAGAAGAAAACAGCAACCCACTCCATTATTCTTGCTTGGGAAATCCCATGGGTAGAAGAGCCTGGAGGGTTACAGTCCGCGGGGTCACAAAGAGTCGGACACTACTGAGCAACTTTCACTTTGCTTCACACTTCAGGGTAGGCCAATGATACGACTGGAAATGCAAGTAGTATGTGTCTTTCCACTTTGCCATTCTCAGTATGTTGGCCTTCAGTCTTAAATATCCTCATGCTTTTAAAACGGCTGTGGCTGTTCGAAATTTCAAATGCTCACAACCTAAAGCAATGTAGAAGAACTCTTCCTTCAAGTCTATTTGTAGTAGTATAAGCACGCTTGATGCCTTAGTTTCATTAGCCAACAATGTGGCCCATGTCCATATCCTAGCTACAAGAATGACTGGGAATGCAAACATATGGCCTTCCCTGTCTTGATAGTAGGAAGTGGGATTTTCACACATGGGAAAAGTAACTACCAGGTAGGCAACTAAAAATATCTTCTGCATGCCCACTCCTCATCTTAGCCCCTGACCCCAGTTGCCCATATCAGGAATTGCTCTTTCAACATTCTAGTTACAACTCTATTAGCACCTACCACACATTATTGTAAGTATCTATTTTTGTCTACCCTGTCAGCAATGTGTGGGTAGAAATACAGTTGTCTCCATTGTTATGTTCTCAAGGTCTCTTTTGGTAAATGGACATTAATTAAATCAGTAAGTTTAAAGTCTTTTAAAATAGAGAACAAGAATTTTTTATTGAAAAATACATGTAAAAGTCAAAATATGGATTTGAGAGAAATAAAATTGTAGGCTTTGAAGAGCCCTAAATAGTTAAAAAAAAAAAAGAAAAAGCATAAGGAATAAGAGATATTGCATCATCCCTGAAAGAGCCAAAGCCTAACCATCTGCTTCATATCTCACTAAGCCTAGAGATGAGAAAAAAATATGTGAATTTTGGTACCCCCTGGGAGATTGGATGAGAATCATACAGGATTCAGAGAATAGAACTTGCAGGGAAATGTCAATAATTTAGGTTTTTTTTTTTCTTTTGCATTTATGAAGGAGAACTGTTAAAACTGTTTCCCTCCTTAAAAATATAGTATATAAAATAACTCTGCAGATTCATTTCAATGGGCTTTTGAGAAAGGGAAGGTAAAAAGGAAATAGAGCATTTCTATTGAAATTTCAGAAAATAATTCTGAACTGCAAAGTGTTAGCCAATGATAATAAAAATTTGACTCAACCATGTTGAATGTACCAGTTTTCTTCAACTGAAAAATATATCCTATGCCTCTTGCTAAATAAAGAACAAGGTTTTTACTCTGGGTACTTTTTGCTTTTTCTTGGTAAAGAATCAGTTCCAAATGAGTCTATACTGAAGTGCTTTACAATTTCCATATCACTGCCTGAAAAAAATGAGGAGGCAACCAATGTTAAATGATCAAAAAAAAAAAAAAAACTTTGTCTTTGAAAATTAAATGTCAAATTTAATTTGAAATGTTTACAGAGATACTTCTTATTTGTTCATTATGTTCGAAATGATAAATGAGCAAAGCTACTTCCTGGGGATAATGTACTTCTTAAAATGTTCAATTTTGTCTTGGTTTTATATAAGATGTCCTTGTGAGTATGAATTGCCATTTGCAGCACCAAAAGCACTTGGTGCTTAATAAGGCATAGAATGATTACTAATTTAGTAGCCAATAGATAGCATGCAAATATACAATTAAGTACAATTTTCTCATAATAGAAAGATATTACATTTTTGTACTTTCTCGTCTAATGAGAATAAAAACCTGTATATACACCCATACACATCACGCTCCCCAGTTCATATATTTTCCAATCAGGTGTATCATTTATGTGAGCATTTATAGTGATTTTTATAAAATCTTGTCATGTATTTCTAGTCATTATTACTAGCCTTAGTCGTGCAGATTTATTTTGATGGTCATTCGACGTCAAGAAAACAAATGTGTTTTATTTAAGTAATGTTGAAATTAACAGAAAGCACTTTAGGAGAAAGTGAAAGTGAAGTCGCTCAGCCGTGTCCGACTCTTTGCCACCCCATGGACTGTATGTAGCTTACTAGGCTCCTCCATCTATGGGATTTTCCAGGCATGAATACTAGAGTGGGTTGCCATTTCCTTCTCCAGGAGATCTACCCAACCCGGGGATTGAACCTGGGTCTCCCGCCTTGTAAGCAGATGCTTTACCATCTGAGCCACCGAAACAGCCTTTAAATTAGTGATAAAATAGCTGGTGGTTTGTTTGTTTCATAATAATTTAATCAGGTTTACATAAGTAATATCTGGACTGTGAGGTGAACTGGGGTCTGATATTAGTTTCCTATTGCTGTTGTAACAGATTGCCACAAACTTACTGGCTTTAGAGCAACACAAGTTTATTATCTTACAGTTCTTGAGGTCAAAGCTCTAAAGTGTCCATAGGACTGAGTTACTTTGGAAGCTTTAGGTGAGAATACACTTCCTTACTTTTTCTAGCTTGTAGTGCCGCCTACATTCCTTGGCTCATGACTGCTTCCTCAGGGCAGGGCAACCCACTCCAGTATTAGTTCTTGCCTGGGGAATCCTATAAACAGAGGAGCCTGGCGGGCTACAGTCCACAGGGTGGGTAGCAGAGAGTTGGACACGACTGAGGTGACTTAGCATGCACACACACACAGTTCACTCCAGCTTCTGCTTCTGTGGTCTCGTCCTCTCTCCTGACTTGTCCCTTATAAGTACTCTTGTTGTTACATTGAGTTCACCTGGATAATTCAGGACAGTCTCCCCACCTCAAGATCTTTAATCATATCTGTCACATGTCACCTTGCTTTGTCACCTTACAAAGTGAGGTGACACATTAAGAGGCTCTGGAAGTTAGTATGTGAACATGTTTGGGGTACCTTTATTCAGCCTACCACTGGGCTGTTATTCAATAATTTGATTAGTCTCTCTTAATGAGTCTTATCTTCAGGGATAACAGAGCTCCAGGTTGAGTCATATGATAAAATGATACATTTATATAAGAACATGATGTTCTTATATACATGATGTGTGGGTGGAAATATGTATTTAGCAAGAGAGATTAAATTTTTAAATTATCAGTAATGACTCAACATGACAATGAAAGTTATTAGTTAAAAACCATGTTATCATTGTTGAAATATGGATACTCTTCATTACTATCTGACTTTCTGATACAGGCCTGGGCAGATTTTTAAGGATGGACTTAGCATCGATAAATGAGACAATGAATTATAATTTTATTGTGTATAATAAGGTTTATTTTTCAATCAACCACAAATCTTGTGAAGGAGATATATTTCCTTGCTAAAATGAAACTACCAGTTTTGACCCTTTCTGATCTACCTACCCTCCCTTCCTCTCTAAGTGTGCATAATCCAAATTATTTTTGTATTCTTTTTAAGCAAGGACTTAAAATGCTGTTTCACTTTATCTTACACTTATAATAATTATATTCCTAAAGGAATTATCATTAAAAAAACTATTGTTAAAGCATTTGGCTAAGTTACAATTGTATAGCCAGCTTTTGTAAAAGTGTAATTTTCAGTATAGTCTTTAAGAGACTCTGGAGGATAACATTGAATCTCTCTCAAATTTGAGTTTTAGTTTTCATGGATGCTTTAGTTTTATATGGTATAATCTTTGCTATTCAGAGTATTTTATTTTAAACATGGGAAAGCTTAGCTTTATTTTGGTGATTAACTAAATAAAGCTATTTATCATTCTGATAATAAAACAAAAAATACCAGAATTGCTTTGGTTTTTCTTTTTCCCCTCTCTTTCCAAAAGTAATGTAAAATTCTTTATAGAAAATTTGACTTTTCCCAGTAAAAACTCCTTGTTATATCTAATGTGAAGTCTAAGACAGAACCCTCTGCCTTCCATAAGCTCAGCACCCGGTAGCTACTGTACTAATGTGAAATACAATAAGATCTTTTGGGAGGTTTGAGTGGAGTACTATGGAATCAGTGATGAAGGAAGAAAAAGTTTGTTGTGAAAGTTTCAATTAAAGGAGGTAAAATGTCTTTGGACTCTAGAGCAATTATTGTTGTTGTTCAGTCACTCAGTTGTGGCCCACTCTTTGCAAACCCATAGATTGCAGTGTGCCAGGCCTCCCTGTCCTTTCACTATCTCTTGGAGTTTGCTCAAACTCATACACATTGAGTCAATGATGCCATCCAACCATCTCACCCCCTTCTCCTCCTACCCTTAGTCTCTCCCCGCATCAGGGTCTTTTCCAATAAGTCAGCTATTCACATCAAGTGGCCAGAGTATTGGAGCTTGAGCTTTAGCATCAGTCCTTCCATGGATATTCAGGGTTAATTTCCTTTAGGATTGACTAGTTTGATCTCTTTGCTGTCCAAGGGACTCTCAAGAGTTTTCTCCAGCATAACAGTTCAAAAGCATCAATTCTTCAGTGCTCAGCCTTCTTTATGGTCCAACTCTCACATCTGTACATGACAACTAGAAAAGCCATAGCTTTGACTAGATGGACCTTTGTCAGCAGTACTAGTTTTGTTACATAGGAAAGCCATTCCAATCAAATAAATAAGCACATAAAATAAATACAAAAATTCATACAATGATGTATCTAAGGAAAGTGAATAGAACAGTATGGAGAGCTTAAAGTACATGCTGGATGGTGAAAGGATGGTAGGAAAAAACATTGGAGAAGTCCTTTAAATATCTTATGAAAAATAAATGGAATTCTGATGATATTCTTCACTTACATTTGCATATTTTTATGGAGTAGATAAATATAAAGGAAAAAGAATTATGGTGTTTCCTGATACTTGATAGCTAATTTTACATGAGTTTTATCAAAATTTGAGGTTGAACAGGCAATGTATTATGTAGTTATCTATAAGAATTCTTTTCTGATAATGAATTCATTACCTATTACATGAAAAATATATAACCATATTTTTATTTTGATAATTATGTTTAAGATATAGATATAAGATATAGTACTCTAATATTCTTGCCTGCGAAATCCCATGGACAGAGGAGTGTGGTAGGCTACAGTCCATGGGGTTGCAAAGAGTTGGACACATGGAGCACACACACACACACATACAGATATAATAAGTAAATATTTTTCATGTTAACTAAGTTTGAAAACCTAACTCAGAGCATTTTCCTCATACTTAACTTGTTCAAGAGGCTGTATCTATTTAGAATCAGACTTGCAGTAATTTGGCTGTTGAGTGGATATTATCCCTCCTTTACATTTAACTTCTAATTAGCTACCATAGCTCATCATGTGTATGTCCTTCAAATGTTCCCATATGATGACCTGTCATGCACTCAGTACACAATTTGTTGGTAAGCTAACATTCTGATCAGTAGCGAAGTAGCAAATCAACTTTTAAGGGAAATTTCATGACAGTATTATAATTTAATTATAATAAAATATTCAAGGAATTAGTAGAGACTACACAATTGACCCCTCTTGACAGATATCACTTTTAGTGTTTGACCTGTATGGTTTCTGAGTAGCAATTTCTCATTATCTTAAAATAAGAAAATATAAATTAGCCAGTATATGCCAACTTATGTATATAAAATCTTTTAGTTAAGACCTTCTACATCCAAACTCCAAAAATATTAGTATACATGTTTATTATGATAAGTAGTTAGATGTATTAATATAAGTGTAACAGGATTATTACACTAAGCTTTCTCACGCCAGGATGAATCCAAACTCAGTAAACTCTATAGGCTATGGTTGTCTTAATCTTTTCATGTCTTTTGATTGCAAGAGTCTATTATTATAAAGAATTGCAGTACTAGCTTTGATCTTCTTCCTTATGAATGCAAGCAAAACTGCCTGCACATTCTCATAAGCTTCTTGTTTTAATTACAGTGTATAATATTACATCTCATACAATAGGAAGACATGTAAAATAAGATTAGCTTGGCTATCTCAGAAGTGTAGCATGAAGCATTAAAAAGGATAAATGGAAAATGCACACAGACATAACATATTTAGCTTCTGATTCAAAGAATTCAATCCAGTGTATGTATTTTAAAATAATCACCTTAAAATGCTGGAAATTCATTTATTTGAATCCAATAATCAATGCTTTAAAAACTGACCTTGAAATGGAATATCTAGTAGAAGAATAAATAATAAAATAGGTGGGTTGTAACAAGCTATTCTTAACTGCTGTTTCCTAGAAGGATAATATAAAACTGTCCTTAAAATTGCAACAATGCAAATTCCCTTTAAAGGTTGGAGCTTGCTGAGCAAGCTGGTAATGTAGGCTCATTAGGTAAATTCCCATAAGTATATCTTACTTAAAAAAAAAAATTTGCATCATGATTTTCTATACGTGTCTATGTGTCAATACATCTGGGGCTTCTTGGTGACTCAGACAGTAGAGTCGGCCTGTAATGTGGGAGACTGGGGTTCGATCCCTGGGTCAGGGAGAAGGAAATAGCAACCCACTCCAGTAATCTTGCCTGGAAAATCTACAGTCCATGTGGTCGCAAAGAGTTGGGCACGACTGAGGACTTCACTTTCTACTTTCTTTTCTATCAATACATCTGCATATGTATTGAGGATGAGTGGTTTATATATTTTCCCTAGGGTCTTTCTTATGGCATTTTCCCAAGGAATTATTTGTATCTATGGCTCAATGCAGGTGAACATTTGGACACACATATAAAACAAATCAACTGTCAAATATATAGTTTTCAACTTAATTGGATTCTCATTGCTGTTAGAAAGACATCCTTTCACAGATTTCTAGTTGACTCCCTTTTCATTTTTCTATGCATTCTGAATCTTTACCACTCTTTCCAATTCTACCTTCTTTAAATTCCAAATGTGAATCTTGCTTTTCAGTTTTTTGAGAAGACACAACCATGTAGGAATACCTTAACCTTCTTCCCTACCAGCTAATGCTTTATCTGTCTCATTTTTCTATCCTTTCTTCCTCAGGGCAGATGCTCCCACTGTTGGTTAGGTTTGCATCCCAGTCCTCTGAGTTCTTAGGAGCTGCTGTACTTTCCTATCATTTTGGAGCCTCCAGTCTCTCTCCCTTCAATGACATGTATCCCTCGACCTTCAAGTTTGCTCCATCTTATTAGAATTTATCCTACTTGTGCTTGGTCATTGGTGAACCCCTTTGTCAATCCATTCTTAAAATTTTCCATGATTTTAATGCATCCCTTTCCCCCTTGTCCTTCTCTTGTATCTCTGGATAAACTTTCTATCTCCATGCCTGACCTGCTCATTTTTTTTTAATATTCTTTTATTATTTACTTGGCTTCCCAGGGTCTTAGCTATGGCATGTGGGCTGCAGTCCATGGAGTCGCAGAGTCGGACAGGATTGAATGACTAAGCACAGCACAGCAGACTCTTAGCTGCCATATGTAGGATCTAGTTCCCTGGTCAGTGATCGAACCTCGCCACCCTATCTTGGGAACTTGGAGTCTTAGCCACTGGATCACTGGGAAGTCCCTGGCCTTCTCTTACTTTGTTGATGTTCTCTTCCTGTCTCTGTCTTTCTCTCTCCCCCCACCTGTCTTTAATTTCATCTAAATCTATTCTTAAACTTTTCAGTGTTTTTGTACAGCTCCAGTTCTTTTCTGTATCTTCAGTTTTGGACTTTCTCTTGAATTTCAGACTTCGAGTTGTCACTGCCTATTGCATATTTATTCTTGGATGTCTCCCAAGCACCTCGTAGTCAGTATTAAAAAAAAAAAAAAAGTTGAAAAGTTATACATTTGGGGTCAGAGATCTGAATTTAAGATGCTGACATCTAATGAGAGGGTGAAAAGACATTCAACTTCAGTTTCCTCATCAAATCATCTTGAAACTCCATTTCACCAACACATTTATCCGCACAGCTATCCCCTTTCACCCACATCATTGCAATAATATCCTAGTTGACCTCACTGCTTCTACCTTCACTTCACTGTACTCTATTTCAACACAGGAGCCAGAGTGATCCTTTAGAAAGGAGGTCACTTAGATTGTGTCTCTCTACTCAGAATATTCCAGTGGTTTCCTATCTTATTTTATTTTTAAACTCAAAGCCTTCATCTGCCACCCTCAACCCCATATTTATTGATTCCCTGACCTCAGTTCTTCTGCTTTTTGATTTTTCTCCAGCGACTCAGCATTTCTTATTGTTCCTTAAATTTGCTGGATCCCCTCTTGCCACAGTTCTTTTATCAAATTGATTTTTCTTGGATTCTAGTTGATTCACAGTATTGTGTTAGATCAGGTATACAGCATAGTGAATCAGTTATGCATAAATGTATATCCACTCTTTTATATTATTTTCCCATATAGGTCATTACAGAATACTGAGGAGAGTTCTTTGTGTTATACACTAGGTCTTTATTAGTTATCTATTTTATATATGGTAGTATGCATATGCCAAACTCAATCTCCCAATTTATCCCTCCCACCACACTTTTCCCTGATGGTAACCTAAAGTTTATTTTCTACCTTTGTAACTCTATTTCTGTTTTGTAAATAAGTTTGTTTATACCATTTTTTTTAGATTCCACATGTAAGCAATATCATATATTTGTCTTTCCTGATCTTACTTACTTTCCTCAGTGTAATAATGTGGCTCAATGGTAAAGAATCTGCTTGCCAGTGCAGGAGATGTGGGTACAATCCCTGGGTCAGGAAGGTCTCCTGGGGGGTGAAATGGTAACCCACTCCAGTATTCTTGCCTGGAGAGTCCCATAGACAGAGGAACCTAAAGGGTTACAGTCCATAGGGTTGCAGAATCAGACCTGACTGAGTGATTGAGCATGTATGCAGGCAATATTCCATTGTATACATATTGGAGACAAGAGTGGAAAAAAGGGAAACCCCCTCCCACATTATTGATGGAAATGTAAATTGATGCAGTCACCATGGAGAACAGTAAGGAGGTTCCTTAAAGAAAACTAAAAATAGAGCTACCATATGATCCAACAGTCCACTCCTGGGCGTATATTCAGACAAAATGATAATTCAAGAAAATACATGCACTCCTTTGTTCACAGCAGTACTGGGACATAGAAGCAACCTAATGTCCATTGATGGAGGAATGGATAAAGATGTGCTACCTATATATATAATGAAATATTGCTGCAGGTTCTTAACAAATGGCCTTCTATTCAGATGGATGTCACTCTAATCGTCTATAAGCCTTTACATTCTCTGTGACATATTCTGACTACCTGATTCTATATCAAACTTCTATATCAAGTTCTATATCAATCTTCCCAGTCTCTAACACTAAACCCATTTCTGTTTTACTTTTTTTATCCATAGGGTTTGTCTTCTAATACATTTTACCATTAACTTACTTATTTTTGTTTCTATCCTCTACTGTAACATAAACTCCATGTTGGCAAGGAATTCTGCTTTGTTTTACTTACTATTGTATCCTCAATTCCTAGAACATAGTAGAAGCCCAGTGATATTTGTTGAATAAATAAATAAAATAAGAAATAAAAATGCCAGGGATGGAACTGTTTTTTGAGCTACAGAGCATTATAAAATACTAATTACTCATTACTATTATTATTCCACTGTCCCCGTGACCAGGCTCATATGCAAATCTACATTCACATACACAATATCTTTTCTTTGTTTCCCACCTCTATATCCTGTTTTTGTTTTGAGACACCATCTAATCAATTTCTGAGGCTGTTTACCTGGAGGCATATTTGAGCCTCTCAACCATTTAGTCAGCAACTCCTAACTCTTAAATTACATCATTTAGAACAGAGTCTCCATTTTAGTCCCCACTGCTTTACCCCCATCATCTTGAACTTTTTTCTAGACAATTGCAATAGTCTCCTAACAGATGACTCTGCAGTTTATCAAGAATACCCTTTCTTAAGTACTTTTCCATGACCTCAAATTATCTACAGAATGCTTCCTGCAGTACTTAAAGTCCTTCATTACTAAACATGACCTATGTTTTTGAGACATTATTTTTCATCACCCATAAATTGTTCTGTATGGCCCATTTCATTTCTTTATACTTCAAATTCTTATTGATTATTTACTGAGTCTGGCACTATATAATGGCCTTTAGCAAGGCACCATTTTTTCTCCCTTTCTTGATAGCAATTAGAGTTTGGGGGGAATGAGGGATGCTACAACTTAGCATTTCAAAAATCACCAAATGCAGAATAGCTATAGTTATAATGAACAGTCATTCTGATTTTTCTGGTTGAGACCTTGTTTATACTTGTTGCCCCAGGGTAATTATTAATATCTTCCTTCACTCTTAAGATCTCTCCCAGTTTGATAATAAATTATATAGTCTCTGTCTACAAGCAAAAATAATTTGAATTTTATCATGTGCTCTTTTCCTGCATTAACTACATGTACATGACTGCCTAAAAGCAAAGTTTAAGTCCCCTTCCTAGCGTTGGAACATACTTATAAATATCACACATAATGTTTGGTGGAGAAAAACTTAGATCTTATAACCTGAATGTCATTTCAATTACAATATAAAATATTTGTCTCAAATGCAATTTAGTAATCAGTGCCTTAGCATTTTTTTATTCTTCCTCTTCTCTGGAACGTCCCATGTTTATTCTCCATTCAGCTATATCCTGCCTACCTTTAAAATACTTTAGTACATCTCCCCAAATTTTCTTTGTCTCCATCTGTCTCTACTTGTGAGCTCTCCTTTTAGCAGTTATTTTCTACATCATTTATTTGGCACCTTTTTGTACACAGTGTACTTTCTTTTTTTTTTTAATTTCGGTTCTGTTGGTACAAATAGGCTGGTGAATTTTTCAAGACAAAGACTGAGACTTCTATATCTTTGATTCTATAGCACCAGCTCTAAGGCCAAATTTAGAATATACAGAAGCAGCCTATGTAAAAAAAAAAAAACAAAACAAAAATGATAGCAGTGGTAATGAGTGTGGAATTGATAGTGAATTTATTGAAAATGTAATAAGGTAAAATTATATGAACTTTGAGAAAATATCATAGTGTAGAGTAGGAAAAGTTAATTATGGATGTATGTTTTGTGAATGTGTGTGAACTGGAAGTGAAGTGAACTCAGTCTTGTCTGACTCTTTAGGACCCCATGGACTGTAGCCTACCACGCTCCTTTATCCATGGAATTTTCCAGGCAAGAGTACTGGAGTGGGTTGCCATTTCCTTCTCCAGAGGCTCTTCCTGACCGAGGGATTGAACCCATGTCTTCTGCATTGTAGGCAGACACTTTATTGTCTGCCCACCAGGGAAGTCTTCCTATGAACCGTAAAGTATGCTTGTTTTAAGTTACTTTGGGGCTGGAGGAAGAGGCTGAGTGAGAGAAGGGAAAGACATACTATATTTTATCAAACCATTAAGTAGAAAACGTGCCATCGTTTTGCATATTGCTAGTGGGAAAAGGTCAATTAAGCTATGGTGTAATGCTTTCATATCACTTAGAATGTGTATTTGATGTATATCAAAAGACATATTGACTGATGAATTTCTTCTATCTTGACTCATCTATATGTATATATATAAAATAAAGAATAAGTGATGTCAAATGTCTAACACTCTTAACACTCTTTTACACTCAGAGAGATCATCAATTGTAAGAGCATTTTTATATCAGACATATTTTAAAACTCTTTTAAAAAGGAAATATCTTGTTGAATAGACTTATAGGACAATAAGACTATTGCAAAAAGCAGCATCTGATGAATTTACTAGGACTTGATGAAAGGTAACAGATCCTAAATATTCTGAAACAATGGAGGGAAAATAATGGAATTTTGAATACAAACAAATGTAAAAACCTGAATTACAGCAAAGCTTTATGGAATTTTCTATCACTCTCATTGTCCAGCCGCAGAAGCTTTCAGTTGGGAAGTTTCAGTGAAGAAGAGAAGAGAAAATAAGATGATATGGGGGTATCTAATAGATATAGAGGCATGAAGTTCCAGCATCAGGGTGAATGGTTAAGAACTGAATACTAAAAAATGGTATTTACGTACAAGATTTCGCTTTTATTGCTGATTTCTCCTTTTCTTGGGCCAGAGTAGGAAACTAGAAGATTCTGCTTAAGAACTTCTGCTTTGGATCAACATCTTCTATTAACCTGCTTGCTGGAATATATATATGCTTTAACTGACCATGAGAAAGATTGTAGCCCCCAAAACAAACAGAATTCTTAACTATTTTTAGGATAGGTTGTGTGAGACTACAAAAAAGTTCAGTCTTTTGAAACTGAGTGCTTGAGCTGAGTGGATAAAATTAAGAAAAATAATTGGTCTAGCTTTGTTGCTGAACAGAAAATGTGGATCCCATTCATGTACCTTTTATGCATTGCTTTCTCACATTTCATCTTTGTACTGCTCTTGTGTTCATGTTCAGATCATTCATATTTTATTTTGAAACACTTTCATTTTCAGATCAGCAGTCCTGTGATCCTGGTGAATTTCTTTGCCACGATCACGTGACTTGTGTCTCCCAGAGCTGGCTGTGTGATGGAGACCCTGACTGCCCTGATGATTCAGACGAATCTTTAGATACCTGTGAGTAGAAAGGTTCTCTTGCCATTCAGATTTACCTTACATGTGAAACTAAATGTCAGTTGTTTTCATGGATGACTGCTATTTCACCTTATTCTTTTTTATTTTCCAAATAGCCTGAAAACTTAAAAAAAAAAACTTTTGTTTGTATTTCCTTTAAAATGACTATGTGAATGAGAGCATTAAATGTGGTTTTGTGTGAATTAACTCATGAAGGGAAGAAAATGCAAGGTTAATTCTTTCAATGTGATTGTATTACTCCTAGAAAAATTATACTTGAAGAAAAAAAAAATCCATTAAAACACAGCACTAAAAGGGAATAAAATCCTCTCCAGTAATTTATCTCACACATTTTGAGGCAGAGGAACACATACAAAGAATAATGAACTAATCAAGCTTTAGCTCCCATATTATTTCTATTAGTGTTTAGAGAGCTACACAAATTATTGAACATATTTTCCTTTGAACTTGAAAGATAAAAACTACATTTGTCCATTCATGCAGTGAAGATCTTTGATTTTATAATATCAAATTCAGAACAATTAATACACGAGTCTTAATTCTAATTGTACCGCTGCATGTAACTCGGAGTCCATTAAGGGTTGTGTCATGTGAAAAATGCCATTAAATCAAAATTGTAAGTAATAACAGGACTCACAGCTAAATCTTCTGCACTTTCTTTTGAATACCCTTTATCATGAGGAGTATGGAAAGTCTCCTAGATTTTCACATTGATAAATCTGGCATTACTAGTATCAGTCTTTACTACCCAGGCAAACAGGCATATCAGCTTATCAGTATCATTCTCAAAGCAACTACATAGTTCTGTGAAGTCAACATGGAAAAAAAAAAAAAAAAACAAACTCCTTCATTGTTATTGCTTGATATTACAGCGATAACAATTATGGTTACCATTCTCCACTATTATCTACTTGTTTATAAGTCCTTTAGATGGAAACAATATTTTGATGAAAGCAGAAACAATGCTTACTCACCATTTCCATGTCTCCTGGTGCTTTTAAAGTTTCTCAACATATGAGTTCTTGAATATCTACATTAATTGCCTTTTTTCAATTTGGATAGATCAGTTTTTTGGTAGGAAGGAGCTGCAGTTTACTGTATTTCTAATTTTATATCAATTTCATCAGTTTAATTCTGAAAACTTTTTCTTGACTCCTATAGCATAGATAATGCTCCATGCATGATAAAAGGAAAAAGTATAATAATAATAAGAAATAATAATAAGAAAATAAGAAATAAGAAAATAATGGATAAGAAATAAGAAAATAGTGGATAAATAAAATGTGGTAACTCCATAGTAAGATAGTATTTAACAATAAAAATTTGAAATACTTATTATACATGCTACCTGGATAAATCTTGAAAACATTATGTGAAGAAAAACAAGCCAGTCACAAAAGATCACATATGATGTGATTCCATTCACATAAAATATCCCAATAGGCAAATCAATAGAGACAGAAAGTAGCTAAGTCTCCAGTGGCCAGTGGGTTGGTGGGGATCGAGGAGTGTCTTCTAATGAGTTGGAGTCTCTTTGGAGGTGATGAAAATGTTCTAAAATTAGATTGCAGTGATAGTTGCGCAACTCTTGTTAACATATTTAAATACATTGAACTGTGTGTATTAAATGGGTGAATTGTATGGTATGTGAATTATACCTTAACAAAGTTTTTTAAAATGGAAAATGAGAAAAATCTCAAAATCATGCATATGAATGTGGGTGGTATAATTATGTGAAAGACAACAATAACAAAATACTCTGCCCATGAACAATATAAATAATTGGACTGTATTTCTTCTATATAAGAAGTGGGACCTAACTCTGTTTCAGTTTTAGGCTTCCCTTATTGAAGTGCTATAGAGGAGTTCTCTCCTCATTAGACGCAAGGAAAAATTGTCATGGCATAATCAGACTAAAAAGTTAAATTATTGAGTTTTGGAGGCTTGCATTTTTACCCGGATCGTATCACTCAATTCCTGATGAGAAACGTGACAGAGACATGAGATGGTTTGGTGGAATCCATATGGAGGAAGGCGGGTTGAAGGAGAAATGCCCTGAGACTTATACCTGTCACCGTGTAAAAACGATTGAGATGAAAAGACTCCATAGCCTCTCCTTCCATCCTGCTGAAGAAAAGACAATAATGATGTTCCCCCTTGTATTCAAGAGAGAGCTCAGGAGGAGAATCAGGCTGGAGAGGATTTGTGGTACAGAGAAGGTGCAAGACCTTGGTGGTCAAAGCTCAAACCCAGAGCAAAAGAGACTTCAAAGTGAATGCTAAAGTAGGTGGATGACAAATATTCCACTCCTCCTTCCACGCCAGCTCTTTGCCTCTAGGAACATGATCAATAGCCAGCAGGGCCACACTAGTGGACTAGACTTATGTTTGTCAGCTGGCATCTGCCCTGATTGATTATCTGTTCTGTGTATCAGTGAGTACAGACACTGAGTATGTGTCTCCACCACAATGTTTGGAAATATTTTGAATACCAATCTCGCCCAGAAGGTAAACACCACTTGTGTTTGGGGGAAAAAGGTAGGTCCTTCAATTCACAGAGATGAGGGGCTTTGGCCAGACTAAAGCCTCAAATTAGAAATTACATGTGGTTTCACTGAAAATAGAGAGAGACTTTCTTCTTCCTTAGCTTTTAAAATGAAATCCATGCCTGCTCAAGATATTTTTGCAATTTTAGGTATATAGTTGTTTTCCACAATGAAATTTTGTGTTTGACTTTAAATGTTTTCTCATTTTGGCCATTCTTACTGTACTCTCAGATATCAAAATTGCTGAATATTCTCAAGAGCAACACTACAAAAAAGTTCTTATACCAATGTAGTTACATAACAAAGAGAGAAAAATACTTTTTTAAAAACCTGGGTGTTTCATCTGAGTAACATATTTGGATCTACATTTAATTAGCCTGTCTCAGATAAGTGGTTTCAGTCAGTACCAAATGAAATCTGGACAAACACTGAGAAAAGGCTTTATGAAAAATATCAGACTTTTTCAGATTTAAATTTCTCAATCCAGATGTTCACAATTACCATTTTCCCTAATCATAGTGCTTTGTGATGTGTTGTTTTATAACATTCGTATGTAGTCATCACTGATCTACATAAAATAATTGCATAATTTTATAATTATATGACTGTATATACATTCAGTGTGAAAGATAAATACTAGAAATCAAACCTTGAAGACTGATTCTTAGGAAGGGTAATTTTGTGCTCAGTGTCTGAACAAAAGTATGTTATCTTTGATTTGAAGACAAAGTATGTTGTATCTACAAAATACTAGGTGAAAATCATTGATGCAATGCCTTATTTTTCCTAAATCCATTTACCCTTTAAAATGATAAGACCAATATAGCATAGAATTTATTATGACATTGTGAAAGCTCTGCTATGACAAAATTCTAACAGCGAAAAAAATGGATGCTATGGAGGAAGAGGAAAAGCTTGTCTTGTGAGAGGTTGATGACCAAAATGCTTTAGAAGGTATACATGCATAAAGAAAATACAAAATGAAAATCAAGTGAAATTGAGATATTTGGGGATCTGCAAGGCTAACAGGCACATAATTTCTTCCTCTTCCGTGTTTGTGTAGGCCCAGGTTGTAAGGGTATTTTCTACTATTCATGAGGCAGAAGTAAGCTTTCACTAACAGCCATATAAGGCCAAAGAAACCCCTCTTGAATGGGGTTGATTTACCAATAAGCTGATTGCATGTTGGGATGAGTTTTTTAAATATTAAATTAGAGAAATTTAATAATTTATATCCTTACCATTGACTATGAGAAATAGTTCTTTAGCCTTATATTAGAAATGAAAGCCTTTTTTCTTTACATTATTTGAAGTAATTTGTCAAGTATCTAAACGACTAACCATCTTTCAGGCCCTATGAAGCTGTGAGAATTGAAAATCAGGAAAATCATCATCTTTCTCCTTAGGGCTTTCAATCCTGTTGTTAGTCTAGCATTTTGTATGATGAGAATTAAAGTGAATAGTGGAAATGTTATTTGTGGAATGAAAGCTTGGTACCACCTGTGACAGCGAAGTCTTCCTGAAAAGCGCTTTTATTCCGAGGCATTCAATATGCAATTCCTTGTAGGATTTTCTGTTGAATGCTTAATGATACTTACTTTTCAACAGTGTCAGCAGATGTATGTTCTTTTCTGGAAATCTGATGTTTATATACTTAAGACTAGATTCTTCCTTTTAAGTCAGGAGGGTATTTGTTCTGATCTTTGTCCTTCTTCTTTATCATCCTCCACTAACTTCCTTCAGAAAATCATTTAGAGTCATTCTACCATAGAACATGATGTGGACTTAGTGACTCATTGACCAACCAGGGAGTGTAAAAATGGCATTATGGGAGGCTAAGATTTGCAAACTGGTTAGTTGTGATATTTTTCATATTGACTCTACTCTGTCCTGTCCTTCTGCAGGGACCAGTAGACTTTTTTCTGTAAAGGATCACATAGAAAATACTTTAGGTTTTACTGAGCTTATGTGATCTCAGTTGTGTATTCTTCTTTGTCTTCATTTGTTTGTAAAATAATTAAAATGGAAAAACAAACATACAAATAAACATTCTCAGTTTACACTCCATACAAAAATAGACCACAGGTTGCATTTATCTTATAGATTGTCTTTTGCCAAATTCTACTGCAGTGCCATAGCTAAACCATATCCACTGTACTCTCGTGAAGGTAGGTCTCTGTCCAGATCCTGCAACCATAGGAGCGGTGTAACTGCACACAGTGGGGGAACATAGCATAGAGCTTTTGAGTACCCACTACATATGGTACCAAACTCAGGCAAGATGGTATTCTCTGCAAGAGCTGGGTTTTCTTCTATTTTTGCATATCTCCTTATGTGTTAGGATTTCACTTGAGCACAGGGAACAGAAGAAAGAGCTCAGACAAAAGAGAGTTTACTTTTAGAAACTCATAGAAAGAAAAAAAGTGCCAAATTGGACAATCCAGGATTGATATGACTGCTCCAGAATGACCCCAGGCTTCCTGTGCCATTCTTAGCATGGAGCTGTCAGTCTTTTAGCCACAGTAGGGCTTTTCCACCTTCCCTAGTAAATAATTCCATTTCGGCCAGAGAGAGAGGAAAGAAAAAAGGGCAACAGCAAGTGCCAGCTGAGTCTATCTGTTTGTCAGGAGGATGATAACTTTTATGGGAAGCAAACTCAGTAGGTTTCTGCTTAGATCTTGTTTGCCAGAACTGATCACCTAAGGCATGAGGTACCGTGTGTTTCCACAGGGTTTCCCAAAATAAAATATATGGTCCTGCTAGTAAAGAATAACAGGAGACTAGATATTGGCCAGGCAGAGGACCCAAGCAACCTAAGCCATAATGCTCTCTTCACTCTCTTTTCCTCTCTTCATCTGTTGCAGGGGTGGGGGCAGTCAGAAGGCATGGTCTGAATCTCAGCTGCTTGACACCAAAGCCAGTTCCTCCAAATGAACATCTTTGCTCTTGTGCAACAAAATACTCATCCCAGGTCTCTATTACCTTATCTGTACAACGGACATGATAGTACCCACCCCACAGTAAAGTGCTTAAAATACTGTCTTTTCATAAGATCTCCTCTCCACTCAACACCCCCATATTCTATCTGTCCAGAGCTCTGACCAAGCGCCTTACCCTGAGGGTCTTTTGATAGAGCACCCTAATCGCCGCCTCTCCCTTTCTTACTGAAAATCAGTTTTATTTTGTAAGGTTGTGGCTAGGAGTAGGAGTAATTTACCATATACACTAATTCAAGTAAAGTTGCTAACAGTTTTTAGTACTTAGGCATATCACACTCAAAATTAAGACAAACAGATATAGAGATTATTGGGGGACAGATGACTTTTCCTAGGAACTCTTCCAACACATCATGTTGCAGAACTGATTAAAGTTAAGATATACAGCTAAAAAAACAGTTTAGTTCATAATATTGTTTAACTGACATGGCAGTCCTAAATGTGGATGTTTTCTCATTTTAAGAGATGAGGAAATTGAGTTTACAGTCTTTCTCTGCCTTCTACTTTGACTGTTATTGGTGAAAGCAGAGTTTGCATTTCTTTCAACTCATCCTTGTTTTTATATACACTCAGGTAAGGAAGAATCCAGCTCCTAAAAGGAACCCTTAGGCGACCTAATTTAAAAATATAGTGTCATTTGAAAAACAGACACTATTCCAGCAGAATTTTCTCACTCTGACTTTGGAGATGACCAGTTCTGACTGAAAAATGAAGTAAACACACCATGTCTCCTGTGTAATAGGAATAGAAGCATTTGTGAAAAATGAAAATGGCTCTAAGTTATTAGGGTTAGATGTGTCTCTGCTTGAACTGACCATTGCTTTGATTGTATTTCCATTGTTGTGGAGTTTGAGCTTTATTTGGATGGGAGGATATTAATGAACTTCTTATATTCATAGGCTGACCTTTCCCCTAGGATGAAAGGTAGAAATCCTTTTATAGTTTCCTTCTATCTTTCTTTAACAGAGGTCAGGGAAATAAAATAAAATTCAGGTGGGAGGATATTAGCAAACAGATACTGCCTTTTAAAAATAAATAGCAGAACAGGGCACTGAAAGGAGACTCTAGGAACAATAAAATGAATGGAAGTATGGTCCTTGTTTCTGAGTAATAGTGATTTAGAGGTCATTTTGGAATGAGCTAATATATGAGAGCTACAAAGCTAAGCTTTTCGTTAGGTAGAGAAGCTGAAATGATCTTGCAGATTAAAGGGAGCGCATATGAGGCCCATGAGAGCAGTTTATGTCTCTTTCAATTCTTTTTGTTTTGCTCTTCATTTTATTCTGAGGCTTCCCTCTTTTGCAATGAAGAGGCCAGAAACATTGACCCTCCTTTAATAATAAAGAGACCTCCACTTAAGAGTTGCTATGAAGGGGAGACCGGAAGGTGAGGAACCGTATAATTGTGAATTGAAAGGGCCTGTCTAAGGTTGGTTCATTTCCCCAGCACAGTGGGGATGGGATGGAGGGGTGACATTTCTCTTCATCCCACCCCGCGATGCGCTAACAGATCTCTGAAAGTCTGCCTCTGCCATTTTAAGCAAGTTTGATTGGAGGCAGAGGTGATAAACTGCGTGCACTACAATTCACAGAGGTGGAGCAAAAACAGCACTACAGAAGGCCTCGCTCTTCTTCAAGAAGTCACTGCTTTCTCGCTTTGATTCAAGTTCACAGGTCATAGGATAAAAAGGGACTCATGTCCCTCAGCCTGGACTGGAAACTATAAGGAATGAGAACTTTGAAATGATGTAAAATAAAGGGGATAAAGTAAAATTATTGAATTCTAGCGACAACTCTGATAAAATCTCCATGGCTTAAGGGATGAGGTACAGTAAACAAATGGTCTTGCAAGGCTCTCTAGGGACCAGGCTTAAGGCTGAGCAAGGAGCCTTCTCAGAAATGATACAATCCATCATTTATCCACAACTAATCTAGCAGTTGGGGTTGGGGATGAAGGCTTCTTACCTTTCATGGGTGAATAAATTTCTTCCCAGAGGATGTTTTATTCTTTATAGTCAGTGTATAAAATTTTCATTTGACTTTCACTTAGAAGCGCTTTTGAAATGACATATTTTGCTAAATGAAGCACTGAAGGATGTTTTGTTCTAAGAACTTATTTAATGGCAGTGGCTTTTTTCTCTCTCCCTTCCCCCATATTTTCCATTATCCTTCCCTGAAAGCAGGTTATAAAACCCTACTATAATATGCCTATGGAATTCTTAGGGCAAACGTATCATCCTTCTACTAATTACTGTATTGGCCCTTTTCAGGATGAGGCAGAATAATTGATTTGGGGTTGACTATTTTAAATTAAAATTTCTGTAATATTAGCTTTTTTGATTTGGTGGGTAGGAGAAATTGCTCACAAAGAGTAAGGTTCATGAGAAGATGAGTTAAAGACAGGGCTTAGGTGGCAGTATACAGATTCAGTAAAGGTAGCTTATAGCAATATACTCATCTTGAATGGTTTATTTGTTTTTTCTTTCCTTTTTTTATAACTTTTCTGAAAAATCATAGAGGGAAGAGTGTGATTAAATTTTACTTTGCTCGATCAAGGATCAGATAAGAAAGAGGAGAATCTCTCAGTTTGCACAGATCTTTCTGGTACCAAACACCAAGATAGAAAACAAATAAGTAAATGCTTCTCAACAACTTTGATGGTGTTAACAAAAGATAAGTAATTATTAATTAAAAAATTCTTGTCTTGGACTATAGCATATAGCTTTAAGACTAATAATTTATATCTTACACAATTAGGAATTATAGAAAGGACTCTTACTTGTATAGCACTTTGATAATTTAAGGACATGTACGTTAGAATCATTAATCTTTTGGCCTTGTAGGTATTTTTTGAGAGAAACAATCAGGTATTGGGGTCATTAAAAATAATAACTCAAAAATAATAATAATAATAATAACTCTAAAGCACAAACTGACTTCCCTGGTGGCTCAGACGGTAAAGCGTCTGCCTACCATGCAGGAGACCTGGGTTCATTTCTTGGGTCGGAAAGATCTCCTGGAGAAGGAAATGGCAACCCACTCCAGTACTCTTGCCTGGAAAATCCCATGGACAGAGGAGCCTGGTAGCCTACAGTCCATGGGGTCGCAAAGAGTCGGACACGACTGAGTGACTTCACTTCAAAGCACAAACCAGTTGCTTGGTCAAGAGTCTCATAACTCTTGGGTAAAGGGCAAAGATTGGAATTCAGAAATTGCATTTCCTAATAAGAGAAGCTACAGCTTCAGCTTTGAGATGAATTGCACCACCTCAATATTCATGTGTCAAAAGTCCTAAAACTACACAATCTTAGAATGCAACTGTACTTGTACCCTATGGACCATAACCCTCCAGGCTCCTCTGTCCACGGAATTTCCCAGGCAAGAATACTGGAGTGGGTTGTCACTTCCTTCTCCAGGAGATCTTCCCAACCCAGGGGTTGAACTGGCATCTCTTCTCCCTTGCATTGGCCCGTAGATTCTTTACCACTAGCGCCACCTAGAAAGCCTATTAGAGTGGGTCCTAATACCATCTGTCTAGTGTCCTTATAAGAAGGGGGGATTTAGAAAGATTGAGGGCAGGAGGAGATGGGGACAACGGAGGATGAAATGGTTGAATGGCATCACCGACTCAATGGACATGGGTTTGGGTAAACTCCAGGAGTTGGTGATGGACACAGAGGCCTGGCGTGCTGTAGTTCATGGGGTCACAAAGAGTTGGACATGACTGAGTGACTGAACTGAACTGAACTGAGGGACACCAGGGAAACTTGTGCACAGAGAGAAGGCATATGAAAGTCAGAGTGGAGCGGGGATCTACCCTCCAAGGAAGCCTTGAGGGAAACTAACCCACCAACACTTTGATCTTGGATTTTTAGCCTCAGCACTGAGAGGAAATAAATGTATACTGTTTAAGCCACTTAGTCTATGATATTGTGTTATGGAGGACCTAGCATATTTATATAGCATCCAACTATATATCTATTAAAATTCCATGCTTTTTTATATTAATATGTCCTTGTTTTTAATATTAATATAAAGAAGAATGCAGCAATTTAGCCTCCCCACTCCCCCAACCACCACCACTTTCCTTGAAGATATTGTATTAACCAAAATTTTGTTTGGGTTTTCCATATTATGAAAAAATGGAGTGAGTTTTTTGGCCAACCCACATACACTGAAACTAACTACCAGAGTACTGAAGTTATAGGCTTTATTTAGAATTATGAAATTAAATTACCAGTTTCTGATGGAATAAATGGCCTATGTAGTGGTTCTAATCCTCTGTGCTGTGCTGTGTTTAGTTGCTCAGTCATATTTGACTCTTAACCCTCTAAGAACACCTAATTAGAGTAATGTCATATGAATCTTACACAAATGAAAAGAAACATTTTCAATTAAAAAGCAAATAGTTAATTACTGCAGATTTAAAAAAAAATTGTGGATGATGGGTTGCTCCAAAATTAAAAAAAAAACAACTTTGCATAACAGTTCCTCCTGGTGATCTGGGATACTTATTTAGTGGTGTAGTTGATAGCCATGTTTGCAATACTACCTACTTGCAACATAAAATACAAACTTAGTTTAATAATATAATTATCATTATTTTCTGAGGGAAACAGACATGCATAACTGGTATATATAAACATATAGTGTGTGCTAGTAATATATATTGGGTTGCTATAATCTATCTTGCATGCATGCTAAAGTCACTTCCGTCATGTCTAACTCTTTGCAACCCCAAGGACTGTAGCCCTCCAGGCTCCTCTGTCCATGGGATTCTCCAGGCAAGAATACTGGGGTGAGTTGCCATGCCCTCCTCCAGGGGAACTTCCTGAACCAGGGATCGAACCCATGTCTCTTATGTCTCCTGCTTCAGCAGCTGGGTTCTTAACCCCTAGTGCCACCTGGAAAACCCTTAATCTATCTTGCTCTGCTGTGCTTATTTGCTCAGTCGTGTCCAAGTCTTTGCAACTCCATGGACTGTAGTCCACCAGGCTCCTCTGTCCATGAGGATTCTTGTCATAATTGTTGATTCTGAATTGATCATGGATTAGGCAATAAAATAGATGCAATTTGATAGTTATAAATAATGCCTCTTTTTTCCACATGGACCTCTAGGGAATTTTGTTACATTTTGCTTCCAAATTTACATGTATTCAACAATTCAATTTTTAAAATAAATGGTGTGGTATGTATTTTCACTTAAAGAGTACAGAGAATTTTGTGACCAAACTTGAATTATCATAATGTATAAGTACATTTTCTTTAAGAAAATTAGAATGTAATCAGTCAGCAGTTATTTAGTGAAGAATTACTGTGCTCAAGGTGCTTACTAAGCATGGCCCTGCAACCATTTTCCCATGCCCTACTTACTATATGCCAGGACTTTCACCCATACAAATTTAGTCTTTTATTCTGGTAAAATGATACTAACTCTATTTTAAATAATATGTTTATGAGAAAGATGAGGATGACAGTTACTGACACAAAATGGATGATTAATGTGGACCAGGTGTTGAACTATGATCCTTATGTGGACTATATCCTTTGATCTTGACAACAGCCTGAGTGGGACCTCAGCACAGCTGCTCAGATTGTGCATCAGGATGACATAAATAATGCAGACAGCATGGGTTTAGGTATTGTCCTACAAATGGAAATACGTGATCTTTGAAAGGGAGCAATATTTTCTAGTTTGCATGAAGGCATTCCATGAACTAATGTTGACCTCCTTATGGTACTAATCATAGTCATCAGCTTTGAAGATGATAAAAATGAAGCATTAGGGGGAATTCCCTGGTAGTCCTGTGATTAGGACCCTGTACTTTCACTTTGAGGGCCCAAGTTTCAATCCCTGGTCAGAGAACTAACATCCCACATCTTGTGTAGCATGGAGGAAAAAGAAAGAAAAAAGAAAGCATGAAGGAAGTTACTTGCTAGAGGTGTTAAAGCAATTAAGTGACAGGGTTACAGTTGAACACTTTACCATGTTATATAGTCTCCTAGATGAGGTAATGAAGTTCAGATATTAGTTTCCACTAATATTTCCCCTTAGTTGAGGTCAGACTGTCATATGTGCTTATCTCATGTAATATTTAAGTTGGCATCCTATACCTATTCTAAAGTTCAGCTGGTAAAGAATCCACTCAATGCAGGAAACCGTGATTTGATTCCTGGGTAGGAAAGATCCCCTGGAAAAGGGATAGGCTACCCATTCCAGTATTCTTGGGCTTTCTTGGTGGCTCAGCTGGTAAAGAATCTGCCTGCAATGTGGAAGACCTTGGGTTTGATCCCTGAGTTGGGAAGATCCTCTGGAGGAAGGCATGGCAACCCACTTCAGTATTCTTGCCTGGAAAATCCTCATGAACAGAGGAACATGGCGGGCTACAGTCCCTGGGGTTGCAGAGTCAGACACGACTGAGGAACTAAGAACTGCACAGAACATACTCCATACATACATGGTGTCATGTCTGATTCTTTGCATCTCCATGGACTGCAGCACTCCAGGCTTCCCTGTCCTTCACCAGCTCCCAGACACTTCCCAAACTCATGTCCATCGCTTAGGTGATGCCATCCAACCATCTCATCCTCTTTCATCCTCTTCTCCTCCAGCTTTCAATCTTTCCCAGCATTAGGATTCTTTACCAGCTGAACCACAAGGGAAGCCCCTATGAACTTTATACACAAAAAAGTTTATTTGAGTAACTACTGTGTGATAGGTCCTGTGATAAAATGGGAATGATAAAATAAATGATATAATGAAGGATAGCATAATGACTGAGAGAGAATTTTAATTGTCTTTCTCCAACTAGAAAAAATATATTTAAATATGTGTATGTGCTACTGTATTAATCATGTAAAAGGTATATGGGTTAACATTTATATATGCATGTATATGAACTTTATGTGTTTGCATATACACAGATTGAGTCTGGAAAAAATAACTAGTATTCTCTTCACAATTTTCCCTCACACACACACAAACAAACACACATTCACTCTTATTTAAAAACACGTTGTTGAGCATAATTGAATAGATAATGAAATGATCAGTTTTCTATTACTGTATAGGTAATTGCCACAGATTTAGCATGTTAACACCCCATTTCTTATCTCACAGTTTTGTAGATCAGAAGTCTGATTAGGATCAACTGAGTCCTCTGCTTAAATTTTCACAAAGCAGGCATCAAGATATTCCTAAGGCTCGGCTATTATCTAAAGGGTCTGGAAGAACCTACTTCTATGCTCATTTAAGTTGTTGGCTTAATTTAGTTTCTTGTGGTTGTAGGACTGGGGCTAGAATTTTTAAGAAATTCTATATTGGTGTATAGTTGATTTACAATGTTGTGTTATTTTCTGGTGTACAGCAAAGAGATTGAGTTATACATATACATAAATCTATTCATTCCATATTTATTTCTCACTTCAGTCACTGCAGAATGTTGAGTACAGTTCCTTGTGCTGTACAGTAGATCCTTGTTGATAATCTAGTTTATATATAGTAGTATGTATATGGAGTTTGGGATTAACATGGGCCACAATTTCTTGGTGGCCTTCAGCCTCAACTCTTAACAACTAAGAACCACCCACATTTCTTGGCAGGGGACTCTTGTCCATTTTCAAAGCCAGCAATAGCGTGTTGAAGCTTCCTCATGAGTCATGTTCCCTCTCCCTGACATCCTCCTCGACAAATTGCATGTGATTAGATTAAGAACATTTGGGTAATTTCCTTTTGCCATATAATGCAATATAACCCTGGAGTGATAGCATGTAATGTTCACAGGTTCTACCTGCTTTCAAAAGAGAAAGGGCTATACAAGGATGAAGGTCAAAGGGATTCATTCTGAGAATCTTGAGTAGCACTGTGTATTAGTGAATTAGGGCTACCTAAAAAAATAAACTTTTGGTTTAAATTTAAAAAATATAAATAAATATCCTCGCAGTTCTGGAGGCTACAAGTCCAAGTTCAGGGTGTCGACAGGCTTGGTTTCAGTCTGAATCCTCCCTTTTGGCTTGCAGATGGCCATTTACTGGTGTTTCTACAAGGTCTTCCACCTGGGTGTGTCTGGCTCCTGGTCTCTTCTATTAGGACCCCAGTCACATTGGATTCACCGACTTCCCAGGTGGCTCAGTGATAAAGAATCTACCTGCCAATGCAGGAGACACAGGAGACACGGGTTGGATCCCTGGGTTGGGAAGATTCCTTGGAGGAGGAATAGTAGCCCACTCCAGTATTCTTGCCTGGAGAATCCCACAGACAGAGGAGCTTGGCAGGCTACAGTCCATGGGGTCACAAAGAGTCAGACACAGCTGAGCAGACCTGATTATTAAATTCACCCTGTGAAAAGTTTTACCCTAATTACATCTTAAAAGACCTGTCTCCAATCTCATGTTCTGAGGTACTGGGGGGTAAGGACTTCAACATATAAATTTGGGGAAGATGCAATTCAGCTGATAACACATGAGATGAGTTTGCTTTTCTTTTTTGATTATAGCTCATTTAATGAATGTAAATTGTTATTTGTTTAAAAAGTTGAATTCCCTTCCTCCCTTCAATTTTTATCATAAAAAAATTTCACTCAAACAGAAATTTTGAAAGAATAGTATAGTAAATACCTATATACCCTGAATTTATCAACCCTTAAACTTTTGTGACATTTGGTTTATCTTTTTTCTCTCTTTCTGAATTATGTATGTGTTTAGAATGTTTGTACACACATATACATATATATGTTCACATATAATTTTTGCTGATTCATTTAAACAAGTTGCAGACTTGATATTTTATCCCAATATTATTCTAAGAGTAAGACTTGCTTGTACATAAGTATAATACCATCATTACATCCATGAAACTTGATTGTGCTATAACATCCAATCCATATTTAAGTTTCTCCAACTGTCCCCATGGAGAAGGCAATGACAGTACTCATGCCTGGAAAATCCCATGGACGGAGGAGCCTGGTAGGCTGCAGTCCCTGGGGTCACAAAGAGTCGGACACAACTGAGCGACTTCCCTTTCACATTTCATTTTCATGCCTTGGAGAAGGAAATGGCAACTCACTCCAGTGTTCTTGCCTGGAGAATCCCAGGGGCGGGGGGCCCTGGTGGGCTGCCGTCTATGGGGTCGCACAGAGTCGGACACGACTGAAGCGACTTAGCAGCAGCAGCAGCAGCAACTGTCCCCAAAACACCGTTTGTAGTTATTTTTTCCCAATCCAGGATCCAACCAAGGATGCTGCATTGCATGTGGTTGTCATGGCTTTTCAGTCTTCCATAATCCAAAGTATTTTTCCAATGTTTCTTTTGTTTGTTATGGCACTGACATTTTCCTGTAGAATGTCACACAATCTGAATTTTTCTATTTGTTTTCTGATGATTAGATTCAGAATAAGTATTTTTCCAAGACTACACCATAGGTTGTGACATGTATTTCCAATTATGTTATATCAGCGGATAGGTCAGTTTGATGAAAGCTTGATAACTGGGTTATCAAAGTTGAAAAAAACTGAATTACAACAAAATGTTTGCCAGAAAATGAGGTTATACTTCTGGACTATACCGCTAAAAAGTTTAAGATAAAAGAATCTTTTCCAATCTTAACTATTCTGTTAAAAAAAAGACTGAGGAAGGGATTAAAATTAAGACCTTAAAATCATGAGATATACTCATGTTATTTGAACTTGAAAATAGGAATCAACTGAAGAATCAGGCTGTTTGACCTTTGTATCTCTTGAGTTGTATTCCTCACTCTTAAATATCTAATTTTTGTTTTTCAAGTTGTTCTATGGATAGTTAAGTATAAAAGAAGCATAAAATTAGTCACTACCATTTAAGCAACAAGTAGTATGAATCCCTCATTACATTGTTAGCATCCTTAAGGACAGGCATCCTTTCCACTCTTTTATATCCATACATTGAGCATTATTCTGTACACAGTGAGCAGCACATATATCTTTGTCCGTCAGAAATTTAAAAGGTGACTATGTATGTAGGCAGTTTATATATACACACACGGCCTTCCCTGGAGGCTCAGATGGTAAAGAATCTGTCTGCAATGCAGGAGAACTGGGTTCAATTCCTGGGTTGGGAAGATCCCTTAGAGAAGGGAATGGAAACTCACTCCAGTATTCTTGCCTGGAGAATTTCACGGACAGAGGAACCTGGTGTGCTACAGACCATGGAGTCCCAAAGTTACACATGACTGAGTGACTTTTCCATGTACGCACATATATGATTACTTTTAAAGTCAAACATTAATTGTCAGTTTATTTGAATAGTTACCTTATTTATGGGATGCATGAGTTATACAATTATATCCAGTGGGATTTAATAAGTCTACACCATTGCTCTATGTTTTAATACATTTACAACCTGTTTTCTTCACATAAGTGAGTGAAAAACTCCTTGAAGCAGGGAGAATCTACTTCTACTATTTACAAATTTTTAATCCAACCTTTCTTTTACTGCTGTCAACAAGTATTTTTGTATTCAGTTAATTGGTTCCCCAACGAAATAATTGAATGTAGCAGCTCAAAAGGGAAAGTAAATGTAGATCCTGAAGAATGTATTATCATTTAACACACACACACCAAATTCCTCTGAGAGTCATTTATATAAGACACTACACTTTGGTGTCAGTGAGAGAAAATATTTGAGTCTGTTTTACAACTGCAAATGAAGGAGAAAATGTTTGCAAGTGGAGAAACTTATAACATAACCATATCTGTTATGTTTGACAGCTCATCCCAATGGACCAGTGATGATTCTGCATTCCCACTTGAACTTTTTCACATGTCATCCAAGTTAAAAACAAACAAGCAAAAATTATCTATAGGTTCAGCATGAAGTTGAGGTTATAAAAAGAAATAAAGACAGAAAAAGAAAAATCCACACCAACACTAATTATAAAACGCCCTACTATAACAGTATGCAAATTAAGGCAAAACAGGTCAGACACATTCTGACAATGTTTAACCAAAAAGCAGTTTATGAATTCAATTAGATATGAATGAGTCTTAACTTCAGTAATGGTTGATGTGTTTAGAAACAGTTGACCTTTGAGGTAAGTAGATTCTTACAGATATGAACATGAAATATGTGCACTCTGATTGGAATAAAATAATAGAGTTTGCATTACCATTCAACTATTTTTCTGGTTATTGTTAAGTATTTCTTCCACTGATGAATAAGAATATAAATATATAATAAATTTTTTTGTTTTGAAATTTATTGGCATCGTGAATATTTGAGAGATTGGGAGAATTTGCTGTTCCCCAAAATTAGAGCTGATTTATTAAATCAGATGGAGATTAATTCTAGGCTCAAGGAATCACAGTGATTGGATTGGCTGTATAGGATGTATTATTAAATGGCCAAGACTGGCTTCTGTTTAAGGTTAACCAAGAAAAATTGGACCTGGGCAGCCCACCATGAATCACAGCTTTTATGATGGGGATTCACTCTGCTAGATTCTTATTCAAATTTGCTTCTAGATGGATTTTTCTCCTTTCATTCTCTGTTTCTTAATAGTAATATGTTGATTTTCTGTGCATTCAGAGATGCTAGGAACTGAAATAGCCTCAGCCTCCAGATGAAAAACTAAAAACTGTAGTTCAGTGAGGTAAAGCAACTGGCTTGAAGATACATAGTTAAATCTCAGAACTGTGACTGAAACTTAGATACCCTTGACTTGTACCCTCTTTTTCAATTTGCATGTGTGCCTCCCAGTAATATAGTTCTACATCCCTTCTATATTTATTGCATCTCATCATTTAACAAATAGTAACAAAACAAAACAAAAAAGCAGAATCTGAAATAATGAATTTAACTAAATTTCAAAAGTTTAAATAAAAATAAAGGTGTATCCCCAAACTAATATTGACAACTGCTTCTATCTTTCTTCAAAATCTGGTGTGTATACGCACACGCATGCATCTTCATGCATGCATGCACACATGTACACACATACTATGCAATATTTTTCTGTAAAGGACAGAGGTATGTTTACTTAGTATATGTGTGATGCCTTTTTTATGTGATAGCATGGGAAGTGGGATGGTATGATCATTGGGAAAAAAAATAGAAGTATAAATGTTATTCTCCCTGCTTCACTTCCAAGAAAGATCCCAATACAAGGGATGAATATCTGAGCCAAAAGCAATTAGATTGCTTTATGCCTACCAATATTCTTTCAGGCTGTTTTTAACTTACAGTCAACACTTCAGAAAACACTATAGATCAATTAGCTTTTATTTTAATTTTCAACAACCTAGAAAGTAACCATATGAATCTCTTGGAAAATCTATGAACAGTTAATTACATATAACCCAAGGTCCCATTATCAGACCTTTGCTCAAAGCAGTACTTTACAACTCCATCATTTTCCCCAATGTACAAGTTTGTGATAGAAATACTGATAGGACTTAAAAAGAATATTTCCAGGTTTTGATAAAATAATACTGCCCAATACACTTGTATGTACTTTCCCGAATATGAAATGTACCATACATATTGAAAATGCTTCACTGAATTTTTGACAGTTTACTTGAGGTCTAAGTACTATTCTGTTGACTAGTCAGAGAAATTAATATTGCTATACTATGGTACCATATAATACAGATTATATACTTTATTAAATATTTTATTAAACATATTTGGACTTGCAGGAAAGGCATATAAAAGACTGTTTGCCTTTCTTGAGAATGTAGACTATTTCCTAAGTATCTTTTTACTCTCATACTTTACATATGTGATGTATTACCTACTGTAGATCTTCAGTTTCTAACAAAATAATCTACAAATTTAAAGAATTAATATGTTGATTTTTTAGGAATAGGTACATTCATTCAGAGAAATTCACAAAGAACTGACTAGGGTAGATTTTGGCAAGGATTACAGTCTCTCAATCTGAACAGATTTTAATCAATCTTGACAGCAAAAAAAAAAAAAACTTCACATGATGTTTAATTTGAGATTAATAATTAGATGATTTATAGGATGAGTTTAGGTTTTAAATAAGTGAATGTGATATATTTGTCTTTCAAATATTGAAAGACAGAATGAGAAATATTTGTCTTGATATAATAATAAACTTCTCCCAGTGTCAGTTGGAATCAACACTATTGTTTCTCTGACTTCAGAGATGTAGAGATGCAAAGGGAAAACATTTTCATTAGTATCCCATGTGGCTTAGCCTATGACCTTTCACAGAGATTTACATTAGTTAAGGTTAAAATACATTCTTTAGTGCCATTCCAACAATCAAGATATGGGGAGATATTTTCTTCCAGACTAAAATATGCATTCCAAACATGGGAATAAATTAAAAAGTGTGGAGACTAGATAATCTAAAAATTAGATCTATAGGGCTCTTTAGAGATTTTTAAATGAGTACTGTCTGTATTATTATTTATCTGATATCCACTGTACCATTATTAGCTTGTTTTTACTTCTTGTCTTACTTTTTTCATCTGTTACATCTTTGTCTATTCTACTTGTATTCCTAACATTTCCATCTTTTTATTTATACTCATGGTTCTTGTGCTAAATGACTCCTGTCTTAATTTTTTCCTTCATGGCAGTATACTACTGATGTGTTAAATCTTTTTAAGAATTACATTTGGCCTTGTTTCTCCACTGTCCCCACTCCATTCCTTCTCTCTCTTATTCTAAATGTCTTTTAAAGAATTAAAATATATACCATGGAATATTACTCAGCTGTTAAAAAGAATTCATTTGAATCAGTTCTAATGAGATGGATGAAACTGGAGCCCCATTACACAGAGTGAAGTAAGCCAGAAAGATAAAGAACATTACAGCATACTAACACATATATATGGAATTTAGAAAGATGGTAATGATAACCCTATATGCAAAACAGAAAAAGAGACACAGATGTACAGAACAGACTTTTGGACTCTGTGGGAGAAGGCGAGGGTAGGATGTTTTGAGAGAACAGCATGTATATTATCTATGGTGAAACAGATCACCAGCCCAGGTGGGATGCATGAGACAAGTGCTCGGGCCTGGTGCACTGGGAAGACCCAGAGGAATCGGGTGGAGAGGGAGGTGGGAGGGGCGATCAGGATGGGGAATACATGTAACTCCATGGCTGATCCATGTCAATGTATGACAAAACCCACTGCAATGTTGTGAAGTAATTAGCCTCCAACTAATAAAAATAAATGAAAAAAAAAAATTAAAATAGTATTCATCACATCTTGCTGTCAATTTATTTTTAAGATTTTTTTCATTTATTATATTACTTTGCCCACTTTTACCTCCTTCAGATTGTTCTATTGCTTGTAATAAAGAAATCATAGCTACTTAATCAACTACTAATTCAGTTTCAATAATATTCCAAGTTAATTTGGATCAGTAGGGATTTAAACATTATATTTATGAATACATAAATATTAGAAAAATAAGGAAGAAAATTAAACTTAAATTTCAAAGAGCTGACTCACATTCTAATATAATTGCATTTGAGGCAATATATTAAAACATATATAAGTAGAGAGTTTGAAGTTTCCTAAAACAAATAACTCTCAATGTATCTAACAGTACAGAGCAAAATACGTTACATGTATATACATTTCACGGAGAAGGCAATGGCAACCCGCTCCAGTACTCTTCCCTGGAGAATCCCATGGACGGAGGAGCCTGGTAGGCTACAGGCCATGGGCTCGCTAAGAGTCAGACACGACTGAGCGACTTCACTTTCACTTTTCACTTTCATGCATTGGAGAAGGAAATGGCAACCCACTCCAGTGTTCTTGCCTGGAGAATTCCAGGGACAGGGGAGCCTGGTGGGCTGCCATCTATGGGGTCTTACAGAGTCGGACACGACTGACGTGACTTAGCAGTAGCAGCAGCATATACATTTCAACAAACGATTTGTATACTTGCAATAAAAAACAATTGTATATTGTAAAAAGTTTCATTTGCTATTCTCTACATGAAAAAAAGTTGAGATTTTGAAATTTGGAAGTGTTAATTTTTATATGAAAATACATATAATAACTATGAATGATCTTTAAATGTAAATTTTCTTTGATTTTTTTTTTCCTGTAGTCTGGTGATTTTGCATCTTAACCTTGGAACTTGAGACCAGATAAATCTGTTACAGAAATTCTTATTATAGTAATGACAGTTTAGATTTTAGATACTATACAAAAAAAAAAAATTCAATGTATTTAAATAATAGTTGAATATTGCCCTTTATTCGAGTAAAAAATGTTTTAAAGTATAATTACTGTTTCTCTTTAGAATTACTCATGACACCTATTGTCATTTGAAAGCAGATGGTCTTTTAGAAAGAAGAGCATATCACTCTTTTATAAAGAAAAGTTGTGATTTAAAATAAGTCTTTTAAGGTTTCATAAAACATGTAACGTGAAGTTATTTTAATTGGCAAGAAGATACTTGACTATGAAGAAAGAAAAAAAGAATCAGCTATTGACAATGTGTATAACAATAAAAGAAAAGGATAACTTGCTGTAACCAGCAGGAATGTCAACCCAAATGGAATTTAGTCTAAAAAAGTTTTTTGAATTTAGCCTTTTTAACAAGGTAAGTGATATGTATCTTAAATGAAAGACAAGTAAATAGTTTAAAATATTATTTACATTTTTGCAATTATCAATGAATATCTACCTCAAAGGCATATCATCATAAATGTTATTAAAATATTTTATTGAACACAGGAAGAATTAATATTTCTCTTAAACTCTTTCTCCTCTATTTTGGTAAAAAAAAAAAAATTAACTACATCTAAATTTGACTAAGCAGAATGTCACTGCATTATTTGTTCCCTGTGAAACAAATATTCTTTTAGATTGAATAACTGACTTTGTACTGAAGTCTTTCACTGGAGGTTTTTTCATGATAAAATGTAGATGGAGATAAATGCTAGGTACACAAGTGGTTCCTCCATTATATCACTGACCATCTGCACTTTCTTTTTAAGGAAATGGAAATGTAGATTCATAAATTTTTATTTCAATAACCACTAAAAAGATTCTAAGGTATGAATGTTAAAACTGGATTTGGAATCAATGTCTCTGCCCACTATTTATTTTCCTTTTTCATTGTCCTTAGTTCATTCTTTCTTCTAATTCTGTGTTCTTGTATGTTATATTGACTGTTTATTGACAAGAGCATTTATTTTGTTGCATTTGTGATTTCCAAAAAAAATATAGGCAAAATGAGTACTAATGATAAAAAAGGAAGTTGGGAGAAGCTGAATTTTTTTTTTTTAAGTCTTGGAGTTTGTCATTTATATCAAGGAAAAACATACAAAATAAATGGCACATTATAGTGATTGTCGTGGAAAACTTCTTCAACAAAATGCAGTAGCCAAATATATCAAATTACTGAATTATTTTGACTCATGAGAGACCATGTAACTATTCAGGAAAGGTCTGGAAAACAGGAATGTGGTGCTTTAATTATGATTCTCTGAGTAGCTAGATGATCTTCTGTTAATGAATTCAACCTTCCTGGAACATAATGCAATTATTTATTAATTAACCATTAAAATTTGAAAACTCAGCAGAAGTGGGCAGTACTGCTTTTGGCTAGCATGCTGTGATTGTTGTAGTTTTCCAGAGACTACATCTGTTCTGTAGGTCCCTTCTCATTGGTTCTTATACTATAATGGTTCCTAATCATTCTGAAAATCACCAATGTAGTGAACAGTGATGTTGCAACCTCAATGTTAATTTGGAGTTTGTCCTTTTTGACAGTATACCAAATTAAAATAGAGAAGCAAGTTTAGGCATTAAGCATTACTGAAGATTGGTTGATAACATTACTGAAGACTGACTTGGGATTGGTTGAAAATCTATGATACAAGGCAATAAAATTCAATGATTTTTTTTCCTCTCCTGCAATTTTATTTTTTTTATTTGAAGGGCAATTGCTTTATAATGTTGTGTTGCTTTCTGCCATACAAGAGCAAATAAAAATTAAAGCTATATTTTATAGGAACTTTGCTTTTGCATAAATGGTTATCATGGGCAATGTATTAAAAAAGTTTTAAAATACCTATGCACTATCTCCATATGAGTTCTCAGAGTTTGTGTATATATATAGCTTCAACCAATATAAACAGAACTCTGATTAAGTTGGAAAAATGAGTTTTCAGTGTTTTAAAGTTATTTTTGTTAGTTTGTAAGTATGCTACCTTTCAAAAAGAAGAACAGTTACTAAACTCATCTATGTATATGTAATTTAATACATTTTCATAATTTTCTGAATGTCTTTGGGGATGTAGAAGTTCTGCATTTAACATACTTCATTGCGTGTGATATTTTAAAGTTTTTAATCAAAATTTTTAATAATAACTTCAGTGAAAACTATATTTTTATAGGGATAATATGGAAAAATAATGTATTACTTTTCAATAACAGAATTTCACTTATTAACAGTTTTATACCAATGACAAGTTCTTAGAGAATTTACTAATATATTTCCAGTATTCTGTTAAGCCAATTTCTCTATTCCTTTTATCTTTAATATAGTACTACAATGCATATAAAATTAGTATCCTTATTTTTCTAAATAATTTTTAAATGCAATGAATAAATATGAAATTTGTTTTTATAAGGAACTCATTATTATAGTTTGTGAAATAGTTTTTCATTATTAATGACAATTAATGAAGGAGGCTATAAGATGGTACAACTAGAGATTCAGTTTCCAAAATATTTTCTTTTTACTCAAGGGACATTTTTTACTTTTAAAGAGAGATTCCCATTACATAAATTAGATACAATCTTAGTTACTATTATTCAAGCTGTGTGGAAATCGGGGTCCCTGATCTCTTGTCCTCTAACCACACTTCACCCCACGACAGTCCCTGGAAGCCGTCCCAAAATTCCCAGAACACTGAAGACACAGCTTGAAACAACTGTTTAAAATGTATCTAATATCAGAAGAATTGTACATGGGAAATTAATTATTTGGGGAAATTATTTTTAAAATCTTAAATACAAATAAAATCAAACGATATATGTTGTAGGCTTCATACTATTCATTAACAGACTATGTTTATTTTAATTAAATAACAATCTCTACTGTAGGCTTTCACTGATAATTTTTCATGATAAAACATACATGAAGATAAATGCAGGGTTTATCTTCAGAGACAAACCATGCATCAATAATAGTGATGTAATGATTCAAACTGTGTGTGTTCAAGCTATTAACACCTGAAAAAAGCATCCGAAGTTCCAAGAGGAGGATATTGGTAATGTGGAAATGCTCTAGGTTTGAACTGTTTCTTTATTCCTAACAAATTCTTCAGTGGATCTTAGCCATTCAGCTTCAAGGACTATGGTGCACTTGAAGCTATAATGTAGCCCATTAACACTGGTTAAGTCATCAATAAAAGGGACCAATGAAGGGCATTCGGAAGCATTTTAGTCACCTCCAAGTAGAATGCACCTATTTAAAGCAGATCAAAGGGAACCTGCACAGCCTTGAAAATATTATTTCAAAAATTATTAGACCACCTCATTGCACAGACCTTGCTCACGTTAGCAATCCCATCCTCTGAGTTATTCTTACCCTCTTTCTCCACTTCCCCCTATGTGAAAATGGAAAGTACCAGAAGCTGTCTTCAGCCACAGCACTCAATGAAAGTGAAAGTGAAAGTGGTTTAGTCATGTCCAACTCTTTGCGACCCCATGACCTATAGAGTCCTTGGAATTCTCCAGGACAGAATACTGGAGTGGGTAGCCTTTCCCTTCTCCAGGGTATCTTCCCAACTCAGGAATCGAACCCAGGTCTCCCACATTGCAGGTGGGTTCTTTACCAGCTGAACCACAAGGGAAGCCCTTCTCTATAAAAGCAGTTTCTATTCTATACCTACCACAAAGAAAACAAAGAATAAAGCTGGCACATTTTTTATTAAACCAAGTCATGATTTTATCCATTTATCTCCTTTTTTTAAAAAAAATCCTAAACCTCAGGCTTATAATCACTGCCATGTTTGGATTGATAATGTAGTCAACCACAAAGCTACTGCTTTTTTCCTCTGGATGAATTGTATGGGGGTCATCTTGCTGTCTGTTATTATTTTATAGTAATGAAATATTCTTTTCTTAATAGCTAACATTTATTATAATTTCAACATGTACAGTTAGTATTCTAAGTGCAGTACTGAATTCTTTTGTAACAATGTTGTGAGACATTAGGAGAGTCCCAGTTAGAAAACTGGACAATCCCCAGTTTATTAGGAAACTATAAAACATTTCGTTTTCTTCATCAGTTCTTATTTAGTTTTCTTCATCAATTTCTTCATCAGTTCTTCTTATTAAGTCTAAAGAATAGTAGAATGATAAGAAGCCATAATTTAATGAGTGCAAAATCCCAGGTATTACTTTAATAGTTTTGCACAGTTTCTAACTACATCATTTAGTCATCCATATATGGTGAATGGGGTTTCCCAGGTAGCTCAGTGGGTAAAGAATCTCCCTGCAGTTCAGGAGACTCAGGAGATGTGGGTTCGCTCCCTGGGTCGTGAAGGGCCACTGGAGGAGGGCATGGCAACTCACTCCAGGTTTCTTGCGGAGTAGTACTCTTGCTTGGAAAATCCCACGGATGGAGAAGCCTGGTAGGTTACTGTCCATGGGGTGGCAAAGAGTCGGACACAACTGAGGGACTTCACTCACTCACTCACTCACTCACTCACTCACTCACTCACTCCTCACTCACTCACTCACTCACTCCTCACTCACTCACTCACTCACTCACTCACTCACTCACTCCTCACTCACTCACTCACTCACTCCTCACTCACTCACTCACTCACTCACTCACTCACTCACTCACTCCTCACTCACTCACTCACTCACTCCTCACTCACTCACTCACTCACTCCTCACTCACTCACTCACTCACTCACTCACTCACTCTCACTCACTCACTCACTCACTCACTCCTCACTCACTCACTCACTCCTCACTCACTCACTCACTCACTCACTCACTCACTCACTCACCCACTCACCCACTCACTCACTCACTCACTCACTCACTCACTCCTCACTCACTCACTCACTCACTCACTCACTCATCTCACTCACTCACTCACTCACTCCTCACTCACTCACTCACTCACTCACTCACTCACTCACTCACTCCTCACTCACTCACTCACTCACTCCTCACTCACTCACTCACTCACTCACTCACTCCTCACTCACTCACTCACTCACTCACTCACTCATCTCACTCACTCACTCACTCACTCCTCACTCACTCACTCACTCACTCACTCACTCACTCACTCACTCCTCACTCACTCACTCACTCCTCACTCACTCACTCACTCACTCACTCACTCACTCACTCACTCCTCACTCACTCACTCACTCACTCACTCACTCACTCCTCACTCACTCACTCACTCACTCCTCACTCACTCACTCACTCACTCACTCACTCTCACTCACTCACTCACTCACTCACTCCTCACTCACTCACTCACTCCTCACTCACTCACTCACTCACTCACTCACTCACTCACTCACTCACCCACTCACCCACCCACCCACTCACTCACTCACTCACTCACTCACTCACTCACTCACTCACTCACTCCTCACTCACTCACTCACTCACTCACTCCTCACTCACTCACTCACTCACTCACTCACTCACTCACTCCTCACTCACTCACTCACTCACTCACTCACTCACTCACTCACTCATCTCACTCACTCACTCACTCACTCACTCACTCACCCACTCACTCACTCACTCACTCACTCACTCACTCCTCACCCACTCACCCACTCACTCACTCACTCACTCCTCACTCACTCACTCACTCACTCACTCACTCACTCACTCACTCCTCACTCACTCACTCACTCCTCACTCACTCACTCACTCACTCACTCACTCACTCACTCACTCCTCACTCACTCACTCCTCACTCACTCACTCACTCACTCCTCACTCACTCACTCACTCCTCACTCACTCACTCACTCACTCACTCACTCACTCACTCACTCACTCACTCACTCCTCACTCACTCACTCACTCACTCACTCACTCACTCACTCCTCACTCACTCACTCATCTCATGGACAGAGACTGATGTGCTACAATCCCTGGGATGGCAAAGAATTAGACATGACTGAAATGACTGAGCGTACATACACATATGGTGAATATAAGACAGTACCTATATTGTTGTAGTTCCTGCCTTTAAAAAATTCACTTTCTGAGACTCTAGCAGAAACATACAATAGAATAACTCACAAAATCTCCCCAGGTTAGAAACTATCACATGAGTGTTAGGAGAGCTGACGAATTAAAGCTCAGCAATGCCAAGGTTTCTGTAAAATGATTTCAGATGGTACATAGCTCAAATCATGAGTCTGTTACAAACAACAAAAAATACTACTTTTATCTCTCTTTGGAGAGTTATAAATGTGGACCTGTCACATGAATCTTGCAGAGGCAGATGTGCTATATTAAAGAGTATTTGGCAGAGAAGAGGAAAGCTTATTTTCTGTCTCAGATATCAGGTTCAGTTCAGTTCAGTCACTCAGTCATATCTGATTTTTTGCGACCCCATGGACTTCAGCATGCCAGGCTTCCCTGTCCATCATCAACTGCCAGAGCATGCTCAAACTCATGTCCATCGAGTCAGTGATGCCATCCAACCATCTCATCCTCTGTCATCACCTTCTCCTCCTGCCTTCAATCTTGCCCAGCATCAGGGTCTGTTCCAATGAATCAGTTCTTCGCATCAGGTGGCCAAGGTATTGGAACTTCAGCTTCAGCATCAGTCCTTCCAATGAATATTCAGGACTGATTTCCTTTAGGATGGACTGGTTGGATCTCCTTGCAGTCCAAGGGACTCTCAAGAGTCTTCTCCAACACCACAGTTCAAAAGCATTTGTGCCTAGCTTTCTTTATGGTCCAACTCTCACATCCATACTTCACTACTGGAAAAACCATAGCTTTGACTGTATGGATCTTTGTCAACAATGCAATGTCTCTGCTTTTTTTTTTTTTTTTTAATGTCTTGGCAAAGTAATGTCTCTGCTGTCTAGATTAGTCATAGCTTTTCTTCCAAGGAGAAATCATCTTTTAATTTCATCAGGGACTTTCTCCTATTTGTGAAAAACTAGCCAACAAATAGGTCTTTGGAAGCTCAAATTTAGGACAGAAGTTATATTCATTTATAGACATTTTAAAGTATTGCTTCAGAATATGCTCATTGGAGTAATTAGATTAATAGTTTTTTTTTCTGTTTTTTTTCCCTTTATTTTTATTAGTTGTTGTTTTAAATAAATTTACTGCAAAGGAAGAAAATATATATGCAGGAAAAGGTTTTAATAAGAAAGACTAGTATATTTTTATTCAAAATCAGTACTCTTAATTATGAATTACATTTTTAGAATATGTAGCCAACTATACTTTCAATACTTCATATCATCTGGAACACAATATTTTGTTGTTGTTGTTATTTATTAAAGTGTAGTTTATATAGAATAAAACCCATACTTTTTAGTGTACAACTCTATGAATTTTGACAAATGCATTCCATTATGTCACATCAGCTTATCCAAGACTTAAAACATTTTCATCACTCCTAGAGAGTTCCCTTATTCCCATTTGTAGCCAACTTCTTCCTGTATTTTTGGCCCCTGAGACAAATTTGCCTTTTGTGCTGATCATTTTACGTTTTCCATTATGGCATTTAGGTAGAACCCAGTATACAGCCTTTTATGTCTGACTTCTTTCACACAACATAATGCATCTGAGATTGATCATGCTGTTGTGTGAATCATTAGTTCATTCTTTTTTTACAAATTCCATTGTATGGATATATTGTAGGTTGTTTACCTATTCCTCAAGTTGGAAGACATTTGGGTTGTTCCCAGTTTGAGGTGATTACGAATAAAGCTACTATACAGTTTCATGAATAGATTTTAACATAAGTTTGCCTTTCTCTTGGTTAAATTTCTAGGAGTGCAATTCCTTGGTCATTTAAGCAAATGCACCAATTTCTAAGAAACTGCCGATCTGTTTTCCAAAGTAACTGTATCATTTTGCATTTCTCTTAGAAACATGTGAGTGTTCCGATTGCTTTGCCTCCTTACCAGAACTCTATATGGTCCCTCGTAAATAGAGACATTATTTAAAAAATCATCAGCAAAGTATTTTTAAAATGATAATACATCATAACCAACTGATATTGATACTGGGAATATAAGATTGTTTCAGTTTTCAGAATCAGAATATTCAGATCAATATTCAGAATCAATATAAGTCACCATTTCAAACGGTTAAAGAAGAAACACACTATTATTTAAGTATAGATAAGGCATTTGACCAAAGTCACATGCATTCATGACAAAGATACTTTCAGAATCTAGGAATTAAAGTGAAAAATTTCTGCATAAAGAAAGACATTTTTAAAAAATGACTCTTTGCAACCCCATGGACAGCAGCACACCAAGCTTCCTTGGAGTTGGTGATGGACAGGGAAGCCTGGTGTGCTGCAATCCCTGGGGAAAGAGTCAGACACAACTGAGTGAATGAACTGAACTGAGAGTTAACGTCGTTCTTAATGACCAAGGATTGAGTCCTCTTCTTCCTGTAGAATCAGGGAAAAGACAAAGATATATGCCCCCACATAAAATTCAACATCATACTGAAATTTCTGGCATGTCCACTAAGACAATAAAACAAAATCAAAGGAAAATATGTTGGAAAGAAAAACTATCTCTATTTTTAGTTAACAAGATATTTATTCTAAGTAGAAAATCATTAAAGAAATAAAAAAATTTAAAAAATTACTTGGCTAGCAAAGTTGCAAGATACAGGATCAAAAATCAGTTCATTTCCATATTTCAAATTGATTTTGACTTTGTCAAAACCAGGGTAGACTTCTCTCTATTTTAACAACAACTAAGGTTTGAGCCTCATCCTTATGTTTCTATTCATTCTGCACTTCTCATTTATCTATAGCACAAACACAGTTGAGGATACATAAATAGGTCAATTATAATCCAGTAACTGATATTGAAGTCTTCCATTTTTGTCTTTTCATTTTAGAAGAAAGGAAACATTTTCTGTTGAATTCCAGGTTACCATTATGTATCCCTTATTTAAATCACTTTAATTTCTTCTTGCACAAAAACATAACATGGTGATTACACAGTTGAGAGGTATCAGCCTACTTAGAATTCTTCCACTGTTACATGGAAGGCAAATCCTCTCTAACCCCTTTCCAGAGATTAAAAGGGAATAAATTGCACCTCAGTCACCTCCAAAACATTAATCTGCTACTTAAATTACTTTTTTATTTTGAAAATATTTGTTAATTAAAATTGACTTTACCTGTCACATAAACTTTATCTTCTGTATGTCTCTGAGCTAGAACAAAATGTACTTATCACTCTCTCCTTGAAATTCACATGTTAACATGAACATAGCATTCTTCTCAGTTGAAGCTGATGACCTAGGTGATAATTTTTCCAAAACTTCTATTTTCCCTTTTCCCAAAGAGAGGCATTTTGTTTATCCATATATTTGAACCTTGAGCTCTGATAGTTTCAAGAGTAGATCAAACTATAAAATGAAGATATATAAGTAAATTTCCATCTTCCCAGGTGGCGCTGCTGGTAAAGAACCACCTGCCTAATGCAGGAGACATAAGAGATGCAGATTCTATCCCTGGGTTGGGAAGATCCCCTGGAGGAGGGCATGGAAACCCACTTTAGTATTCTTCCCATGGGAGAATAGCCTGGACATGGGAACCTGGTAGGCTACAGTCTATAGGGTCACAAAGAGTGGGAAACAACTGTAGCAACTTAATACACACACAAGTAAATTTCTGGCCTATTTCTGCTAAATTAAAGATGTATTAGGTGTACTGGGTGTGAAAGAAAATTTATCTTTTCCTCTTTGGGACATTGTAACATTCTGACTATCCTCATTCTTATCATCTCTGGGATTGAAGGAACGTCATCTTGTTGGCTCGTTTAGTTCCTCTATATCTCTTGTAGGGAGCTGTAGTTATAAACCACATTTTGACACATGGAAATAATCACCTTTATAATTGATTTTCTAGAACTAATACTGTGATGCATGCTATATGTGAGGGCTTGCTTCCTTCTCTGTGGTCCTCACAGATGGTCACAAATGTATTAGTCAGAGTATATAAATAAATATCCACAAGAGAAACTAGGTCAGAATAAAGAAAACACTGTCCTAGGGGTGATAATGATAAAAGGGGTATAAGCAATCATTTTGAAGTGAGTGCCATCTTACTAATATAAGAATTTTTAAATTACCATATTGTATTGAAGAGACTGGAGATAAAATGAACTATTATGTAATCTTCATGTTCCTAGTGTTTAAGTTCAAGAGTAAGGAGAAAGAGAGAGATATTGAACAATCTGGCATTTGGTTGTTTGACATGAGAAAAACAGATGTCCTATATTTATTTTCTCTATAAATCAAACTACATTCTAAAGTAGTTAGATATTAACTATTCAATCAAAGATAGAAGTTTGTAAACCAGTTTTTTACATGAAAATTGTTACTTTTTTGCTTAGATATACTGCTGGTGAAAAGACTAAGTACTTTACTAAAGATCACATAGCTAGCGGTATAGAGCTGAGACCAGGATCCGAACATGTTCAGACAATTTTTAATTAAAATATCTAATTCAGAGTATACAGAAATGTGAATTGTGTCATCTGCCCTATGAAAATTGAGCTTAAAAGTATATATGCACACTATATGCAGGTTTAATACGATAACTTTGCTGTTTGGTTGCTCAGTCGTGCCCGACTCTGTGACTCCATGGACTGCAACATGCCAGGCTTCCCTGTCCTTCACCATCTACCAGAACTTGCTCAAACTCAGGTCCATGGAGTTAGTGATGCCATCCAACCATCTAGTCCTCTGTCATCCCCTTATCCTTCTACCTTCAATCTTTCCCAGCATCAGGGTCTTTTCTAATAATTCAGCTCTTTACATCAGGTGGTCAAAGTATTGGAACTTCAATTTCAGCATCAGTCCTTCTAATGTATATCTAGGACTGATTTCCTTTAGGATGGACTGGTTTGTTCTGCTTGCAGTCCAAGAAACTCTCAAGAGTCTTCTCCAATGCCACTGTTGAAAGCATCAATTCTTCGGTGCTCAGTCTTCTTTATGGTACAACTCTCACATCCATACATGACTGTGGAAAAAACCTGATAACTATGTAAATATTAAATGTCTAGCTCATATTTATCTCCAACTGTTCTTTCCACCTCCAGCATAAGTAATTATTTCCTCTTTGGGAAAATAAAATTAGCAAATGGAATTGTTCACATTGTTTAATTGCTTTTTAAATTTTCACCATGTATATCTGTACTATATGATGCAGACATTTTATGTCTTACTGTAAGGTAAATAGATAGGGTCAGTTCTTACATGCAAAATTATGCATGATACCTCAAGTACCAACAAATGTAATCATTTTAAAATCTAACTATAGCTGAATAAATTGATTTTATCATAGTAGCTGTTTTAACTATATATTGGAAGGCCACAGTATCTAATTTTCAAGAGATGCATTTTTTAACATGTCTATTAATGAAATGTTAAGAGCAAACATTTGTCTAATATATTTCAGATATATTGAAGATATATTTGAATATTGAAGATAATTTAGAAATATCTAATCTATTTCTTGCTAATTAACATTTTATTGGTAATTTGTATTTTATTAATGATTGAATATCCATTCATTAAACAGCAGATATAATTCTCAAGAGATTAATACCAGTATTATCTGGTATATAAAATCTAGCATTTAATCTAACATGTTATTCCCACAGGTGTCATGGAATATTTTGTTAGGTCTGCTAGAGAATGTATTGTATGTCATTAAATGCTATAGATTTCAAGTAACACAATATTTCATAACTAAGTAAAATCATAAAGATATAACAGTAGACAAAATTCATAGACTTAGAGACTAGAAAAATAATGAGAACATAAGCAGTAAGTCTAGTTCCATTAATAGATTTTCGTATAATAGGAAAATTTTCAACATGTCAATCCAGTAATTCAAAATACGCAGTCAAGTAAAATTTCCCATGTGATAATAGAGATTAATTTTACTTATTTTGACTGTAAGATCTTTGGACATTGTAGAGTACAGTGCTAAAGAAATCTTTCTTCTTTTTTCACTGATTCTTCCCTGCAAGTGAACTCCAGAAGGAACTCCTTTCTCCCTGACCTTCTATTGCAGTAATACCTCGTCACAGAACTGCCTACTTCAAAGAAACTATGCTCATACTTTGTACACCTACCAGAAGAAGAGTGTTAATGAGGGACTGCAGAGAAATTCAATTCCTAGATTTCCTGTGCTGCCAGGACCGACTGTATTTTGCATCCAGGGGCTACCATGCCACACTTTGTGTTCTATAAATCCTGACATGGACATAGGGCTCAATAAATATATATGAATTATGTCAGTGGATAAATGAACAAGTGAAGTAAATGGTCTCTACATGTCTCCCTAGGTTTCCATTTAATATTCTCTGGTTCTGGGCTTGTTTGGGAGAGCCCACTTACTTTTGGGAATCTGCTCTTACCTGTTCCTACATCTGCCCTGGTGGTATGCAAGCAGCTCTCAGTTCTCTTTAGAAAGGATTTCTAACACAGTGCCTTATATAGAGTAAATGTACAAATAAAATGTGTTTATCGGAATTGAAATGGGGGAAAAAAAGCTTGTGTGAAAAGCTGACAGTGCAATTACTTTACCTAGATCACACATTCTTCATTGACCATATGTTCAATGTTCATGAACATATGTTATGTTTGCTTTTGGTAATTTTGTTCTCTAACTATTGTACAATGGTGAGTTTTGCTCAAACCCCATATGATCAGTGTCTAAAACACTGTAATTCTTCTATCCTTCTTCTTCTGTTTTGTTTTTTGGTATGACTGCTAGTTACTCCCATTCAGAGTTGCATATTTAGGACACCGTGTTACAAGAAAAGAAGAAAAGCAGGACATGAAAAGAAATACAGTCATAAACCAAAGCAACTGAACTTTATAAGGATTAAAAAGGATTAAAGGATAGTCTGGGATAATGGAGCCTAAAAGGGTGAAGGAAAATGCCACTTCGTCATAAAATACAGAAAGCAGAAACTGGGACAAAGTTTTATTAATTAGAAATAATGATTCTGAGGTGAAATCCATTACTGTTTAAATGGACGGGGGTTGACTTCAGTCTGAAATTTTATTCTTTAGAAGATTTGAAGATGCTTTTAAAATACATGCTTCAAAAATCAATCTTCATCCATGACATTATAAGCAGCTTCCAATCATGTCAGGCAAATACACTTTGATTATTAACAACCCATTGAGGGGTGGGACACTGTGATAGAACCACGGCAGCATTTTTCTGGCAGAACAATTTAGTCTGTAAATATCAAAACACTAGCAGAAATTATATCTTTCCATCCACCCTCGGTGAGATGATAATTAGATAATATTCCCCAACCTTGATGTGTTTTTGTATTATAAAATGACCCAAGGACTGATTTCCAACAGAAAAGGTTATGCAACAGACAGACAGGAAAATAGTTGCTCAGATGGGAAAAACAAAACATAAAGATTGCTCTATACTTTAAGATTTATTCTTAAGAAGTGTTTTAAGGAATCAAAAAAGGGGGAGGTGGGAGGGAGGCTCGAGAGGAAGGGGGTAAATGTATAAATATAGCTGATATGCAATATTGTACAGCAGAGACTAACATGACATTATAAGGCAATTATATCCCAATAAATCAATAGAAATCAAATGAAGAAACCACCATCATTATCATCATCTTCATCACCCCACTGAAAACAACTTGCTTGCTTAGCTGGCAAGAATAGTTTTTCTAGCTCCCTTGGAGAATTTTGGAAAATATACCTAGGTATTTTTTATCTGTGTCTGGGTGACTACAGTGACTCCAGGTATTTTGAATAAAACCAACTAGTGCTATTTATAATTCACAGGAAGGGAAGTTTAAAGAATTTATTAAAATTCCCTTAAATTATGTACTCTTCTTCCAAACTCCTTCAAATAAATGCTGCTTTCTACGCTGTTTCCTCATTTTTAATGCTGCTTTGTTGACCAAACCTGTGAGGACAGAAAAGGATAGCCTTACTCTCAGGAGGAGCTAAGAAAGTGCTCTCATTTTTCGACTACTTTTACTTTTGTCCACAGAAGATCTACTCATTATACAGAAAAGACTGCCATACAAAATTAATTAGAGGCTTAAAGAACACTAGTGGCTAACTAAGTAAATAGGGAAGGAAACAGATTTAATATCATTTGTTCAAACTTGTTCACTGTAAGTAAAGGGTTTAATAGTAGTATACTACCAACATTATATCCTTGGCATAATGCCTAGTTGGACTGTTTTATAGGCTTGTTTTAATCCCTTTGCATCTATTTTACCTTATCTCAAAAATAAAGAGCCTTTAAACATACAGTGTTAGTTGAGTACAGGGTTTGGCAACTAACTGCTTATGGAAGAAGACGCTAGGTAAACCCATATATGTTTTCCTAAGGAGCATTGGAATTTGAGTTTTAGGAAAAATTGAGAAGTAGGTAAAACTTGTTTTGAAAGCCACACCGTCCCTCTTTATAGAACATGGGACTGTTCTCATGGTCTCTACATCCTACCCTTATCCCTATGTCCAATTTGTTCATTCTTGCCTGCCTTTCCACAGTGGCTTGCAATTCAAAAGGACAAACATCAATTGGTCCTCATTCCACCACCCAATGCAAATTATCTATTACTTAAATTAGTATTTTAATGATGTGATGTAAGATGACTTGAATATCTGAAAAAGCAATCTATGGTAAGGTGAAATGGAGACAAACTCTCTAGGAATATTTTACTTGTAGTCTTGTCACCGTTCTTCCTAACTCAAAACAGTCTCTGACATAGCTAAGAGAAGGAGAACAAATGGAAATATATGTTTATTTAACCTCCCTGAGGTTAAAATTCCCCATGTGCAAAATTTGAAGGATGATTACCACTAGGCTGTTTCTAGAATTAAATAGGATCATGTAGGAAAAGTGCCTAAAAATATCATGCAGTATAGTAATAGGTATTTTAAATGTTTTAGAAGCTTTTTCTTATATGTATATATCCATATATATATGTGTATGATATACAGACACATATATAAACACATTTGGATAGTTCATGATAGAGGGCCAGTGTATCTTACATAAAATTCTTTTTGGAGAGAAATAATTTGAACCTAGGTAATCTGAAGGAACAATACAAGAAAATTATCTCTGGCTCAGAGAGTAATACAAACTAGAAAAGTATTTCATGAAATCATGGAATTTTAGAATCAGATGAATTAATAGAAATGAACTAATCCAACAGCTCATTTGACATATGAGGACCAAGACAGTTAAAGATTAAAGAATTAATCCATGCAAATACAAATCTAGTTTTAAGTGATATGGCCTTACTTTGTTACATTAACTCTGTAAACTTTGGTACAGTGGGGATAATTATTACTGCACAGGTTTATTTTTCAGATTAAATCAGATAGCACAAATGATCAAGTAGCAACCATAGCCCTGTGATTCCGGAATACTGAGAACAATAAGTGATAAAGGTCATGGAATCTTGCTTTCCAGGTGACTCGGTGGTAAAGAATCTGCCAATGCAGGAGACTAAGGAGAGGCGAGTTCGATCCCTGGGTCAGGAAGATCCCCTGGAGTAGGAAATGGCAACCCACTCCAGTATTCTTGCCTAGAAAATTCCATGGAGAAAGGAACCTGGCGAGCTATAATCCATGGGGTCACAAAGAGTTGGACCCAACTGAGCAACTGAGCACACACACAAACACACACACTTAACAGCTGACCTTTGTGACTCTATACATTGTAGAATTTGTGCTTAATCATTTACTCCCAAAATATTAAGCAGTGAAAACATTCCTTCCTATAAATAATGATGTAGTTGTTGATCTAAATATAGTTCCTGTCTCTCCATGTATTGTTTTTCTATACTGTGCATACCAAAAAAAGTTGCGTTGGGGTGGAGAATGTTATCTCTGGTCTCAAAGACTGCTAGAATGAGGAAGAGAGAAATTTTAAGTGTGTAGAAGTTAAAATAATGTGTTTCTGCATTTTCTGCCCCATTGCATTTTGTAGTTCATGGTCATATCGTAAATTTATTTTGTGATGTATTACATACACCATGGTAGGAAAATGCAGTCAGCTCATTGGTGTCCCGAGGTAGGAAATGACAGTAACAAAACACAAAGTTTTAAATAAATACAGCCAGTTTCCACTTTGCCTGTGAAGCACAACTCCCACCAGTTCAGCTGCTCTTTGCTTGTCTCTGAGCAGTGAAGTGAAAAGAACAGATACACTGTGTCTAGAAGGTGGAGAGTCTACTAGAGATAGGACTACATTGAGAGCAAAGATTTCAGAAGCCTATCACAAGCTTGCCTGACTCTTTGAAATCGTTTAGCATCCTCAGAGTCCCTGAGATAGTGTGTAAACATGCCTAGATCCTGAACTCCTTTTATAAGACTAAGAATTCAAAGATTATCTTTAATCTCAAGTATGGAAAATGGATGCAAGTGAATCAAATCATACAATATAATCACCTCTTCTCATTCACACTACAGCAAATTTACTAAGACGAACTATTTTAGAGGATGATTAATAATATTAAATTCAAAACAAAACAAAAATAACAGCAAACCAATGCGGAATAAAGAAATTATAATTCCCAATTCTCCCAAAGTTGTTCAGTTTCCCAAAATGATCACATTTCTAACTCTATCACAAATAATTTGTATTCAGCATACTTACAATTTTATATAGCTAGTTGAATGTGGTTTGCTATATCTATATGAATAGAATATATAAATTTGCATATATTTAATTTTTCACGTTCAGTTCAGTCGCTCAGTCGTGTCTGACTCTGCGATCCCATGAACAGCAGCGCGCCAGGCCTCCCTGTCCATCACCATCTCCCCAAGTCCACCCAAGCCCATGTCCGTTGAGTTGGTGATGCCATCCAACCATCTTATCCCCTGCCGTCCCCTTCTCCTCCTGCCCTCAATCTTTCCCAGCATCAGGGTCTTTACCAATGAGTCAGCTCTTCACTTCAGGTGTCCAAAGTATTGGAGTTTCAGCTTCAACATTAGTCCTTCCAATGAACACCCAGGACTGATCTCATTTAGGATGGAGTAGTTGGGTCTCCTTGCAGTCCAAGGGACTCTCAAGAGTCTTCTCTAACATCACAGTTCAAAAGCATCAATTCTTTGGTGCTCAGCTTTCTTTATAATCCAACTCACACATCCATACATGACCACTGGAAAACCCAAACACTTGACTAGACGGACCTTTGTTGGCAAAGTAATGTTTGTGCTTTTTAATATGATGTCTAGGTTGGTTATAACTTTCCTTCCAAAGAGTAAGTATCTTTTAATTTCTTGGCTGCAATCACAATCTGCAGTGATTTTGGAACCCAAATTAATAAAGTCAGCCTGTGTTTCCACTGTTTCCCTATCTATTTTCCATGAAGTGATGGGACCGGATGCCATGCTCTTAGTTTTTTGAATGTTGAGCTTTAAGCCAACTTTTTCACTCTCCTCTTTCACTTTCATCAAGAGACTTTTTAGTTCTTCTTCACTTTCTGCCATAAAGGTGGTGTCATCTGCATATCAGGTTATTGATATTTCTCCCAGCAATCTTGATTCCAGCTTGTGCTTCTTCCAGACCAGTCTTTCTCATGATGTACTCTGCATATAAATTAAATAAGCAAAGTGACAATATACAGCCTTGACGTATTCCTTTTCGTATTTGGAACCAGTCTGTTTTTCCATGTCCAGTTCTAACTGTTGCTTCCTGACCTGCATGGATTGAAATTTGGCTCACTGGAAATTTTGAGTATTATTTTAAGAAAACAATTCATTAGTAGTAACTTTCATATTTTTTATATCAGTAGTCAAACATTTTATTGCTATTAATAGCCAAGTGAGATTATGGAAGGCTCTCATTGTCTGCCTGAACCCATTTTTACCTTTTTTAGAAATTCATTTCTTGCTTCACTTTTTATAAATTTGACCAAACTTTTCTGTTCTATTCCCATTTCCTGCTTTGCTATATCTTGGCATAACATATTTAATAACTTCTTTATCTAGTAGTTGAAGTTAGATTTTCTTTATTCATTTTAAAATTACCTTGCCCACCTGTCAAAAGGTGTCCCTCATTCTAGTTGTTCAGGATTTAATGAACAAACCCATGTTCACTATTATCTGTACCATTTGTCATTAGGTAGATGTCAATCATGTCGCCTTTTAGCCTCTGCTACTCCAAAGCCGTTTTGTCAATTTTCATTTCTTCTAGTCTGTTGCCATATAGCAATTCTGACCTCCCTTCCACTCCACTTATCAAGTTAAATTTTTCTAAACACTTTGAATTCCACTGTTGGTTTCCCAGGTAACAAGAACTGTGTACTGTAACCCATGGTAGAATTAGAATACTTATAGTCTTTATAATATCTTACATAGTGATAATGATGAAAAATTAAAAATATAGTATGTAATAATTATAATGATATCTGGTCCATGGTAAACTTCCAGTAAATGGAAGCTTTTATCATCTATTGTTAGTTTTAATTAATTAGGTCCTATTCTTTTCCAGGCAGTTCATACATAACATCTCATTTAATCAGGAACTTCATGTACAGTATCCCATTTAATCTTCTTAGCATTTAAAATGATGCATGAGACAAGTGCTCCAGCCTGGTGCACTGGGAAGACCCAGAGGAATCGGGTGGAGAGGGAGGTGGGGGGGGAGGATCGGGATTGGGAATACATGTAAATCCATGGCTGATTCATATCAATGTATGAGACAAAAAAAAAAAAAATAGGTACTGCTTAAAGAGATTTAGTTACTTACTTGAGTTATACACCTAGTAAGTGCCACATAGGGTTCAAAACCTGATCTTGTTGAATTCCAAAGTGCAATCATGCTCATTTTACATACTGTGCCAACACTGATACTCCTAATTGGCCAATCAAGCAGGTATCGTTGATCATTTACAATGTCTGGTATTGTACAAGCTACAAAAAGGATAATCTTTATGGCCATTTCTTAATGCTCTTGAGAACATTAAGACTATATGGGGCCTTTTGTGTAAATATACACAAAACAATAGCATATGAATAAAACTTCTGTTGGACGTGAAGTATTGCATGGTGAACTCTAAAATCTGTTGCAATTAGGAAGGAACTGTGAGTGTGGCCTAGCTCTTACCAAAATGATTTAACTAGATCAGATTCAGTTTTGTAGAATTTAGAGGAAAAAATATATTAATTTTCTATCTCTGTATTTTTCCAGTGTCTTTAAGTCAGTCACACTGTGGAAATAAAGAACACTGATATATAAAATTAACACTTTTGTTACCAAGAACTGTAAATTCTGGAATTAAGATCTCAAGGCTTAGATTGTGAATGGGCAAAAGATAGGACAACTTGATGAATATGTTAATAAATACATATCTAGAGTCCATATTACTCAAAATATTTGTTTTGATTTTAGTAAAGTTTTCTTTTTTTAGTATTCAAAAGGATACTAGTTGTCTAATTAAGGAGAAGAGCAATTAGTCTATTTTAGGTTTGTTATTTTTCTAACATTCTATCGGAATTTAAATTTAGTACTATACATGATTTCAATTCTTGAGACTATGATTTCTGTGTTAGCTGGCATTTAGTGAAAAAGAGGGTATAATCACAGTTCTCCTACTGATAAACAATAAATACACATCATAGATTTTATTTAGATCATCAGTTAAAGTTAGAACCAGTGAGATGTTACAACTGGTTCTAGGAAACTTTGACCATGGATATATAGGCAAATAAGGAATACTGAACTGAATTTACAAATATATGCAAAATAGGTCTATACAGGGCAAAAATTAATTGCATTCCACTCAGCTAATTGGAATATATATGAACAAAAATCAGTTGCATTAATCATTAGTTTTCTACAATGTATAGAACTGTGAAATAGATACTAAAAGACAATAAAAGATTGAGATAACCTCAAGTTTGTGCTAGGTGGGATATGGAGTAATCTTTTTTTTTTTTTTGGTTTTTGCAATGTAGTTTACATTGTTTTCCTATGAGGTGATGAAAAAAGACTCCTCCTCTGTGTCCTGTGGTTTTTAATAGACCACAGATATTAAGATTATCCTTAGAGTGTATAAAACTGATACAGGCCAAACTATGGTGTCCTCCTGAACATTTTTATTACATTAGAATAAGGTTCATTTTTAAAGGGCAGCAGAATTGGAAAAGAAAATGTGGCCTAAGGATGTTAACTTGATTAGGGTGGGTTAGAGTTTCCTCTACTGAGAGATTTTACGAATGGACCTTAGCCTCTTTAACGAGTGAATAGCAAGTCAGGGAAGTAGTGAGGGTCAGAACTCTTCCCTTGATTTCCCTGGGTAGGTTCTTGTAGTATCAAAAATATTGTCTATACAAGATCTATGAGGGGTTGCTACATGGTGTCAGAGATTGGGTGAATTAATATAAACAGGTTTATGTAAGGTAGCAGTTGAAGGGACAGTGTTTTCTGAGTTCCACGTTATAAAAAGATGGCTACTTTCCAGCTCTGCTGAATAAAAATTCATGCCTTACTATGTCAGCCATCTTTTTGATCGGTTCTTTCATCCTCATGAGTCAAAGATTCTTATGTAGGTTTAAAAATATGATTTTAATTATCATGTGAGCCAAAGTGCGGTGGGAGTGTTGTAAATTTTTGGAACAAGAAGACATATGCTAAAATTGAAATAACATCACCCATCATATCTTGTTTTTTGTAGTCTGACTACTGTATCTTTCAACACATTTCTGAGAATAGCTAAAGGCTTAGAGTTTTGGTTATAAACCCAGATACCTGGATTTTTATTCTTCTCTTTTGATATAAAGCAGTGAAGCTTATGCTACTTCCACTCACTTTGTTTTGTTTTTCAATATTGTCTGTTTCTACTTGAGTGCACGCTCATAACCCGTCATCTTGCCTTTGTATTTCATGTACCCTGCAAAATACATTTCCCTCTATAGTTGTAGGTTTGTTTTTTTGTTTGTTTGTTTTTTGCTCAAGACTTTAGTCCAAAACAGAACTTTAAAGTGTTGTGGTTAAACACACTCTGGCTGATATTCTGAGCAGCCCATGTTTTGAGGAGTTACCAGAGACAAAACATTAAGTATAATGCTAAGAACTTAACCAAAAAGAGACACCCAACCTTGAGGTTCTACCAGCTTAGGTCATGTTTTCTCGGTCTATAAATGTTTTTTTCCTAGTTACCTTGTCTTCTGATTCTTTCCTGCTTTGTAATGATGAATAGTCTTCCTCATTTGGGATACTCTGAAGCCTTATAATTTCCTTGATTTTCCTTCCAGCAAAACATGCTTGACCTTGCTTTTGTTCTTGTAGCATCTGGCTCTATGATTAGCTACCTATTGACAGACCAAGTAAATCTAGGGCAATGTGAGTTTAATGATGTATTTCTCAGAATGTTAGATTTCATGGACAGATTAAATTTAAAAAATTACAAGAGAGAAACTGTGGCACAGATAAAGGAGTGTCTACTTTGAATTATATCAAATCATGACATAAAAGGAAAATAAAATAAACCCTAAATTATGCTATGTCCATAGTGTTATAACATGAAGGAAAATTAAGCACATAGGAGAAGAAATCATCTAACTTCACAACAACTGACAGTAGTTAATATTTTAAATTAAACAAAATTCATTTGCAAAAACATTTGTACTCTTTCCTAATTTACTCTGGTTTAAAATATTACTACCGACTAGTTAGTGTTTTTGTTTCAAGTGTTGTTCTTCAAGACCTTTACACCAAAGATGTCTTTTGGCAAAGGAAGAGTTTGGGTAACTGTGGGCCCGCTTAAGTCAAATTAGTAAGGTCAGCCCTGACAGGTAGTCATAACTGAGAGACCTTCTTGAACTTTCTCACTTAAGAACATCTAGAGAAAGAAAAGAGTGGATGAGTATGGTCGGGAGTCTAGGAACCCAATCTGATTTAGAAGACGCCAACAAAAATTTCCTTCATGCCTTACCCCTATTCTGTGTTCCCCAAATATTGTTCAGTCATGTCCAATTCTTTGTGACCCCATAGACTGTAGCTCACCAGGCTCCTTTATCCATGGGGATTCTTCAGGCTAGAATACTGGAGTGGGTTGCCATCTTCTCCTCCAGGGAATCTTCCCAACCCAGGTATTGAACCCAGGTCTTCTACATTGCAGGCAGATTCTTTAACTGCTGAGCAACAAGGGAAGCCCATATGAGAATCTAGGGTGAGAAACACAGGAGATAATTCTAACATTGTATCAGTGATGAGTAGCTTATATATGCTGGATAGTCAAATTTAAAAGACAGCAAACCCTCTAAAACAGTGACTTTAAAACTTCAGGATGCATTATTAGCAACTGGGGATCCAGTTAAAATAACAATGCTGGACTCCAACAGAATCTGCTAATTCACTGAGGTAAAACTAGAGAACGTGCATTTTCACGTTCCAGGTGAGACTGATGCTCTGGATCAAGGAACCACACTTTGGGAACATTATAATTTTATTAAATCTTCTTATCTTTGTCCAAACATAGAACCTTACATGTCCTTCAACACAAATTTGTGAAAGATTGGTTTTAGAGGATGACTATGAACAAATTAAAATTAACAGGTGTTTTAGTTCAGGCTACTATAAAAAGAAACCATTGACTGAGTGACTTAAACGACAGACATTTATTTCTCTGAGTTGTGGAAACTGAGACATCCAAGATCAGGGTGCTGGCAGATTCAGTATTTGGTGAGGACCTTCTTCCTGGTTTGTGCAAGGCCATCTTTTTTAGTGTATCCTCACATGGGAGAAAGCAAGATCATCTCTCTGCTGTCTCTTCTTATAACGGCACTAATTCCATTCATAGAGCTCTGCCCTTATGAACTTCTTATTCCCAAAGGCTCATTTCCTAAGACCATCACACTGGAGATCAGGGCTTCAACATAGAATATGGGGGAGACACAAATATTCAGTCCGTTGCAATAGGGGATAAAAATCAGTGTCTTAAGAAACGTGTCCTAATAATATAATATTTTTTTTCCAGACAATGTTTTTATTTTCAGATTGTTTCTGATGTCATTATCAATTCAGTTTTTTTAGTCCATATTCTAACTTGGTAAGACTTCTCTTTTACTTAGGAATAAGTGTTTCATGCATGATTAGAATCCCCGCTGGAAAAACAGTTAATAGATTAACAAAACAGCTGACTTGGGTAGATTTAACACATGTAGAAATCAATTAAGTTCATGTAAAATTTTAATAACCTCATCATTTCCAGTCAGACCCTGGCACTTTGGGGAAGTTAGGCACTAGCCTTGTACCTTGTCCAAATAGTTTGTTGACTAATTAAGAAGTAACATTCAAGACCCTTAAAGTTTTTAAGGATTCATGACCAGCTAGGAGGAGTTACTTCTTATTTGCTCCAAAAGCTATTAACTCCTCCAGTCAGTCAGTAATTCTTAGAAAGTCTAATTATCACTGGAAAAAAAAAATATTACAAGTAATGGAGTATATGCAGGTTTTTGAGGGGATAATGTTTTGCTATTTTTAACAAAGTATTTTTTAGATAGTAATGTAAGACTAGAAGTCAGTCCAGTGGCTTAATTCCTTACTCACTATTTCATTCTGTTTATAATTAAACAAGTGACCTGCACGTTAGTCTTCTCTTAGCTGTTAACAACCAACCGGAGAAGCTGAGGGCTATTTGTGCAATTATAATCTGTGAAGATTGAAAAGGACTAAGATAAATGGTCAACCTTATTAACAGGCAACTCATTTCCACACTTGAATACATATCAATAGGTGTCCTAGGTTCAATCTCCTTCACTGACCTCTTCTAATTCTTTAAGAACAGAAGACCAACAGAAGGTGACACCTAACTACGCTTTCTGCTGGGCTTCGCATTCAATTTTCAAGAGGCTGGGGCTGGGGGTTGGTTCTTGAAATAATAGCATATGACTAAACACTTTTTAAACCACTTTGAAAGAAAACATATTCAGAGAGATACAAAATGCATTTCTGGCAATAAAAAAAGAATACTTCTTTATATTTATAGCTATGACAGTCAGCTATGGTGCTGCGTTTGGAGCCAGCAGTCTAGATATTAGTGAAGTGGCTGTGACCTTGAACAGATCAAAATTAGTTCACAACTATTAAATACTCATGGGGAGCATGTCATTTGTCAGATATAAGTATTCTCAAGTCTAAGCTTTGAAGTAATGTAGTGTCCAATTCTGTCTGATTTGACCACTCGAAGAAGTGAGAATAGAGATGCTTTTGTATGATTACTTGACAGATTGAGTAGTGAGGATTTGAAATCAGCATAAGAGGATCCATCTTTTGGTGAAATTGAATAAGAGAGGTGCATAAAAGAATGCATAGAAGTAAAATACAAAAAGAGCACATATCTATATGAGCACAGCTATTGTGGGAGAGAAAAAAAAAATAGCTTTTCTGGGAAGTAAAACAAAACTGAAATTGAGGGAGGGGAAAAGTTAGAACCAGTCAGAAATCATCAATTGACTCAGTTTGATATTTCAGGGCTGACCTACCTTTTTATTCCTTTCTGATTTTCATTCCATGCTTTAATATATCATATTCTTTGTCTTCAAGTGATCTTCAATGGAGAGGAATTATATCTGTGTCCAGCATTTTGCTAGTAAGTCTCTGGGTGACTTGGAACTCACCACTAACCTTTCTTGGCATTAACTTCTCTGTCTGTCCACTAAAGGAATGGAACTATATAATTTTCAAGCTTCCATATTGCTCTAATATCCTCAATAATACACTTTATAGTGGATCAACTTTAAAATACATAGTGAGAATTTTGAAGTTGAAAAATAGCGGCATAGTAAGTGCAAAATGTAATTCCAACTGAAAGGTCACTGGTAAAATGGGCCTATTGTAGAGCTGCAAGAAAAAAAAATCTGCTTCAACTCTCTGGTTAAATATCATTGGTTAGTATCATCATTGTCTTCAGGATTGAATGTGAAAGGTGACAGTAATCTTCATGACTCTCCCATACCATTTCTAACTTCAGTTTAGAGTCTCATTATCCTTACCATCAAAGTCACCTACTGTTGAATTCTACCTGGGACATCACCTCCAGTGTTAATGTGCCAAGTTCCGCATCTGCCCTAAATCTCTCCTCTGACCCAAATCAACACCATGTGTGTTCCATTTCCTTAAAGCACTGCTCTCTGTCTAGTGAGAATGACGGAATCACAGAAGTAAATCTCTGTTGACTTTGCTTCTCTGCTACCTCTTGAGAAACAAATATGCCAGTTTTCACAGAGGCTTTGAAAGACAGCATCTTAACTTCAAGAGATATCAATGGTGTTAATAGTGGGGATTTCAGTTAGCATTCCAAAGTAGTGCAGAGATGATTTGCCTAGTTGAGCAAGCAGATAGCCTGGGCTGTCCTTCAACTCACAAAGTTTAAATGGCCAGTGACTTTGTCTATAATCCACGTCAGGTCTAACTGCTATCATGTGAGGCTGAATTACTCAACAAAACAAAGTGGTTAAAACGTGGCCTCTGAAATAAGATCCTCTGAGTTTTGAATCTCACTTTTACCTACAGATAGCTATGTGACCTTTGTGGATTACAGATGATTGTAATCTCTCCTCTATACAGTCTTTCATTTTTTCCTCCTGAATAAAATGGAGATAATAATAGTGTCTAGCTCTTATGATTTGGGGAGATAGTTAATAAATATAATATTGTGTATATAAAAAGGTCAATCCTCATCCCAATTCCCAAGAAGGGCAGTACAAAATAATGTTCAAACATTGGACAACTGCACTCACCTCCCATGGTTGTAAGGTCATGCTTAAAACCTTGCATGTTAGGCTTCGGCATTACATGAACCAAGAGCTTCCAGATTCCAAGCTGGGTTTAGAAACGGCAGAGGAAACAGAGATCAAATTGCCAACATTCACTGAATCATAGAGAAAGCAAGAGGATTTCAGAAAAAAACATCTACCTCTGTTTCATCGACTATGCTAAAGCCTTTGACTGTGGATTGTAATAAACTATGGAAAGCTCTTAAAGAGATGGGAATGCCAGACCATCTTACCTGTCATTTGAAAAACCTGCATGTGGGTCAAGAAGCAACATTTAGAACCTAGTATGGAACAACTGATTGGTTTAGGATTGAGAAAGGAGTATGACAGGGCTGTCTGCTGCTATCCTGTTTGCTTAACTTATATGCTGAGCACATCATGAGAATGCCAGGCTGAATGAGTTACAAGCTGGAATCAAGACAGGCGGGAGAAATATCCACAACCTCAGATACATGGGTGATATCACTCTAAAGGCAGAGAGCAAAGAGGAACTAAAGAGCCTCTTGATAAGGGTGAAGGAGGACAGTGAAAGAGCCAGCTTAAGACTAAACATTAAAACAAACAGACAAATAAACAAAAAAAACTAAGATCATGGCATCCGGCCCCATTACTTCATGGCAAGTAGAAGGGGAAAACGTGGAAGTAGTGCCAGATTTCCTCTCCTTGGGCTCTAAAATCACTGAGGATGGTGACCGCAGCCTTGAAATCAGAAGACGATTGCTTCTTGGCAGGAAAGCTATGACAAACCTAGACAGTGCGTTGAAAATTGGAGACATTGCTCTGCTGATAGAGGTCTGTATATCAAGCTCTGGTCTTCCCAGTGGTCACATACAGTTGTGAGAGCTGGACCATAAAGAAGACAGAGTGCCAAAGAGTTTGAAACTATGGTACTGGAGATGACTCCTGAGAGTCCCTTGGACAGGAAGGAGATCAAACCAATCTTAAGGGCAATCAACCCTCAATACTCATTGGAAGGACTAATACTAAAGCTGACTGATACTAAAGTTGAAGCTGCAGTATCTTGGTCACTGATGTGAAAGCTGACTCACTGCAGAAGAAGCTGATGCTGGGAAAGACTGAGGGCAGAAGGAGAAGAGGGCATCAGAGGATGAGATGTCTGGATGGCATCACCCATGCAATGGACATGAACTTGGGCAAACTTTGGGAGATGGTGAGGGACAGGAAGGCCTGGCGTGCTGCAGTCCATGGGGTCACAGAGTCAGACATGACTGGGCGACTGAACAACAGCAACAACGCTATAAGATTTAGGACAGTGATACTATGATAAATATTATAATCCTAGTAATTTTAGTAAAATAATTAATCTACTCAAACAAATCAAATAGACATCTTGATGAGTTTTTAGTTCAATTATGGAGGAAGCATTCTCCTATGAAGTACATGACCTCAGTTTGCTTGTTTCTGTTGCTGGATACAAGTCAACTGATGGAAGGATGACCATGATTGACCATAAATAGTTTTTGGTGAAAGCAAAGTGGCAGCCATTCATTAAATAAGGAGCAACAAATTAATTTATCTCCATTTCTGAACTGGAAAATCACCTAGTTAAAATATGACTTAATCCAAATTTATGAAATAAGGAAGGTAAATTCTCTTTAAATCTTATACTGAAAGTGCTACCTTTTAAATGGATAATGAAACTCTTAAGTTGAGTATGTCAGTTTGATGAAGGATAAAGAGATACATTATTAGAAAGTAAGAGAAGTTTCAAGCATAAAAATATCTGCCTAGGAAATCTATACCCTTTGGATCCAAGTATTCATACTAAGCAATAATTTTGAAAACAAAATAACAAAATAGACCTACATGACAAGCTGTTGAAAGATAAATTGCATGTAAAAAATATTTAATGACTTTTTAAAACATAGAAACCTCTGAAACAAGTCATTGACACAATGCCCACACTCTTAATTTGAGTTTCCTTATACCCCATGGACATTTATTTTGACATTCATTGGACTGTTTACAACTACAATGGAGTAAGCATCTCAAGGAGATCAAAAAGTTTTACTGTCCCCAAGTCCTTCTCTCCCACTGTTTCCTGATTGGTGGGTTATTGTCTTTTTTTGATTTTGTGAACAGAATAACCAGCCATGCAAATGATTTCTGAATATGTGCCAATTGGGGCCTAACAGAAGTTTAACAAATTAGCTTCTTTTCATTCAACAGAAATTGCCATGGAAGAGAAAAATAAGGCCTGTTTTCACCCAGATCTCTATTTAATATTCTTGTCCCTGTGGGTTGAACTTGAAATAAGGGAAATAGGTAAACTATGTTTTCTCAGTTCTCTGGCTCCACAGGCCATGGGTTTACCATCAGGGTTATTGGTCCATTCGTTGAACTCACACTTTTGTACAGACTGCTCTCAGAATCTTAGAGTCCAGCTGTTTATTTTATATTTAGTAACCCTAGAGAAAGAATGAGTGACAGAATAAATGTATAAGATTAAGGGCCGGACAGAAAGTATAGCAATAGAAAATGAAAATTCTATTCATCAAGTCTGTAGAGTCTATAAGTCTTAAGAGAAGACAAAAATTGTGAAACCATTTGAGAAGGTTTAAGGGACATACTTGCTTCCCAGGTGGCACTGTGGTAAAGAATCCCCCTGCCAATGAAGAGGACATAAGAGGCATGGGTTCCATTCCTGAGTCAGGAAGATACCTTGGAGAAGGAAATGGCAACCCACTCCAGTATTCTTGCCTGGAAAATTCCATGGACAGAGGAATCTGGTGGGCTATAGTCCATGGGGTCACAACGAGTTGGACACAACTGAGTGACCGAACACACAGGCACCCACAAAAGGGATATAATCCATTTTACCTGAACCAGCCCTGTAAGTGCAGCAACTTAAATGCTCTTGTTTTCTCCTACTTGGTTTAGAAGTGGTTACCGACAAAATCCACAGGTTTTAGCATGATAATGCTTATGCAAGCTCTGTTTTAAAATAAAAATGGTGACTCATGCAACTCAGCTTAATACTATAGCTCATTAAACTTTGCTTGTCTAGCTTTCCTTCAAAGTCTAGCCACATTTTAGAAGATGAAGGCATGAATCCTCCAGAAAGCTGTGGTTAATTCTCCCTTTGAGCCTAAAAGCTGATGTCCTTCTGTTTGCTGTTTATGTTTGTGTGCACAAACCACTTTTGTTCTATCAAGGCTTTTTGTCTTAAAGCTTTATTATTTCTACAGTTCATCTATAGTGGAATTTCTATTTTCCCCCTTAAGTAAAGTCCAGCTGAGAATAATAAAAACTATTCTGTTTTCTCCTTTTGTGTGAGACTTGTATAAAGAGGTAAATAATTAATCAAACCATATTTGAGGGGTTTATTTTCTTGTGCTCTCTCTCAGGTTCAAACAGCTGGGATAGGTTGGGAGGAAGGATCAAACATAGCATGTGTATGAGGCTTCCTGTTGTCATGGTAGTTGCTATGTGGCTTAAAAAATAGTAACAGAGGGAAAATGACTTTCTACTATTGGGAAAAAAAAGAGAGAGAGAAAGATGTAAAAGACATTCACACAGAGCCTAAAGGATTTTCGCTGCCGTGATTGAAGCCCCTTGTAAGCATCAAAACGGGTCATTGTAAAGGCACTTTTTTCTGTCCTATTGTGCATTAGTGCATTAGTTTTGATTTGCTTCTCTTCATTTTCTGATGGAGAGAGGCATCTCTGTTCTTGAGGACTCTTGAAGAGAAACTGAAAGACTTCCATCATTCTTGCTTGGAAGATGAGTTTTAAATGAAGTCCTCTAGAAAGCTAGTTCCTGCTTTCTGTTCCGGTTCTTCCGAGCTAACCACTTTAGACAATGCCCAGTGCTGAGAACATTAGCTGAAATGTAATACTAGCCTTGAAAATGCACCTGTCCCCATTTGAAGGTAGAGCCTTATTACAGAGAAGCTTCTCCTGTAACTAGAGCAACACTAGAAATTTCACAGAAACCAGGATACACAAAAGAAAGCCTTTTGTATTGTCAGTAGATACATATGTAATCAGTTTCACCAAAATTTGTTGATTGTTCTGGCCCTTTCTTACTTTTTCTTAATTTTTGCCTCAAGAAAATTTGGCCAAGTTTAGTTGAAAATTCATAGTCCTCTCTTTCCTTTGGATTTCTTGATTTCCTTTCTATCTTTATTTGTCTTTTGTGAAAAATACATCTAGCTAATTATTCAGACTTTAATTTTGTATTGTGTACTTATAAGCATAGCGAAGGAATCCATAATAGGAAGTAACCAAGGAACTAACGGAATGATGTAGGAACAGCGAGGGGAAAAAAGGAATAGAGTGTTTTTTTTGTTTTTTTTTTTCCACATCCTTCTTTAGAGGAGAAATTTGGTTCCCTGAAAATTCAACTCAGGCAGTGCTTTTCAAACTTGATTGATCATTAGAATCACCTGGAGGGCTTGTTAAACCAAAGACCACTAGGCCCACCCCCAGAGTTTCTGATTATTTAAGTCAGGAGCACGCAAGCACGTAGGCACCAAGCAAGGGTTGCGAACTCCTACATGTAACAAGTTCCTGGGAGGTGCTGCTGGTCGTGGTCTGAAAACACTTGAGGGCCACTGAAATGAGGGAGTTGGTGATGCACAGGGAAGCCTGACGTGCTGCAGTCATGGGGTCGCAAAGAGTTGTACATGGCTGAGCAACTGAACTGGAACTTGAAATGAGAGAGGAAAGAACCACCATTTATAACTTCTTTCTGAAGAAGCTGCCCTACCACAAGTGGCTTTTCCTGCCTCACGAGTTAAACACCTTGAATGGTCCTAGAATAACAGCTCCTGTGAGTAAAAGTTTCTTTCTGGGCAAATGGCCCAATTAATCCATTGTCTCACTTTTGATTAGCTCCTAAGATATGTTTTATGAGACTTTTACCTAATAATTTTCCAGACATCATGTAGAATTTGGCCTGGTCTCTGTTTCTTTTTGTTGGTTGGTTTGACTTTGTTTCCAATTTTAATGAGAAATAATATACATCATAAGTTTAAGATGTATAGCATGATGGTTTGACTTACACATATTGTGAAATAGTTACTACAATAGGTTTAGTTAACATGCATCATCTCGTATGCATATGGTAAAAAGAAAAATTGTCTCCTTGTGACGAGGAAAAACTTATAAAATACACACTCCTAACTTTCCTATAGTTGTGTAACTATAGTTGTCATGTTTTACTTTATAACCCTAATATATATATTTTTTAATCTTATAAGTTGAAATCTATGCCTTCCTTCAGTCCCCATCCCATCCCCCACGTCTGGTAACCACAAACCTGATCAGGTTTTCTGAGTTTAGTGGTATTGCTTTGGCTGGTTGTTCTTTCTAGATTTCACATCTAAATGAGATGTTACAGTATTTGCATTCTCTGACTTTTTCACTTAGCATCTAGTCAAGGCTATGGTTTTTCCAGTGGTCATGTATGGATGTGAGAGTTGGACTGTAAAGAAAGCTGAGCACTGAAGAATTGGTGCTTTTGACCTGTGGTGTTGGAGAACACTCTTGAGAGTCCCTTGGACTGCAAGGAGATCCAACCAGTCCATCCTAAAGGAGATCAGTCCTGGGTGTTTATTGGAAGGACTGATTTTGAAGCTGAAACTCCAATACTTTGGCCACCTGATGTGAAGAGCTGACTCATTTGAAAAGACCCTGATGCTGGGAAAGATTGGGGGCAGCAGGAGAATGGGATGACAGAGGATGAGATGTTTGGATGGCATCATCGACTCAATGGACATGGGTTTGGGTGGACTCTGGCAGTTGGTGATGGACAGAGAGGCCTGGCGTGCTGCAGTCCATGGGGTCGCAAAGAGTTAGACATGACTGACTGACTGAACTGAATGCATTCAAAGTCTGTTCATGGTGCTGCAAATCCTAGGATTTCCTATTTTTTATGGCTGAATAATACTCTATTGTGTGTGTATCAGTTCTCTGTATTGCCTCCACCTGATACTAGCGGGTTCTTGGTTCTTGAAGTGAAGACTGAGCAAGTTGGCTTTAATTAAGCTTGTGTGAACTAAGCAGAGAATGCTTGATATAATCCTTGTAACTAAAAAAAGAAAGCTATTTATAAGTGAAAACCTGTTTGACTAAAATAATAAGTGAAAAGATATAAAATATTCAGATCATAATTCTGCTCTTAACTCTATTGTATCTTTAAATATGGATGATTTGCTTTTAAAATATTCTAAATATATATTCTTGTTATTGTCATTTCAGTTCAGTCGCTCAGTTGTGTCCAACTCTTTGCCACCCCATGAACTGCAGCATGCCAGTCCTCCCTGTCCATCACCAACTGCTGGAGTCCACCCAAACCCATGTCCATTGAATCAGTAATGCAATCCAACCATCTCTTCCTCCTTCATCCCATTCTCCTCCTGCCCTCAGTCTTTCCCAGCATCAGGCTCTTTTCTAATGAGTCAGCACTTTGCATCAGGTGGCCAAAATATTGGGGTTTCAGCTTCAACATCAGTCCTTCCAATGAACACCCAGGACTGATCTCCTTTAGGATGGACTGGTTAGACCTCCTTGTAGTCCAAGGGACTCTCAAGAGTCTTCTCCAACACCACACTTCAAAAGCATCAATTCTTCAGCACTCAGCTTTCTTTACAGTCCAACTCTCACATCCATACATGACCACTGGAAAAACCATAGCCTTGACTAGATGGACCTTTGTTGGCAAAGTAATGTCTCTGCTTTTTAATATACTGTCTAGCTTGGTCATAACTTTCCTTCCAAGGAGTAAGCGTCTTTTAATTTCATGGCTGTAGTCACCATCCGCAGTGGTTTTGGAGCCCAGAAAAATAAAGTCAGCCACTGTTTCCACTGCTTCCCCATCTATTTGCCATGAAGTGATGGGACTGGATGCCATGATCTTAGTTTTCTGAATGTTGAGCTTTAAGCCAACTTTGTCACTCTCCTCTTTCACTTTCATCAAGAGGCTCTTTAGTTCCTCTTCTCTTTCTGCCATAAAGGTGATGTCATCTGCATATCTCAGGTTATTGATATTTCTCCCAGCAATCTTGATTCCAGCTTGTGCTTCATCCAGCCCAGCATTTCTCATGATGTACTCTGCATATAAGTTAAATAAGCAGGGTGACAATATACAGCCTTGATGTACTCCTTTTCCTATTTGGAACCAGTCTGTTGTTCCATGTCCAGTTCTAAGTGTTGCTTCCTGACCTGCAGCTGTGTATTAATTGCTAGACAATTTTCCAATCTCAAGTTTGCAGAAGTTATATGAAATGTATTTCACCTGTGGGGAAAAACTTACCTATGATGTCTTCCTCAATTCCTGATGTAAAATGGCAGCCTTGGCCTCATTCTCCTAGGCAGAACTTGAATCTCCAGTTAGAGCTTTCCCAGGGAACTCATTTTATAATCTTAACAGGATTAGGAGACTTTGCAGCCCATTTTGATAGTATTATTCCCTAAGCACCAATTTCTTAAAATATCATTATTTTAAAATAGAAAATATAAAGCTGATCAGATACAATAATTTCTCTTATCAAGTTGCAGCTATAAATATGCACACTATTATGGGACTTTTTAAACTTATGTTTGTAACATTTCCATGTTTAACCAAAATGTGTATAACTATGTATAAATAAACTGTGTTTGTTTATTTAAATTAACTGAGATAGAGATAATTTTCTAAGGTCTTTGTTTTTCCTTTTTCATTTTTCACCATGTGATTTTTCCTCTATTTATATCCTCTCTAGGTCATTTAGGCTGAGTACTGGCTTTTAATGTAATCTATATTTATTAGTTCCAAAATATTTCTCCTATAAATGCCCCATTAACCTTCTAGAGAAGGGTACTTAAAAGAAAAATTATATGTAGACCAAAATTAGCCTTCGTATCTTCAACCTCTAGCACATATAATAGTGATACACAGACAGACCTGAGAGTTCTCATCAAGAATTGTTTGGAAGCACACTTATTCTCTCGCTCTAGATATCTTTCCTGCGTCTAAGTTAAAGGCATGCTCTGGACTTATAAAACATCTCATTTTATACACTGGGAATAAAATACATGTCTATAAGACATATGTGTATACATATATATGTTGGGTCTATTAGTTTTTCTTTCTTTTTTTTTTCTTTTTTTTTCTTTTTTTATTTTTATTTTTATTTTTTTTCCAGTGGGTTTTGTCATACATTGATATGAATCAGCCATGGATTTACAATTGAACACTCAGAGAGGCCATTGCGGTGGTGTTAATTGGCTTAGTATCAGTATTGCTGTCTTAGAGAGGAGGCAGCCCAGAACAGAGAGAGAAAAATAGGGGATGGCCAGTTGATGGAGCAGTCAGAACGTACGTAGCATTTATTAATTAAATTTGCCATGTAGTTCCTGGTGCCCCAGAACAATTATAGTAGTGACATTAAAGATCAATGATAGCTGTGACAAATGGTATAAAAATGAAAATGCCTGAAATTTTCAAAAAATGTGATACAGAGACACAAATCAGGCAAATGCTGTTGGAAAAATGTTAACCACTAGACTTGCTCAATGTGGGGTTGCCTCAAAAATAAAGCACAATGTCTGTGAAGCACAATAAAGTGAAATGCAATAGAAAGAAGAGGTATGCTTATAGGTGGACAATGTTTATGTCCAGTCACTGTTCACTTCTATAGTGAAAATCATAAAACAAGTATTTTGCATTCACTTCTGTGTTTTGTAACAATCACAAGAAGTAGAATCACCATGTCAAAAGGAAGCAATTTTTTTTTACAGATAGTGATGGATGTTATCAAATTAACTTCCCTTTTCAATGTTGTCTCCATCAATATTGTCAATTCAATATGAAAAATAAATCTTTTCTGAAAGGTTTGGTTTCATTTAAAGCTCAACTTTTATCTTTCTTTTTCAAAGTCACACTTACTGTACTTCAGTTGTCACAATAAAAATAAAGTAATTCTAGAGATTTTTCTGTTTGAAATAAGTTATTATAATGAATTCTATTTTCACTTCTTCCATAATCTACTTCTGGTGCTTATGGACATAATTAGGATTTTATAACATAATTATATTAAAATATTTTTATTTGCCAAAACTTTTAATTGGCGTTTGTTCATAGCTATATTTATAATACATTTTTATAATTAAAGTTCTTACAGGGCATACTACCATTTGGTAGCAAAGCTCTGTTTAAGTGCATGTACAGTTTGATTTCTTATCAAAGTATATTCTTCCGTTGCTTTTGGCATGTAGCTTTCTCTAAATTATCTTGAAGATCTTACTTAATTATAGCCTCAATAATGTCTTAAAGACCATTCGTTATATTTTCTGTTCCTTGATGATTTGCTTGTTTTTATCCTACCTAGACACTTAGTTTTGTTTAATATTTCCCATGGTTTATTTAAGATTTTCTGTTCAATTATTTTGCCTCTGTTTGATTATCTAAATAGCAGATATTTAAAGGCTTAACTTTCTTCTATTATGTCTTTGAATATTTTCCTTGTTCACTATTTCCAGTCATTTCATCAATAATACTAATAATTCACAAGCGATTGCCTATCCCTATTCAGAACTCTCGTCTAATTTCTTCTTATTCATTTTTCCCTTTCCTTTCAGCATTCTAGTGGAGCATCTCAAGGTTATGTTTCATATTCTTATTTTGTTGTCCTGAAGTACAAGCTTTACTTTTCATTAACATTTTAACTCTGCAGGAAAGTTTAGACCTTCCTTTACTTTTCCTAATTTCATTCTCTGCTTTGCTTCTTTTCATATGATCTTTTCATCTCAATTTCTTTTTTCATCATGACTTTCTGTTCTTCAACAGTCCCTGGATTCTTTCCTTCTATTAAGGGTTGCAAACATTTTTTGGAGGATTTTTAAAAAAAATGGTACTTGTCTGATATTTGCATTTTTTCAAAGCCCTCTTGGATATTTATCAGCATCTTTAACTTATGATTTGGCTTGCCACAAGAGATTGAGGTTTGATTTAAATTCTGCTCTTTTAAATTTTTAAAATGGAAGTATAGTTTACAGTGTTAATGTCTACTGTACAAAATGCCTAGTTATACATATATATATATATATACATTCTTCATATTTTCCATTATGGTTTATCACAGGATACTGAATATAGTTCCCTGTGCTATATAGTGGGATGCCCCTTGAACCTTTGATACATGGAAAGCCTTTATTTTCTAAAACAAAAGTTTAAGGGGAGAATGAATTTCTCAATTCTTTTAAAATCCATTTTCTTGTGGGTACTTATCTACTTTCCTATAAATGTTTCCAAAAAAATATTTTTTTTTGTCGTTACGTAAAACTAAAAGGAAAGAATAAATTAAATAAAAATATGTGTTAAACATCAAATAAAAGTTATCTATCTGGCTGTACATTTCTCAAAGGTAGGACTTTTTTCCGATCTTTGTTGTGAGTTAAATAGAATATCTGATTTATAGCAAGCAATGAATAGGTAGAGATGAGCAAATGTACACTTAGTTAAATCACTGAATTTGTGAATTCAAGATTTCTTATAGTGATTAACTATTGATATTTAACTTATTTTCACATTTATAATTTATCATTGAGTATTTCAGTTAGTCTATGTGTGTACATATATTCTCTACATAAATGGCTAATTTGGAATGGACTTGTGAAAACCTTAAGAATTGATTAAATAAAAATACATTTTGATCAGCTTTGAAAATTCAGACTTCTAAATTTTTTACACATAGTTCTGAAATTATAAGAACTATTGAGGCTAAAATATCATGAATTTATAAAGTGGACTATACAAAGCAATATGACTTGTGATTTATTTTTAGTCTGAAAGGAATGTATAATATTGAATTGTTATAAATTTAGTAATCCTACAATACTGGTTTTTTAAAAAAAGGAGAAACTGCTCTTGTCTAGGTGTGAATATGTAGGTCAATGACACACTTAAGGGGCTTATAATCTTTGTAAATTGCAGCTGTTGAATTTGCATAATTTTCAAATACATCTTTTCCCTGTTTGATTCACTTCCTGGCTCTAAAGAAGCTTAAAATGACCTCAAAATTTTGTCACTCTTGAAGTTTTTTTTCCCTTTTTAAGTTTTTTTTGGGAGGGGTGATTCACACATTGTTTTTCTGGTATGTACTGCAAGGACTTGGAAAATGCAAAAGTAAAAAATAAAACCAGTAAGTTGTGAGGAACTGTTGAAGGGGAAAAACTAAGCGAGAATTAGTATAGGAAACATTGACTGCTCCTTAACTTATAAATGCACCAAATCTCATGAACTTGATCTTAAATTTTATTGTCATTGCTATTACTCTCTCTCAGTATTTCTCAAACTGTAAACTGCATCCATTCCTCTGGGGGTCTTGTGGAATGCAGATTCTGGTTCAGTAGATCTGGGTGAGGCTGATTGTACAACTCACAAGTTCTCAATCATCTGTTGCTGATGAAGGAAGCTCACTCAGGGAGTGTCTGGGTTTCCTGAAATGTATTGAATGGCCAAGCACTTTTAAGTGGTTTTTGTTTTAAATTGATAGTAAGAGCTTTGAAAAGTTCTTTTTAACATATTTCCTTGGCATTTTAAAAATATGTCTACTGGTAATTTTTACTGCTTTTCATTTATCATTTAATTAGGGTGAAGGTTAACATAACTTGTATTTTAAACATTTAGAAAATGTATAAATATTAAATATAATTCTAAAAGGCAAAACTAATAGCTTTATTTTCTGTCCACATTGAGTAATGAGTGTGTGCATATACTATGTGTATATATGGATTTGTGTGTATGGATATAGATAGATCCACATTAATATATGTGTGTATATGTATATAAATTGAGAGATTGAATCACTTGTCAAATAAAAATACTTTAACATTGCTTCTCATTCCAAAATAATTAATTTAAATAAATTGAAATTTAAGTCTTGTATGAATGTCTTTGGGAAATTGACTTAATTCCCAGTTTTAACATTTTTAAATTGTATGGTGCTGGTCAAATCATTTGAACTCATTAAAGTCAAGGACTCTTGTATTGGGGAGATCTCAATGGTTGGGTTGCTAGGAAAAGGAAATAAGCTTATTGCCGCAGTTTGATGATTTCAGCTCAAATTTGTTTTCAAATATCCACATACTGATTTAAACACTTGACATTTATGGAGACATTAATAATCCTGAAGATTGTGGTAAAAAGGATGCACAAGAAGGTTAAGCAGGGACAATTGTTAATTAACAGGGATTTTGGAAAGTAATATGTTTGTTGAATAAAAGCTATTATTTCCAGCCATCAATAATGTAGAAAAGAAATTCAAGAAATTTGTAAGTTTCACAAAATTCTACCTTTTTACTTATTTGTCATTTTCCTTATATATTTAGTTACATGTATGTAACTACATATTTTAAAACTATTCATATAGTATATTCTAGATTTACATATTTGTTTAGTTTGTGTGAATCTATACATTATTGAAGAGCCAATAAATAAGTAAATTTGGAACCCACACTTTGAATTCCAATCTATGGATTTCACTTTATGGATTCTACTCTATGGGGAGAGTAATTAATTAACCAGCTTTTTCTAGATAGTACTATAGGAACATTCTTCATCATTTTTCAAATACCTACATATTACTTCAGAATAAAATCCTGGCAAGAAAATCTGTGATTCAAAACGATAACATCTTTTAAGACTCTTGATATATATTGCTGAATTACTGCTCTTCAGAAAGGTTTTACTTTGTGACTTCCTCAATATCAGTGAACCAGATTCTCTCTATCATTATCAAGACTGAGTAGTAATATTGCAGCAGTTATTTATTGGTATCTGAGGGAAAACTGGTTCTAGGACTGTGCATGCTAAAGTCCCTTATATAAAACAGTGTAGTGTTTGCAGGTAATCTAATTTTCTTCTATACTTTAAATCTTGACTCAGTAATAAAGAATCCACCTGCCAATACAGGAGACAAGGGTTTGATGCCTAAATCAGGAGGATCTCCTGAAGGAGAACATAGCAACCCACTCCAGTATTCTTACCTGGAGAACCCATGGACTGAGGAGCCTGGAGAGTTACAGTCAATGAGGTTGCAGAGTGGGACATGACTGAGGGACTGAGCAAGCACCAGAGCTCAAATTATTTATAATTCCAAAGACAATGCAAATGGCTATGTAAATAGTTGTAGACACAATGTAAGTACTATGTACATGGTCACCAGTGTGTGGCAAATTTAAATTTTTCTTTTTGAAGCTTTCAGAAATTTTGTATGTGAATATATTTTTTCAGAATCCAGATATTGAGGCCAATTTAGTTTTCATTTTTGTCAGTATAATATTTGAAATAAGATAGGTTTGTGTTTATGTGCTTTTTAGTTTAAATATTTTCCTCAAAGGTTAGTGATTTGTCTTTCTTTTGTATTTCTTACTTTAAGATTTGTATCATTTTCAAGTGAGGTATTTAAATTAGAATATTTATATTATTGGTTTGTAATTATCACTTCATGGCAAATAGATGGGGAAACAGTGGAAACAGTGGCTGACTTTTTTTTTTCTGGGCTCCAAAATCACTGCAGATGGTGATTGCAGCCATGAAATTAGAAGACATTTACTCCTTGGAAGGAAAGTTATGACCAAGCTAGACAACATATTAAAAAGCAGAGACATTACTTTGCCTACAAAGGTCCGTCTAGTCAGGGCTATGGTTTTCCCAGTGGTCATGTATGGATGTGAGAGTTGGACTATAAAGAAAGCTGAGCACAGAAGAATTGATGCTTTTGAAGTGTGGTGTTGGAGAAGACTCTTGAGAGTCCCCTGGACTGTGAGGAGATCCAACCAGTCCATCCTAAAGGAGATCAGTCCTGGGTGGTCATCGGAAGGACTGATTTTGAAGCTGAAACTCTAATACTTTGGCCACCTCATGTGAAGAGCTGACTCAATGGAAAAGACCATGATGCTGGGAAAGATTGAGGGCAGGAGAAGAAGGGGACAATGGAGGATGAAATGGTTGGATGGCATCACCGACTCAATGCACATGGGTTTGGGGGACTCCGGGAGTTGGTGATGGACAGGGAGACCTGGTGTGCTGTGGTTCATAGGGTTCCAAAGAGTTGGACACAACTGAGCAACTGAACTGAACTACCTATTATACATTTGGAAGTCTAATAGCCACATCTTTTATATGGCCTGTATTCCTTGTTTACCATTTATTCTTTTAAACAATCTGTTTTATCATGTCACACTTTAAAACTGTTTGAAGTAGATTCTATGAATCTTCTCTACTTTAATTACTTAAGTGTAAAATATTCAATATGAGGAATTATCCAAATACAGGTTTTGCCTTACACCAAAGTAAGAGATGGTTAACCTACCCTCTCCTCTATTCTCTTCCTATTATGAGGATATATGAGTTTGGTATAGTTACCTTGTATTAGAAAAGAAAGTTCAAACCTGCATTAGGAGTCATATATTTCATACTGAAAATGAGATATTTGGAGAAAATTTGCTACCTTTAAAAAAAGTAAATCAAATTCCTAGCTTCCAAATTTCTAAATTTCTAATCCAAACTTCTAGAATATTGAATATTCTATCTGTCAAAGTATATGATTTCATATTAAGTTCCTCTCTAAAAAAGCTGAATAGGAGGCAAGAGGAAGCCCAGTAGAATGTGACTAGTCTAGAACCAGATCTGTTTGAAGTTCTTTTCTGAGGATCAAGAAATATAGTTATTTCATTTTAGTCTTTCAAAGGTTGTAGCTGATAAAATTAAGGTTGGATATCTCAATGTTTCATACAATCAATTACAGGTTAGAGTTACTGACACTTTGTCTAATTTGTTCACATCTGTTGGTTTTAACAAAGTCTTATTTGGTGCCAATAAGGAGTGGAATTGCTGATTTAACCCTGTGTCTTTAGAGGAATCCATGTAAACTATGTCAACAGGGAGACTTTTGGAGACTTTTGAAACACACATAGTAGGAGTTATATCCTAGGGCCAGTTCCCTTGCACATTTTAATATAATTATCATTCAGAGGTTGGACAAAATTCTAAACTTTCTCCTAAATGTGATTGTATTATATGTTGATGAGTGGGTATTTGGAGAGATACCTAAATGTTTGAGTCATCCAGTTGTCAATGCATTCTTTGAAATGTTTATTTATTTTTTTTAATTATTCCCTGCTGACTACAAGAATCCATGCCGGTTCCAAATCTGTAGCATCTTTTTAATTGCTTAAAGGAGTAACTTGGTCACCTGGAAAGACAATAGTGCCTTGTTAACTCTGAATTATCTGTGCTAATGTGAAGTAATTTGATGGATTTTATTCACTGCCATACAGATCTTAGAGGTCAGAAATGTAAGATGAGCCTGGGGACAGTCTCCAGGAAATGAGATTCTCAGGAAGACTCCAGGGATATGACTTATGAATTCAGTTTCTTACTTTGTACTCATGGATAAACATAAGAAGCAAAAAAAAAACTATAAATTCTCCAGTGACCAACAGGTAGCTATGGTTGTAATGATGAGACCATGCTGGAGGGGCTATGACTAGGTAGCTATGACCTGGCATGGAGAAGTCTAGTTAGAAGTGACTTGCTCTTCTCTTGGAGATTATCAGTTGAAGTACCTATTTTGTGCATGTGCAGTCTCAGGGATTAGGGTCACATGGTGAATGGAATGGACAAATTACCGGATTTCATGGTGCTGAAATTCTATGAGATTTGACAAAAAGCAAATAGACATACTTATTTAGATATCAGTGCTATGAAGGAAATAAGATGATTTTATACAGTGATCCCAGTTGAGGGACAGTGTTAGTCAGTGGGTCAGTAGGACAATGTTCACCATGGAGTCTGTGAATTGAGATCTCAGTGGGAAGTCGTCTGGAGAATTTTCAATAAGGAAGTGGCTCGATGCTATTTTCACATTAAAAATGTTACCTCACTGCTGTGAGGGGAATGGCTATATAGTACAAGAGTGAAAAAATGTGAGACAGGTTACCACACCATTGCAGTAGTCCAAAGAAAACAGCTCAAGTGAAAAAGAATTAGCTGCTCTTTGGGGCAGGGCTTCCCAGATTGCTCAGTGGTCAAGAATCCACCTGCCAATTAAGGAGATACAGGAGAAGCAGGTTCGATCCCTGGGTCAGGAAGATACCCTGGAGAAGGAAATGGCAACCCATTCCAGTATCCTTGCCAGGAAAACCCCATGGACAGAGGATTCTGGCAGGCTACAGTTCATGGGGCCACAAAGAGTTGGACATGACAGCAGCTAGGCACACACGGACACGTATGCACACAAGCCTGGGCCTAAGAAGCCAGACTTGACCCAAATATGTACTCGGGATACAGATGAGATGAGTATTCTGATGAAAACCGGTAGACACACGTGGTTGCAGATAAGAACATGAAGCGGGTTATGGGGACTTTGGAGAATGCAACTTGAACAGGAGCAATTAAAAAAAAAAACAAAATTATCCAGGGGAATGATTCTGAAGCGTGGCCACACACCACGATTATCTGGGATATTTTCAAAAAATGCCAGTGCCTGTTCACCCCCACTTCCAGCCCTCCCACCCGAGCTTCAGCATCACTGCACACACAGCCCCTCTTCAAATGCATTTGGAGTATGGAGTGGACAGTGAGTTTTTAAAAGCTGCCTAGGTCATTCTAATTCACAGCTTCCTGTGAGAAGCATTAGTCTGTGCAGAACTTCGAACAGACACTAAACTGAAGCAGAGGAAGGAAGAAAAGTCAATTAGATGGGAATCTGGATGGCGGTACCCCAAGGAGCAGTATCAGGTGTTTAAACCCTTACAGGACTGCATTCTGATGTTGCATTCTTAACAAGAAAACAGCTTCGTACACTAGGTCTCCAGAGTCAAGCAAATCTTGGAGTTTCTTACAAAAGATTTCTTCACTTTAGGGGCTTTTACATTTATGTAAATAACACCTTTAAATTCTCTTCTGCCCTTTAAAAATTCACCATGTACTTAAAAAAGCATTTGTAACTACAGCACAGAAATTAAACTTACTACATAAAGACCTTTATGGATGCCATTAAATTTAAAATTAGTATTGATTTGTAAATACTTAGGTTAAGACTAGTACCAATATAAAAACAAATTATATTCCTCTATTATGTACAGAATAACAATTCATTTGATTTTTTTTTTTCATTGAGCTTAATGCACACTGCTGGGAAAGTCATACTCTGTCATTTGTTTTTCCAGAAATTATGATGCCCATTTTAATCAGTTACAAAGATTAGTGTTCGTTGTGAAATTTGAAAATGTTGAAATAAAGATGACCATGTCCTAAGTATAAGTTAATTTGAAACAATTTAAATAACACAAAAGAAACTACTCTTTAAAAATGTCAGGAATGCTTGATATTATTGATAAAATATGAAATTGTTGCATCCCCAGTTTTCAAGCCTATGTAAATACTGTGCTTAGATCCTCGCTGGCAAATATTTAAATCCCCTTTCTCTTCAGTAATTTATTTTTTGGGATGAACTTTATTTATTTTTTTTTTCATTTATTTTTACTAGTTGGAGGCTAATCACTTCACAATATTGTAGTGGGTTTTGTCACACATTGACATGAATCAGCCATGGATTTACATGTATTCGATCCCTCTGGGTCTTCCTGGTGCACCAGGCCTGAGCACTTGTGATGAACTTTAAAGTAATGTACTTTCTTCTAACCAGTCTGTCCAGGACTAACTGACCATGAAAATACTTAGTAGCAGGATGGGGCAAAGTCGGAGGACCCTTCATTTGATATAGTTAGAGCAAATTTGATATTCTTAGAAGTAAAATCTATTTTCTAGTTTATGAAATAGCCTTCTATTTGTCACTAATTAGTCACTAATAATTTCCAGTTCTTAGAAATAGTTTGTGTAGCTTGTATTCATCATATTCTAAGACTATTGATGTAAAAAGATCTTAAGAGATAAATTTAAGATGTAAGGAAAATTAGTCTGGAAGCATTTTTAAATGTTTTTAATTTTAAAGCACAATTTATCATTTGAATATTCTAACTTAAATCTATTTTTTTTTTAATGCTACAAATTCAAACAACTAATGGAGGATATTAACCAATTCCCTCTATTAGTATAGTTGCTAGAAAGGAACTTAAAGGCAAGCATACTGAGTTCAATTCCAAATACTTTAGCTTTTTCAACATATGATTCCATTAAAAATTTCAAAGGTAAAGCATTTTTCTCTTGTCAAAATTGTAAGTATAAAGTGTCATTGCATACATCTACTTCACAGTTTAAATATTTCAGTAACTAGTGGATAATCATAATATTGGGGATTTTACTAAAATGATTGAATAAAAAAATACTACAAAAATGTTATAGAAATTCATCTAAAAATTGCAAAAATACTGCTAATCAGTTACATAAATCTTTTATTTAAATTCCACTAATTATGTTTTTCTAAGGAATCTTTTTGCTAACACTAATATTCTTATATGTTATGTTAAAAAGATGAAGACTAGAATTTTAAAACTATTCTCATTTCAGTACCATCATATAACATACTTAAATTTTTTTACTATTAAAAAAAATTATTGACAGATATAATCATACTTAACTCACAGATTCATCACTTTATTCAAACTATTGCGATCAAATAGTAAAATAGAATGTTTATGATGCTTTGAGAGTATGTGATGGAGTTTCCTTTTCTTTTCTTTAGATGTGTGAATGCTATAATAAAATGATTACTGATGCTTAAAGGACTTGAAGAAAAGACTAGCAGCAGACTCAAGGAATGAGGAGCTTTTTTTTTTTTTTTTTCCTTATCCTTTTAGATTTAGAGGGAAGCAACAACTGTATAAAGATTGGACTGGGAATTGATATCCAGCTTCAACACTGAGAATAAGAAATCATTTAAGTTCAGGGATGCCTGATGTCACCTGAGAACTTATTTTTAACCAAAAGCATCTTTCTAGAAATAGAAGACCAGTCATTGTCACAAGTAGAGTTGGGCTATCTTACACGTGGCTTGGACAGGAACACTGAAGTTATAGAAAATAATAACCCAGTGAAGACATCTCCAAGTTATTAAACCTGTAGAGATTCCATGAAGGGAATTGGTGCCTCAGTCTGGAAGTAGGTAAATCACAGTATATATGTATTCTGGGAAACGTACCATACACGCTTTAGCTCTTCCTCAGAAACAAAAAAGTTGACACTGTAACTTTTGTAACCCCCTCTGTGAGGCTCTATTTTATTTTTAGCCTAATTTGGGTTACTAGCTCAAGTCCATGAGTATTATGCAGTAGTTTCATTTCATACATTTTATGGTAATGAAAAGTATCATCTCCCTGACATTCTGGTTCAGATAGTGACATATTTCTCAGGCATCTAGACATTGTCATCATTAATGTCCTCTCCAATCCCCAATACAGTTTAACACGTGTAAAACCATGCCCCATACAAGGTTTAAAACTTAGAAGGGCAGTTAATACTATCCTTTCCCTCTTGTATGTATTAGCCAAGTTTCCTTCATACATTCCGTCCTCCATAGGTTGGACTTAATTTAGTTCTTCATAGTTTTCTTACTGCAGCTTTTCCCAGATCACTGGTCTAAGTAAATTTGCCCTGTTTAAACACTGGAATATCTGTACATGCCTCACCAGTCAAGATCCTGACATGATTTCATCTACTCATTTGTCAAATGCTGTCATTCAAGTTTAGGTTTGATAGAAATACTCTGGTATTTAGATTCAGATATGATAATGATTGGTATTTATGTACTGTATCCTCATGAATAGTGTCATTTTTTGTGTTAATACAGACCTCAGATATATCCAGTAACACAATGGATTTATGTTCTCATCTCTGGAGTTGCTTAAATTAACCTGTTCATGTCAATGAAGTAAATTAATATAAATCTAGAACAAGAGGATTCCCGTTATAAATTACTGCATACCTATATATTAGAAAATCTAGTTAGAAGTTTAAAAGGCCTGCTTTCTCATATCAAGCTTGAATTGAAGTAAAAGTCTTATTCATTTCAATTTCCTAAATATATAATGAGGGAATGAAAAAATCATCCTTTGGAATAAAAAAATCATTTGGAACATTTGGAGAACTTATTATAAAGGTCCAATTTACTTTTTTCATGTAAAATTTGTTCTTGTCTAAACTTGTTTTCTAAAAATATTTCTGTTCCACTCTGATTACAAATTTAGACAATAAAGATTTTAGTACGAGGATCTGAGCATTCATGTTCATGTTGGAATCTCTCCTTTCTAAAAGAAAGCAGCAATCCCTTAGCAGCAATAAAAGCCTGTATTTCTGGGTGTTAACAGATTGTTGGATCAAGGCAGAAGTAATTTCAGCAATTCGTTTCATTCCCAGATACCACTGCATTCAACTTGGGTCTTTTCTCTGTTTGGAAGTCTATAGCCCAAGGACATCTTGTTTGGGAAAAACCAGAGTTCTTCTAGAATGGGAACTATTGTGTCCTTCCAATTAATGATAAAGAATGAAGACCTCATATCCCATGTGGATTTGTTCCAGTGGTACTACATCAACCAAGTTTATAAACGTTAAACTCCAGAATAACAGAATGATATTAATACCTGGGGTGAGACTGAGGGGACTAGAGTGTTCCTCTTCCCATAGCCCATATATAGGACCCTGGACTGTGTTCAAATTTGTTCAGGATTGATAAGTGAGTCCTTGTTAAGAGAAATTCCACTTATTTAAATATCTTACATCTAAATATCTTATATTTAAATATATTACATGTCCTATAATAAAGGAATAACATTGAATATTTGTTTGGAGATATTATATAGAGAGTCATGGGGATAGTTTCTAACAGACAATAATATAATCATTAATTAATATAGGCCTTTTATATATATTATTGTAAAAGCTCTACGTGGTTTTTATTTTCACATGAAAAATTTATTCATTGTTATATAATTTGTTTAAGGTCACACTGCTAACATTGTATCAGTAGTTTGAGAATAGGTGTTATCTAGCTATCTCAGCGTTTGAAATGTAGGACATAGATGCCTCGAACCATTGATTTAAATTAACTGACATATAAAGACATTTTGTCTTGTAAACCAAACTAAGTCAGGCATCATTTTATATTGTAGGATAATTTTGCACTTTAGAAGTAAACAGATTTTGAATCAAGGGATCACTATCAGGATTATTATCATTAATATTATAGTAATGATACTTAATGTTCAGTCACTAATCTAGATAGATTCATGCATCTCAGTTTCTTCATCTATAAAAATAATTGGAATAACTTTCATGACTTCTTAGCATGAGTTAAATAATGGCACAGATAATGCAAGTAGAGCTACAAGCACAGTCCATACAAATAGTAACCAATGTTATTATCTTTGTTTTTATAAAATAGAATTTAAAAAATATATAAAAGCCAAACAAAGAAATCACTCCTTGCCTGCCACCCAAACATAACATTTTAAAGGCTGTGGAATACTTTTCAAAACACTTTTAGAAAGTTTCTCTTGAGAGCGTATTCTAGCAGAGTTGAGGGCTTCCCTAGTAGCTCAGTTGGTCAAGAATTTGCCTGTAATGCAGGAGACCCCAGTTTGATTCCTGGGTCCGGAAGATCTGCTGGAGAAAATATAGGCTACCCACTCTAGTATTTTTGGGCTTCCCTGGTGGCTCAGCTGGTAAAGAATCTGCCTGCAATGCGGGAGACCTGTGTTCGATCCCTGGGTTGGGAATATCCCCTGGAAAAGGGAATTGCAACCCACTCCAGTATTCTGGTCTAGAGATTTCCATGGACTATTCAGTCCGTGAGGTTTCAAAGAGTTGGACACAACTGAGCGATTTTCACTTTATCTAGCAGAGTTGTCATCATAGTCATATATAGTTTACTGTCAGTTTTCCAATTGCAGTTACTACATAGGAATTTTTAATATTTTGGTAGGCTTCAAAAACCTCATTATCCACTACAAAATATTAAGCAAAACATTTCTACTCAATTTGGGGAGCTGAGTTTTTAGACCAGTTTTAACATTGCATTTTAATATATAACGTGTCTAAAGAGCTTTGTCCAGCAAGTGGTTTCCGCATTTAGGATGGAGTTGTTTATTTGATCCCATGTCAATCTGTGGCATTTGATCCTACTGTTTGTGTGTTATTTATGTTTTTTCCAGTTCTCTTTTTGTTCCACTTAGTGATTAATATTTTGTAATATCTAGCCTGACTTAGCTGTGGCACGGAAGAATATGAGGAGGGGGGATTCCTTCTTGGGAAGGACATTACATACGTTTCACAAACTTTTGGCCTTTGGGTGTTTTCCAACATGAAGGATGCTCAGCAAAATTATTTTCAGTGCTTTCAAGCCAACTATGATTGGGTTAGGGTCATTGCTGTTTGCAAAAGAGGGGTATCATTCATGTCTGTCATGCCTTAAAGGTATTAATCTCACATTTGAGTTATACTTTTTAAGTTAAATATAAAACTTGACATTTATGTTTAATCTTATGTTTGGCTTTTAGTTCTTTTAGGACTTAAAAAATTTAGACTGGTCTTTAGCACATGATCTATTTCCCTAGTGTTATATTTGCAAATTTGGCAAGGCTGTTTTCTATATTCTCAGTCGTGTTACTAATCAGGGTCCTTTACTGCCTACATTGAAGTATAAAATGTGAAGTGAACTTCCTAGGGGACCCACCATTGTCCTTACTCCGGACTGTTGGCCACTATTGAGCACTTACCAACCTTGTGATAAGTGTCATAGGAAACTTTATTGGATATTTTACTAAAATAAAAATAAATGTCATGCCCATGATGTGAAAATTTAGTTACATTTCCAGAGATAATATGGCATTAGATTGACTTTATCAATTAATAAAATGATAATAGTTATCAGGTTCTATAATTCCCTCTTCCCAGTATCTACAAAGCCATTTTTTTAAAATTCTTTTGCTTTCTTATTATGCCTTACCTCTTTCCAAAATTGATTCATTGTGAATTTCAAAAGATATCTTCATATATGTTCTAGGAATGTTGCCAATGATTTGATTCATACAGTGTTTAATCTGGACAGACTTCATAAAGGAAATGAGTCTTGAGCTATTCCTTGAGGAGGAAAAGACACATAGTTTCCTAAGCTCAGCCAGAAAGTGTTTCAGGAAGGGTGAACAAGTTAGGTTCAGTGGAGCCCAGGCATGTGAGCAAGTAAGTATTCTCTGAGGATAAGCCTTTCCATTGCTATAGTTTTTTAAGTAACTGCTGTACATCCTTAAATATTTAGGATTCATCAAAAAATTTAATAGTAGTAAAACCGCCAGAAATTTTTCCTTATATTATGTACTTTAAACAATTTTACAAGTGAAAAAGTGTTTTACCTCATTTTCTATATAAGGAAACTGAGATCTAGACAGGTTTAATTATTTCCTAGGGGTCACACCAGTGGTATATACCGGAAGCAGAATGCACACCTGCTTTCAGTTCCCTTTAGAGTCCATGTTTGTTTGTTTGTTTCACCCTCTGTAATGTTCCACTTAACTGCTACAGAACAATATTCAAGTATTTGTCCTTTGAAATGAGATGATGGCAAAGTGTCTGTCCTCTAATAGGCATACATCTGTGTATTTTTATTTAATCATTTATTTATTTTGGATTTAGACATCATTAGGTCTTTCCATGCCAGAGGTTTTGTTTAATGAAAGGTTTAGCAAAATAGAATAAGCACTGTGTTGCCAACTTCCCAGGAGATTATCAATCTGAGTAGCACTTGGAAAAAGAAAGTACAAAGAACAAAAAGACAGTTTAAGTCACATTATTTTTATCTTCATCTAAAAGTTTAGTATTTTAATCTTCTGAGATTTGGGGGGGGGGCTGTTTATCCCATTTTTCAGTCAAGGTCACAAGTGATATTTTAACTTTTTGTTTTTGCTGTTCCTAGTTCTGGGTAGAAAGAAGGTGTTTATTTATACTCTTATTTTAAGTGTGAGTGTTCATGTGTCTGTGTGAAGGTATGTGTAATGAAAACTGAATATTGTAAGGTTTGCTCCAAATCGAAGAAAATATTAAAAGCAGACCCTCTTACATTTTACATATTTCTTTGCCTTTTTTTCCAAATGCAGGTGATTACTAATTACATGCAATTTGAATAGGATTGAGTACAAAGAAGGAAGAAGTCAGTATTTTTCAATAGATATTTTTGGAGTTCTAGCCCTTTAGTAGTTTTACAGGAAAGATATTCTTATGAGGAATAAAGATTTAGAAGTGGAAGAACAGTTACGAAGTCTTCTCATCCTGGTTAGGAGTGACTTTTTCTAACAAAACTTTAACCTTAGAATATTATGTAGCTTATTATCTTAAATATGTGTCATAAAATTGTCTGTTCTTTGAAAAAGGTAAGATTCATCTGAGTTCTATTTTCCTTTTGTTCAGATAGATATTTCATAAGACCACTGTGACATGCTTCTTGGTTGTGAGATCTCCAACAGAAAGTGATACATTCTCATTTTGACTGCTGAAAATACTGTGCCCTATAATTGTGCAGTGTGTAACCTGTTAAACTGTACACACAAGCTCTGCAGTGTGTATGTGTGATAAGTTTTCTGATTTCATCTGATGATTGAAACATCTCAATTTTTGTGTACATTGAAAATATATCTCTATTATTGTGAGACTAGGCGAGCCAGAAATAAACTTGCTGGTTGTGAGAGAATTAGGCTTAATTTACCATAATGTAACATTTTTTTTCCTTTTCCTTTAACTGTTTTGAATACCTATTTCCAGGACTCATATAGAAATCTGAATGTACGTATGTACATTCCCATATGTACATAGTAACTTTGTATTTCCTGAAACATTATTGTAAGTAATATTGATTTGTGGGTAATGAGAAACAGAGCATAAAATTTTTCTTTATTAGAGACTGTGTCTTTGCAAGAGAAGATCAGCTGGTTAAAAAAAAAAAGAAATTATAGCAATTCTGCTAATTAGATTTTAAAACTAGCCTAAAGAACTCTCTGACTAATGATGTAAACTCAGGTTTATTGAGAGGACCCCAAAGTCTATTACGATGACTCAAAGCAATGGATCTCCTATGAAAAATAAAAATAAATGAGCTTTTTAAGTTAGGTGCTTCTGTCTACAAGGTTTTATTAAAGTACCAGGAGAAAGTTTACTTCTCAGGATGACTTCATACAAGCTAGTGTCAATAACTGTAATATTAGCAACAACCAGAAGAGCTCTAACATGATTTGAAGTGAGATGCTATCCTATGACTGTGAGAAAGAACAAGACAAAGTCATGTTTAAGATGATATAATACCACAGCCCTTGGTTTTCCTACATAGAACATGGGGTAAACTAGACCAAACTGGGGCTCTGCCAGCATTACTACATGCATTTGCCCCTTATGTCAAAATATGTCTTTCTTGAAGTTGAAAAATACATCAGGAACTATTCTCAAAATACCCTGAAGAGGGTTTTTCTGACTTTTAAGAAGCTCTATATCCTGATAAGCACCAAGTCTTGGGTAAGCCATAGCTGGGATGTTGGCAACATGTATGTACATCCAGAAAAATCCATCCACCTAGGAGAATATGGTCCCCTCCCTACCTCAGAGGAGACTGGCCTTTTTGGTAAGATTTAGATGAAGACTCCACTACTCAGAGTCCAGAGAAAATCTAAGTTCTCTTCCCAAGCTGCTTCTATAATATTATTCTTCATCTCATAAGTTTCTGTTATAAAGAATGTTGTGTTTCTCCCTTGGGGTCTTTCCTTTAGTAAATTAGACATTTCCTGGTGTCACTGGAATTCTTAAAAAGAAGTCACTTTGAAGATGGTAGGTGTCTTAACTACTGTCACCCCTTTGAGAAGAAGTGATAGAAATGAACCCTGGGAAGCTCTAAGAGGTTCCTCCGATGGTCTCTGCTGCAGCTATAGTGAGTTGCTCTTGTCCCTCTGATGTTGGCATCTATAATGAGTTTCCTGGGGCTGCCAGAACAAAGTAACACAAACTAGATGGCTTATACGAAATGAAATTTATCATTTCATAGTTTTAGAGGTTACAACCTAAAATAAAGGTGTTGGCAGGTATATGTTCCCCCAAAGCTTTTAGGAGAACATCCTTCTTTCAGCTTCTTTTTTTTTTTTCTTCTTTCAGCTTCTGAGAGCCCCAGACATTCCTTAGTTTATGGCAGAATAAGGCCAATCTCTGTCTTTATGTTCACATAGCTGTCTTCCTTTTGTGTATTGTGTTTTCATATGATGTTCTCATCTCTGTGTCTCTGTCCAAATTTTCCCTTTTTCACAAGGACACCAGTCCTATTGGATAAGGCCCTAACAACCTCATGTTAACTTGAGTATGTCTGAGAAGACCCTGTTTATAAGTAAGGTCACATTCACAGGTACATGGGGTTACAATTCCAATGTAACTTTTTGAGAGACAAATTCAACAGGTAAGAACACCCACGAGTTGCTTCACCCACGAGTTGCCATTGTCATGAGCACACATTACAGCCCTGTCTAGAGTCATGATGGAAGGAGGAAGGCAGTCTTAGACTCAGCCTGGGCAATACACACCAGTTAAGTCTGGGTTTCACTGTTATGCTCTTTAACTCTGCCTCTCGCAGACAGGTTGTTTATAGAACAGAGGCTAGTTGATGAGATCTCCCTGTGTTTCCAGCATCACAAATTCAGGTGCCCTGTTCCCTCAATAACTCATCTCTTTCTACCGTTACATAATTTAGGTTAGTTTAAAGCAAACAGTTTCTCAGTTTGACTGAAAGTTAGCATTCTTTTCAAACAGCTCTTGTTTTTAGTGCCATGCTGGCCTTCACAGCAGCTGAGTCTGGATCCAGCCAACATGCTGCTTCTGCTTGGTTTCCCCAACTATGGAATGGGAGATTAGGATTTCTAAATATCCATACTTGCTCAGACTTCAGGAAATCAAACTCTCCAGAAGGGAAAAGAAAAGTTCTTCTTCACTGAATACCCTGCTATGTGAGATTGTAACAGGATTAATAACATAGTAACTGATCATATTTTACTTTGATTTTCCATTGAGTGAATATGGAATCAGTCAGTTCAGTTCAGTCGCTCAGTCCTGTCCAGCTATTTGTGACCCCATGAATCGCAGCACGCCAGGCCTCCTTGTCCATCACCAACTCCTGGAGTTTACTCAAACTCGTGTCCATTGAGTTGGTGATGCCATCCAACCATCTCATCCTCTGTCGTCCCCTTCTCCTCCTGCCCCCAATCCCTCCCAGCATCAGGGTCTTTCCCAATGAGTCAGCTCTTCACATGAGGTGGCCAAAATATTGGAGCTTCAGCTTCACCATCAGTTCTTCCAATGAACACCCAGGACTGATCTCCTTTAGAATGGACTGGTTGGATCTCCTTGCAGTCCAAGGGACTCTCAAGAGTCTTCTCCAACACCACAGTTCAAAAGCATCAATTCTTTGGTGCTCAGCTTTCTTCACAGTCCAACTCTCACATCCATACATGACCACTGGAAAAACCATAGCCTTGACTAGATGGACCTTTGTTGACAAAGTAATGTCTCTGCTTTTTAATATGCTATTCTAGGTTGGTCATAACTTTCCTTCCAAGGAGTAAGCGTCTTTTAATTTCACGGCTGCAGTCACCATCTGCAGTGATCTTGGAGCCCCCAAAAATAAAGTCTGATACTGTTTCCACTGTTTCTCCATCTATTTCCCATGAAGTGATGGGACCAGATGCCATGATCTTAGTTTTCTGAATGTTGAGCTTTAAGCCAACTTTTTCACTCTCCTTTCATTTTCATCAAGAGACTTTTTAGTTCCTCTTCACTTTCTGCCATAAGAGTGGTGTCACCTGCATATCTGAGGTTATTGATATTTCTCCCGGCAATCTTGATTCCAGCTTGTGCTTCTTCCAGCCCAGCGTTTCTCCTGATGTACTCTGCATATAAGTTAAATAAGCAGGGTGACAATATACAGCCTTGATGTACTCCTTTTCCTATTGGTAACCAGTCTGTTGTTCCATGTCCAGTTCTAACTGTTGCTTCCTGACCTGCATACAGGTTTCTCAAGAGGCAGGTCAGGTCTCTCACTAAATGCTTTCCTTAAAATTGCATTACTCAAGCTTTGCATCAGTGTGTTTATTTAAAAAAAAAAAAAAAACTCTCTCGTTCTGATTCTACTAGAATCCTTGCCTTGGTTTACTTAGAGCTCCATTTTGTAGCAGGAAAATACTGAGTGGATCCTATTAATAAACCTCTAATCTCTCACTCAGAGTTTCTTTACTGGCTTGAAGATATTGGACAAATCCCCCTTAAAGTCTACCCCACACTGGTCTCTTCATTCTGCTTTGTGATTGTCTTACCCATTTTTTCTCTTACGCTGCCTGCATTTCATTGCTACACCCTTTCCTCTTACTAGTATGTCCCAACACACCTATCTCTGTCTGCATGTGGTTTTGTCTTTCAGATGATCATTTTCATTTCTTAAAAAATAATCACCAGCATAGAAAATGATTTTTAATGTTTCGAAGGTCAAACCCTTTCTACCTACCCAGGTATGTGGCTGGAGTAGAATTAGTTGTATGGTGAGACTTCAATGTTCAAAACAGGTATTGGGGGAAAGTAGCACATTTCAACTGTGGTAATTTAAGGTAATTTAGCTGTAAAACAAACACACACAGTCTCTCTACAGACATCAATTCCAGCCAAAAGTTACCATCACTTCTTTTCAAACAACCCCAGTTTAGGAACTGGAGAGCAGGTGCTTAATAATATATTCATAAGGACTCCCTAGCCTCTCTCTTTTGTTATTATAAAATGCTTTCCTTTGCTGTTTGTGTGATTCTAAGACCCATTCACCTGCAGTTTGCAGCACTTGTTATCATCCAAACAGCTCTCAGGAGCATTTCATAACACAGAAGAGGTACACAGAGGGGCCCTTAAGAAATATTAAAATAAAATAAAGAAAAAGGACTGAAACTTACCACAAACACAAATGCCCAGAAACCAAAATAAAAGCAAATGTCATTAAAAAAAAATTAAAATCATGATCTCATTAAAAATAATTGCCAGAATAAAGCATATTGACAATGGAAATTACCTTTTAATTGTTTTGCTTAAGTATCTTTTTTTCCATTCTCATTCTCTGTTTTTAATAGAATGTTTTAAATATCTTTTGTAAGGAAAGATTCTGGTGTTAAGAAAAATCTAACTGCTAAATATAGTCATGAATCTAAAATAAATAAATAAATATAGTCATGAATCTTACAGTTTATATAGCTTAAATTGCTTTCATTTAATTAAATTTATTGCTATTCTTGTTAGTGTTTATTTTGCTTTACTAGATTTCCAAAGTTGATTATGTTATTAGAATTTTTATTCAGTGTATTTATTGCCATTCTCCTCCCAGATAATCTAGAGATTAATTCATCAATTAATTAAAATGGATTCAGTGTTGCTTTTGGCTTACAGTAAGCACTTAATAAAGGTTTTTATTTTCCCATTTCAAAATCTAATTGCCAACCTTTTTAGTTATTTAAGTCCATCAACAAATATTGAGTTCCTACTCTAGGCAAAATATTGTGACAGATTCTGGGATTATAAAGATGAGTAAGACAGGGTCACTAGACTCATGAAGTTGTAATAAAGGCAGATATATAAAGTAATAAGTGCAATTAAGCATTATACGTTCTATTTTTGAAGTACACACAGCATACATGGAGAAAATAATTATCTGGTAGTTGAGTATTTATGAAATGCTTCATAATCATGACAAGACCAGCATATTTACTTGTGTTGAGGCAAGCAGAAAAGTGAGGAGGGCCATTCAGCATTATCAACTGCGTGAAGCACACAGTTGTGAAAAAGCATAGCATATTTGAGAGCCCCAAGTCAGATAACTATACTGGTGTGGGAGTTTTCTCCTGGGACATAACTGAAAAGATAAGTGATAGCTAGGCTCAAGCTCCTCCTGATTCATCTAAGCATTTTAAGCTTAACTCTTTAAGCGGATGTTGAAGGGATCTAAGCAGGTGTGTAAAATGACAAGATTTGCATTTGAAGACCATTCTGAAAACATTGTGAATAACTAGTTGGGAGTAGGACCAGGGACAAAAGCTTGAAGGCTTTCAATAGTTTATGTGAAAAAAAACTAAGGCCCAGAGCTAAGAACTAAAGCTGTAGAGTAGATCTGAGTGTTAGTTTTCTATACCTTAAGACAGTTGATAGAGTGATAGAGCCAGTGTAGTCTCTGTGGGCAGTTCTTGACAGGAAGATCCCGTAAGTCAAACATCAACTCACAGCAGTCAATGAAATTCAAGGAACTAGAGCCTTGTGTTCTCATGTATGTGTGTTAGTCCCTCAGTTGTGTTCGACTCTGCAACACCATGGACTGTTTCCCTAAGGCTTCCTTGTCTGTGGAATTCTCCAGGTAAGAATACTGGAATGAGTAGACATTCCCTTCTCCAGGGCATCTTCCCCACCGAGGGACTGAACCCGGGTCTCCCACACTGAAGTCAGATTCTTCCATCTGAGCCACCCAAACCATTACTTGCCACAGAAGAAAAGTGATATCTTAACCAGACTGTTGATCCAGAATTAGAATAAGGGGAGCTAAAATCATAGGATATTTAATAGCTTTAGGCCAGCATAGCCTGATACAACAATCCTGCTAAAAGGTATCAGAGTACTTACTCCTTGGCTACAACTCCCACCATTCATCTTCACATCAGGTATGGCCTTGCCATTGGCATTGGAATATAAAAGATTCTAAGGCTTTTTTTAATACTATGTTGGTTAATGATGCCAAGACTTATCACTTTTACTTTTTCTCTACTTCCATTTCTCCACAATCTACTTTATGATTGATAGTTTTTGATTTTTTTTTTAAGTTTCTTTAATGATAATTTGGCTTTCCAGGTAGTGTGCTGATAAAGAACCTGCCTGCAATGCAGGGGACTTGGGTTTGATCTCTGGGTTGGGAAGATCCCCTGGAGGAGGAAATGGAAAATTTACATGTCAGAAAAGTCCTTAATTTAGGAAAATCTGTAGGTTTCTAGCCCCCCTCCCCTACTGCCCTCCAGAAAACTCACTTCTGTACAGTGGAAAGTATCAAGCTTGATCCCTGGGGAGAAGGTTTGACTTTAGGTCAGATCATAAGGCAACTTCTGAGTCTAAAAACCAGTTGACTCATGTATAAGTAGGTAAGATTTTATACTACTCTTAATAATGAAAAGGAAATTTCTTGTGGCTTATAAATACTATGTTTAGTGATATGGTTAAAGACTAGCCTTACCTTTTCAGGCACAAATTGTACCTATAAAAATTGATTTTTTAACTAGCATAATGGGCAGTTGGAGATAGAACAAAAAGAATGTGGAAATACTAATTTGGAAAAGAAATGCAGAAAGGAGTAGCATTAAAACGTAGGCAGGGCAGCATGCATTAAATGAGTTAAAGCAGCACTTTCAAATATTTTTGCAAGGAAAGCACTTTTTCCTTTTCCTCCCTGGCATTCAGATATAATTCAAATCTGTAGAGAGCTCAGCTTTTCCCCTTGGCATCTCCTCAGTACTCCTTATGCAGTTTGAATCAGTAATGATGATGCCAGCAAGGATGTGTCTGGCATTCTGTGCCCAGACCCTGGTTCTCACTCAGCCAATTAAAAGCCTCTCCCATCTGGAGTACAGACTCCCTGTTCCACGTCTTCTCACAGCGTGATGTCTGAGATTGAGGTTGGGTTCCTCGGGCTTCAGATTCTGCTAGGAAAACCCAGACTAGCCAAGCCACATGATGTTTGACAAAAATTGGCTCAGCTGGAAATTGCTTTTCACATGTTTTTCAAATGCCTGCCCATGGTTCTTTGAGACAGTTTTGCCTTTGTATCTGCTGGGTGGAGGAAGCGGGGCATAGACTTCAAACTTCAATTAAATAAAAATACTGTCATTTAATGCCCGCTCTCACCCAGACCTTTCTGCTTATTCTGTGAAAAATATGACTTGTACCCCCCTCATTTCTTGGCTAGTTATCAGACTCTTGCTCAATTGGATCCCATGTGAAGAATCTCTAATGATAATTTTCTATAAAAATGGATGGGTTCTATTCCCCCCCCCCATTTTACTCCACCTACGGCATCACCCAAGCATGAACAGAATAGGAATAGAAAATGTGCTTGAAGAACATTTTGAAAATGTAAATCCATTTTAAGAAAATGTCTGAGTCTAGTAAAATATTCAAGCAATTTAGATGATTATTTTATTGGTTGACACAAGCCTATCTGTACCATGGCCTTGAGGTGGCCTGGAATTATTATGGCTAACCAGTAGGGGAATATACCCTAAGGCTGCACCACCACTAATGTACCATCTAACCCTGTGATGGATTATTGGTGATATCAGACCTATTTGGAATTATTATGGCTAACCAGTAGGGGAATATACCCTAAGGCTGCATCACCACTAATGTACCATCTAACCCTGTGATGGATTATTGGTGATTACAGATCCCTTTAGACTGAAATTAACTTGGCTTTTCCTGGTAAGATGTGATTATCTGTAAAGTCTCTCTACTAAAACTTTCCTTCAAAACCAACAATGCTTAAGCCAGGGTGCTATTTGCTAAACATTTTGAAGCTCAGAATTAATGATTAAGCTTAAATACTATGGCAGAAGCATTTTTGTCTGCAGTATCAAGCTTCATGGGTGGTTGATGCCCCGGTAAACATCATGTAGTAAAGTTATCAGGAGAGCTGTAGACATGCACTTGAAAAACAGAAAAAAAAACCAGATTGTGTCTGAGGTCTTAACACATCTAATGGCCAAACTCCCTTTGGCTCACCTTGTTAAGCATCTGCCTGAAGCCCACAAAGATCCCAGCTAGAGGCTCAGCTGCTCTAATCAGCAGAATGAATGCAGAGAGACTCTCACTGACAGATGGGGACTTGCTGATTTAGAGCGACCAGTCTAGTGGATGGCTACCTGTTGGCAGACGCAACACTCCTGGCGCCCCTGCCACCCAGCAAATTCAAACAGAAAGGAGACAGGGGAGAGCTGATGCTTTAAAGGAATAGATGGAAGGGAAACATGTATTAAGCCAAGTATTGCATGTGAGAGGAGATAGAGCAAAGCAAGGAGGCTGTTTTGCAAGAGCGTATGGACTCAAGAGTCTCTCCAGACCAAAGTGAAGTAAAATGAATGATATATCTTCAGTATTTCAAAAATGGACGTTTAATCGTGGTACTAGTAGGGCATCAGAAGTGTTGAATTTGCTTCACTGGTGTTGCATTGCTACTGTCCAATTTGTTTCTGAATAAGATGGATGCAGAAGTCACATTTCAATAATGTATTTGTGGATCTCTGATTTTTCTGCCAAAGTCACTCATTCTACAGTTTTCTTAACTTTGAGGCAATAAGAACAATTCTCTTAACTTGGATATTATTGTTCTTCAGAGCCCTGGCTTTCTACTTGCTTAAACCTGAAAGGAAAAGAAGAGAAAAAAATGTTCTTTAGGCAGCCTCATCTTTTACTAGGAGCTAGTGGAGGCTCTTGATTCAGGTCAGACTCAGGTGGAGGGTAAGGTCATGCCCAGGGGACAGGTACTCCTCTCCTGGGAACAAAGGAAGAGGTCCAGGCCATTGTTGCCTCTACTGACTCCTGTTCCAGCCTTTAAAGAGTGAGTGAGACTCTTCAGCTTCAATGAACTACTATGTAGAGAGGTACTGGGCAGTTGAGGTGACTTATTTTTGCAAGTTCTTCTCTCGCTCCACAGTATTCTTTACACAGTCTTCTTTGCAAAGTTCCTCTCCTTAGTTTTTTTTTTCTTCCACCATAGCTATTCCACCTTCAGAAGATTTTATGTCTCTTGAAAAAAAAAAAAATACTAGTGTTCTCTAGACTATGGAGTTTTCTTTCCTCCATTATAGAGTAAAAGTACTGTTTTCCAGGGGAAAATCATAGAGTAGAAATTTCAAAATAGAAAAAGGCTAACAAAGAAGTGTGATTCTCTCTCCTTTAAGCCTCTCTTACTGTGACAACTGGATAGCTTTTTTACAAGGTGCTGTGTCTCTATGGATGACACTTCTCTTGTCCAACCCACATTATAGTGTCTTGTCAAATTCAACTCAGATCTTTTCTCTTATAACCCTTCCCCAGGAATCATATAACACATTTTAAAAAGTTGCTCAAAGGCATACAGATTAATGTCTCTGAAATGAGGGTTATGTATTAGACCTGGAAAGAGTGGTGAGATGATCACATTCCCTTTTATTTTAGGGATGTAGGAAGTGAGACCAGATCTTAAATGGTTTGACCAAGACACACATTTTTTAGGTAATATGACAGTACTGAAATTAAAATTCAATGTCAGTTTTAAGTCATGTTGCCTCAATCAATATAACTCCTTAGTTGTACTGGAAAGGTGGTGGGCAGGTTAGCTGGTGAGTCATCCTACAAACTTATGTCTAATTATTGCTGCACGGTGTGAAGGGCTATAGAAATTCGATTAGAGGACAGCATTCCAGGTAAACCAGATTTTGGCTGTGCTTTTTACTGTGTGACCTTGAGCCAATTATTTAACCTTTCTGTTCCTCAGGGTCCTCATCTATAAAATAGACCATAAAACCCACCTCTTCGGGCCAAACTGAGGATTTCTGAGTATATGCATGTGTGGTCCTTAAGGTACTCATCTGTTGCCAGCTATTACCTTTTTCTAAACAACAGCTAGGTATTTTTACTCTGGATTTTCTTTCTTTTCTTTCTCTTTAAAACAGCATACTTTAACCCACATTCAATTTAGAAAATTAAATCTCTGTGAGTGATTTTGCAGGAGTAAAAATTCCTGTGTCAGTTTTAAAACTTTTCAAGTTGGTATTAACTATGCTTTCTTACATAAATGTACTGTTTATTACCCAGTTCTAGATCACAAATTCAGATTTAAAATCATATCGTTTACAATATGTACTGCTTCCACCAAATAACTCCTCACCATTCAAAATGTTTTCATGCATTAGTACTTTCCATCTTCAATTTGTCAAGCAGAGCATTGCATCCACTTGAACTCTGGATCAGTTCTAGGAGCAAATGCCATAAGTTATTCCATCATGCTTTGTTTAAATGTGTTCTTATAATCAGCTAATTCTGTTGCTGCTTTGGAGGGAAGATCTGTTGAACTTGACCATTTGGACTTATTTTTCATCAGCCACACTACTTTACTGCTTTCGATTTCAGTATCCTCTGAATAATTAAACAGATTTTTCTTTTATAACATGTATTTATTAGTGTATTAAGAGTTGATGTTACTGAGGAGTAATTCCCAGGACTGTTCCTCTAATGATGTTTGAAATGGATTATGGTGTTTGGTCTCACATACTGCCCTGTTTCACTGTAACTTCAAGAGTAACTAGTGCTATTTCTAAATTAACCAACTACTATGCTCCCTAGAATATATAGGACAGGTAACTTGATATTTTAAGACCCCTTTTTTTAAAACAAAATCATGTATTATGCATTCTTATTATGAAAGTAATGTATGTTTAAATTTGTAAAATCAAGATAAGAAAAATTTAAAAAGCAAATAACCTCTTATCCAGAGATAATCACAATAATTTTATTAATATTTCATATCTTTTCAATTACATGTATATGTTTATGTATTTTTTAAAATGGTAATGGATCACACTTCACATGTTTTGTACCTTTTTTACTTAACAATAAAATACAAATATATTTCCATACCACTTAAATATTTTTATGCTGTGATTTTAATATGTATATAATGCTGGATAGAAGTCATACTTATTTTAGACTATTTATGTTTTCTATTTCCTTTTTATAAATAACAGTTTTATAATAATAAATCTTAACCCATATACAGAACAGTAGAACTTCTTTTTATTGAATTTCTATAATTTGCTAGGCAAATGCATGCTAGTTGCTTCAGGCATGTCCGACTCTATGCAACCCTATGGACTATAGCCTGCAAGGGTTCTCTGTCTGGGATTCTCCAGGTAAGAATACTGCAGTGGGTAGCCATTTCCTTCACCAAGGGATCTTCCCAACCCAGAGATTGAACCTACGTCTCCTGTGTCTTCTGCATCGTCAGGCAGGTTCTTTACCAGTAGTGCCACCTGGTAGACATTTTATATATTCCTTTTCATACTTTCTTTAATTTGCAAAGTAAGAATTATTACCTTTTCATTATAGATGAGGAAATATAATAGAGATTAAAAATAACCAGATTTAGAAAAAATGAATCTATGACAAACACCTGGAAAGTAGAGTAGTTAGAATTCAGAACCAGGCAGACTCGTGCCAGAGCCTGAGTTATTTCTGCTTTATCATATTTGTCCCAAGACTATATCTTAAAGTAAAATAAAATAACTATTTCACAGGAAAAAATCATCCTAAATCATTTGCTATATAGGCCCAACCAAAAAGCCTATTTGTATTCTTCATCTGTATGCAAAAGATTTATTAAAAAGTTCTCTTTAACAAATTGCAAAAAAAAAAAAAAAAAACCCTTTATGGCTGGCTAGTGCAGTTTAAAATTCTTTATTGTTACTTCTTGCAAGTTTAAATACCATATTAAAAATTCTGAACAATTTCTGTTCAACAATGATGGATACTTCTGAGATAAGATCTCTGATCAGTCAGCATTCCACACTGAGTCAGTTACTACCTGGAAAATCACTAAAGTAGTACACAGCAATTCACAAGATTTCTCCCAATATTTGAAGAAGCTAATTTCATCTTCTAAATTTTTGAAACCATTTATTTATAAAACATATTACATTTTATTTGGAAAAATTAAATAAGTAAATGCCAAAATAAAATGAACAACACTTAATCTCTTATTAATAGATCCTCACATTATGAAGGAAACTAAAATTTATTCCTGAAAAGCTGATTTATAGTTTGAGGGGGAAAAGACTGGCTTAAAATCAGTAGTCTCATTTAACTTTAATTTTTTAAAAAAGGGGAACTTCTGAATGTTACAGTCACAAATAAGCAATTTTCAAAAAGATTGTTTTATAATCATTGTTGTGATGAACACAAGACAAAATAATCCGGAGTCCTTATGTGTCGTCTTCTCCCCACTCTGCTGCTATTTCATAAGTTAAATGAAAACAAACAAAACAAAAATCCAGGAAAGAATTTTCTATTTGGTCATAAACATATACATTTGAGTTTTCAATGTCATGATTCCTTAACCTAAAGTTTTGTTGGCCTTTTGTGTGAAAGTGGAGTACTTTTCCATCAGAGGTCTATAAGGAGCTCATTAGTGATATACTTCAGTATAATTTCTTGCTCAACTGTATATATTAAAATTCATGTTTTTTTTAGAGCATCTGCTATATTATTGGTATTACCAAATGTCAGAACCACATTTAAAACTCAGATATTAAGAACTTGCAGAAAATAGACATCCATCTCAAATATTTCATTAGATCTTAGGCTTATTCCTTCTTATCTAAACATTCTCTTACCTACAGTTCTAACTAACACGTTAATCTCTTAACCTAAGTTGAGAGACACTTTGCCCTGCCTTATCGAAGACAGTGTAACCTTGGGACTCTATCAGATGTCAGAATCTGCTCATCTTGGCTTCTGCTTCAGCTTTTAATTCCTTGAGAAACGGAAAGTTTAAATTTAATGCTCATTTCATTTAGCCCACAGCAAGTCATTACTATCTTCCTGTTCCCCCTGTCATTCTTTTTCTGCCCCTAACTTTCTGGGTACTTAAAGAAACAGTCTCTCTTAACTAAAAAGTGATTAGACGAAAAGGTCAACTGAAATGACATTCAATAGCCTGAACACTATGACTCTTTCCCACCTAGAAATTTCCTTACCACTTCACTGTGCCTCATTCTTCATAGACTGTGTAACTTCCATTTATTTATTTAGTTTTCTTAATATCGTCCCTATATACTTAAGCCTTAAATATCTCCTAATGTTTTTATTTGCTCCAGGTTAATACATTTACTGAGGTATTGTGAAGGGGAAAATATACTGCTTTTTTCATCTTTGTCACAGCCCTTAGAGCAGAGAGTATCAGCTTTAGATTTTCAGTCTTAGAGGTTAGGTTGTGGATTTGGTTCAAATTAGCATCGTATAGACTATCTATCAATGTTAGACATTATCTGTATTGTTACTAGTTTTGGTGCAGAACACACTCTAGATAAATGCTGAGGGAATATTGCATTATGAAAAACATTAATTGTCCCATTTATTCTGAACTTTGATCTTTTATGTTCCATATCTCTTTCACACAAAAAATTTGAACTCATATTTTTACTTGTCCATTGTTACCATGAATTCTATGGTGTTAGGAAATTATACCAGATCTAAGCTTCCAGAAGTAGATTTGATTAGCATGCATTATGTTTCCCCAAAAAAGATGATGTTTCTTTCATCACTAATTTTGAGGCAAGGGAATACTCTTGTAGTTTGGTTTCTTAGTGTATGTCTATGTGTTGATTATTTAAGAAAAAAAATCTAGATATATGCTATCAAATTTCATAAAGCACATCTCATGAATTATATTTAGGTCAGTTTCCAAAGTATCTAGTTATAAAGGTACAGATTTATTTATTTTCTTATCTATCAAAAGTTTTATCAATATCAAACCTTTCCAGGAATCATTTGACTTTTTCCTTTTGCTTTTCTGGGAAGCATGAGGATCAGACATAACTGGAAGTATTATAAAGTAAGATAAACTTACTGTGTTGCTTGACCTGATTGCTGTTGACATTTTTGGTGAATTTTCAGTAGACAGTGTGAGAGTATGTAATTTTTGCTTCTATTGTTCATTTATATTTTAGGACATTTTTCTGGAGTGGCCTGGAGGTGTTAATTTGAGAAAAGACACTGATACATGAAATAAAGTTATAGGGAAAGAATTTTCTATACAGAAGGATTAAACTATAATATCAATTTTTATCAAAACATCTTCCTACAAGCCATTTAAATAATTTTAAATAATACTTTTAAGAAACAAGATTTAAAAGAAAGTCAAGGCCAACATTAAAAGACAGAAAAATATATAATATTTCCAAACCCTATTCAATCTACTTTCTCTCTTTGGTCTCTGCTGCTTATGAACAAATATTTTATTTGGGACACTTTTTATATGTGATCCTGAAAAATGTTAATCAATTATGGGTATACCACAATGAACCCAAAGAGTTAAGCAACTTTGCATCTCTGCAATATGTGTGTAAACTATTTTTTTCTTTTCAGCTGTTTATTAAAGTGCCATAGGTTGACTTTTTCTCAGACACAACCCAATAGAAAAAGGAAATGATGGTTCAAGTAAAGAACATCAAACATATGAAAGGATGCTGCCCATCTAATTAGTTATCAAAAGACTATGCACCTAAAGAATAGAGGGATATATAAATATATTAATATATATAAAGGGACATATATATATATAAATGCAAGTTAAATCACAGGAGCAGGTTCTTTAGAATACTGGCTCACTGGGGACTCTGATGGTTGTGCTGGAACAGAAGAATGGAAATTCTGGTTTGGTTATTTTAATGGTCTAGATGGAAGATGTGGCTGGTTTAGAATATGGCCATACACATTTTGGGAGAGTAGGGTATTTTGCATTGTAGCAGTAATTTTTCACAATTTGTTTGCATCATGCAAACTTGCTAAACTCCAATCAGTTCATTATTTACATCATAGTTTTGCCAGGAAATTTATTTGTAACCGATATGTGGTTTTGCTTAGTTGTTCTTCCTATAGAATAAAGTTCTCTGACCGTATAAAAATCCCAACAATTCTATTTTAAAGAATAACATCTAAATTTTATGTGTTTAAAATGGAAAACGTATTTAAGTGCCATCCGTTGAACCAAGTTAAAATTTTATAAATTAGCTAGAAATCAATGCTAAGATGCAACATATTTAAAAAAAAAGCAGAATATGTGATATCTTAAATGAGTCTGATTAATTTGGTCTTATTCGAGAGGCTTTATACAATCTACCTGGTAGTTAAGAACCAAAGCACTGAACTCAACCATTAATAATAAATTAATGCTAAGTAACAGTCTATATAAAAATAAGATAATTTTTTAAGAAGAAAATAAAAGTAGTAATAGTATTAAGCGATTACTTGAGCATACTTTAAAACTGATTTTGTAAATTATGGAATAAAGGCACAAGAAAAAAATCTTTGTCACAAATGAACAGTGAAGAACGCTTTAACAAGAAACAAACTTCCTAAAGATTTATGTATAATAAATTTCATCATATTTGCTTGTGAAATATAACAGAATAAATACTGGGTGCAGTCCAATGTCATATATATGATTGAATAGGTTTAGAATGAGAAGGAATGGCAGTGAAGCTTAAATGAAAAAGATGGTCTTTTCAGATCATCTTAGTGATGGTAAGGTAGAAGCTAATGATTGAGCAAATTTGTCATTATTATAATTTGAGACATATACATTTTATCTGCCAATTATAAATATGATGTTAGCTAAGGAAAAGTAGGTATAACTCTATCAATATATAAAGTTATACTATCAGAAGGAAAATTCTGGAAGTGGTAGCCAGTCCACAGCCTTAATTCCTGAGCAACCAATGTATCATCACAAGAGAGAATGTGTCAAAAGTGCATCCACTTGATTATCTTTCAATGATCTTAATGTGATAATTAAAACTGTAACCTCATAGATATGCACTACCAAGCAAAAGAAATGTACTGGAAATAGTCCTCCAACTCATCACTGACTTATTGCTTTGTATATGAGAGAAGGGAACATGCATGTTTATGACCTTGAATCAACAAATAAACTTATAATTCATGATAAGAACTGGCTCATTACTGGCATTTAGTAATAATATTTCATCAAGCCAATCAGAACAAAACAACAACTTGAAGCCAGAATTGTGACTGTGAAAAGATAGCGGTGGAAATGAAGCTTGAGATCTGGGTGAAGAAGTCACAGATATCATAAGTTGTAAGACACTGTCCATTTACATGTAATTAGAGCTAGTAATGCTAAAATAAGAAAGAACTTAGCAATCTCTATACTGAAAAAAGTCATTGGATGAAATACTCCCGTAAAAGGAATGGGAAAAGATAGATGATTAGAGACATCTTGTGTCTGCTGTATGACAGAAGCAACCTTACTGCTTTAAGAAACAACGTTTTAAAATTGCTAACAGTAGTTCTGAAAATGTTATACCGTGCACTTTCTCCCTATGTTCAGGTTATCGCTCTTCAGTGACAGTTTACAAAGCAGTTTTAAAAATTTACCATTGCCATTTGCATCCATGTATTTATGTAAACCAAAGTTCTAAGAAAACTGTAATACAAAGCAGATTAGAGAATCTACCTAAACATCGCCCCTGATTTTGGTAATGTTATGGATCACAGGTCAATACCATGAGAGATGAGCTGCTGAATGGGGATGGGATGTGGCTGGTTGTTGCAAACTACTTGTTGCCAGAAGCCTTTGTTCTTTCAGCTGTCCAAGTAGGTCTGGTCACAATGTTCCTATAAACTCTCAAGGCACAAATGTTATTCTCTGTTGTTCAACTTTTTGTCTCTATATAAATGTGAATGTGTTATATCTTAAAAGTCAGAGACCTGGAAAGGGACTGTCCTGCATAATTTGGACTATAGGCAACATTCTTTTACAAAGGTGCAGAGTCAGCATGACTAAGCACAGGCAACAGATCAAAGGGGTTAGAGCTAAAGAGGTAAATCCAGTATGGAATTAGGCTTGATTTTCTGTTACAGTAATAGTGTTCTTTCATCCAGCACATTTTTCTAAAGTTTACCTGTCCCGAATTGGAAAAAAAAAAAATGTATATATATATATATATATATGTGTGTGTGTGTGTGTGTGTGTGTGTGTGTGACAGATTGCAGCTCTTTGTTTATAAAGGCAATCTGAAACCATATTTTTATATATCAGTAGATTGTAGAAGTGAATATAAATTTTATGTGAAAATATCAAAGAACTTGTCCTTTACTCACTTATTTTTGGCCTAGTTCTTTCCCTTCTCCTCTTATCATAAATCATGGTGCCTTTCATATCATTAGGTGTATGATTGTCAGTGCTTGAAAATGTTGGTGTAGTCCTTACCTAACCTTTTATGAATGGGCAAATGGAGTCCACAGAAGCACAGTGCATAATCTAAAATCTTAAAGTTATCTAGTTGCTTAGTTAGAACACTACTAACATGTTTGTGTGCATGTGTGCTCAATTGGGTCTGACTCTTTGTGACCCCATGGATTGGAGCCTGTCAAGCTCCTTTCTGTCCATGCAATTTTCCAGGCAAGGATACTGGAGCAGGTAGCCATTTCCTACTCCAGGGGAACTTCCCACCCAGGCATCAAACTCGCATCTCTTGTGTCTCCTACAATGGCAGGTGGATTATTTACCCCTGTGGCAGCGGGGAAGCCCATCATTGACTCAGCTTCCTACTACACTGCAACTCTGTCTTGCTCTTGACATAGACAGTAACTGGTAAGGCTAGATGACTTTGAGACAATAAATAAAACTAAAAGATAATGAAAATGTGCCTAGAAAGAGAGCGAGAAACAAGACTGCAATGATATTACCTGTAAAAAGTGTTGCTCTGAAACCCACTTGAAGAATACTCAACTCATCCTATTACATATTACATTCTGGTATCATTAGACTTAATATTAGAGAATAGCGATTTCTGTCTGAGGTACTATTCTGAAACATCCTTTAATGATTGACATGTTTCCTCATGAATACTCAAAAAATCTTGGGAAAAGTAAAATTTGTATTTCTTTTGTTAAACTGACTGCTGAACTTCCATTAAATTTGTTCTATTTTTTAAAAATAAAAACTCCTGGTAAAATACCCAATACTTATTTTTAGAATTTTCATAATAATTGCAGTATTTACTCTAGTTATTGATGATGTTAATCTCTTAGGGTTTTTCTAATTTTCTTTTTAGTCCCCCTCACCTCCCACCCCTCATCAGCTTCTTTCTGAGGAAGGTAAGCAAACTGTTGAATCTCCTTTTTGTAGAGATAATTGACAGGATGTGAAATACTTAATCAATTCTTATCATGATCTACTCCTCTGTTCTTCTGCTCTGCTAGAAGATAAGTTGTGCCCAGAATACTGTTTTAAATATCTGAAATTCACTTTCTCTTACTTCTGATCCTTTCACATCATTGATAAAGATATAGCATAATTATAGGCTTTTGGTCATTCTTTATCCATTACTATGCTTTTGATCCCAAGTCTCATCCCATACCATGGGTTGAAGAAAACTGTTTAAATGTCATTGAGTCCCTGAGGGAAAGAAAATCACAAACAGTAGCAGTGCTACAGGTTTTCAAGGCTACTCCTAGATGAACCCTGAGACTCAGGCAAAGAGGACTTAAAAAAAGGAGTTGGGGGGGTGGTCATCCTTCTTTGAATGTGTACTTAGTCTCATATACTCGGTTGAACACATTAGTAAGGATCTTGTACCTGAGAAACATGGGTTAAGCTATCACCAGAGACAAACAAGGACAAAGAACGGCCAGACAGGGCACACATCAAAAGAACTGCCAATAAACCTGTGGTTTAGGGAGGAAAAGGCAAGAAAATTAGTCTTTGGCAATTTGTAATTTTTCTGTCAGGGTTCGTTGTTTCTTCCTTCCCTCCAAAATCTCCAGAGGTGTCCCTAGTGTTACTCCTTCCTCTGACCATCTGACCCCTCCCCCTCACCAAAATGTAGAGCTAGTCTTGTGATTTACACAAAACTTGGATGGTTGCCCAAAGAGGCTAAATGTTATTTGTCCCCTATGTCTCATAGAAGGAGTCAGTGAAATGACACCTTTGTTTCAGAATTAGTCATGATTATACCCTTTCCTTAAATCCTCTACTTGTTTTGACACTTCAGTTGTTGTTTTCAGTATTAGCAATAGACTGTATACTTTTGCTTGGGCTTCCCAGGTAACACAGTGATAAATAATTCACCTGCCAAGCAGAAGACGTGGGTTCAATCCCTGGGTGGAGAAGATTCTCTGGAGAAAGAAATGGCAACCTACTCCAGGATTCTTGCCTGGAGAATCCCATGGACAGAGGAGCCTGGTAGGCTACAGTTCCTGGGGTCACAAAGAACTGGACAGGGCTGAGTGACTTCACTTTCATGCATTGCAGAAGGAAATGACAACCCACTCCAGTATTTGCTTGGAGAATCCCAGGGACAGAGGAGCCTGGTGGGCTGCCATCCATGGGGTCGCGCAGAGTCGGACAAAACTGAAGCGACTTAGCAGCAGCAGCAGTAGCGATTGAGCATGCATATATGCTTTCATTAATAATTGATAGTGTACAAAATATGCCAAACTGAATTTAATATATCTGTACCATGACCTGTGACAAAATTTTAATCTGCATTTACTTTAGAGAGCAGTTTTCTTCAGTTTTAAGCCAGGGTGACATTTAATACCTACTGAATCCTTTATTAACAATCTCAGAAGCTCGACCTTAGACTGAATCAGCTTTAACTGCTGTTTCCATTTAAGTTACATTGAGTTATATTGGCAAGTCAAGGTGGCCTGAGCTGATGTTGTCACTAACTGTGACACCTGATGTTTAAAAAAAATCAGAGACACTTTGCCACTGATTGAGCCAGTTTAACACTACTGATCAACTTGAGATGCACAGCAGTAGTCTTTTGGGCACCGGGAATGGGTTTCATGGAAGACAATCTTTCCCTAGACTGGGGGCAGGTGATCATTTTGGGATGATTCACATATATTACGTTTATTGTGTACTTTATTTCTATTATTGCATCAGCTCCACCTCCTCAGGTTATCAGGCATTAGATCCCAGAGATTGAGGACCATTGCTCTAGAAGAAAAAAATGTTTTCAACCATAAAGAGCAGTATTTGACATAAGAACAATAATTCAGATACACTAATGTTGTTGTGTAGTTGCTGAGTCATGTCCGACTCTGCAACCTCATGGATTGTAGCCCACCAGACTCCTCTGTTCGTGGGATTCCCCAGGTAAGAATATTGGAGTGAATTATCATTTCCTTCTCAAGGGTATCTTTCTGACCCAGGGGTTGACCCTGCATCTCCTGCATTGGCAGACAGATTCTTTACCACTGAACCCCCAGGGAAGCACACATTAATATTACACATCCCCTAACATTTGACTTTTTCAGTAACTAGAACTGAAAAAGGACTACCTTAGTCCAGAATAATATTAATATATAGTTAGTAGTACTAATTAGGCACTAAGGAAAATTGATTTCTGGGTTATTAAGATAGACAAAGTCCTTTGGGGTAGGTACTGGACAGGTATTAATTTTTGTTGACATTTATATCCTACCTCTGAGCTTTCAGAAAATAAAAATGGAATCAAATCAGGTCAAGCAAGTACAAATGGGAAGATATTGCTGAGAACTGCACAAGCACCTAAACACCTAGACCCGAATTAAACACAGCAATTCTGAATTGCAACCCCACCTGTGAATCACACTGGGGGAGAAAATGCAGAGGATTTATTTAGAAAGTCTTGGCAGTAGGAAAGTAGTGGGGAAGAACTTCAAAATTACTAATTTATTTTGCTAAGGAGCTCATCAAGACTAGTAGACACAGGAAGGATTTCAGACTGTCTCATAAAGTGGCTTACAATCAATTGCAGAGCTAGACATATTAGTGTAGAATCAAAATGTTACTCCTTTTAGTCGTAGGACATCACTGAGCACAGCACGCTATAGAAAGATTACAGGCCGCCAGAACTGCTTGGCTTTAGCAGATCTTTTAGCTTTTGCAAATGACAAAAGCATGCAGAGCAGTAGCCATCATTTCAAGCAAGTTCATGCTAGCTGATCACCTTAAACTGCAACTTATAAAACTTTGTTGCTGAAATAGTTTATTTTCCTCTGGATCCTTCCTGAAACTCTCCTGCTTTACTTTAAGTGATGTATTTCACACCAAGTCTTTTAGCTTTTGCAAATGACAAAAGCATGCAGAGCAGTAGCCATCATTTCAAGCAAGTTCATGCTAGCTGATCACCTTAAATTGCAACTTATAAAACTTTGTTGCTGAAATAGTTTATTTTCCTCTGGATCCTTCCTGAAACTCTCCTGCTTTACTTTAAGTGATGTATTTCACACCAAGTGTTGTATTCCTACTGGAGTTCTAGCACTAAAACAAGAGTCATTTCCCTGGGGGTGTAGGGGGGGGAGTGCATGTTGTTCCTTTTGCAAAAGAAATTTTCATTAAAACACTAGCATCTGTGACTCTCAAAAGTGAAATAAAATATAAAGCTTGCTAAGGCATAAAAATACCTGTTCTCCAAATTACAGGACTTCAATGCTACAATTTTGCTGCCGAGGCTGTTGAACATTTTAAGGAGTGCTTCTAATCCCCTTTATAGCTCTGTGCTGAATGCAGAAACACTTCTCTGGTGAGAAAGTCATTTTAGACGTGTTAAAAAGTGTCAGTTGGCTTTTGTAAGGTTACGGAGAAGTTTGTGAGCTTCTTTTTTTATTGTGCCTTACCCCAAAGAAGTGTGTTTCATCATTGTTGGTTGAGGGATCATCTATGAGTCAAACTCAGATCCCCATCTTCAGAGTGACTGAGTTCCACCTGAATTCAGGTTCCTGGATGTTGACTATCAAACAAATAGTCCCTGAGTAGCTGTACAGTAGAAGTAAACTTTCCATGCAATCTTTGAAGCAAGAACCTGTTCTCTGCTTCAGTACTGCTCTGAATTAGACTGTTTTCTTATAAATGGAGAAACTATGGCAACTACCAACTTTGATGTTGTTTGTGACTCAGATAAGAATAATACCTCTGAAATAATCTACTTCTCCATTTTGATCACCATTACAAAAAGAACGTGATTCCGGGAACTAACTTCGGTCATATTATCATAGTATTGTTCACTTTTGCTAATTCCCTTAGTAAAGGAATGCCTGAAAAGCAATTAGTATAAAATAACAATTATAATCAAAATGCCTTAGGTATTTTGGAATTATCATTTTTTTTGGTTCAAGCTTGTTGAGGCTTCTAGCTGCCTTCCTAATTAAAACAAAACAACCCCCGCTCAAAAAAAAAAAAAAAAAAAAACCCAACTAATGCCTTATTCTCTCTATATACATCTGAACCAATCACATTATTGTTACATATTTCCAATCTTAGTCTAATTTAGAAAATCAGAACTGCACTTCATCCTCTGCTAATATTTGGATCATTTGGGCTCTGTCCTAGTTTGCCTGTCTGAAAGTAGTTTTCACTCTCCTCTATTCCGATCTCTGATTCCTGCTCAAAATGCAACTTCCTACCAGATCATGGGTTTCTAAGAGTCTCTGCCTATTGCACCTTGTCTGAAGCCCGAAGCTAAAACTTGAGAGTTTCTTTAAAGAATGAAAAGTAGAACTAAAATGGTACCTTCAGATTAGATCATAATAATAATAAGGAATTGGCAAGTAAAAAGTCATTTTACCTTTTAATAAGTTACAGAACCTGAATAAATACTCAAAACAGAAATAAACTGCCTATAAAAAGCAAGTTATTTCAAGATTAAACAAATCACTTACCACTGAAACAAAGGGAGTAACTTCATTTATTCAGAGAGCATATTGTGTTGGAAGTACTAGGGTCATTGCTAACAATATTCATTGATCTATTCATATATTCACCCAACAGATGCCTGTTAAGAAGAATTTCTCATATCATTTAATGCATTTAAATATATTGAATGTATATATCAATATGAAATACAAATAAATATAAATTGGGCTTCCCAGGTGGTGCTAGTGGTAAAGAACCCGCCTACCAATACAGGAGACATAAGAGATGGGGTTTGTTCCCTGTGTCGGAAAGATCCCCTGGAGTAGGAAATGGCAATCCACTCCAGCATTCTTGCTTGTAAACCCCATCATCCAACAGATGCCTATTGAGAACAATTTCTCATATCATTTAGTGCATTTAAATATAATGAATATGCCTATGTGCATGCTAAATTGTTTCGGTTGTGTCCAACTCTTTGCGACCCTATAGACTGTGGCCCACCGCACTCCTCCATCCATGGGATTCTCCAGGCAAGAGTACTGGAGTGAGTTGCCCTGTCCTCCTCCAGGAGATCTTCCTGATCCAGGATCGAACCCCTGTCTCTTATGTCTCCTGCATTAGCAGGCAGGTTCTTAATACTGAGCCACCTGGGAGACAAATAATGAATGTAAATTAATATATAAATATAGTTATAAGTATATAAATATAGATATATAAATTTATGTAAATATAAAACTTAGATCTAGAAAACAAAGCTTGTATGCTTAGTGTAGTTAATCACATGTAGGGTTGATCAGCTTTTACTCTAACTTTTACCTTCTGTAACCTATCCTTTGGTGATTCCATAAGTTCACAGCTGAATTTGTAGACCAAAGAAGGGAGGGAATGTCAGTGGAACTAGACTATAGCTCTCTACTGACAAATATCACTGTTCAGTTTTAAAGCCAGCAAATCAGATAGGAAATCACCATTACTGGATTCTGTCTAGGCACCAAACATAAGCCTGAGTACCAAATATGTATAGTTTATGATGCTAATATGAGAAAAGACAGGGCATATAGTTGGTAAGGATCAGCAAATAGATAATTTGATCTTCAAGCAGCAAATAAAATACCATTAATAATTATATGACTAAGATATTTTCACCCAATGTTTCATAAGAATATGAAGGGTATAAGTTCATTTGAACTACATTATTTTTCTATATTTGTATTGTGACATCTCATTCTATTAAATTTAAATATTGTTTGGATGGCTTTATTCTAGCCATTTGGCAATTTACTAGGATAATGTAAAGAATTCATTTTAACTAATAACTGCTCACAAAAGGTTTTCTATGAGTTTAGTTTTATTGAATTTGAAACCTGGTCTGGCATTAATATTGCTGTTTAACAGATATAGCATTTATTATGCCATATTATACTCATTTCCTGCACATTAGCCCTACCATTTCCTCAAATACACTTTGGAAAACTATTGAAAGTGTTCATCTGGATAAAGTATGGGTTTATTTCATTAATAGCTTTGTCACAGTATTAAAAGTATGTTTTAAATATATACCAATTTAAGAAAGACTTGACCATTTTGGAAACTGGTCTTCGGACCTTAAGAAGATTCAGAATCAATGCAAAGCTGGATTAGATTCAGAATTGTCTTAGGAGTCATTGTTTCCTGTGTTATTGGATGCTTTAAAAGTTAACAGTAAAAAGATTTTAAAAGAGGTTAATAGGAGAATTTATTTTCATATGTCCAAATGGAATTAGGACAATACTTCCAATACGTTTGTATTACAATACCTTGAGAAAGTTTAATAATGATAGTTCACACTTACTACAGACAAGCAACTCTTTTATGCAACTTACATACATTATCTCATTTAATCTCTCTATATCAAATGAGGTAGGTACCAATTATTACACCCACTTTACAAGTAAGGACAATGAGATGTTAAGCAACGCCAATACGGTGGCTTGCTCAGGATAACATAGCCAGTTCTTTGTGCTAAAGATAACATAATCTTTATTTGGTTAAACTGTGCATCATGTAAATAGTAACTGGTGTGTGGAATTTTAAATATCATTTTATTAAATGAAAAACTTATTTCAGGGTAGGAGCCTACCACTGGGCTGCCCTGATGGCTCAGACCTTCCCAGGTGCAGGTCAAGAGTCTGCCTGCAATGCTGGAGACCTGGCTTCAATCCGTGGGTTGGAAGATCCCGTGGAGGAGGGCATGGCAGCCCACTTCAGTATTCTTGCCTGGAGAACCCCATGTACAGAGGAGCCTGACGGGCTACAGTCTATGGTGTCACAGAGAGTCAAACATAACTGATTGACTAAGCACACACAGCCAACCTACATGATTCCCAGGAATCTTTAATTTTCTGATTACAAATTTCCTGAGTTCTTATTGGCATCATATTTAAAATTAATCTTCCCAAATAGGAAAAATTAATTTTCATATTAATTATAATAATTGAAAATAAACACCATCCATATGCTTTTGGTTTCCAAGTGAATTTGGCAGTCCTAACTTTTTGTGTGGGTGGGGTAAGCAACCTTAGCAATGCAAAGGAACTAATTAAAGCCCATTTTCCGCACAGCTCCAAGTGTGTGTTTGCGTATGTGTATTTGAGGCAAATCATACATTTATAATGTTAATGCCCTTGAGACAGATAAAGTTGGTTTGAAATCCCATTAAACTGTATGTGTTTGTGAATGGGAGTTTGCTTTAACAGAGGAAATGAGAACTGAGCAATATATCCTAGGGTGTATGGATGGAAAGATCTAAGGGGGAAATCAGAACACTGTGAATAGGACTTTAGTGCCTGAGAGAAAGGGAGCCTATGAATGTCACAGAACTTTTATGGTTTTCTGTATAATCTATGTTTAACATCTATTTTAGGTGGAATTTTATTTTAAAGCTGCAGGGGGATTGCAGAAAACTCAAAGAACAGATGTGTTTCTAGATAGCCCCAAACCAGGAACAAGGGAGCTATCCATAACTAAGGCAGCTGCTTTCTCTCGCTGGGTCTTGCTCTCTTTCTTCCTTGCCTTCTCTCTCTGTCTTTGTTCTGACAGACCTGCTTTGTCTGTCTTAACACTGAAGATTGGTTTTCTCTGCTTCTTTGTACTTGATGACCAAATTAATCTAACTAGGAGAATTCTTTATTGGTCTAGTTAAGCTATTTACTGTGTCCTGGTTCTAATGTTACTTGATGAGACTGTGGTTGGTTAGCTACACAGAGGTATGCTACTTGTGAAATCAGCTGTGGTTAGGTTGGCACAGTATATGTGGGCAGTTCCAGGGATCACCTGTGGGGGTACCAAAATGCTTCAAATATAGTTTGTCATTGAGATTATGTCCAAATGAAATTATAGGAATAAACAAGAGACGGTAACATTTGGATAACTGACAAGGTAATTTTCTTAAAGAGCAGGGATGAAAGGCTAAGAATAATTCCCAGATCATCCTGGCAAAGACAGTCAATTGGATTAGATAGGCATAAATAAAGCTAGGGTAAAATATATTTTTCTAGGTTTCTCTTGGAATTTACATGATAAGAAATTTGATGATAGAAAGTCAGTATAATGGATAAAGTGATCATTCCTAACATGGCTGATAGTTTATTGATAAACTGAAAGTTTATTGATATACAATGGGTGAAAGTTTATTGATATAGAATAGATGAAAGTAATCATTAAATTGAGTCAGTCTTACATTTGCTAAGCTCAAATTAATTAATTTTCTGACGATCTGTTTGTAGCTAAATTCAAAGGTGACTTTAAAGTTAATTCTGTTTATTCTGTAGTCTGTACTTATGGTTCTAAGTCTTAGCTGGGAATATTTTCACTGTATTTTGTTTTCCCTTTCTTATCTGAATCTATGGCTACAAATAATTCCCAGTTAAGCTTTATTCTAGAATGTGTAAGCACTTACACTATGATACAGATCTTTTTGCAATGTTCATAATGATTCTTTCTCTGGTTGTTTTAGAGACAAATTACTTTAACTTTCTTGGCTAAAACAACAGATGATACAATTGAGGGGAAAAAACTGATCCTGAAATGTTTCATATTTCTAAGCTCAGAAGCCCACTGGAATTCTAGAGCTTACTGTGTTGATGGTGGATTTGCTGTTCTTTGTAATCATTGAAGGTGTTTAGTAAGAATAATAACTATGTTTAGGGTTTTCTGAGAAGTCTGTTCTAGGTTTTCCCAACCAAATTCAGCACCCATATCCTGATTTACACTTAAAAGACAATGTAGAAGAGGAACTTAAAAAAAAGTGGAGTAAGAGGAGTAAAGAATAGGAAAACATTCAGTAGGTTAGGATTGTGATAATAGTGTGAGAAAAATAGTACTCAGTTTAAAACTTACTCATGTTATTTATTCACAAGCAATGTTGGTCTCATTGAAAACTGTCAGGTTGCCACCAGTTACCTTGTCGCCTTTACCCACCTCTTTCTCTTGCCCTTTTGGGCCTTTTACCCATAAATCATATATGGTGATTGGTATGTGGCTTTCCACTTCTTTCCTTCAGGTCATGTTCTATTAATCCACTCCCAGGAAATGATCTGATAACCTTATGGAGAACCAATAACTTAAGTAGTGAAGGCTTAAACCAAAGAATCTTCAATCTTGGGCTTTAATAGATACTTAAAGAAATCATTAGCACTTTCTGGAGACCCCTTAGAAACTGTTGTCTCTGCCAACTTGTAACCAGACCATAGTGGGGGTGACTCGAGATTAGAACAATCTGTTTTGGAGAACGTTATCCAAAAAGGATCTCTCTTTTTAAAAAATTGATTTATTTATTTTAACTGGGGCTAACTACTTTACAATATTGTAGTGGTTTGTGCCATACTTTTTAACACTTCTTAAAGTTTACACATTGATAGGATGATCTATGGATTAACTTGCTAATGCTGGCTTAACAAAATATCACAGACTGAGTGTTTAAACAACTGAAGTTTATTTTCTCACAGGTTTGGATACTTGAAGTCTTAAGATCAAGGTGTCAGCAGATTTGGTTTCTTCTGAGGCCTCTGCCCTAGGCTTGTAGACAGGGCTCCATAGTGTGTCTTCACGTGGTCTTTTCTAGTGCACGTGCATCCCTGGTGCCTGTGTTCAAATTTCTGCTTATAATGACACCCATCAGAATGGATTAGGCTTTACCTTGGAGATTTCATGTTTCTTTTATCACCTATTTAAAAGGCTCTATCTACAACTAGTCACATTCTGAAGTATTGGGAGTTAGAACTTAAACATATGAATTTGCAAGAGACAAAATTATTGTTGTTTTCTGAAGGCAGAGCCTAAACTTAGTGCTAGTTATTTGATGCTTTTTTTTTTTTAAGTAGCTTGTGAGAAGGAATTCTTTCTCACATCCTGAAGAGATCTGTGTTGTATTGCGATTGCTAAGATATCAATAAAACAAGACATTATAGAAACTAAAGCTTATATATGTGTGTGTGTGTGTGTGTATTTACATAAACATTTTGTTTTGAGTAGAGGCTGTTGTTTATTCTGGGAGACATCAGCAGAATTATATTGAACAATAAAATATACTTTTTTTCTTTTACCTTCCCATTTTCTTAACTTTGGAGTTCTTAGAGTTGCCTAAACTGACATGGTAATTAGGTGGCACTTTTCTTCAACATTTCAAAACTGCTGATTGAAGCAACACAAAGACTGCTGTAACTGTAGGGGAAAAAAAATGTCTAACCAATGCTGGAATATTTTCATTTTATAACATATTTTTGGGTACAAATTTAGTGCCTAAAATAATGCTAATCACTTTGGATCTTAATAAATACCTGTTGTTGAGTGAATCAGGCTGTCTCCTGTACTTGCAAGGCATTTTGCACCTGCCTCTCTCACAGCATTTTTGCATGGCTTAATGATCATGTGTTCCCATGTTTGTCATCTTAACTAGACTGCACACTTCATTCATTTCTGTGTCCAGGGGATATAATGAAGTGCTTGACACGTGGAAGATATTGAATAAACATGTCTTGACCAAAGGCTATAAAGAACCTCTGTTTTCAGCACCAGTGCTGACACTACTGGCCTTCCATTGCACTGGACTGGCAGTGATTGTGGGAGTCCCTCTGGAAACCTAACACAATTTATCTCTGATGCACAAATCCCTTAGTATTTCTGACATTACAGGTGGAACTCAGGGGTCAAGTATTCTCAGGGATGATAATACTGTAATGTAAATTCATTCATACAATACAGTATGAATAATTGGTATCAGATTCTTTCTAGGAAATGGATTTTGGTGGCTCAGTTGAGGATGTTGAGAAGGAATGTTGAGACCTTTTGTCCTTAGCCATTGAGTGTTCAGGACAAAGGGGTAAAAAGGAGAGATCCTCAACAGGTGTTTACCTTTGTCTTTGTCACTGTAGGAGTTAGCCTGGAAGAAGTCCAGTGGTAATGATATATAAGAGATCATGAAACTATACTATAAGTAAGGTGAAAAGACAGCCGTCAGATTGGGAGAAAATAATAGCAAGTGAAGAAACAGACAAAGGATTAATCTCAAAAATATACAAGCAACTCCTGCAGCTCAATTCCAGAAAAATAAATGACCCAATCAAAAAGTGGGCCAAAGAACTAAACAGACATTTCTCCAAAGAAGACATACAGATGGCTAACAAACACATGAAAAGGTGCTCAACATCACTCATTATTAGAGAAATGCAAATCAAAACCACAATGAGGTACCATTACACACCAGTCAGGATGGCTGCTATCCAAAAGTCTACAAGCAATAAATGCTGGAGAGGCTGTGGAGAAAAGGGAACCCTCTTACACTGTTGGTGGGAATGCAAACTAGTACAGCCACTATGGAAAACAGTGTGGAGATTCCTTAAAAAACTGGAAATAGAACTGCCATATGACCCAGCAATCCCACTCCTGGGCATACACACTGAGGAAACCAGATCTGAAAGAGACACATGCACCCCAATGTTCATCGCAGCACTGTTTATAATAGCCAGGACATGGAAGCAACCTAGATGCCCATCAGCAGATGAATGGATAAGGAAGCTGTGGTACATATACACCATGGAATTTTACTCAGCCGTCAAAAGGAATTCATTTGAATCAGTCCTAATGAGATGGATGAAACTGGAGCCCCTTATACAGAGTGAAGTAAGCCAGAAAGATAAAGAACATTACAGCATACTAACACATATATATGGAATTTAGAAAGATGGTAACGATAACCCTATATGCAAAACAGAAAAAGAGACACAGAAATACAGAACAGACTTTTGAACTCTGTGGGAGAAGGTGAGGGTGGGATGTTTCAAAAGAACAGCATGTATACTATCTATGGTGAAACAGATCACCAGCCCAGGTGGGATGCATGAGACAAGTGCTTGGGCCTGGTGCACTGGGAAGACCCAGAGGAATCGGGTGGAGAGGGAGGTGGGAGGGGGGATCGGGATGGGGAATAAGTGTAAATCTATGGCTGATTCATATCAATGTATGACAAAACCCACTGAAATGTTGTGAAGTAATTAGCCTCCAACTAATAAAAAAATTAAAAAAAAAAAAAAAAAGATCATGAGCACTAATCCAAATTGTCACCCATTCCAGAAGTCTGTAGAAATATCTTTATTAACCTGAATGCATCTAAAGTGCACTTATTTTCCTAATGCTGGTATGTATTTAGAGATGTTTACTTTCTGACTTATTCATATTTGCTTGATCCCTATAATTCTTCTGATGCTTGTGTCTTGGTAATTTGATTATCTGTTAATAAAAAGAATCTATTCATGGGGTTCTCAAGGCAAGAATGCTGAAATGGTTTGCCATTCCCTTCTCCAGTGGACCACAGTGACAGACTTTATTTTTGGGGGCTCCAGAATCACTGAAGATGGTGACTGAAGCCATGAAATTAAAAGATGCTTGCTCTTTGGATGAAAAGTTATGTCACTCTAGATAGCATATTAAAAAGCAGAGACATTACTTTGCCAACAAAGGTCCGTTTAGGCAAAGCCTTGTTTTTTGCAGTGGTCATGTGTGGATGTGAGAATTGGACTATAAAGAAAGCTGAGTGCCTAAGAATTGATGCTTTTGAACTGTGGTGTTGGAGAAAACTTTTGAGAGTCCCTTGGACTGAAAGGAGAGATTCAATGAGTCCATCCTAAAGTAAATCAGTCCTGAATATTCATTGGAAGGACTGATGCTCAAACTCCAATACTTTGGCCACCTGATGCGAAGAACTGACCCATTTGAAAAGACCATCATGCTGGGAAGGATTGAAGGTGGGAGGAGAAGGTGACAACAGAGGTGGTACAACAGATGGTAGCTGGCATCACCAACTCAATGGACATGAGCTTGAGTAAGCTCCAGGAGTCAGTGATGGAAGAGGGAAGCCTGTCGTATTGCAGTCCGTGAGGTTGCAAAGAGTCAGACACAACTGAGTGACTGAACTGAACTAATAACGAGATAGGAAAATCAAAATAATTGAAATTAAATCTATACAGCATATAAATTAGCTACTGAAAAGTTTGGTTGTAAAGGATTTTATTGCATAATGTGGGATTTAGAAATTATCAATAGAACAGGGTAGGATAGAATCAAATATTTTAAATATTTAAGAAGTGATTGGAATTACATATTAGTATAATTTATAGATATAGTGAATTTAAAGGTTTATAATTATAGATATGGATTTGAAGTATATATTTATTTTGTGGTCATTGGAGTCTTACATAATTTGTACTTTTTTTGACCCAACAAGTTATTAGGAAGCAATATTAAAGAATTAGAAACATAATATGTTGAGATACCATTGCTATCTATATTTAAATGCCTTTCTTTCACATGGAAACTCCAGGGATGATGATTTTCAGGAAGAAATTGAGGCACAGAGAACTTAACTGATTTTTTTCCATTCTCCTGGAGAACTTTGAAGCAAGTTGATATAATGGGAAACTCACCACCCTAGGAATTAAGAGCTGTAGGATTTAGTCCAGTGACCGCACTCTATATTTCTAGAGCATTCAGTTAACTTAAGAAATGTTTGCTGAGGGTTTATTAAACTTCTTGCATAGCACAAGGCACTGAAATATAAAGATGAATGAGAAACAGTCTCTCCTGTGTCTTGGCATATGCCTCATTCAAGGATGTGAACATTTTAAAGTGATAGAGCAGACAATCCAACAGAGAAGGCAAAGTCCTAATGACTTGAGAGTGTCCTAATTTATTCATCAGTATTGTTATAAAATGAGTGTTCTATTCAGAATGAAAGATACAGTATATTTGAAAAGATTCATTGTAGTTAAATGGGATAGTATGAATTGTCTTGAGTCATTCTAAAGATTTTGAACTTTATTCATGCAAACTTTCCTACATTTCAACATAAAAGTTTATTTATATATACCTTGTCATCTTCTATTTACCTGAAAAAAGAAAAAAAAAGGTTTTTATCAAATAGTGAAATTGAATCCATTATTAGTAAAAGAAAAATGAGGCTGGAAATGTATGCTGAGGGCATCAAATTCCATGCTATGTTGTTTAGTTACCCAATAAATATCTTGAGAATAGACATGGCATGATTAGCTCACAGAATTATAATAAAAATGGAGGGATGTTTAAAAGTGTAGAGTCGGTTTAGAGTCAAATAGAAATGCAGTTCAGTCTCTACTTTTCCAATTACTAGATACAGATGCTTCAATTCTTTTGTGTTTTACTGATTTTTGGCCATGCCAGGCCTCTATTGTGGTGCGTGGGCTCTATAGTTATAGCATGTGAACTTGGTTGCCCCAGGGCCTGTGGAATCGAAGTTCACCGACCAGGGATCGAGCTCACATCCCATGCATTGGAAGGCAGAGTTTTAACCACTGGACTGTCAGGAAAGTCCTCACTTCATTTCTCTAACCTTCCTATCGCATATGTGAAATAAAGATAACATCTGAATTAGTAAATAGTGCCTGACACACAGCACTGACTAAATGGTAGTTACATCTTTCAGTTATTATTCCTACAGGTGTAACTGTGGGAATGAAGGGAATTGGTGAAAGAACTTTACAGAAGTAAAATTAACACAACATGTTATTAAAATGTATTTGATTAGGAAAACCAATTCATTAAGAATTATCTATGTGTAAAGTTAGTGAAGTCACTTAGTCATGTCTGATTCTTTGAGACCCCATGGACTGTAGCCTACCAGGCTCCTCCGTCCATGGGATTCTCCAGGCAAGAATACTAGAGTGGGTTGCCATTTCCTTCTCCAGGGGATCTTCCAGACCCAGGGATCAAACTGAGGTCTCCCACCTTGCAGGCAGATGCTTTAACCTCTGAGCCACCAGGGAAGCCCCATATGTGAAGTTACGGTGGCTTAATTGCAGATTTGTCCAGGACTCTGGAGGTTCCTGTGATAGAGGTGTTTCAGTGCTAAAACTGGGAAAGTCTTGAGTAAACTGGAAAGGGTTGGTCACCCTGTATAAAGACCTTTCCTCATACAAGTCCTATGAAGAAATATGCTTGTCCAATACACATGTGAAAAAAACTGAAATTCAAGGAGCTAAGATTGCTGGCTCAAAGTCACCTATAATAGATAGCAGAAATTGGGATTCAAACTTAGACTTCCTTGGTATAAATAGGTATTTACTGTTAAATTCAGTGGTTCTAGAATCAAAATACCTGGATTTAAATACTGGCACACATTCTACCAGATCCGGATACATGGCTTTAAGAATTTTGTTTAACATTTATGCCTCCATTTTCCCTATCAAATGAGTTTATTAGTGTATTTCCTCATATGTTATAAAGATTTTTTGTTGTTTAGCCACTAAATCATGTCCAACTCTTTGTGACTCCATAGTTTGCAGCACACCGGACTTCCCTGTCCTTTACTATCTCCCAGAGTTTGCTCAAACTCATATCCATTGAGTCAGTGATGCCATCCAACCATTTCCTCCTCTGCTGTCCCCTTCTCCTCCTGCCCTGAATCTTTCCTGCATCAGGGTCTTTTCCAATGTGTTGGCTCTTCACATCAGATGGCCAAATTATATAAAGATTAAATGCTATAAAAATTAAATGAGGCAGTATATGTATGAAGTTTACATCAGTACTTGGCACAGAGTGAATTTCCAAAAAATAGATGCTGTGGTTAAATCTATAGAACTCAGGTTGCTCAAGTGGTAAAGAATCTGCCTGCCAGTGCAGGAGACTTAGGTTCAATCCCTGGGTTGGAAAGAGACCCTGGAGAAGGAAATGGCAACCCACTTTAGTATTTGCCAGGAGAATCCCATGGACAGAGGAGCTTGGTGGGTTACAGTTCATGGGGTCACAGAGTTGGACAGGATTTAGCAACTGAGCATGCACGGTTAAATATATTACCTTTCTACCATATAATCAGTGCTCTGCAAGATACAACTTTAGGTGAGAAGGGTTTGGGGCTCAATTTTATGTTCTTTGAATTCCAGTCATCACATAGGTACTAAATGATCATGTCTAATAAGAAAGTGAAAAAAGAAATGTGGCGCTTGTGTGAGCAGCCTGAATTAGAAATATGGGTAATGGTTGATGACATGGCAAGATATGCATGAATCCTTGAGCGGATATGAGAAAAGAGCATGTAGTAATAAGAGACCACTGGCAGGACACCAATGATGTCAGGAAGAATGTATCAATTGGACACTTTCAGGCATCTAGTGTGGGATGACGGCTAAGCTGATTTTTAACCAGGGAGACAATGTACAGGCTCGATATGCATTATGCATGTTATGTAATGCTTGGAGATGAAGAGGTGGACTGCAACTGGGTAGCAGTAGGGAGTAAGAAGCAATTGAACTTCTATGATTCTCCAAGGGCCTTAACAAAAGTTTAAAGCCAAATTTCAAATTCACCAACCTGGAGGGTTTTATGTGTTATGTTGATAAAAGTATACATACCTCTTTGATAATTCATAAGGCCCTACAAACTATTGTGTTGTATTTCAAGTTGATTTTTTTAACCATCCGTACATGATAAGTTTAGAACTTCTGGTTAATAAAGCATTTTAACTGATATCATTTAGAATAAGAGAAAGGTCAGTAAATGAAACAGAACAAAAATGCAATGGAATAAAATCCCAGTGCATCAGGACATTACATGTACTTTCAAAAATATTCCTGATCTAAGCATTAATGCAAATAAGTCATTCACCAAGAACATTATATTACTTAACAATCCTTTGAGTTCACCATTTTTCATTTTTCTCATTAAAATGGACTACTTACTTGGCTTTTTTTTTTTAAGAATGATCCTGAGTTTCTGCCATTAGGCTATATGTAAAAACTCATCAGAATCACCAAGGATCTAGAAGATATTGGAGCAATCAGCAAAATATGGATGAGGAATGTTAACAGTGGGAGAGTGGGAGTGACTGCTTCAGACATCCTTTGTAGTGAGAGGTTTTTTTTTTTTGCATGAGAGTCTTTGAGGATAGTTTAGGAAGAATGCTCTGGGGAAATTGATTTACTACCTGAAACCAACATAACCAGCTCATTTGCAAATTACCATAGCCCATTAGGCCAACATGACCCCCTTTTCCCACACTTGGGTTTCGTTATATTCATCCTCAGCAATACCATTGTGGGAAGTGCTAAAACCAGTGCATAATTAGGGATGAAATGACTCGTTGACTTTGCTAGCTTTAGGACATTTCCGAAAGCTCAAGACAGGGATTGGTGTGTGGGAGTTGAATGAAAGGACTTTAAAAAAATATTGAAAAATATCCATCTAAAACTCAGAATGAGCCAGCAATTTGAAGTGGCTTGGCACACATCCATAATGGTTTTCTCTCTGTATTGGGAGTAATGCACTTCATTGCTGAGTCGAATGGTGTTCTGTGAAAGCTTTTAATTTCATAAGAAAGAAAATTACCCATTATCATTGTTATTAATACATAAAAACAGACTACTATGAGCCATAGATTAACCATTGCTTTTTAATTTAACACCCTAGAGAGGAAAAGCCAGGTAATTATGCTTTATCACTGAACAGTAAGCACAGATTTGTCTTTCCTGAATGTCTTTGTAACAGTATGCAAAATCTTCAGTCAAGAGTTCCCTTGTAACTTCTTACACATTTTACAATGTGATATTCTGTCCATAGGTTGAAATGATAGCTGCTTATTTGTACTCACAATTTCTGAAAGCCTAAGTGTGAAGATGACTTTTACTGAAAACCACATATGATTGTACTTACTTGTTTAAGGACATAGAAGAAATAGACAGGACTGCTTAGTACACAGATGTTGAAAATGTTCTGTTTATCCTATTATGCATAATCAGATTAACCTTTCCTTTTGTGCTATAATTATTACATGAAATGGCAGGGTTCATTTGGTGAGACATGTCTTTCTTTTAATGAGGCCACTTATGTAAATCTCTTGATTAAATGAGAAATAAGAGAAATGGGAGCAATTAGTACAACTTGGGCAGATAAAAAATGAATTTGAATGAGCTAAAATTAGAGAGGGGCTCAAGTGGTTTGCTTTGAACCTTAAATCACTCCCTTTACAGTCTCCCAACTAACACCTTAGTTTGGAACTTCATAGTTCAACCTGGATTAGAATAACTTCTAAACTGTAGTTTTGCTTCTCAACCTTTGTTTTCAGCAATTCATCTTGCAAACAATACTCTGATGCAGTCTGCTTAAAATATTCCTTAGCATGTAACACTTCTGTTCAAAAACCTTCCATGGCTCCCTACTAATATGAATTATAAATGTCTCACCTGTCAATTAGACCTTACACATGGCCACTTCAAACTTTGCCAGAAGTTAATTGGCAGCCAGAGACAACACTTTTTGGCAAGCATAATTTGTTTGATCTACATGGTGTTTTAAAATGTTGAAAATAGTCCTACTTAAAAATCAGAAACTGAAAGCTGAAACTGAAGTCACTCAGTTGTGTCCAACTCTTTGTGACCCCATGGACTGTAACCTACGAGGCGCCTCCAGCCATAGAATTTTCCAGGCAAGAGTACCGGAGTGGGTTGCCATTTCCTTCTCCAGGGGATCTTCCTGACCCAGGGATTGAACCCGGGTCTCCCACATTGCAAGCAGATGATTTTCCCGTCTGACCCACCAGGGAAGCTCAGAAGAGATTTTGTTTTTATTTTTTTTTATCTTTTGGCCATACTGTGTGACTCTCAGGATCTCAGTTCTCCAACCTGGGCTAAGCCCAAGCCACAGCAGTGAAAGCCCCAAATCCTAAACATTAAGCCACCAAAGAACTCCCAAGATCTCATGTTTAAACACACGTTCTAGCCACATTGCTATCCATCCCTATGGGGTAACAATTTATTTATAGCTAGGAAATGGCTGCTCCTTTACTCAGAGTTTGCCCTCTTGTTTGCCAGAACCCCCACATTCTCTCTGCCTAGACCTGGCCTGCTTTATTCATCTACTTTATCTGCCTATGAATGTTAGAGTTTGCAACCACTGTTTTTTTTTTGAAGATCCTACAAGATCCTTTTGCATAAACCCCTTTGATCTTACGATGATCATCCCTATTTCCGTGCCATTCTACCCAGTGCTCCTTACCTAAATGCCACCTTCACTGTGTGTGGTGGTGATGGTTGAATTACTAAGTCCTGTCTGACCTTGAGTGCATTCCATCATTTTATCACTGCTTCCAAGATTTTCTTGTTCAGGCATATTTCCTACTTCCTTCATCCTCAGGGATTGTGGCTGCCTTGACATCTCATGTTGTCTTATGTGTGTAGAATTTGTTTGCCATTTGGTTTTGAAAACAATTAGCATAATTCCTAATGTTCTCTGTAGTTTATTTCCCAAAATACATTATAAACTACTTAGGGATTGAGACAATTACATTTATCTCTTTATACATCCAGGAATGTGCTCCATCATGTCCAATTCTTTGTGACCCCATTGACTGTATCCCACCAAGCTCCTTTGTTTATGGAATTTTTCAGGCAAGAATACTAGAGCATACTGCCATTTCCTACCCAGGGGTGGAACCCATGTCTCTTGTGTCTTCTGCATTTGCAGAAGGATTCTTTCACCACTGTGCCACCTGGGAAGCCCCATGGGTAGCACCAAATTATATATATAATAGGAATTAAATGAATGTTGAAAATTGAATTATGCTAGACACTGTTTGTGATATTAGATATAAAAGCAAAACACTGCCTTTTTCAATGTTAGCTTCCAGTCTTGCATGGATGATAATTGTAGTGCTGTATAATATGAAAAAGACTGTAGATTATTTTTGAAAATAGTATATCTTTTATTAAATACCTACCTTCCAGGCACTGCTCTAAGTACTTTTCTTTATTAGTTCATATAATTCTCAGAGTTCTATGAGGCAGGTTTGGAGAATCTGAAAGTTTAAGTACTTTCACCGGGATATCTGGGTTATAGATGATAGACTCAAGATGTGAACCCAAATGTCTTGAGTCAAGGGGCGTAAGGATGGAATAAATTATTTTGTATTGTGTTTCTAGAATGACTTCCTACAAGGGAGTATGTGGAGTGGTTCTTGTAATGCCTAGAGTCTGTCATACAGAGAAAGGCAAAGCCCTCAAGGAATGGTGTGGGCAACATGATTAAAGGCAGAGTGGGTGGGAAGTGCCTATGTGTTTAGGGCTTGGGAGCAGCTAAGTATAATTAGAACACTGGACTGATGAAATAGTGAGATATGTTAAGGAATCTGGATATTTTCCTGTGGAGTATAAAACATTGAGCATTGATAAAGGTAGTATGGGAACAGATTAACTTCTGCCTAGGCCAGGATAAGGTACTGGGGCTGGATGACTGGGAGCAAGGCAGTAGCACAGGTCTGACAGGTGTGGATTGGGCAGTGAATGCAAACATCAATCAGGAAACAAAGAAGAGTATTAGATTCTAGGAAACTTGGGGAGAAGAGGGTCTGATATGACATCAAAATCTCACAATTAGTTGCTGGTGCCTGTAGTAGAAGTGGGGAAGTCAGGAGATTTGAAGCAGTAAGAAAGGGGTGAGGGGTAGACTTTGTAAATGTCGCTCAGGTATCTTATCAGCACTTTTTCCCTCTTCTACTCAGTAGCTCGGATAGAACCCATAATTCTCTGAGAAAATACCAGTTCTTTTTGGCATCAAGCGTGAGTTCACCTTAAAGCCTGTCAAGTTCCCTTTATCAGTTAATCTTATTCTGGTTAGAACCCTTTTGAATGTTCTATAAGTATATACATGCATACGTTGGTAACTCAGGAATCTTCTAGATCACATAACATAGCATATTTAATTCTTTATGAAGTGTGTTGACAGTATTTTCCAAAGTTGTTTTTTTTTTCTTTAAGCCAACTTTCTTTGTAGAATCCCAGGAATAGGAGCCACCCATTCTTATTATCTAATAGGTCCCTTAAAATGTTTATGAAAGTCAAATGTTCAAAAGTTGATTACTAAACTTATATAAGGAGATTTGGCATACAAAGACTAGTTCCAGTCATGGGTTTATTATATGTCTGCACATAATATTGTAGATTAAATGTAAGAATTGGAATATGTTTCCAAAGAATATTTAGCTCAATATGATTTGTTTAGGCCATTTAATATTGCAATTTTAGAAAAAATAGACTAATTTTTTTTCTGGGTTGAAGGTAGTGACTGTAATGTAGTTTAATAATGAAATATATAGACAGAAAGGAAAGGCAACACTCTCCTAACCTGGTTTTTAATCACTTTTGTGTTTTCTTAGAAAGTTATTTAACTTCTCTCTTTTTAAACAATATTTGTATGAAACCTTTTTCTTTTTAAAAATTAAAAAAAAATTAAAACCTTTTTATTTTGTATTGGAGTATAATCAATGAAAAAAAGTTGTGGTAATGGGTGAACAGCAGAGGGACTCATCCATACATATACATGTGTCCATTCTCCCCCAACTCCCGTCCATCCAGGCTGCCACACAACGCTGGGCAGAATCCCATGTGCTATACACTAGATCTTTGTTGGTTATTCATCTCCAATATATCTGTGTGTGCATGTCCATCCCAAACTCCCCAACTATCCTTTCCCCCATCCTCCCCCTCCCCACACCAGCAACAATAAAAAAGAAACTAATTTTTAGCATCAAAGATAAAGCATTCTCAGGTACATTTTCCTTTATTCTTTTGATAAATGTTTGCAGAGCACTCATTCTGTGATAAGTGCTGCTCTCAGCACTGGGGTATGGATGCGAATAAAATAGGTGTTTGCACTCGTGAGATTATAGTCTACTAGCTGAGATGGGCCACTGACAGACAAAAGATACCAGACTTTGCAAAGCGTTTGAGTTGAAAGTTGCAATAATATTGAAGATGTTGATATCATATCAGGTTTTTTTGTTTGTTTGTTTCTGATGTCAACAGAATTAATACCTACATTGCTATTTTATTTGGTTAAATTTTCTACAGCAAGCTGTATTCTTATCAAAAGTTGAATGGACAGGAGCTGTTTACTTTCAGATGGCAAGGAAACTGTATATTTGTGTTTAGAGCACAAAATTATTTTATTCTTCACAGACTAAACCTCACATTTAGCTTCAATGATATAGTTCCACATTAATAAGTTTTTTTGTTTAGTCTTTCTCTTAACTTTCTTAGCATACAATAAATTAGCTGACTTCAAAAGAGTGTTCTAGAGACTAGGAATATACCTCATTTGTGCCATCTAATGTTATCTTTGTTTCAGTTTTACCATGTCTACTGTCACAGTTTAATTTTTCTACTTGTCACATTTTTAGACTGTAATAAGTCAAAGTACAACAAATATCCATATGCTTGTGAAAACACTACTAGAAAGGCCATTGTAAAACCTGACACTATTGTGTACAGGCCAAGCACTGTGCTACAGAAAATGATATAACATCTCTACAATAGAACTTTTGACTGGAAAGCCATTCCACCATGCAAAATCATATGTTAGAGATTGTGTTGGAGAGGTGTTCTACAGTTACAGCAGATTACAGGTTAAATATAAAAAATGAAGAACAATTTTATTGGAGATAAACTAAAATTATCACGGACATGGAATTAAGCAGATCAAAATTGTCATTCTGACTCTCCCTTTCGGTCATTGAGTGGTCAATCTTTAGGCTTACTAACATTTATAAATTATATAAATGTGAAGCAAAAATGTATGTGTATTTAGATATATACATAGCTATATGTAGATGTAACTATATATGAATATATAGATATGAAAGCTTTTAGCAAAGGAACTGTAACAGTGGAGGCTAAATAACCTCTTTTGTCTGTAACTCTCCTACCCTCCTACTCATATTAGAGACTCTGGGGGAACTTAAAATTCTGTTAATGATTCATCCAGCCCAATCTGAGTCTAGAGGGACTGAGCCTGAATATCAGTACACTTTTAAAGGTCCCCAGGTGATTGTACTGTGTATCTAGGCTTGGGAAACACTGTTCTTTCTCTTTAGTGGGAAGTGCTGTATTTTCTCTTCTTTCTTCTTACTTATGAATAGGATTTCGGATATACACAGAGAAGCAGCCTTCTTCACAATCGATATGGCTTGACTAGGACTTTGATGAAGGAGAGGAGAAAACAAGAGAATAAACTGTCTCTCCTGTCCCCAGCAAGAGCTACAATATCTGTATCTAGCACATCCTCTAGTGTTTCTCAAGGTGGGGATTTGGAACACCTACATCAAAATAACTGGGCTCTGGTTGAAAGGGCAAAGTTTTGAGCCCCGTCCCAGATCTCCTGAGTCAGAGTTTCATTAGAAGTGGTGCAAGGGTGGAAATCTAAAATCTTATTAAGCACTTTAGAGAATATCACGCAACCAAAGATTTAGACTGACTGATCAAAGTTAGTACTTCTAACCTCTCATGTGTAATTTTATTTTCCTTCCTTAAATTTTCCCAACCAGTGCACAAACACTTTTTAGCTGCTTGAATGTCTGATTACAATACACATCAGCTCATATAATCAGAGGAAGGGGTTCTATGGAGTACAGAAATCTTTTAACTATTCTAAAAGCTCAGAGATAGGCATATGTTATAACTTGTTTACCATGTCAAAAGCACAGATAACTTCAAACTCTCTTTAGTGTTCTGATTTTATGAGCTTCCCAGGTGGCTCAGTGGTAAAGAATCTGCCTGTTAGTGCAGGGCACACAAGAGATGTAGGTTCAATTCCTGAATTGGGGAGACCCCCTGGAGTAGGGTATGACAACCCACTCCAGCATTCTTGCCTGGAAAATCCCATGAACAGAGGAGCCTGGTGGGCAACATTCCAGAGGGTCCCAAAGAGACAGACACGACTGAGCATGCTCTCACGCGTCTGCATCTGATTTTATGCCTGGGTGTTAGTTGTAGATAGAGTGAGCCCTTGAGGTATTTGCTTCCTCAACATTTTCTCAGAAAGGTCTTCCTTAGTCTTGGGATTCATTAGACCTACTAACTGGAGGTTTTCCCAACATCCTCTAGAGCACTCATCATTCTGTATTGTTATCTTGTTTAATTGTCTGGATCCCCTGCTACGCAGGACAGTGTGTGTTAGCGCATCCTCATTTGTCTTGCTCACCACTGTTCCCCCCTCATCCCACATGTACAATGTGGGAGTTCCAAACCCCAGGGTGGCACTCCTTAAGTGAATAAGAATGCCACTTAACCCTCACCAAAAGTTTGAACGTGCTTGGAAATGTAGGCACTAACTATGAATGTTTCCATGAAGCCCCTCACCTTTAAGAATTTCTCCAGAGAAGCAGCACCTATTCCTTAAGAGACAAAGTATAGCTATTCTATGCTAAGAAGCAGAGACATTACTTTGCCAACAAAAATCCATCTAGTCAAGGCTATGGTTTTTCCAGTGGTCATGTATGGATGTGAGAATTGGACTATAAAGAAGGCTGAGCACCGAAAAATTGGTGCTTTTGAACTGTGGTGTTGGAGAAGACTCTTGAGAGTCCCTTGGACTGGAAGGAGATCCAACCAGTCCATCCTAAAGGAGATCAGTCCTGGGTATTCATTGGAAGGACTGATGCTGAAGCTGAAACTCCAATACTTTGGCCACCTCATGTGAAGGGTTGACTCATTTGAAAAGACTGATGCTGGGAGGGATTGGTGGCAGGAGGAGAATGGGACAACAGAGGATGAGATGGCTGGATGGCATCACTGACTCAATGGAAATGAGTTTGAGTAAGCTCCAGGAGTTGGTGATGGACAGGGAGGCCTGGCATGCTGCGACTCATGGGGTTGCAAAGAGTCGTACACGACTGAGTGACTGAACTGATGATGTAACTGATGCTGTGCTATTACTTCACCATATTTGGGGCCATGTGAGCTTAGAAATGTTAAGATAGTGGATAAACTTGACAAGAGTAGAAGCACCATAAGTAAAAACTGGTCATCTGCACCATGATGATAATCAGTATAGCATACAACAGTTAAGCATTTTATGTTTATCTTCTGATATAGTATGGTTTTTGCCATTTAATCTTCTACTGGTTTTGAATGCCACTTGTAGCAATTTTTGTGTAAATGGTGTTACTCATTTTTCTGTAGAGCAAAATCCATACTTCTGTAGTTTTTTTTTTATTACTGTTTTCTAAATTTTAAATATGTTTAATTTTTAATTTTAAATATTGTTTGATATTCAAGTGGCCAGCACAAACTGACACAGCCTGAGTATTGTATATGTGCATCATTACCAATAAGGCTTAAGGGATTTAGAAAGTAACCAGGTACAAGCCTCCTATTACGTTACAAATTTTGCTGCCATCTTTATTGGAAAATGTTTAAAATGTGTTATTTTCACATTTAGATCACAGTCATTACTTTCCAGGCCTACTTCAGTCACCCTAATTCGTTTTTCTGCACTAAATCCTAACCTCTACATATATTTCAAATGTCATTTGAAAGTAACAAATGTATGTACCACCTCTTTCCACAACATTAAAAGAGAGTAAATGACATTGAACTTAATAGCAACCATATACCTCTGAGAGGAATGCTGCACTGAACTGACTGGTTCACTGTGTTCTATGATCTTTACAAACCATTAGCTAATAGTTTGGTTAGTACACATTCATTTTTAAGCTAAAGTAAGAGGGGTGACCACTTGTAGGATGATTACCATGTTTATTTTTGGATCCCAACAACGAAGTGGAAAGGAAATGGCTGAGTTTTTTCAACTATGAATTACACAATTTTGAAAGAATGCCATGTTAAAAAATATTCTAATATGACAGACAAAAATGAAAAAATGATACATAATAAATGTCTGGTTACCAAAAAAAAAAGAAAAAGAAAATGATACACTTGTTCATAAAAATGACTACCTTTAAATTAAGAAAACTTGACCCAGTCCAAACTGCTGTATTAATCCATTTTACTTTTTCTAAATATAGTTTTATAATATATAAAGCTCAGTTCAGTCGCTCAGTCATGTCTGACTCTTGCAACCCCATGGGCTGCAGCACACCAAGCTTCCCTGTCCATCACCATCTCCCAGAGCTTGCTCAAACTCATGTCCATCATGTTGGTGATGCCATTCAACCATCTCATCCTCTGTCATCCTCTTTTCCTCCTGCCTTCAATCATTCCCAGCATCAGAATCTTTTCCAATGAGTCAGTTCTTCGCATCAGGTTGCCAGAGTATTGGAGTTTCAGCTTCAGCATCAGTCCTTCCAACAAATATTCAGGACTGATTTCCTTTAGGATTGACTGGTTTGGTCTTCCTGCAGTCCAAGGGACTCTCAAGAGTCTTCTCCAACACCACAGTTCAAAAGCATCAATTCTTTGGCTCTTAGCCTTCTTTATGGTCCAACTCTCACATCCATACATGACCACTGGAAAAACCATAGCTTTGACTAGATGGGTCTTTGTCAGCAAAGTAATGTCTCTGCTTTTTAATATGCTGTCTAGATTGGCCATAGCTTTTCTTCCAAGGAGCAAGCATCTTTTAATTTCATGGCTGCAGTCACCATCTGCAGTGATTTTGGAGCCCAGGAAAATAAAGTCTGTCATTATTTCCCCATTTATTTATCATGAAATGATGGGACCAGATGCCATGATCTTAGTTTTCTGAATGTTGAGTTTTAGCCAGCTTGTTCACTCTCCTCTTTCACTTTCATCAAGAGGTTCTTTAGTTCCTCTTCGCTTTCTGTTATAAGGGTGGTGTTCTCTGCATATCTGCAGTTATTGAAATTTTTCCCAGCAATCTTGATTCCAGCTTGTGCTTCATCCACCCTGGCATTTCACATGATGTGCTCTGCATATAAGTTAAATAAACAGGGTGACAGTATACAGCCTTGACATACTCCTTTCCCAATTTGGAAACAGTCTGTTGTTCCATATCCAGCTCTGTTTCTTCTTGACCTGCATACAGATTTCTCAGGAGGCAGGTCAGGTGGTCTGGTATTCCCATCTCTAAGAATTTTCCACAGTTTTGTGATCCACACAGTCAAAGGATTTGACATAGTCATTAAAGCAGAAGTAGATGTTTTTCTGGAAGTCTCTTGCATTTTCCAATGATCTAACGGATGTTGGCAATTTGACCACTGGTTCCTCTAATATATAAAATATTATCATAAAATTACTTTATTATTGATTGTCTCAATGTTCCCTTTAATTCCTGTAGCCTTTTACCTACCACATGGCAAATCATTATTTTTCATCTTTAAAGATATCCTTCAAATATGACAGTAGTTACTCATAATTCTTCTCAGTTGTTGTCACTAAGCCAAATTATGCATATTTAGTTCTTTAAGCTTCCCAAATAATTGAATCTCTCCAGCTGCTTAATCATTGTAGTGGTTCATCCAATTTGTCTGCTGAAAAATGGTTGGGGGAAATTGAATTATGTTCTAATTGTTTTACTCCTAAAATTTCAGAGTGGAAGGTTGAAGTGTGACTGTGTAGATGTATATTATTTTGATGAAGCCTCTGGTGTTTAGAGCTCTTGAGTCTTTATTTGCCCTCCCCATTAACAATGTAAAATGCCCAAAATACTGAATCCGAATTAATGTGGAGATCAAAATATTAATTAAAAAGCAATGTAATAAAGTTTAAAATGGGAACACAAGGTATATATTGTTTATGGTTGCAGAAATATTTCTTTTATCTAATTCTAATAATTATAGGTAACTTAATTTCTTTTTCATAATGACTGACTTCATGCAGTTCTTAGCTGTAATTATTTATGCATTTATTTTTATATTTTAAGTATCAAAATATGTACATTTGCTGCATTTATTTTGACAATATTGTACTTCTTACTCTGAGCCTACTTTTTAGTAGCAATTCATCTTTATTCAGAGTTGAACTGAGTCAGTTAAATTTTTAAAATGGAGGAAAAGCTTGCTGAAAATTGTATCTATAACACATATGCAAGTTGACAATGAGTTAGGTTCCATGGTTTAAAAATAAATATATATTTATTTATAAATATAAATATAAATTTATATAAATATTTTATTATATATTTATAATATTTATATTTATTTATATATTAAAATATATATTTATTTATTATATATTAATATAAATATATAAATAAATGTATATACATATATATTTATATAAATAAATGTATATACATATATATTTATATAAATAAATGTATATACCTCAGATGGCATTTGTTAATTATAGATTTATAAAAAAACAAGATTTAAATTTAGGAAAGCTTTTTTTTTTTTTTCTCAAGGTAGAAATACAGGTAGCTCAAGGAGATCTAACCACTCTATTTTATTTCAATCCATAAATGAAATCTCTATTACAGTTAGAATATTACAGTTAGAAATCTCTATTGCACAGTTACTATATAGTGCAAAATAAATGAGAAAATATGCAGGACATATCTAGTTTTTTCTCTATATTGTGACAATAACTGAATCACTGTAACATTGGATCAACAATATTTACGATATTTTCAATAGACCTTGGCCTTGGGCCTTTGTATATGATATTTAGAATTTTATAACGCCAAATTATAACCTTTATGGCTTTCTTCATCTTCAAAGTAGGACTAACAATGCATGCTTCATAAGTTTATTTTGTTAAGATTAAGGTAATGTACAACGAATTTATAATTGTACCTGAAGACACCACTGTCTTCATCATTATCATCATCATTGCTAGATAGTGTTGCAGTGACCCTTTCCACTGGCCAGGTATATATTTTTATATTAGACTTCCGGACATTTTGCAAGAGGACAGAATAAAGTTTGTCTTTTTCACATCTCTTTAGAAATACAATAAATTTACCCCAGAAGGCATCGGGAAAATAACAAATTGCTGTTTGTTCATTATGTACCTCCTCAAATGACAATAACAGATCTTACTATGTTAGGTTAAATGGGAAATAGAACAATTTTAGAGAATTATGTGCAATAGAGGTAGTATGGCACACTAATCTTGTGTGGGGGAAAATACACAAAAAAGACAATTTGCATGGGACAAACCCAGCTGTAAAGAGACCACAGTTCACTGTGGATAATCATTCCACAATGTGGCAATCCTTGCATAAAATAGCCAAACGCTGTTTCTTGTAAAGTGTTTTAGAATGCAGAATTTAGGAGTAACATTTTGTTCGGTCTGCTGAAAGAGAAAGATACGGATTTTTTTTTTTTTAAAGAACCATCAAACGGAAAATGAAAGATGATGAGTGTGCAGAACAAGGTCTGTGAAAAATTATTCAGCAAGAAAAATAAAAGAGAAAGATAGGATGTAATCACGTTCAGGAACAGAGGGCATAGAAAATAAATAACAGGATATTCTCATCCATTGTCATTTAATATCTCCTTTCCTGTTCAGATTTTGTAAGAATTGTATGTTTATGCGCACTGTGGTTTCTGAAGAGCACCACTTGTTCCCTCAAGCTGTCCTAAAAGAGAAGATTAAGATGATGCCTTGGCCATTGTTTTTAAGGAACAATCCAATGGTAATGAGCCCACATTCTTCATGTAATTTTAGGGATTTCCTGATTGTGTAGACCTGGGTCAAGTAGGTTCAACTGTATGATTTCAAATTCTAAACCTCTCACTAACTCTCCCAGTAATTTCACTTCCCAAATCTATAAAGTAAGGATGAGAAATAGATTGCTGGAATGGTAAATGATTTATATGCCAGAAATCCTGAAATAAGGCTTGGCACATGAAGCCCTCTGGACATGTTTCCTGCATGGCTGGGTTAGCCTGACAGACTTGTTCTTAGTCTCCTGGGTGCTGGTGCTTATTTCGGCTCGACCTTGTTCAGTGTCCTCAGTCCTTTATTTCCACTTATCTGAATCCCCTAAGGTGCTGCCTTTTATAGTTGGAAAGGCAAAACTCACAAGGACCATGAAAGTTGTAGAATCTTGATATATCACTGCAGATAAAGAAACTAAACTCCGATTCTGAGAGAGAGAGAAATAAGTGCTTGGGCTACTTAGAAATTTACATTTCACAGACTTGTACACTCCATTTGCATAATTTTCCTCTGACAAACTATACCTGGGGTAGGGGAGGGCAGTACAAGAAAATATAAAGAAGGCAGAGTGAATCTAGAATCCCTGGTAGACTTAGGTAGGGAAGGAACATAAGTGGACAAGATATGAAAGAAGCATTTAAATTATTGTAAAGGCTAAATGTAGTTGCTCATTAAATGTTTAACACAGTCCACAAAAGCACTGCAGTATTTAACTATTGAAGCTCCGTGGGCAACAGCAAAACCTGGCAAAACCTTTGTTCCCCTGAAGTACTGTAAGTCCCCTATACATGAATGAATTCCGATCTGAGAATTCCATAAGTCGATATTGCTTGTGAGTTCAACAAAGTTAGCCTAGGTCCCCAACTAACACAGTCGGCTATATAGCACTGCACTGTAATACGTTTATAATACTTGTCAAACAAATAATACATAACCAAACACAGAAATAAAGCATTTTTAAAATTATGGCATAGCACATTGAAAAGTATAGTAATTCCAGGTATATCACCACCGCTTTTACACTTGCTTCCAGACATCCTGAACTTGAAATAAAGATGCTATACTACTGTACTCTATACAGTACTGCCCAGTAAGGTACACAAAATCACAACCACTAGTAAAGAAGGCACATGGGTGTCAATGTACACCAGACATGTGAACTAACTTATGTGAATGGATGTGTAAATGCACATTTGCATTCTTTGAAAGTTCAAAAGGTGAAGGATTCATATGTAGGGGACTTACTATACTAGGAAGGATTATAGTAATGATTTGCATTTATATTTATGTAAATTTATATAATTACATATATGTGTCATGTGTAAATTGTATACTTATTACTTATATGTTATTTGTAATTGCCATCATTACAAATATCAGAGTTCATAATGCATGCCCTTACCTACTATCCTGAATGACTTTGGGAGTGGTTTTCCATTAAAAGAAACAATCTTAATCCTCATCCTGGAGGTGCCCAACGACAGCATCAGGCTTAGTCCTCTCATTTTATAGGAGTCAGCGCAACACTGATGCCTACATTGAGACTTCTTTCTCAGGATGGAGGATTGAATCAACAGGTATTTTTTGATAAGCTGTTAAGGATAATGAAAATGCTAATTGCTAAAGAAATAATAGAGACCAGGACAAGTTCCTTGACTCTGCTTTCCAGGAGTTTAAGATTTAGTGAGCACTAGAAACATGTAACGGAGGAGCTTGGTAGGCTGCAGTCCGTGGGGTCGCTAGGAGTCGGACACAACTGAGCGACTTCCCTTTCACTTTTCATTTTCACGCACTGGAGAAGGAAATGGCAACCCACTCCAGTGTTCTTGCCTGGAGAATCCCAGGGACGGGGGAGCCTGATGTGCTGCCGTCTATGGGGTCGCACAGAGTCAGACACGACTGAAGCGACTTAGCAGCAGCAGCAGCAGCAGAAACATGTAAATGGCAATGAAATGTACTCTCAGCCTATTTCCTGAATGTATGACCTATGCAATCACAAAGTACCCTATACCTAGAAGAGCTTGTTACTTGGCATAATACTTCCTTGTTATCTTCTTCAAATTCTTAACTTTTGGTGTCTTGTTTTCATTTTGTAATGAAATTTGGGTCCTGGCAAATTATGTAACCCATCCTGTGTTCTTATTAAAGTATTACAGTAGATAAGAACAGCCTACTATGGGAACACTTAGGATGGACATTGGAGCCAATTTCTGGATGGACATTTCTAAACAGAAACACTTGACTGCTAGGTACTCTGAGCAAGCTCTCTATAGAAACATTGCAATGCACAACTTAAGAATTCTATACTTTCTCTTGTCAAATTTCTTCCTGAAATAACATAAATATTTTAATACCAATTTATATATATATACACTTACATACACATATCTAAATATTTTCACACATATAAAACATCTACTTAGTTGTGGTCTCTTCATGTGCTTGTATTAATAATATTAGCTAATAGCTATTGAGCATAAAATATGTCCCCCTTGTCTAAATACTCATGTTGATTTATACATTTAATCCTTAACAACATTAGGTATATTCTATCAATCTATTTATGGGTTAGAAAAAAGGCCAAGACACAGATACTAAGTCACTTTTCCAAAATCAAATAAACAGTACTAGAAGAATTTGTGCCAAAGCAACTTGAAGACAGAAATCATTGCTTAATCTTCACAATAATCTTTATGTACTTCATTTTATAATTAAATAAGGCATAGAGAGTTTAAATAATTTATGGAGTCAAACCACTGGGAGGGAGTGACAGGAGAAATTCAACCTATGTCTTGACCACTCAACATAGTGCTACTTTGCTAAATATTTGCAAAGATGGAGGAGGCATCTTCCAGGAAACAGTCACAAATGCACACTAAAGTGATGAATGGAAATTTGTCAACTGGAATAGAGAATAGGATAAAAGAGATATAAGCAGAGTAAATAGTTCATGCAAAGGTTCTGTGTTGAGCAAAATCATGGTGAATCCATGTTATGTTAGTGTAAGTTTAGAGTGAAAGTTAAGAAGAGATGAACAAGAGCACACATCATAGATTAACTATGCAAGTCATGATGTTACTGATGATTTTATTCTGAAAGGATTACTGTCATTGAACTTAAGTGGGAGAGTGAATTTATCAAATGTCTGTTTTAGAAAAATTGCTCTTAATTGCTGTGGAGAAAAATCATCAGGGACCTAGTTAAATGGCATTTCCATTAATTTAAGCAAAGGAAGATGACTAGAATCCCAAAGGTCTGGCAAGGGAGATAGAGAATTCACTCAACACTCTAGTTGCCAGGATTTCTGAAGGAAACAAGGTGGAGTCAGGGATAATGACCATATTTTCAGTTGGGAAAATGGTAAATGTTCATAATGCTTGCTAAGATATCACCTGCAAGACAGGAAGTGGGCTTATGCAGAAGATGATGATTTCCATGTTAGAAATGTTGAATTCAAGTTGTCTATATGATGTTCACATGGAGAGATTCAGAGGTAGAAGGATAAAAGGTTCTAGAGTGTGGAAGACATTCATGTTGAGGAAAGAGGTTGGGAAAGAAATAGATGGTGTGTGAGTGGAACAGTTAGACAGGTTGCCTAAAAACAAAAACGTGGAAACAATAAAAAACATATATTCAGGCATTCCATGGAACAGAATAAGTTTCAAATGATTTTAAGAACTAAGCATTTGAAACATACCCTGGGGCATTTAGAGTTAAGATTATGTGCATGCTCAGTCGTTTCAATAGTGTCCAACTCTGGGACCCTGTGGACTGTAACTCACCAGGCTCCTCTGTCCATGGGATTCTCCAGGCAAGAATACTGAAGTGGGTTGCCATGCCCTCATTCAGGGGATCTTCCTGACCCAGGGATCGAACCTGCTTCTCTCTCTGCTGCATTGGCAGCAGGTTCTTTACCACTAGGGCCACCTGTAGTACAGAAATTAATAGACTGCATATGCTGTCACTTCCTAAAAAGTAGACGATTCTTAGGACCTATGTTATGCCTTATGGTTCTGTGGTAAAACTCAAAGTATCTAGCAAAATGCCTTGCAACACATATGTGTGTGTTGACTAACTGCTTTGTTTTTCTTTTTCTTCTAACTTGAGCAGAAAAGACATTCTGCTTCCATCTGGTCACTGGAATGTTTCAGTCTATACCCACAGAGGCGCAGAGACATTAAGTCTGGGACTAAACCAAAGGGAAACTCAAGACTCAAACCACAAGGAACTGTCTCAGTTTCCCGTATATTCCTATACTAAATATTATATATTTTTCTCCAAAATAGGGGCCTCATTCCTAGCCACTGGATATTTTTCAGCAGCCATCTGAGTATAAATGGACCAGTTTAACAAGAACAAGATCCTTTCAGCACTTACTGCTCTCCTTCTTGAACCATTGCTTTTCTCACCTTGTATTTCAGAAATTAGTTCAAGGCTAACCAGTATTCCGCTCATAGAAATGCCAGAATGTCAAATCCATGTTGGCTTTCCCCTCAGGAACTTAAATTATATTCACGCCTGGAATGTATCTTTTTCTCTTCTGTATGTCTCATGGGTCCCGATAGTACACCTCATAGAAGAATTTACTCTGATAGACCAGAGAGGCATCCTGGAAGAGGAGGAAATAAAGAATACATCATTTAACTTTATATGTTGGAAGCCTACTGACTGCAAATGAGCTCTGAATCAAACTGCCGGGAAATGTTTATTTTTGAATTATGGCTAACACTTGTCTCTAGAATTTAGTATTTTTTAATCAGCATTTGACATAAACACTATACCAGAGTTTGGTATAAGAATTAGAGTTCTGCCAGTTTTAAAATAAAAACAACAAAATTATGAAATTTGTGAATATGAAGGTAAAGTCCCTAGATATTGATATCAGCTATTCAAATCTATGGGCTTCCCTGGTGGCTCAGATGGTGAAGAATCCACCTGCAATGTGGGAGACCTGGCTTCGATCCCTGTGTTGGGAAGAATCCCTGGAGGAGGGCATGGCAACCCTCTCCTGTATTGTTGCCCGGAGAATCCCCATGGACAGAGGAGCCTGGCGGGCTGCAGTCCAGGGGTGGCAGAGTCAAACGTGAACGAGTGACTAAGAACAGCACAGCACCCAAATTTGTACTATTATATTTCTGATTTCTTTTAGTTGACTCCAATTTTACCTCATTCTCTCACATACAAACCAGGCTGTAAAGTTAGAATACAAACTAATGTCGGAAAACAGTAGAATGCCCATGACCAATTTATTTAAATTTTTGATTACATCCATAAATTTGTGGATTATATAACTATAGATGTTATCATTTCTCTGGATTCAACATATTTCTCCTCATAAAAATACTATTAACTTGAACATATGGGACACTTGTGTGACAGCACAGACTAAAATATTCAAGGGGACATAATTAATTGGAATACCAAGAAACAGCATGCTTGTTCAAGCACAGTAAAATTCAAGATAATCATTTTAGCCCAATTTATGTTCTAAATATTTCAAAGGTGAAAATGACTGAAACTTTTGGAATTCAGACTTTTGCCTTCAAGCAAATGTACTGAAATTCATTGATAAAGCCATTCTTGTAAAAGCATCAGTCAAATGTACAAAGTAGGAAAGAATGTAACTAAATAATAATGGCAGAAATTCCATTTTTCCTATTACATTACTGTGTTTACCTTTTGGAAGATTTGTAGCCTTTTTAAAATTACAGTCTTACAAGTGTTTACAAGAGTAGATAATGCTGTTAATATGTCCATATTTTATGTTTGTTGTAGCTATCAAAAATCTTATATGAATTTACATTTTAATCAGTCTTTTTATACTAGAGACAGGGATGATATTTTCATAATAAATTTTCATAGCAAGTTGAAAAGTAAGTCAGCTGACTAGTGTTTATTCTGTTGCTAAGAAAGATATTTATGAGATGGAGAAACTGGCTTAAATTTTAAAGGTGTACTAAGTTAAGCAAATTTTATCAAAATATGTTATCTAAAGTTTTTGAAAAACATTACATTTCCAGAATTAATTAGAATCGTTTGCAAAATAAAATCAAAGGAAATAACCTGTCTGATTTTAAGTACATCTTTTTTAAGATCTTAATCCATTTCACATTATGTTAAGTTTATTTCTCTAAATTTCCTTACACACATATATCACAAAAATGCAGTAGATATGTATGTCAAAGGTAATATGTCCACATCGAAGGACATTCATCATATACGTGTTTGTAACTGATGTACATAAATTGTTTTCAGCCTCATCTAAATATGCAGAATGGAATGAACTTGTGTTTTTGTGTAGCTGTGTGATTAAATGGACACAGAATAGTCTTTCAAGAACAATTGATCTGAATTTGAATCTCAGATATACCACTTCCTAGTTAGCCTGTCTTAGGTATATTACCTATTCTTTCAAATTTTCCTTATGTATAAAGGGGGATACTTCCTTGGCTAGACTGTGTTGTTAGGAATAGTGATGATATATGCCTAGAACAGTGAGTAGCACATATATCTGTATATACAAATATAGCTTCAAAGACCAAGGCAAACAGTGACAACAGAAGTTAGTTTGTGTAGCACCTATGGTTAGGGCAGGATTCCTTAGAGAAGAGTTAAGTTGCAGAGAGGGTAAGACAGCACTTTATAGCATCATCAGTAGATTTTATTATTTTATTCTGAGAATTGACAATCAAGAGAGGAGTTGGAAATAATAAACAAGCCAGATAATGATCTTGAACTGTTTGTACACTGGGTAATGGTTTGGTTGAGGAAGGTGGTAGATTAATAGCTTATTTATCCTTTAGTAGATTAGTATTATCACTACCCATCCATCCTAGGTAAAGAAAAGGCATTTGAAAGCCATGTTTCTTTCAATGGCCCCTTGATTGAAATATTTTTTGACATATGGATGTAATGATTTCTGTGTAGTCAATGGTTCTAAAAAGGCAAATATTTAGCAAAGTGGCACTATGTTGAGTGGTCAGCACCATGTTTTCTAGAATCAGATGACATAATTGGCTGAATTTCTCCTGTCACTCCCTCCCAGTGGTTTGACTCTCCATAAGTTATTTAAACTCTCCATGCCTAGTTTATTTTATTGTAAAATGAAGTATTTAAAGGTTTTTATGAAGATTATGACTTCTGTCTTCAGGTTGTTTTGGTTCAAATTCTTCTAGTACTGTTTATTTTAGTTTGGCTTTGGAAAAGTGACTTAGTACCTGTGTCTTGGCCTTTTTTCTAACCCATAAAATAGATAGATTGCTATACACCTAAGATTGTAATAATATTGTATACACCTAATATACACCTAATATTGTAAGGATTAAATGTGTAAATCAATATAGAATACTTAGAGAAGTGGGACATATATTATTCTCAATATCTATAGCTGTTATTTTTAATACAAGCACATGAAGAGACCATAACTAAGTATATGTTTTATTTTTTTAAGTATATGTTTTATATGTGTTAAAACGTTTAGGTATGTGTATATGTATAATTTGAAATTAAAATATTTATGTCAGGAAGAAAACTGACAAGAGAAAGTATATAGAATTCTTAAGTTGTGCATTGCAATGTTTCTATAGAGAACTTGCTTAGAGTACCTAGCAGTCAAGTGCTTCTATTTAAAAATGTCTACATTCCTGAATCATTTACTGACTCTGCTTTAACTCTCTGAACCGCAAGCTGTAAATATGCCAGATCAGTTCTAAACCAGAGGTCTTAGTGTTGAACTTTAATTGGTAGAATTGATCATTTCAGACTCTCTTAGAGCTTGCAGATTTGGAGAAATGCTTTACATGGAAGAAAACATTTATTGGTCTGTATCTCAAGGGTAGATATGAAATAGTATTTTAAAAGATTAAAGGGAGCCAAAGAATAGGAGAGGTTTGTCATCAATCTATTTACACTTTACACTTCTACCTTAAAAAAGCAAAACAAAACCAAAAAATATCCAAAAAGACACAAGTCCTTTTATTCACCTTATTTTGTGGTCAAGGGCCAACAGCTATGAAATATCAAGATGTTGTATAAGTGCAAGTTAATTTAATACATTTTCTGATGAAAACTATAACATACATGAATGATTATATAGTAAATTAAATAAAAATATAACAATTACTTTCTTAGTTATTTTGGATCATTCATCTTTAATATCGGGTTGTTATAAAGTTGTTATAAATTTTAGTTGAGTAATTATTATAATGCTAGATCTTTATTAGGAGTGAATAACTTATTTTATCTAGAGCCTGGAATTTGGCCAACTGTATCGTTTCAACTGTGACTTCCTTGATTATTACAAAATAACACTAAGGTTCAGGACAGAGCTTAGTTTCCCCACTCCCCCTCTCATTTTCCCATAATGTATTAGAACAAAATGAACTATTAGGAAAAGTAGAATATTGCATTTGATCACAGATAGAATATGGGCTTTTCATATTTTTAAAAATATACTTATCTGTATTGGGAAAAAATTATTTGAGATGATGACAGAAGCCCTTATCTTTCCAAATTCAGAGGGAAACAACATGGTATAACAGTCTGTGAGCTTTGCTAGTGGTAGCCTATTGCTGCTAACTACCATAGCCATTTATAAGGCCATGAGAATGTTACTAAAAATTTCCTGGAGATCATAATAATGTTTGTGTTGTAGGCCCTTGTTAGAACTAGCAATAAGGTATGTATGTGTGTGTGTGTGTGTGTATATATATATATATATATACAAACATATATACATATGTATATATATATATGCCACACAGAAATTTCTGGGATATGGGTGTAGTTTTTAGCATATACTGTTATCATAATTATTAATACTGGCAGGTATTTATGCTATAAATTAAAACAAAACATAATGAATTTTTGAGATTGATATAACACACTGAAATAGCAGTTAAAATATTTTGGGCTCTGAAAATTATATGTAGGGTACTGCTTCTATAAAAGATCATTGAGAAAAATAAAATATTACAATACAAAACTCCTTAGGCTGACATCTGAGTCTTAAATTTAATGTACTTTTTTGATATCCTCAGGACCCTTTCTTGAATCTAGATATGACTGAATCAATTTGTGTTTCTTTTTCTGTATGAAAATAGTTGGTACTTACCTCAGAACCTGTGTGGACAAATGCTTTATATGTACTTAATATTTTATAGTGTTATTCTAACTGGAGTATCCTGTAGGTTACATTTGTAAATAAGTGAAAATTTTCAAGCTAATAGATTAAGAAAAAATATACTGCATTAGTATCCAATTGCTGGGAGTCAAAAATCAAGGTGGAAGCAAGTGAATTTTTCCTGGAAGCTTCAGAGAAGAGCCTGTTCCTTATTTTTTCCAGCTTCTAGACCCTACTAGCTGTCCTTGGCTTATGACTGCATCACTGTAACCTCTGCTTTTGTCAGTTACTACCTCCTCTATATGATCTCCATATATCCCTGTTATTGAGACCCTGGTGATTACATTGGGCTTCCCAGGTAATCTAGGATATTCTATCATTAAATCCTTAATTTAGTTCCATCTACAAAATCTCTTTTGTCATTAAGGTAATGTTCACAGGTTTCCAAGACTAAGATGGGTTATTTTTTGGGAGTAGACATTATTCAGCTTAGCAAAATCTGTTTTCTGACCCTCAGAGATTTGCAGCCATTCATATACAAAATGTACTCAACCCATCACATTTCCCAAAGTCTCAAGCCAACACAAAGTCCAAATCTCATCTAAATTTCAGTTCAAAAGACACAGATATCACCCCACCAAAATCATCTAATTCAAGTATAGTCAAGACTCTGTGTGATTCATCATAGGGTAGAATTCCTCTCCCATCAGTGGACCTGTGAAATTAGAAAGCAAGTTATCTGCTCCCTAAATACAATTGTGTAATGTAAAATACAAGTTATAGACATTCCTATTAAAAAGGAGAAAAGATGAAAGGGGATCAAAAAGACTCACTGGTCCCAAGCCAATTTAGAAATGCAAGAAGGCAATTTTCACTGGATTTTAAGACTGGGGAATAATTCTGTGGTTATTGGCTCTATCATCTGGAATCAAAGCTCTGACTTTAAGTCTTTCTCCATTTTTTTGGAAAGGGTTGCCTGTTTGTAGTTGAGTACATCTATCAACCTTTCTCTTGCTTTTATGATTTTGGGAATCTGACAGCTTTCTTTCATTTTGTACTGTCTTGTCTCTTAGTTCAAGCTGATAGTGTTCCTGTTGATACAATTTTCTTAAGAACCTTGTGTGCTTCCCTTGTATGTCATAGGGATTCACTCCATTAGACAAGAGGTTCCTCCACAGAAGTTTTAAAATGAATCCCATCTCTCTTGCTTCTTTTGAAATACCTGAACTACTTGCCAAATATTTCAAAAGCATCCTGCATGTGATTGAATACTGCAATTTTTGTCCTTTGAGGACACTAGCAAAAGACTGTTGAGTCATACCGTTGGCTTGCTATTCTACAGCACACTTCCCTAATAGTGAATCTCCTAATTTTGCATCTTTAGAAATCAAGATAAGATGATAATATTCCAAATCATCAAGAAGTAGTTTAATTTGGCTAAACAGTTCATTTCTCAATTTATGTATTTTTTTTTTTTGCATTTTACTAAAAGCAGCAATTAGAAACTAGGCACACCTTCAATATTTTGCTTGAAAATATCCTCAGTAAATAATCACTCATTGCCTATAAGTTCTATTTCCATATAACTGCAGGGAATAATACATCTAAGCTTCCTTACACTATATAGCAAGGATTTCACTTCTTTCAGTTTCAATAATGTTTCTCATTTCCTTCTGAGCTCTTGCCAGAAGCACACTTAACATCCATATTTCTACCATCAGTTTATTTCAGAGAATTTAGGCATTTGCTAAGGTAATGTGAGTTTTCTTTACCATGCTACTCACTTTCTTTTGAGTCCTCACCAGCAGCTCTTTTAACATTCATATTTCTATTAACAGCCAGTTCAAAGACATCAAGGCTCATTCTATCATGTTCCTTTAAATTCCTCCAGACTCTGTCCATTACCTAATTCTAAAGTCACTTCTACATTTTAGGCATTTATTACAGCAGCTCTCTACTTCCACATATAAACAATCTCTATTAATTTTCCGTTTTGGGGAGCTAAATTCAAGGAATCAGTAGAGCTAGTTCCTTTTGGATGTTCCAGGGAAAATTTTTACCCTGTCTTTCTATCTTCTAGTATTTGTTGGCATTCTTGAGTTTGGGTGTGTATGCCATATGCAGAGTGCATAGAGCAGCAAAGATTGCTATCCACACATACTCAAGAGATCATTTTAAGTAGATGGTATGTACCAAATCCTAGACCTGATAGCAAAAAAAGAATAAAAATAGCTATTGTAAAATAAAGTATATCATTATTTTCATAATATATCTTAAATAAATAGGTGGTTTCTAGATTAAAAAAAAAAGCAACTCCTGTGATTTCATATTTAAAGCAGTTTAGTATTGTGCTAAGATCCAGAGATGTCACTTTGCTGACAAAGGTCCGTATAGTCAAAACTTTAGTTTTTCCATTAGTCATGTATGAATGTGAGAGTTGGACCATAAAGAAAGCTGAGCACTGGTGAATTGATGCTTTCAAATTGTGGTGCTGGAGAAGGCTATTGAGAATCCCTTGGACTGCAAAGAGATCAAACCAATCAATCCTAAAGGAAATCAAACCTGAATATTCATTGAAAGAACTGATGCTGAAGCTACAGTACTTTGGCCACTTGATGCATAGAGCCAAATTATTGGGTAAGACCCTGATGCTTGGAAAGATTGAAGACAAAAGGAGAAGAGGGCAGCAGAGGATGAGATGGTTAGACAGCATCATCGAATCAATGGATATGAGTTTGAGCACACTCTGCGGGATAGTGGAGAACAGAGGAACCTGGCCTGCTGCAGTGCATGGGGTTGCAGAGAGTCAGACATGACTTAGTGACTGAACAACAACAAAAGATGCCAACAAGCAGTTCTTCTGTTATGTATCCCATTAAATATATCCTCCAGTCAACTAAGTTGTATAAGAAAATGCTCCCATCCTCCAAATCACAAGACAAATTGTATTCAATTATGCTCACCGTTTTGAAAGGACACATATATCTGAAAGAGTCCTAATCATTGTCTTTCTCTAAATCCTACATTGAGCCTGGTTATGTGATTTGATTTATGAAAATTAGCAGAAGTTTACCAATATAGTACTACTATATCCATTGAGTATTAAGTTCTTTCCTCATATTTGAGTTATTTCTTAATGTTAGGTCAGTTGTTACTATTACATCAACAGAGCAGTTATAAGGCCAGTTGCTTAGTGGTGTCCTAGAAATCCTTCTTTCCCACCTACTTTGGATTTTTCTGACATCCTCATCTCTGGTTTTTCTAACACTGTTCTAGCAAATAAAATACTGCTTACAAGCAGTGCTAGTTGATAAAACTTGGGCTAAAAAGATGGCAGATACTGTTGCTTTTTAACTCTTCTCTCAACCCAATCCTTCTCCATTCTAGTTTATTGCCATCTCCATTTTTCTTTTCTTTTTTTTTTTTTTTACAGGAAATTATATCCCCAAAGTTGAAGGAGCACCCATTTCTATCAAGATACAGAATTGAATACACACATACTTTTATCCCCTTTACTTCTCTCTGATTTTTGCTTCTATCTACTTTTGCTTTTGAATTCTTTCTGCTTCTAAACCTGAAAAGAAGTAACTAGGTTACAGAGCAGACATTGAGAGCAACAAAGACAGAGATGTCAAAGAGACGTAGTTAATCCCGCACACAGCCTGACTGCGTAGAGGACATTTCTCATTGTATATCTGAAAATTGGATATTTCTGTGTTTATTAGAACTCTGCTTTTCCCAAATTCTTTTGAACTGAAGAAGAGTAGGAAGCTTAAAAATAGTAGGATTTGAAAGATCATTTAATTTAATCCTCTACTTTTGTAGACAAAGGAATCCAGAGGAATTCAGAGAGTTGCTGAAGACAGTGTCAGGATTGGAATTTGAGCTTAATGACTCAATTGAGTATTATTTCTGCCACACTTTGCATCCTCGATCAAGTTAGGAACAAAATAAACTTTGTTCCAATGCTTTACCTTGCTATCTTAAATGATTTTTTTCCTAAATCTTTCCTTCAGGAAATCCAAATGTTACATATATCAAAATTACTTAGTTACATATCTTAATACTCTAATAAAAGATACATAAAGTAACAGGACATAATTAAGGAAATGCTAAATGGTAAAATTTTTGATTATTCTAGTTTTTCTTCTATATGATTTGGAAAACTCTAGGATTGATTTGTTAGCCAGGTTTCAAGACTATATTGCATTCAGTAAGAACCTATTGATTCTATACTTTTTTAAAATTTACCAAGAAAATCACAATAAATGTAAATAATGTTTTTAAGTTTATCCCTGCCTTAGATGACTTTGAGATTTCAGCAAAAGACAGTGCATTATATTCTTACAGTTAAGCTCCAGTATGTAAATACTTGAGTAAAAAGTACATTAATCAAAAGTACAATTCCAGTCTTCCCAAACAACCAGATTAAAATTTTAACTTATTTAATGAATATTTAATTACTGCAAATATTTATTTCATAAAAAATTATTTGAGCTGATAACACCGTATATTCAATTGAATTCTTAAAACTACCGAGAAATCTTACAACTTTTCTATATTGAGTTCTCAGTTTCGTTCTCTGCATATGTTTCATAATTTTCCTCCCACCCTCAAATTGTAGATGGTCACTTCTGGTCCCTCTATTTTTATATATGTGTCTCATACTTCTAATTAATCATAATCTTAACATGAAAGTCTTCTTTCAGAATGTGTACTCATCCTTGTCCTGTCTATCCATCTTATGTTACAACAGGAAAAATATCAGTGGCTGTAATTGTACATTGAGTTCTTAATATGTTCTCAGACTCACTCTCTTCTTTATCGTCTTTATTTACTTGACTTTTCAGCGTGTATTGCAAGACAAGTCATTCCATTAATGTACACATATTCTTTATTTTTCCATTTAAAATACAGTAAAGGAAGCAATTTCTTTCTTGCCTTCACAAGTTCTTCAGTACCCCTTAATGTCTCCATCTCTTTTATTATCAAGCTTCTTGCAATTTTTTGCTATGACATCATCTCTACCTGATTCAGATTCACAACTCCTAAAGTTTATAATGAAATATTTCAAACAACTTGAAAAACCAATATAACCTGTAGCCATGTATCGTCTACCCTCAGACTTACCAATGCAGTTTCTTGGCTATATTTGCTTTGGGTCATTTTTTCAAAGAATTATATTATGGATATAATTAAGTCAACCCTCATTTAATCTCCATTCCTTCATTTTCCAAAGGTTGACTGTTATATTGAAGTAGGTATATACCATTTCCACTCTAACTTCTATAATTTATAATATTTATATATATTAATAAATTACATATGGTATGTATATATTTTATAACTATACAAATCATCCAAGTATTAATATACTTTTGTATCTTATATTAACACATGGAGATCTAATTCACTTATGTTACCCTTAATATAGTGTTTTGCAGCATCAAATATATTTATTTACCAATTCTCAAATTGATGAGCATTCAGGTTGTCTAGTTTTTAACTCTATGTAATCATGTAATACACTCCTATCTATATTTCTTTGCTTGCATGAAATTGTTCCTTTAGAAAGAGTATTGATAGACAAGGGTACAATATCATCAACTTAATAGTGGTTGTCAAATTGTTTTTAGTGTGATGGAACTGATTTATATTTCCACGAGCAGTACATGGATGTTTCGTTTTTCTCCACATTCTTACAAACACTTGTTTTAATCAGACTTTGAGGTGTTTTTGCTTATTGAAGGGGATACAATGGTCCTTGTCTTTGTTATTTATTAGTGCATGGCAAATTTCCCTAAAAGGTAGTGGCTTAAAACAGTAAGATTGGTATCTTATGATTTCTGTGAATCATGAATGCAGACTTGTCTGAGCATCTCTGCCTCAAGTTCTTTCACAGGTGACAAGTGAGTATTGGTGAGGGTTGTGTTTTTATATGAAGGCTTCACTGGGCAAGGTTGACTTTCTAACCTTACTCACATGTCTATTAGCAGACTTCAGTTCTTTATATGCTGTTATACCGAGGATCGGGCACAATGGTCTATCTTCATCGGCTGTTGGATAGAGACCCTCAGTTTTTTTACATGTGCCTTTAGATAGGCCAGCTGACAATATGGAAACTACTTTCACTCAAAGCAAGCAGGAGATTTAGAGAACATAAGCATGAAGGAAATCTATCTTTTTGTAACTTGCTCAGAAATAGACATTTCATCCCTTCTGCATGTTTTACAAATTAGTAGTAAGTCCCTAGGTCCAGCTCACACTTAAGGGGAGAGGATTAGACAAGGGCATGAGCACCAGGAAGCAACAAATGTCCTTGAAGGTCACCTTAGAGCCTGCCTATCACAGTATTTCATGTTGTCATTTTCCTGAATATTAGTTGGATACTTTTTCATATGTTTTTGGACATTGTCTTCTATTTTGTGAAATGTTTCTATTTTTCTTATTTTTCAATCTGGTTATATGTTTGTTTGCTTTTCTCTTAATATGTAGATACTATGTGTACATTCTGAATACTAATCTTAGTGAAGTTCAAGAACTGGAGCCCATTTACTCTTCAGACTGCTTTAATTTGATATCCTTTCCCACCCATTTCCCCAACCTCCATTACCAAAATGACTCTTATAGGGTCATCATTGATTTTCATATTGTTAAATTTGATAGATGCGTTTCAGCTCCCATCTTAATTGACTTGTTGGCAGTATTCAATGCAGATGAGTAGTTTCGTTCATTCATCTTAAAAATAGCTTTTGAATCTCACCTTTATGTCAGGTATACTATTTATTCTCGACTTTCACGACATTATTGTATATTAGTTTTTCATCTTCCACTATGGCTGATATTTGTCAGACTCTTTTGCCAGTTTTCCTAACACTACTTGACCTCAAAATGTTTGAATTTATTGGTATTATTCCTGACTTCTCTCCCTAGTGATCTTATTCAGCCCTATAGATTTACATTTATCATTATGCCAACAATCCTCAAGTTTATATCTTAAGAACCAGACTGCCAATCTCCTACCTAATGTATTCACTTGAATTGCTCACAGCCCTCTCAAACTTAATAGGCCTAAGTTTGAGATTTTGATTATCCCTATTTCTTGCTTGTGTGGTAAATTTCACTCACTTGGTGATACCAGAGAACCAGAAATTCTAATACCTCCTTGTCTCAACTACCACCTCAAATCTGTGCACCCAGACCTCGAATCTCTGCAGCTTTCCACTTAGCCAAGCAACTTTCCTTTCTCCCCCAGCCTTGAGCAGGTCTCCTACATTCATTTTGTTTATGTTGCCAAACTTTGTCAACATAAAATTCATAGCAGGCTTTATAATTAAAAATAATGGCATAATATCCTGGTAATAACTTTCTAGAAGATTTCTATCTATCTGTTGCTATCGGTCTTACTTGCTATCAAGTAAGACTCTTAAGTTCTCAGTGAGAGACCTCAATGATAGACATTGAACATAGTGGTTAACTAGCTTTCCTGTCATTTTAATCCTCAGTTTCTCCTCACTCTGTTGCTTAAATCATTGTTTCTTTTTTTTTTAAAGTATAGTTGATTTACAATATTTTGTTTCAGATGTGCAACCTAGTAATTCCTAATATTTTTATGAACTATACTCCACACACATTTTTATTATAAAGCATTGACTATATTTCCTATGCTGTTTATTACATCTTTGTAACTTATTTTATACATCTAGTTCTTTGTTCCTCTTAATCCTCTTCACCTATTTCACTCCTTCCTACACCCTCCCCCCCAATAACTGTTAGTTTTCTACTGGGCTATGGTACATCACTGCAGTCCATAGGCTCCGTAGGGTAGCAAAGAGTCAGACATGACTGAAGTGACTTAGCACACATGCACTGTAAATGCAAGTCTGTTTCTTTTATTATCATTATTCCTTTGTTTTATTTTTTAGGTTCCACATACAAATGAAAACAACAGTATTTGTCTGTCTTTCTCTGTCTGACTGATTCTACTAAGCATCATACCCTCCAAATATATCCATGTTGTGGCAAATGGACAAAATTTCATTCTTTTTTAAAGAATAAATACATTTCATTATGTAACATCTTGTTATCACTTTATCAGTTCATGAATACTCAAGTTTCTTCCTTATCTTGGCTATTATAAATAATACTACTATGAATATTGGGCTGCATACAAATATGTTGTCAAATAGTGTTTTTGTTTTCTTCTGAAATATGCAGGATCATGAGGTAATATTGCTGGATCATAAGGTAGTTCTTTTCATGTGTGTTTGTTTTTTTGAGGAAACTCCATACTTTTCACAGTGACTGTATAAATTTATATTTCCACTAACATGGCAGGAAGGCCTCCTTTTCTCTACATTCTCACTTATTATTTTTGTCTTTTTGATGATAGCTGTTTTGATAGGTATGAGGTGATACCTCATTGTGGTTTTGATTTTCATTTCCCTGATGAGCATCTCTTCATGTTCTCTTTTTCTGTCAAATTCCAAAGTACTTTTTTCAGGCACAAAATTTTGAACTCACAGTTTTTTATGCGTGAAGAAATTTTCTCTCACTTTGACTACCTAACTTGTACTCATTCTTCAGATTTCAGTTGAAATGTTACTTCTTTGAAAAATTCTTCCTTGCCCTCCAGCGTAGATTAAATATTCTAGTATCTATTTCATGGCATAAATTTTTCTTTATAACCTTAGCCACAATTGTAATTTCCCAGTGATTAAACTGTTGTTGTTTGTAATTAAAGTCAGCTTCATTCATGGGCAATGGTTATATAAAAGTTGCACATATCTGTAGTAGTTTCACACCTCTAGATTCTAGAATATTTCTTGTCCCAGAGTTGGCACTTAATAATATTTGTTCAATGAATTGCTGAATCTACTGTTAGTTCTAGCTCCAGAGGAGCTTTTAATAACATTGGTACAAAATTAGAGAAATACAAAATTGAAAAGTAAAATGTGAGCCATGATCCATCAAGAATACTTGGAGGGAGAGTTTCATAACCTAGCTAGCAATTCATTTCCTCATTATTAAATGAAGGCTTTAACCTAGATGTAGTCTAAGATAATTTGTACCTCTAAAATTAAAAATTCTAGCTGCTGGCTCAGGAAAAAAGAGAAATCAGTGTGCTCCCATGTAGTCAAGGAGAAATTCCTTAAGAAATTTTTAATAATAAAAGCTATATAGGATGGGAAGGAAATAGATATCAACATAGCTTTTCTGAGAGAGTGAGATGGATCAACTGCCTGAAGTAAATCACTATTTTGAGTTTTATTGGGATATATTATCTTCATGGAGCCATTCTCTAAGGTATCTAAAAATGATGACAAAGGTTTGGAATTTGAGTAGCCACAAGACATTATGGGATTTTAAATAGGTACAACATATTGCATTATTTAAAAAATAATTTCTATTTAATAAATGTGTATTGACTTTTTGTTATGTGTGGGGAACTTCTGAGCACCAGGGTAACAAACATGACTCAGATATGGGTCTGTTCTCTATGTACCTCAAAATAGTTGGTTGACAATCTTAAAGATGAATAATACTAGATCACAAAAAAGAAGTTATAAAAAGATATAACTGAAATATTAACTGTAATATGTTCATAAGTATTTCATAACAAAATAGTGTTGTATGATGGAAATGTCATGTTTTATATCTACATTCGTTGAAGAAGCAAGACCACTTCTATGAATCCAGCCATTTTGGCAAGATGTAAGTGTAAATTTAAGATTACTTACAACTGGGTAACTTTATCTCTTCACATCACCTCTTCAAGCCTGTGTCTTTATGTGTAAAAAATCATAACAATAAAAGTATTGAAAGTATAAATGTTACAAATGTTGGAAAATAGATTAACAAATGAATGAAATCTGAGTATGCAATTATAGTGAATCAGTGAGGAAATGATGCAAAATTTAAAAACAAATGTATGGACTACTGCCTCTCCATTTTGAAAAAAAATAGATCTCTAACTTCTGCTAAGACAAATATATATAATAAATTTAAAATAGTTAAAAGCTAGTATTTGAGTATTTAATCTGTATCATGCCTTTTTATGCTCATTATGTGTATTAACTTGTGTGATATTTGAAAAATCCCAGCAAGATACATACCATCATTAGCTCAATATTAAACACAAGGAACTGATACACTAACAGTTTAAGTAATTTGCTCAGGGTAACCCATCTCATTATGATTTGAACTCAAGGGCTCTGGAACACGAATGTGACTTTTTTCATTTTTATGTCTTTATTTGAAGTACAGTTGAATTACAATGTTGTGTTAATTACTGTTGTACAGCAAAAGTGACTCAGTTATACATTCTTTTTCATATTTTCCATTATGATTTATCACCAGATGTTGAATATAGTCCTCTGTGCTATATAGCTATTTTGTTGTTTATCCATTCTATATATGCCTGTTTAATCTGCTAATCCCAAACTCCCAATCCACCCCTCTCCCACTACCCTCCTTGGCACTCATCAGGTTATTCTCTGTATTTCTGCTTCATAGATAGGTTCATCTGTATCATATTTTAGATTCCACGTATAAGGGATATCAAATGGTATTTGTCTTTCTCTTTCTGATTTACTTCACTTAGTATGATAATCTCAAATTGTAACCATGTTGCCACAAATGGCATTATTTTGTTCTTTCTTATGGCTGAATGGTAGTCCATTGTATTTATGTACCACATCTTCTTTATTCATTCATCTGTCAGTGGACACTTAGTTTGTTTCCATGTTGGCTATCGTCAACAGTACTTGGCTATTGTGAACATAGGGGTGTGTGTGTCTCTTTGAATTATAGTTTTGTTTGGATATATGCCCAGTGTGGGATTGCTGGATCATCTGGTAGCTCTATTTTAAGTTTTCCGAGAAAAGTCCATGCTGTCTTCCATGGTGGCTACACCAACTTACATTCCCATCAACAGTATGGGAGGGTTCCCTTTTCTTCACACCCTCTCCAGCATTATTATCTGTAGGCTTTTTAATGATGACCATTCTGACAGACATGGGGTGGTACCTCATTGTAGTTTTGATTTGCGTTTTGCTAATAATTAGCCATGTTGAGCATCTCTTCATGTAAGACCTAAATAGACATTTAGGTCTTCCGTCCTTTTTTCAATTGAGTTTTTTGTTGTTGTTGTTGAGTTGTATGACTTGTTTATATATTTTGGAAATTAAGCCCTTGTCTGTCATGTCCTGCGATATTTTCTCCCATTCTGTAGGTTGTGTTTTTGTTTATGGTTTTCTTTGCTGTGCAAATGCTTGTCAAGTTTGATTAGGTTCCATTTGTTTATTTTTGTTTATATTGCCTTAGGAGACTGACTTAAGAAAATATTGGTGCAGCTTATTTACATGACTTAATACTCTGCTCTGTACCTTCTATAAACATTGAATTAAAAGTCTAAATGTTGGATTAAAGGTATATCATCAGAGACAGCCTATGAAATTTGTTTTTATACCTTTATGGATAAAAATCTCCTTAAAGCACATCAAAACCAAAAATGTGATTTCAGAAAAAGTTCAAAATTACTTTATTGTGAATGATACTTAAAATAAAATGGAAATGTTTGAAGTGCATAAAGTATGCATTGTGTTAATATATGAAGAGTTTCCACAAATCAATAAAAGCACAAATTTGAATAAGAAAAATAGTAAAAGGGCAAAAAATAGCAATTAATAGAAAAAAAAAAAAAGGTACCAAAACATTTTCAAATGCATGCTCAAGTTCAAAAGTGAATGAAATTGCAAATCAAAACAGATGTACATTGACAATACAACATGTTAGCAGTGTACAGTGTTATTGAAGGCACTAATGTACATTACTGGTGTGTTAATAAACAACTCCATGCTTTCAGGAGGATAATTTCTAGTATCTAACAAAATGTTGAATGTGTATGTCCTTTGATAAAGTATTTTCTGGAAATCTACCTAGTATAGTTTAGTGGTTAAGGAGTTTGGTTCCGTAAAACACTGGATTTCAGTTTCTTGCTGTTGACTTAAAAAATGTATAATGTGAGAGTTGCCAGCTTGTTTTATTTGAGGCAGTATGAGGACTAGAGCCTGGAAGACAGCACCGCAGATAGCGCTGAGAAACTGTTTCAAAGAAGAAGGGGGAAAGGACAGTATGTATGTGATTTTGGTAAAGGGGGAGTACATGCTCGGCATATATTTTTTGGTAGAAAGCTTCTGCTGGTCTTGTGAGTCTTCTGTTGGTCACGAGAGACAATCACCATCATGAAGGATTTTAGTGCTTTTCTCGGTGTAAGGAGATATAAGAATTGGGCTTATAAAATCAGCTTTTGAGAGTATCCAACTATCTGAAGACCTTTCCTACAAGTTTCCCCAGAGCACAGAGTGCTTCATTTCTGGTCTCCACCCTGAGTTCCTTTCAGGGGGTACTGAGGTCAGCAGTTGCAGCAGCACATGATTTAATCCTTGTAGAAGTAGATGGTAAGCACTCATGGCAAGTGCCAGTTTGGGGTTGACATTGCTATACCATTATTATACATGTGTCCTTGAAGAAATTCCTCACTTTCAGAAGCCTCACAATACTCATTTGAAAATGAGATAACAGTAGCAAAATTGCCTCACAGGGTTGTTCCGTAGATTAAATGAAATCATGCATGTAAAGCAATTAACATATTTCAGGAGTTAATAAATGTTAAATATTATTATTATTATAGATTATGTGTCAAGTGTCAGAAAAACATGACATTTCCCCCATTGTGGGTAATACTGTGAAATATGACTGGGTAGTAGTGTGTGGTAGAGACTTGGATATGTTACTATCAATAAGGAGGGTGGAATTTAAACACTCAATGGTTTAGATGGTAACCTGAGTGAGATGTGTCCAGTGGACTGATGAATGCTTCTGCCAATAGATGCATCCAGGTTAACATTTTTATCAGAGTTAGAGTTATCAGAGATGCAATTCCTAAATTTGCAGACCTCAGAAGTACATAAGTTGAATTGTGTAGATGATGTAATTAAGATTTGAAGTGATTTAAGGAAAATCTAAGGCACTGTGTTAGAATCAACAAGTTCCTATTTAACAGAAATGTAAATTAAAGTTCAAATGTCAGTTGCACACTTATAGCAGTTTGTATGACAATTAATATGTGTATTTGTGTGTGTGTGTGTATAAAGTATGGTCCACAAATACTGATGGAAATGCTAAAAAATACTCTCACATTATTTTACCAGCTTGCCATTTTTTCAGTGTTGGGGTTATTGTATCCTATTTTGGGCACCACATTTTAAGAGAAACATCAACATATTGAAATATGTCCAGAGCTCACGTGAAAATGTTACATATTTGAGGTGAAGGAGCTAGGAATGTTTTCCCTGGTGAAAGGGAAATAGATGAGAGATGTGAAAGGTCTGTTTAAACATCTGAAGGGTTTTCTTGCAGAATAAGGAACAGAATTAAGATACCTAGTTTAGAGCACAGCTGAAAGCCGAGGAAAGGTGAAATTCATTTTAGAACAGACTTTCTCACAATTAGGTATGTTCAACATTTCAGTAGTTTTTTTTTTTTTTTTTTTTGGTAGTAAAATTCTCATAATTGGAAGCACTTAAGTAGACAGTAGGAAGACTAACCTTTAGGGTTGTGAAAGAGGATTTGTTTATAGGAAGAAGCTGGATTAAGTATTTCTAAAATATTTCTAAGATTTATTTTTATAAAAGGAACACAGTAAAGTGAAAAGAATACTTATTTTGAGGGCAGAAAACTTCCAGGTCAATCTTACTCTACCGTCGCCCAAGTTTTAAGGGAATTTAACTTACAGGAATGTGCATAATTGTTTTTAGGGTAGGAGAAAGTCAGTTAATGATACCCAAAAGGGGACTTTTATCATAACTCCACAAAACCAGGTTTTCAGTAGAGTGATATATTGGGATTCCTCTCAACTCAAGTGAAAAAGGGAATTTGAGATAGGAATCCTTCATGATATACGTAACTTCTTCTATTCTTGTATCTCAGGCTATAGTATTTATAAATCGTATTCACTTCCCATCAGCTATGCCTTATTCTGTAGTTCTTTAATTATATCATAGAGGCAAAGTCTTTGTGGTTCAACCTACTTTCATTTGTTTTCTGTCCTATTTTTATGCATGTGACTCTAGTTAATACACTTGTTAGGCTTTTCTCTATAGAATACTTTGCTGACTCTGTGATTCAGGAAAAATAGAATTGATATACTTAACTGTCTATGTTTTTACAAACCAGATTGCCTGAATCTTGGTAGAGAAAACTTTTCATGAGACCGAGACTTTAGTATTTCAGTACTTCAAGCGCAAATGATTTTTTTTCTGTTTGATTTAATAAACTTTTCCAGGAAAGAGCTCAGTGGACTAGAAATAACATTATGGAACAGGTGACATTTGAACCCTAAGCACCTCCAAGCATCTCATGATGACCTCCCTTCCCTTTGTGGACACTCTGTCCACAAACCTTTCATATCATCATGCTCTCCCACTGTGTCAGAAATGTGCCTGAGTGGTTATAGTGATGAGTGAGATTTTTTTTTTTCCCCCAAGTGAAGCTGTCTCTTCCTTCAAAGAAAGCTTATTTACTATGTCTGGTTTTACATGGTAGAGGCTGCTTCAGACACTGAAACACATGGAGTCTGAAAATTGAGAGTTGATAATATATTCTTGATATTTGTTGAAAGCCCTTTTGTCACCTTCCAGACAAGATTAGGTTCAAGTTCATTATATGCTGCCCCCCTATGCTTTTAGTTTTTTTAACACTTAGTCACAACTAGATTTCATTAGCTGTTTATCAGTATAATTTTTTATTACACTGATAAATACTCATCTCTGAAAAGAATGAGTTTTCCATGGTGGCAGACGCTGTGTCTATCTGGTTCAGTGCTACACTTCCAACCTGTACCCAGTGCCTGGAACACAAGAGACACAGGAAATTCTTGATGATTATTTACAGAATAAACAGAATTTTGTTTGTGAAAAGCAAATTGTTGGTTGGCTGAGAAAGGACTTGAATATTTAATAATAACATTCACTCATGTATATGTATGCATATACTATATATAATATTACCTTTTATATATATTGGGCTTCCCAGGTTGCACTAGTAGTAAAGAACCTGTCTGTCAACTCAGGAAACATTAGAGACATGGGTTTAATCTGCGGGTTGGGAATATCCCCTGGAGGAAGGCATGGAAACCCACTCCAGTATTCTTGCCTGGAGCATCTCATGGACAGAGTAGCCTGGTGGGATACAGTCCACAGGGTTGCAGAGTCATATACAACTAAAATGACTTTGCATGCACAAATTATATATATATATATATATATGAATATCACATTTCATGCCAGGTAATGTGCTAGATACTAGGAATACAAAATTAAGTCTTTGTTTTCATCTACTCAGAATGATGGCTTAATATCCAGTTTTGTATCAGAAAAAAATCCTAGAAGAGCTCTGTGGTGTTTTGATGTGAATTAGTTTTTAATTATGTAACACCTTTATTATTTATTTTTATAACACCTTTATTATAACACCTTTTTTATGAAATGCCTTATTGTTCTTTCTCTACCCACCACACTTTCAGGCCCTTCCCTATCTGCATGTTTTACTGACAGGTAGAAATAAATCCTAGGAGTCTTGTCTTGAATAAAACTTACTTGAGGCTTAACATATTTCAGTGTTCCTCAGTGGGATCCCTTTGACACCACCCTCTGTAGGATTTTGCCTGAGAGTCATTCTTGCTTGACCTGCTTCCCTTCCTCACTCAGCCTCCTCCTCTTCCTTATCAGTCTCCCAATGGATCATTTCCTCAATCTAATACTTGTACATAAATCCTAACCTTGTGATCAGCTTCTGCTGAACCTGAAGAATTTTTTCCCTCCTATTTGCTATGGTTTGATTGTCTTATACTCAATTCTTCTCAATAATAATTATGAAGAAAAGCATTATCTCTCAAGGGTTATTTTAATTCAAGAACTAGATGTTTCTTCAAAATCCTTACCATATTAATTGTTAAATAATCCTTTTATACCCTGAGTATTTCTAGATGACACTAGTCTTTGCAAAATTAGCAGAAAAGAATCTATCAAAATTCATCTCAAATGAAGAGGTCTCAATCATTACTGGGAACAAAGGCTCGACTAACCACAGCACAGGATAACATTGCACATTGGTTTTTAACCTAAGTGAAATATCTTTTAACAGTCCAGTTCTGAATATGTTTGAACAGTGATGATGTTGAAGTATGAGATTATAACATTCTAGATAGTCCCAGCAATAGTTTTAAGCAGATTCCAGCAAGTATGTGTATTTATGACAATAAGAAGTAATTCACTGGGATGCAATTTTTTGAGAAATTTCATACCTAATTTCATTTCAGAACTAAATGCCAAAATTCCAAGGTAAGAGATTAATTTTGTATTTCAGTATGCAGGCAAGGTGTACTTTAATTAGAAGAAAATATTTGTTTCCATGTGTCTACAGAAGGCTTTGCTTTTTAACCAGGGGAGTCCTCCTCTTCATTCAAAAGGTAAAAGGCATATTAGCTTCATACTGTTAGAAGAGATATTTAAAGGGCTACTTATAATCTATCATCCCTGGCCCCTCCCAGTCACCTTACTCTTCTCTCTGCCCCCAGCCTAGGTCAAGTGAAAATAATCTGAAGCCTTTGGCATATAAAGTTTTAGAAAATTCCTTCTGTTATCCACCTACCTAATCTTTTGCTTTATAGGGAACTTGTGTAATATTAAAAATCAAGTGTTTTGTTTTCTCACAAAAAAATCTTCTGTTCATTTGTTTACTGATTCAATAACAAATATTCTGTGAATACCTACTATGTTCCTTGGACTGTGCTAGGTAGTGATGAATTAGATACAGTATCTGTTCTCAAGGAGCTCAATTTTTTAAATTTATTTTTTAATTGAAGGATAATTGCTTTACAATATTGTGTTTGTTTCTGCCATACATCAACATGAATTAGTCATAGGTGCACATGTCCCCTCCCTCTCCATCCCTCCCACCTCCCACTCCTCTAGGTTGTTACAGAACCCTGGTTTAAGTTATCTGAGTCATACCGTAAATTCCCATTGGCTATCTATTTTACATATAGAAGTATATATGTTACCATGCTACTCTCAAGGAGCTCAAGTTTGAATGAAGAGGTTAACAGGTCTAAATGCCATACCAAGATTAAAGCAGAAAGTATGAAGATGTATGCAGACCACAGATCTTTTTAAATGTATCCATTAAAAGCCATTATATTGAGCTTTTTTAACTTTGCTTATTAATGTTAATAAAAGAATTGCAATGAAAACATTGCACTTTTTATAGCCCCAGATAAAAGTGTAGGAAATACATTATGGAAATAGCACTCCTAAAACAATTTCCCTTCTTTCATCTGGAAATTAGATCTCAGTCCTTATTGTGAAGTCTAGCCTGATTGTCACTGTAAAAATGGGTAATTACAATAAAATGGAGCATATATCACAGTGGTGGGAGGATTAGAGGGCACTGAAGACTAAAAGATGGCAAAGCAATTTCTCTGCCTAGGGACCAGCTTCCTAGGGGAGGGACTTGATCTGGGATTTGTTCAAGCTCTCTGCCTCTGGGGGCTTGATTCAGGGTGTGCATGTAACATCGTCTTAGGTTAGAAGATGGAGGAAGAATATTTCAACAGTAATGGAGGGTACAGAGAGAAGGGAAAGAAAGGGTGTCTATATTCAGAAATGGTGAAGCATCAAAGGCTGGAGTTTCAGAGTGTAGCTAAGTGACCCATTCTGTAAGTGACATGAACTTCTCTGTCTGATTTATTGGAAATGGGTGCCATGCTTCATAGCCATCATTTCAACCACATTCTGTGCTAGGTTGTTAATATACATCATCTCTAATACCATAAACACTTCAATATATTTTTTGTTTCCACCTTAATTTATATAAGGCAATGAAACACAGAGAGGTTATTTTCATCCATCCAGTGTCCCTTCATTCAGCAAATACTTGCTGGATGACTCATGTGCAGGTACTACACGCTGATGCAAAAAGAATGAAAAGACCAAGGGTATTTTCTATCATCATAGTGCTTATACTCTAGAGCAATAAACCCTTATATTAGAAAAGTAATTCACTAATGTGTGATACGTGTGAAGAGGTAGAGATGACTACAGGTAGAAAAAGAAGGATCCAGAAGGAGGTAAAACTAAGGTTGAACATGTTTATCAGGTTGAAAGCCTGTTCTTTTTGTAATTCTGTGCCACCTCAATTCCCACAGGCATGTTTTTACAAATAGGGGAGGGGAACCTCTCCTTTGGAGACCCAGGAGCATCTTTAGGTGGTTCAGAAAACTACATATCTTTCTAATAAGTATGTATTCAGTTTACATTCTGTTTTTGTCAAGTGATTTTTCCCCATTTATGGCAATGATATAACATTTCTTTAAAAGTACAGATGTTTGAGCAAATATAGTGATCTGATTTTAAAAAGCATAGCAAATAATAATACAAGTGTGTGCATGGATGTAACAGAATTAATTGATATATAAAAATTTTTGTAGTTGTCCCAGTTCTGCAGATGCTTTAGTTTGTTATCATTCTGATTTTTGCTTGTTGCTGATTGTTAAGATGGGTCCTTTAGTATTGACCCACTAAGCATTTGGTAAGTACAGTATGGTAGTTCATTAAAATGTAAATTAGGTTAAGTGCTTAGGAAACATACAGAGGAATATGTAAATAATGAAGAACAATGAGAAGCAGGCTCTTTCCCTCAGGAACTTTGCTTCTCTAATAGTTTGAACCTTATCCATAGTCATGAATCTAGCTAGAAAACACTCTCAGTAAAAAATCTTGAAATAAAGCAAATGAGCTGAGGCCAGCAGTGTGAGACTTCAAATGGCATCGAAGGATGAGAAAGCCATCAGGGAATGCTATTGTATTTAATGAAGGAACTGTACCAGGGTTAAATGGTTTTGGTATTTGCCCCTAATTGGATCATCTGGCACATTTATGTGTTCCTCCTAGAGTTTGTCTTCCTGGAGATGTACAAGTTAGGGCTAGATCTGTTCAAGAGACAGAAAACTGACTATGGCTAGCCTAAGCAAAACAATAGTTTTTCCCATTCATTTGACAAAAAATATCTCTAGGAAGGTCTTATTGGGTCACACACTCATATCTGGACCATCTCCTGAGACTAAGAATTGTTTTGTCTTAGGATGTATCACCTATGGAATAGGCATGTAGGAAGGCAATATAGAAGGCTATGGAGGAGTTGTATTGGCAGAAGAAGTTATTGTGAGAACACAATATGTAAAGTAACTGCAAAGGGTGGAACAGCAGGGAAATCATAGAGTTTGCTGCCATGAGATAAAACTTTTAATTTTGTGGACTTGTGTTATAGACAAATCCCCATCCTTCTCCTCACCTTGGTCTTCCCAAGTTATTCAGGATAACACTGTGTCCAACAAGGAACTGTACCAGGCTGCTGCTGCTGCTGCTTCCCACAGTAGCGTATGTCGACAAATGTCCCTCTAAGATGACTGGGTCTTTCTTTCTGTGCAGTCCTTACAAGGAGACCAGCCTAGATTTTTCATATTATGGCTGGATTCTAAGAGGCAAGCTCCAGTGCACATTGATTTATCAATTGTTTATATCACATATGCTGCTGGCACAAGGGCTAAAACAGACTATATGCCAAGCCCAGAATCAGTATAGGCAGAGACTCCACTAAAGTGACAGTCCCAGGAAGCGTGATTCACTGGGAGCCAACCAGCGTCAGTCTTTTCTACCTGGTTAGCATACTTTCAAAGCTTTTTCCGATCTGGCCTCAGATGTGTGCATGAATGTGTGCTAAGTTGCTCAGTCATGTCCAACTCTTTGTGACCCCATGGACTGTAGCCCACCGAGGCTCTGTCCATAGGATTCTCCAAGTAAGAATACTGGAGTAGATTGCCATGCCCTCCTCTAGGGGATCTTACCAACCCAGGGACTGAACCCATGTCCCTTAAGTCTCCTGCATTGGCAGGAGGGTTCTTTACCCCTGGTACCACCTGGGAAGTCCCCGGCCTCAGATAAATAGTCCTCATTTCATTTATGTTTCATCCTACCACGCATCCCTATCTAAGGAACTCTTATTTGAGCAAAATCCCTGAGTATGTCTTGCATTTTCTTACATTTATGCCTTTCCTCATTCTTTATTTAAATTTCTTCCCTTCTTGCTTTTCTGCCACAAGTCATGCCTGCCAATCATAAAAATTCTTGAAAATAACACTTCATATGATCCCTCCTCTCTGAGGCCTTCTCTGGCTCTCCATGTAGACTTGATTCTACCAACATGTAACCCCTCACAGCTAGCAGGGCAATTTTTACCTTATGGGACCAGTTTTTATACCTTGTGAAAATAATTGAAGGTAGTTAACTTTGTCTTGATCAAAACTGTACATGTTCAAAACCTAAAATGATATCATATGTTTTAAGAGACCTTGAACTCCAGCAGTGATCACAACCCGGAAGTCCAATAGCAGCCTGGCACTGATAATCTCTAAGACAATATAAGAAAAAATCCAATTTCTCTTGCAGAATAATTTCTAATTACGTAGAATTTTTTTAAAGACTGTGTAATGCATGGTGGTGTCAGAGGGTAAAATTGAGCTTTATTTCAAATTGCAGGAAACAGAGATGAAGCCAAATGCTCTGCACATAAAATAGGATGGGATTATGAGCTTATTCAAGCTGGGAGAAGGTTTTATCTGTGATAATGCCTTAGTGCTGAGAAAAATAGAAATGGTTTTTTGTTAAGTAGTATGGACATTGAGAAAGCATGGTTTTTATAAACCTGAAGTGCTTCTTTTTATATTAAGTATGAGCAGATAGCTTCAACTCTGCAAGTATTATTAAGCACTTTCTATTAAATGTGTGGCAATGAGGCAGTGCCTAGAGAAAAAAAAATGTACTTATATGCTCACAAACATACTCACACAAATCTAAAGGTATCTCTGTATCCTGAAGAAGTTTATTTGGGAGAGAAATGCTATAAACATAACAGATAAAACATAAGACAAAGATGACCAGCTACAGTTGAAGAGAGCGGGAAGTTCTGAGAGCAACAGGAGGAAATTCCAGAGCACAATTTGTTAATGGTTATCATTCCAAACATCATCCTTTAAAGGATGAAACTTACTGTAAAATAAGTACAAAATTTTGACTAAACAATAACTTTAAATCAGATCTCTTGCATGACCAGCTGTCACATAGAAAATAGTCTAAAGACATGTATGGCCTGGATAAAATTTTTATTAGCTTGTTAACATATAAAAACTAGGAGATTTCAGATAAAAATGTGGACTTCTGAGTTATAAAGTATCAGAAATTTGGCAACACAGGATCTACAATCTTATGCGATGATCAGTTTGAGCTGTATGTTAGCTTCTTTGTAGGCAGGGCAGGCCCATCCCAGCCCCCTTTTCCACCACACATTCTGGGCCCTTACAAGGGTCTCATTTTATGTTGTGTATTTAGCTCTTGTAAGCAGAGGGAGTTAGCAAACTCTGAAATGCTTAAATTCTGTTATGAAAACTAATTCATGTGGGGTTCATGATATTAACATATTCTCTATACCCTTGTAGCATTCTCAGATGTAGTTCTCTTACCAGTTAACTATTATTGCCTCCAAAGTTATATGTCCAGATTATCAGAATTTACAGCTAGGAAGCTATTTGTTGATCTTGCTGATTTCGCTCCCCCCCCCCCCCCCCGCCACCGCCCCCATGAAATGAAATGACTTCTTTAACCAGCTGTCTTGGGTATGAATTTAAAAATAAAATTATACCAGAGAAAGTAAATTAGTGTTTTTGCAAAAATATTTTTGTTTGTTGTACTGTTATAAAGCAGTTGCTAGAATCTTCTGATCCGTAGTCAGACGCGTTATCCATTGCGCCACTGGCATATCAATGTATAACAAAACCCACTGAAATGTTGTGAAGTAATTAGCCTCCAACTAATAAAAAAATAAATAAATAAATAAAATAGCATATGAAAAAAAAAGCAGTTTCTAGACACATTTGTGGATGACTGAATATTCTAGAACATTGTTAATGGTTAGAACTGAGGTAGAAGGTAACATGGAATATGTTAACATACAACATGTGAAATACTAATTTGAATAAAGGAGGATGCTTTGGTTAGTAAGACTATTTCAAAAAGACAGTACATTGTTACATGGAAAGTTACAGTGTTTTTAATGCTACAGATTGATCAGTTGCCAATATTAACATAAGCATGTAATGCACTGATAATTTCAAAATTCAGCAAAAATACCACCACTTTTGTAGAGCCTCTGGTGGTACAAAGTTGGATTCAAACATGTCTTAAAATGCATCCCTTGTTTCTGCTCAGATTAATTAGTAATAAATTACTGAAAAGAGAGATGTGTAATTGAAGCAACGATGACAGGCTTTTACTAACAATAGTGTGAATAACTCAGCACCTCTTGCATCTGGTTAATTTGAATTGTAATGGATCATCATACCTATAGAATATAATTCATTTGATGGCAGTTGCTATCCATAATAGGAACTTTTTATGAAAATTGGATATTTGAGTTAAACTACATTCAAAGCCAAGAATAAAATTTATTTGATCCATAAGACAGACTTCATCAAGAATTAAACGTTCAGTCATTAGAAAATGGTTTATGAATAAATTTTCAAAACTGAATTTATTAGACATGGCATAACTTTCTTTTGGTCATTTACTACATTCTGATTTCTAGAATGTGAGAGATAGTTTGTATTAATTACATACAATGTATGCTTCCTTTTGGTTAAGTAGATCTATCCTAATAATTTGAGCTCTCAAAAACCTTCCTTCTAAAATCAGATATATAAAAATTTTGCTTTATAAGATATCTTTGAAGCAGAAATCTTATATAAAGCATACTAGTTTCAACATTCAGAAAACTAAGAACATGGCATCCGGTCCCATCACTCATGGCAAATAGTTGGGGAAACAATGGAAACAGTGTCTGACTTTATTTTTGTGGGCTCCAAAATCACTGCAGATAGTCACTGCAGCCATGAAATTAAAAGACACTCCTTAGAAGGAAAGTTATGGCCAACCTAGACAGCATATTAAAAAGCAGAGACATTACTTTGCCAACAAAGGTTCATCTAGTCAAGGCTATGGTTTTTCCAGTAGTCATGTATGGATGTGAGAGTTGGACTATAAAGAAAGCTGAGAACTGAAGAATTGTGCTTTTGAACTGTGGTGTTGGAGAAGACTCTTGAGAGTCCCTTGGACTGCAAGGAGATCCAACCAGTCCATCCTCAAGGAAATCAGTCCTGAATATTCATTGGAAGGACTGATGTTGAAGGTGAAATTCCAATACTTTGGCCACCTGATGCGAAGAGCTGACTCATTTGAAAAGACCCTGATGCTGGGAAAGATTGAGGGCAGGAGGAGAAGGGGACGACAGAGGATGAGATGCTTGGATGGCATCACTGACTCAGTGGGCATGAGTTTGGGTAAACTCCAGAAGTTGGTGATGGACAGGGAGGCCTGGAATACTGTGGTCCATGGGGTCACAAAGAGTCAGACATGACTGAGCAACTGACCTGAACAGAATTTGCTATTCCAAATGCAGTAGAAATCCTAATTTGGCATTATGATTTGTAATTTTTATATAAATTGGTTTTCTCCCACATTGTAGCACATTATCTTTGTGTTGAATTTATATTCTAAGTCCCCCTTATATTCCCACACGCTTGTACAGATTTTTTAAAATGCATTTATTTTTAATTGGCAAGTAATTGCTTTACAATATTGTGTTGGTTTCTGGCATACATCAGTATGAATCTATCATAGGTATACATATATCCTCTCACTCTTGAACCTCCCTCCCACCTCCCAACCCATCCCACCCTTCTAGGTTGTCACAGAGCACCAGTTTGAGGCCCCTGCATCATACAACAAATGCATTTACATTATATATCTAATACTGGATCTATGAGTATGGAGCACACAGTAGATACTCAAAAAGGGTTTGTCAAAATTTGATGACTGTGTGATACATATTTTACGTACATACATGGATTTTGCAAAATTCTCAGTTCATATAAACTTTACTCCCTTAGATTATCAATGCAATATGAACACTTTTGAAATGTCATTTAAAAGTAAACATTAATATTTAAACCTGGTACATTAAACAATTGCACTGCTTAGCATACAGTTCAATTGGGTAATTACCGAGGATAAAACTATCCTTTAATTTGCAACATTTAAGTCAATAATAGATATGGAAAGAAAGTGCTCTTTAAAATGTATTGTTAATTTCCAATATCATAGCCTGATGTTCAAATTTCAGTATTGAGATACATGTGTTTAAACGAATAATAATTTCAGTGAGATTACAATACTTGTAGACAGTGGATCAGAGATAGAAGAAACATTTATATCTAACGTTTTATGGAGGATCCCTTCATATTGGGAAATCATGTGATACTTCAATGTCTTCCAGAAGAACCTATGATAGGAAAGATGGTTGTATTTGATTGCTATTATTTGTATAACATCAACATATTACAGGTAAAACAGTTGTTTAATTTTAAAGAAGGCAACATCATGTTTGTTGAAGAATATGGCTTCTGAAGCTAGAAGACCTGACTTCAGCTTCCGACTCAGCTTTGTGCCAGCGGGGCAGCTTTGACAAGGCACGTCACCACTCTGTGCCTCAGTTTCTACATTTACTAAATAGGTACAAAAATTATACCTAATTCGTGAGTTTCCCATCATAATGAAATGACTCAATATATACAAAATGCTTGCTTACAATAGCAGTTGGTCCTTAGAAAGTCATGTGTTTCATCGAAAATGAGTCGTCTTTGTGGTTGCATTAATATATTTTAAAAGACCCATTTCATCCTCAGAACTATACATTCGTGTGCATAGTAGCTTAGAATTGTATTTCCTACTAGGCAAAGTAATAGTTGAAGTCTAAGAACAAGTAAGTGTGTGACCTTGAACAAACCATTTAACAGTCCTGAGCTGCATTTTCTCAAACAATATATTGACATCATTGGTCTACGTGATTTCTAAAGAATCTTCCATCTTAAGAGGAAAAGTCCGATTCTATCGATTCATTCTGCTACATTTAAGCAGAATATTCTACATTAATAGTAGACCAATAACAAGTAATTCATTGTGGTCTTTGATAAATAGCAGATGACCCAAACTATGATAGAAATGCATCCCTGCATTCATCTTTATTTTCTTACATTGCTACTTGAACGTACAGTCACATATCAGCTGAATTAATTAGATATAAACCTGGGCCCAACCATGTGTTTATTTGAATAGTCTTTGCAGTTTTGTGCAAATCAGAAGCTTTCAGCCTAGTCTAGTAGCGTCAGTGAGGGCTCTATAAAACTCAAATATACATTTGCCTTAGCTATAAATACAACTCTCCTTCCTTATCATTCCACCAACATGTATATATAACATACTGCTACTGCTGCTGCTGCTAAGTCACTTCAGTCGTGTCTAACTCTGTGCGACCCCATCCCTGGGCTTCTCTAGGCTAGAACACTGGAGTGGGTTGCCATTTCCTTTTCCAATGCATAAAAGTGAAAGTGAAGTCGCTCAGCCACATCTGACTCTCCGCGACCCCGTGGACTGCAGCCTACCAGGCTCCTCCGTCCGTGGGATTTTCCAGGCAAGCGTACTGGAGTGGGGTGCCATTGCCTTCTCCGATATATAACATATGTATGTATTTGGCTATCATTTTTAAAGATAACTTTACATTCAGGCTTTTTATACCAAAAGAAAAAAACATAAAAAAAAAATAAAACCAGATTTTCAAAAGATATAATGTTCTAAAAGAACATATCTTTTAGATATGAAAATCTGGTTTTATTTTTTATGTTTTTTTCTTTTGGTATAAAAAGCCTGAATGTAAAGTTATCTTTAAAAATGATGGTTAAACAGATAATATTTAGGTGACTTCTTAAAGGTTATAAGTCAGTTTTACTGAATATGCTATAAATCAAGTCCCCTTCCCCCTCCAGTTTATTAACACACAGGGTTTGGAGTTTGAGTTATTACTGTTGGCTATTAGTAAAGCAGGCTTTAGAGCATTTCTCATATATATTTCACAAAACTATTCTAGGTTATCTCCAGTTTAGCCTCTGTACTGATAAATTACAAAAACTACAAAACAGTAACATTATTAGTATTGAAGGTATTCCTAGTATATAACCATCTTATTTCGTTCTTACTACTATAACACCAAGATTTTATATCATTAATATAAATTGAAGATTGAAAGAGAAGCTTGATTAAAGTTTTTCTAAGATACACACTTAGCATTTCTTTGCAATTCTCTTTAAGAACAGGGGTACAGAATTGAGGTAGTCTTCTGTCTTTAAAACAGGATTGTAAAGATGAGATAAATATGTACCCTAGAGTTGTGACACTTAAAACTTTCAAATTGGGATATACTTTGGTCCAGAGCGGTGCTGACAAGAACTTCCCTCTTCTTAGTGAACTGAGAGAACTAGATGCAGTTGCTCTAGCCAGTTCTATGCTCTAAGTCAGGCCTGGGGAAAAAATGCAAGTGAGTTAGAAGAGCAAGCAGATGGGAAGGGGGAGCACATGTGACAGATGAAGGAAGGTTTCTCAGGATCACTAGACCCCTCCAGCCCCTGAATCTGTTCCGCAGGCTGAGGAGCACACCTGTTTCCTGGCTCCTTCCAATACATTTCCACTTTAGCTTAAGGCAGCTTAAATAAGGTTTCAGTTACCTTGCAACCAAAGGAACCCTGACTTAGGTCACATTTGCTGACATACTTCTCTTTTGAGAGTTTAGTGACTCTCTAGCCTACCTAGATTTTCAGCTTCATGTAAAACTGTTTAGAGGGTCTGATTTATATATTCTATTAAAAATACATGATTAGTTTAAAAAAATTCATGTAATATTTTGGCTTATCTACCTTTTCCCCTTTGCAGTTTAGGGACTATTTCTAACTTACTGGATCCTCCCTGTCCTGCCTAAAATAATCACAGATTTCTACATTTATTTCTAAAATAAACTACAGATTTTAGTTTATTTCTAAAATAAACTACAGATTTCTGTAGTTGAAAACTTCAAATTTTCAGCAGTGTTTCAGACCCCTCCAGAGAATTTTGATGTATGTACATTCCACCAGGCTTAGACTATGTTTATGAAGGAGTCACAAGGAACATTCAGCTTTCAAAAACAACTCTGTAATTCTTACACATTTAAGGAATACATGAAACCTTAGCTGTAGCAAAGATTCTTCTGAAAAAGTTTTATGGAAAGTAGCTTTAAAAGTTTTATAAACCACAAGTTCTGTAAATTTCAGTTTGGTCCTTTATTGGATTCTCAGGCTTCATTTATTGATGGTTGACTTAAAACCTCCGTCAAATACATTAGTATCTTAAGGTAACTTAGCCTCAACCATCTGAGTCTGATTCACTGCCACAGAATCAAGATCGCCTAATGCCATGAAAACTCTCCCTGGCATATGTTAAACTTCATTCAAATTCACAGTGTAACCTCAGTGGCTCATTCCTTTGCAAAGCCTGTATACTAGAATATGTAAGTGGAGCTTCCAGAGTTTAACTAAGGATTGATATGTCTGACTGGATCTGTAGATATTATAGGACATGCATTTACAGCATTCTGCTGATGCCAAGAGCACTCTGCCTGTGTTAGGAGCAGAATTCATATTAGAAGTTGCCTCTTTCATTTCTGTGACACGTACTGATGCAATCTCTCTGGTCTGGGCTTTTTCTTGGGCCATTATAAATCGTCAATTTGGTTCCGTCTCTTATGCCTATTGGAGGGCTTCATCATGACTCTACACATGGTGATCTTGCAACATACTTGCTAATAAATCCTCTAAATTACAGCATCCAGTAAATGACACAGCTCTGAAATAACAGCAGCAAGGTCCTCACCAAGCTGTGGATTCAATTGGTAAAGTTTAAGTATCAGAACATTAACTAACAGTGCTGTTTGGTGTGGACTTTCAGTAACCTACAGATTTATCAAATGCCTACGTTTCCGTGAGGCAAGGATATTGAGAGATCGTGTAATAACACTGTACAATTCTGTTTTCATTATATAAATATAATATTAAAAACTAAAATAGAGTGACAACAGCCTTTAAAGGCATTTTGTGTGCAGTGTCCCTTAGCATATTTAGGAAGTAGAGTAAATCAACTGTAAAGGAACATATGCCAAAAGACAGCCATTCTTTTCTTGATTTGTATTTGATTACAGAGTAGGTGGAAGCTGTGAAGTGTTATGAAATAGTAGCAAAGAGGTGGATTGGGGGTTGGAGGGTTTGAATTCTATCTGATCTTTTTTTCTCTTAATTTAAACCAGATATCTTAATTCAAAAGAAAAGAGCTTGATGGTTTTTAAGGTTCTTTCCATTCTAACAGCCTGTGAATAGAAAAAAGTTAATGGCTTTATGATTACCATTATCCTCCCTATGCTCTGCATGTCTTGTTTTAGTCTGGTGCCTACTCATCAGTATGACTGAGCTGCAATAGTGCTTGTCCATCAAATGCCACTAATAAGAAATCAAGGAAACAAATGTGTCTCTGGGTTTATCCATAGTCTGTCTTGAAATCCATTTATTCAATCACATACAACACAATTCTAATAAGTCATATTATCAAAACAAAGCCTAGGGTAAATAACTACTTTCTCTGTTTGTATTTCTTTCTTACAATTAGTGGGACTTTATGTATGTATTTCTCAAAGAAATCACTTCCGAGTGGATTCTGTCTTTCCTGGAACCAAATTCCTGTTTTAATATTTCTCTGAAGAAATGGAATAGAAGGTCTCAATGGAAACACATAAAAGAAAATTCTACAAGGAGACAGTAGTCAAGAGCTTATAATGTCACTATCATACTAAATAGGGCTTAAATTGAATAGGTGGAGAGATGACTTCTTGGGACTCATATTTGGTAAAATTGAGGGAAGTTGTATGTTATGATCTGATCTACATATATTTAGTATATAATGGAAGGAAAACCTGCCCTCAAATAGAAATGGGAGCAGAAATCATTTTAATACTGTTACTTTAAACTAGTGCATACACATTACATATTTTTAAAAAATATCAGCTATAGCATTGATTTTAAAACAGGGAACATTTTCTTTTTGCAATAGGGTTATCCATTTTAGATGCTCTAAAATATTTTAAGTGTCATTTGCTTAAAGTAGCATTTTATCATGTCACTTTTCCATGGCATATCTATTGTGAAAAATTATATAGACCTATAATGCAAGGTAGGGCTTCCCAGGGGGCTCAGCAGTAAAGAATCTGCCTGCCACTAAAAAGACATGAGTTCAATCCTTGAGTTGGGAAGATGCCTTAAAGGAGAAAATGACAACCTGCTCCAGTATTCTTGCTTGGGAAATCCCATGGACAGAGGAGCCTGATGGGCTGCAGTCCACGCAGTCACAAAAAGACATGACTGAGCACGCACGCACATCACGTTATAATATAAGTTAATTCTCAGTTGAATACTTTAGTTATAATAATAATAATATTTAGCAAGTATAATTTAGAACACCCAGTTAAATTTGAATTTCAGATATATCATTTTAGTGTAAGGATCACTCATGAAATATTTTTGATATTCTTATACTAAAAATCCATTGTTTATCTGGGATTCAAATTTTACTAGATGTTCTGTATTATATCTGGCAACTCTTTTTATGTGTTAAGAGATATTTTACTTTTTCATTGTACATTTATGTGTGCGTAAAAAATTCTGGAAAATTACTCACTAGCTTTGACACTGTAATTACAGTAAACATACAGTTGAGTACTTTGAAATGTAAGAAATTACAAGAACAAAGATACTTTGTTTTTGAGAAGGGAACTTGTTGAAAATAATGCTCTGCAAGGCTGAGCCATTTCAACTTCTCCATAGTAAAATCTAGCATGGTAATATTTGAGCAATTAATATTATTTAAAAGTATATTCAATGCATGCTGGAAGTACCTAGCTCTTAAAGGATTTTCAGACTAATGATGGCAGGGATAGGCATCTTCATAACTAAAATTTGGGTGAATGATGTTTACATCAGACCTTCTCTATACTATAATTTAAAATAGAAAGTACCGAGAGATAATCAGAGAAATTAGAAACTAATCAGAAAATAGAACAAATCTGAAAAACATTAACAGTTGTTTCTTAATGTGGTTTTGGAATGTGTTCTTTTGCAAACTGACTCTCTAGATGGTTTTCTTCACTGTAGTATGCTTCCCATAACTTCAGTAGTGTTTTTGAATATGGTCTAACATCAAATGTTCTTTGAGTATTATGTTATTAATTTCTAAATTAGATGAATTGGAAGGAATAATGCAATAGAAATATGCTTTTCTTGTTCTCAGCCTTGCCACTTTTCCACCCTCATCCTTGTTATGCATGGCAACCATAGTAGTGTTTGAAACACCAAAATGTGATATTTTTGTATTTCAAAATCCCACTTAAAATTCCCTCAAAGCTTTCACTTGTTTTTAGGATAAAATCCAAAGGTCTAACCTAACTTGAATCAATTGCTCTACCTGTCTCTCTAGACTCCCTACCTGCATATCTTCTGTTCCTCACTATGCTCTACTCATACTTGGCAACTCTGGAGATGAGAAACTCAGCAGGAAGCAGACTAAATTGTATCAACTTCCCCTATACTTTTTAGGTCCTTTATGGAATCTTCCTTTGGAGCTAGTAGTAGGAGAAGTCAGATTTATGGCCACAGGTAATGGGACAGGGATCTAGCTAAGAAGATACATGAAAATGCATCTTGCTCTAGCCTTTACCCTGACAGTGTATCTTGGGCATTGACCTTTATTCTTGAATGCAATTACTGCAATCCTCAGTTCCAAAGTTTTTATGTTAAATTGGTTCTCGAATTATCATTTTACTACTTATTTTGGTATTCTTTATCTTAGATTGTTTTTATCTCAAATTATCTGGTCAACTATCTGGTAAATGCTATGTTAGGCAACACAGAATCTTCCTCACATGCAGTCTTCCCTAAAACCAATTTTGAACCTGGTCTAGGCAAGTGGTTCTCAAATAAATGCATATATCAGAAACAAATGCATCAGAAATAGATGAATGGTGTGTTAAAACACAGATGGCCAGACCCCTGCCCCAGAAATTCTAATTTCATAGGTCTGTCTGGATTAGAATCTGAGGATTTGTATCTCTCACAAAATCCCAGGTGATGCTAATGTGGCTGGTAGGGGATCCTCATTGCTCTAAGCAAATTCAAAACCAAGAAGTAAAGTGTGAAGTGGCAAGCTATCTTGTTATGTAAAACTCATTCACCAAGCTCAATTTTCCTTCGTTAGATACCTAAATCCCATTCAGAGAAATACCTAAGTAGTATTAATCCTCTCTTTACCTGAAACTGTCTCTTTAAGGCCATTTCTCCTTTCTGTTTTCATAACCAGCTCTTTGAAACATATATAAATATGTCTATAAATGTTCTCTATATTTTCAACCTTCTACCTTGTCAGCATATTTTTAATCCTAAATGACATCCTTATGTAGTACAGGGCAAGAAAAGCAAAATAATTTCTTCTGCTGCCCCACCCTCAGCAGTCCCCTTCAGATTACTCCCAACCACCCACCACCAAGGTCTGCCTTTCTGCTCCCCAGTTCCTATTTGTACCCAAGATAACTCTGTAAATGCAGCTATAAATTCAGTTTGGAAGACTGTAAATGACCTGCCATTTAAGTTATAAATTGACGTAGGAAGGTGTCCCAGTTGGATACAATCCCTTCTGGAGGAATAAGTTAGAATTTTAGTCTGTCCTGGCTTCTCTATTAATTAATCACATCTGGAACCTTCATCTGCCTACAACTAAGTTCTTTTGCTGTTCCTAATTCTCTGGTGGTTTGATTTTCTTTGTCAAGGACTCAAAAAAAATTTGAATGATTAAATGCTGCTAGCATAATTGGGTAGAGCAGGGAAACAGCTACAGGAATCTAGTACCTGCCTCAAATCAGGCATGACCAGAATAGATCCAAAGAGACAGCACATCTAGGGAGAGAGTACCTGAAGGCTTTGGCAATGTTAGCTGTCTCTAAAGGCCTCTCCCCCAGTCAGCTCCTACTTCCAAATCAATCTCTATCAAATCTACCTGCTCATTCCTAACATCTGGCTGAGAACATGCATTCATTCTTTCACCTGACAAAAATTTATTGAACACATGCTATGTGCTTCACACTGTACTAGGGCCTTGTGATAGCAACTCGATATGAGCTTAGACCTCAAGAAATTCCCAGAATGCAATGGGAAGCAAATATATATGCTATGATAGAACTTTGAACAAGCTATTAATAGTTTAGGAATACAAAGGAGAGAATAATTCAGTTTTCTTAGAAAGGGGAGGGAAGTCAGGAAAGGGTTGAAGAGATGATACTTATACTGTAACTTGACAGATAGCCTGCTTTTGGTAGAGGGGTGGGAAGGAGGGGTTATTATAAACAACACTGTAAACAAGGTTAGACTTTTGTATTCCTTTTCCCTTAATAGTTGGGCAATAGTTTGAGATATTATGAGATTATTGGACTCAATGTCACATACTTAATTAGCGGTAGAGTTCCCTGGTTGCCTAGCAGGTAAATAATCCACCTGCAGTACAGGAGACACAGGTTCAATCCCTGGGTCAGGAAGATCCCCTGGAGAAGGGAATGGCTACCCACTTCAGTGTTCTTGCCTGGAGAATTCCATGGACAGAGGAGCCTGGCAGGCTACTGTCCCTGGGGTCGCAAAGAGTTGGACACAACTGAGCAACTAACACACTTCAGTCAAGAACTCAGGCATTTTCACTGGAGGTCCAGTCTCTTTATACCATTTCTAGTTGGATGTTTCCACTTAGCACAAAACTCAAGATGATCCTGGTTAATTTTGAACTTGCTGGCTGCACAGTTCTTTCCTGAATTTATGATTAGTCTCTCTTAAAAATCTTCATAGTGAAAGATTACATAAGAGGTATCTAAGGATAGTCTGCCAGAATTTCGCACATCTTTATATTTAGGCATTTATTATTTATTTAATTTAAAATTTATATTTCATGTAGGGGAAAAACTATATTTTTCCCTTTGCTACTTAAACCTGCCTGTATTTATTTCCCAAGGTCTTATTTGCTATTCCAAATAATAACCTGATATTATTTTAGTATTTACATTAAAATTTTGATCACTTCATTGGGGAAAAAATCAAACTTTTTCTCTGGGCAAAAATTCCAACTTCTAAAAATGAGTAATCAGTAAAGATTACCATTAAGGTACTATTCCTTGCTGTTTAACAAAATAGAAGGAGGTTGTTTCTGTTTTCAGACTCTCTGAACTTTTCTGGCAAATGTAGTTACCATGAATTTGTAGATTTATTTACAAGTGAACAGAATAATAACAGTAGTGTAAATAAAGAGCTTAGAAGGTAGACATTGAGGTTCATAGAGTTTATGCTATATTAGCATAAATGACCAAACGTGTCTATTCTCAGTCATAATAATCAAGTTTTGTAAAAATCATCTAAAGTTTACAAACAAATTTACTAGGGAAACACTATTTGCTCTTAGGGACTATGGAAGCAACTTCCCAAAATTCAGTGACTTATAAGGATTCTTCTGGTGTGACATGCTTTATATCTACTTCATAGCTACATCCTAAGGAACACTTGGCTTCCTACGAAGCTTAGGGACAGAGAAGAGAGAACTGAAAGTTTCTTTGGATTTTTTTAAAAGCTAGCTTGCCCACTAGATTTGACTAGAATGTGGTATTATGAATCTAACCTTGTTTCAGAGGAAGGGCAAAGAGAAAAAGATGAACTTACAGCATGTGGCTCAGCTGGTGAAGAATCCACCTGCAATGCGGGAGACCTGGGTTTGATCCCTGGGTTGGGAAGATACGCTGGAGAAGGGAAAGGCTACCCACTCCAGTATTCTGGCCTGGAAAATTCCATGGACTGTATACTCTATGGGGTCGCAAAGAGTCGGACACAACTGGGCGACTTTCACTTTCAGCTAAAATCTAATTTGACAATGACACAAAATCAGTATTCTCATATTCACTTCTACCTGGGCCCTTCCCCCCAGATCTGCAGCTGTCTGCATTGTTACCTGAATGTCATATCTCTCTGAAGGTGTAACAAGGTAAGAAAGAAAGTGAAGATGTTCAGTTATGTCCGACTCTTTTTGACCCCATGGACTGTAGCCATCAGGCTCCTTAGTCCATGAAATTTTCCAGGCAAGAGTACTGGAGTGAGGTGCCATTTCCTTCTCCAGGGAATCTTCCCGACCCAGGGATCAAACCTGGGTCTCTTGCATTGCAGGCAGAAGCTTTACCGTCTGAGCCACCAGGGAAGCCCTAACAACAAGGTGGAAGAGAAGAAATAGGAAGAAGAGGAGGGAAGATGACAAGAGGAAGAAGCAGGGAGGGAGGAGGCCAAGGGAAAGAGAAACAGCTATGTTAAAATCAGAATCCTCCTTGCTTTTTGCCTTGTCACTGACTGTTACTAGCCTGACAAAGGTGATTCTTTGTCACATCCCTGGCCTGACTCTAGCCTTGCTGCCTGGTCATCCACTCAGTAGTACCTAATGGGCTTAATATTCTTATGGAGAGGTTCTTATACCTTAAGGATTGAACAAATCAACCCTTAAAGACTTGTTCACATATCCCTGACTGTGAAGTCTCCCCTGAATATTAGAGCTGCCTGGGAACTACATCTCCTACTCTCTTGATTATGTGATTTTCAGTTCAGTTCAGTCGCTCAGTCGTGTCTGACTCTTTGCAGCCCCATGGACTGCAGCAAGCCAGGCCTCCCTGTCCATCACCAATTCCCGGAGCTTACTCAAACTCGTGTCCATTTAGTCGGTGATTCCATCCAACCATCTCATCCTCTGTCGTCCCCTTCTCCTCCCACCTTCAATCTTTCCCAGCATCAGGGTCTTTTCAAATGAGTCAGTTCATAGCATCAGGTGGCCAAAGTATTGGAGTTTCACCTTTAGCCTCAGTCCTTCCAATGAATATTCAGGACTGAGCTCCTTTAGGATGGACTGGTGGATCTCCTTGCAGTCCAAGGGACTCTCAAGAGTCTTCTCCAGCACCACAGTTCAGAAGCATCAATTCTTCAGCACTCATCTTTCTTTATAGTCCAACTCTCACATCCATTCATGACTACTGGAAAAACCATAGCTTTTACTAGATGGACCTTTATGTGAGTTTAGAATTACTATTTTGTTTACTCCTCACATTTCCATGAGTTCTCTTCATAATTGAATTATAAGCTTCTTAGTGAGTTGTAACTTATTCTTCTTACTGCTATATTCACAATGTTCTTGGCATATAGAAAGAAGATGTTTACGAAGGATTAAGTGACTTAATCTGCTGTTTTATAAAATCTTTGTCTTCCTGTCACTTAGACCAACTTTGTGTCTAGAACAGGACTTCAATAAGTATTTGTAGATTGACCAGTTCTCCTTTTAAATGCTGCAAAATGAAACAGTACTCATGGCAGGGATGTAGAAGTTGGCTCTTAAATACATTTTATAATAGCAATTAAGAAAATAAATTATAAATAGCTATTCCATTGTGTGTGTGTGTTACTCAGTTGTGTCCAACTGTGATGCCATGGACTATAACCTGCCAGGCTCCTCTGTCCATGGAATTCTCCAGGCAAGAATACTGAAGTGGGGAGCCATTCCTTTCTCTAGGAGATCTTATTACCGCAGGGACTGAACCCAAGTCTCCCACATTTCAGCCAGATTCTTTACCATCTGAGTCACCAGGGATGCGCCCATTCCATTGTATGGTTTGATATTCAAATACGTACACAAACATTTTCCTTGCAAACATGGAATTTTTCCTACAGTTTGGCAAAAATGAATATAAAAGCTAAGATGCGGCAAGTCCTTGGACAATTTACCCTGATTTTCTGTTCTAATTATATGCAAACATTAATTAGAAGAAAAAATCAGGGGAATTTTATCTGACAGTATTGATGTTTAGAGAATTGTGCAAAATCAGCATAAACACATCTTAAATCAGAATATATTGCATGAAGTATGTAAAATGCTATCAGAAATTCTTCATGTTTAAATGAAGCTGTCAGAAATGCTTCATGTGTAAATCCTGGGAAGGTTGGAGCACTTATAAAAATTTGTAAGAATAATCACAGGGAAAATTTTTGGCATGAATTTCTGAATATTTTTTCCTTACCAAAATGTGCTAAATCTTACCAAATATGAATACCAAACAATAATATATTAAAATATTGAATGTAACATTTTCCCCAACAATTTTAACTAGATATTGCAGAAAAAATTATTGAGAGAGGAAAATAATGATTAAATGGGAGAAAAGACAAAGATTTTAGAGTTGATAGACCTATATTGTAGATCTGGAGATACATATGTATATTTCTCCCAAAGTAAACATTATGGAGGCTCTACCATGTGCAGAGTGCCATGAATTTTCCTGGGAACATATTTATTCTTCTAAGCCTATTCTAATCCTGGAAAGTCCTGTGAGGTAGCTGCTGTCGTTCTCCTATTGTACACAATGAATCTGTGAACCAAAAGTTAGGCATTTCCCTCCATCTCATAAAACTAATATGTGTTGAAGTCAGGGTCACTGCAATATCTTCTTTATAGTACTAACTCCACCACATCAAAAATACCTCCTGATAACACCTGTAGATAACAAGTATGAATTCCATGTCTAATGTACTCTTTTTTGATTCTTTATAGCTCAATTTTCTACCTCGCTACTTTTGTGGGATAAAATATCAGTAACTTCTCTTTCTCCAGTATAGTAATTTGCAGTAATTTCCAGCAGCTTGCACATATGTGTATAAAGATAGAGACCTAGATGAAAGAATGACCAAGTTACGGTATAGAGGTAACTTTTCTCACAAACCTACATTTTTGAAAATGTTTTAAAATAGAATTTCCATATTCATTTCTAACTTTAAAAAAGAGTACAGAGTGCTATCTCATTATCTCAACCATTTGTGCTCCCCAGTTTATTGAGATATGAATGGAATATCCTTTACTGCTCAATTCTTTTCCCTTAGCCAACCCATAAGATGCGTCCTGGTGAAATACAATTTCCTGAAGTCTGCAGACTGCAGAAGGCAGTTCCGTTACCTTAATTGTTGCATTGCCTGTAAATTAAAGTAATTTAAAGAGGACCAGCCTTCCAGTCGTGCCATGCAGAGCAACACATCAGTGATATTGCAGATACAGCACAAAAAATGCGGCCGACATTCTGAGGAGAGGGATACTTTTGCTCAACAAATTAATAAGTCTCAGATATCTACATTTTAAATTCCCATATATTTCAGATCAACAAGTTTTTCTCCTTCGCAGGATTTTTTCATCACATTTTCCATGTCTTTTTAATAATTTGACCCTTACATCTGTCTTTTGACTGTGAGATTACCATTGTTATCGCCTCATCCTTTAATTGTATTAGCGATCAGTGCTTTTAATGCATGTTTTATTTAGGCTTTATTTGGCTTGAACTGAAGTTGACTCAGTTGGGTTTTAAACAAACAAACAAACACTTGCTTCAAAATGAACCTTGTCATTTTAATCTACAAGAGCTGTTTTAGCTGTTTTGTAGTTGGTGCCACTAAACCTTATTTTGTGTTCCAAGGGGCTATGCTGGTCCCTCCCACATGAGGTATCAGCAATGACATTCTGGCCCTCATTCTTAATTTTTCCTTCAAGCTATTCTCATGCTATCTCGCTTTTTCTTTATAGCCTCCCTGATTCCTCCTTTATAAAATAAATAGTTCACCCAAGAAAGGACGCATCTCCAAATGATTTAAGAAAGTCTATATATTCTGTCCAGATGCTTCTTTTAGGATTGCAGTCATTTACTTATGTGGAACATTGTACGTAGGTAATCAGAAAAGTATTCTCCCTTTCCTAGGTGTTTTACTGTTTTCTGTTAGTTTGTACACTCAAGTTCATATGATTGGAAATTTTGGAGAGAGAAGTGAATTATCTAAAGTCATACAACAAATCCAGCCATGACTTTTATATCTTTTCTCTTTTTGTTCTTCATAATGTCATTTTATGGAGGAGCTTCCATGGAAGATAGTTATAACCAACTGCTTGCGATTGAATATTAGAATTATAGCATTGCATTTAAAAGAGTTTAAAGTGAGTTTTAAAGTGTTTGGGGAGCATCCCTAATTCAAAGTCAGCGTAATTATGTTTTAAAATAGATTCTATAGTCCACTAATCTAAAATACAAACCACAAACCTATAAAAAAAATAAAATGAATATTGAGTATAGTATTTAAGTTTTTAGTTTATAACTGCATGTTTATTTTTATAATTTTTTTTATCAAGTTGTGTATATCATTGTTGGAGATGTAATGTTGTAGACTCCAATGAATGGTATCTGAATGCATATTTTAAAAAATGAGATGCACTAGATCTCACTAAAATACGTTTGAAGATACAATTATTATTGCTGGCACTTTAAATAAATGGAATTTAAATTATTGCAAAGGACTCTAATTTTCTCAATAGAGGGGAAGAAAAGATAATTGAAAGTTAATGTATAATAGAAAATATACTTCACACAATGTGTTTATAGCTATTGCTTGCTTCAGTGGGTATTTAGTAAACTAACTTCAGCTTTCTTTTTAACAAACAATTTAACAAACATTTATTGGACATACACTATTATGTGCTAGGCCCTGAGGATAAAGAGGCAAATAAGCTTATTTGCTGTACTTTGAACAGCTTATTCCAATACAAATGCTTTGTTTAAAGAATAAGAATGAGATGTGTGAAAAATAACGTTGGAACACCAGTGAAATACAGGGATTCATTCTGATTGTATTAGCAGTAGCTTGAGGTATGTGAGGAGAAAAAATAGAGAAAAAGACGCCATATGATCAAAGCTGAAGTTTGAGCACAAAGAACAAGCCTAATAAAATGGAAAGAAAATTAGATTAAGATACCCTAAAGCCAGTGCAAGAGACATGTGTTCAATCCCTGGTGGGAGGATGCCGCCGAATGGAAACAACCCACTCCAATCTCTCCTCTGGAGAATCCCATGGACAGAAGAGCCTAGTGGGCTACATACAGCTCATGGGGTTGCAAAGAGTCAGATATGACTTAGTGACTGAGTATTCACCCTAAAGCCTAGATGAATCCATCTTTTACACATAGTATTAACTCTTTTGCAGAATAAAAACAAAGTATATGTTCTGCATACTCAAAGTCATAAAAATTATCTTGGTACAGGTTGTAGATATCTGCAGATCTTGGATGGATATATCTGTAGTTATTGTTATCTTTAGCAAATTGTTAGGGGGTCAAATGAATACTTAAAGAAGCTTGACTCTTCCTTCAGCAAAAGGGAATGTGGAGACCAAAGCATGGGCTTCTCTTTGTCTTTCTGTTCTTAGTTATCGATGCTGTTTAAGTCCAAGTGAATGATTAGTGATTACAATTATTTGCTTATCATTCACTTCGATTCAAGTTTCTGTTGCTGAATCATCACTGAAAACATGAATCCTTGAGTTTTCAGGGTTGGGAACCACCATTGTATTTTCTTTTCTTTGCATGCATCTGCCCTGTGAGCTTACAAGGCAAGTCTTAAATATAAGCTGTGTAGTATGTAATGAAATGAAGTAGGGGGACTTTGCAAAACACGTTATTTTAAAAAAACCAAAAACAAAAACAGTTACCTGTTAAGTACTTTATTATTTGTATATTTCGATCTTTTCGATAACAGTGAAAAGGAAGAGGAAAATGATGTGTTCTCTAACAATTCTGAAAGGAACCTTTAGTTAGAGATCAAATGAAGATAACAGAAGAATTAAGAATGACAAGTCCACACAATTAATTGAAATAAAGTAAGAGTGTGTATATATAGATATATATATATAAACTTTTATATCTATATATAATATCTATTATATATATATATAACTAAGGCTTCTCTGGTGGCTTAGATAGTAAAGAATCTACCTGCAATGTGGGAGACCCGGGTTCAGTCCCTGGGTTTGGGAAGATTCCCTGGAGGAGAGCACAGAAACCCACTCCAGTATTCTTGCCTGGAGAATCCCTATGAACAGAAGAGCCTTGGATATGACTGAGCAACACAGCACACCATACACAAACAAGCAAAGATAAATGCAAGCGATAAGAGACTTAGGTAACTGTACAGGAGGATTCTGATAAAAGGAATCACATTGCTTGCTAGTGCTTACTCATGAGCCCAGGAACAAGCCCTCTCTCCCAGTTTGCATACTGCTGTCTTTCTTTGTGTGACCTTTGTCTCTAGTGTGCTACCTGAAGTTCTATTTTGTTGTGATCTAAACTGACCATGACTTGCCCTTCACACCTGCAAACAGAAGTTATGACACCATGCCATTTATGAGTGTCACCATAAGCATGAACCTGGTATGAGAATCCTATTGATTTCTGTTTGCATTTAAAGACCATTGTTTGGTAAGCACCAAAGATATCAGTGAACATCAGACCTTGCACAGTGATGTAGGGCCGTGAAAAGCAGTAGCAGATACCTGCCGAACAGGAATGAAGTGGGAATGTGTTCACCAAACGATCAGTCCTTAAGCTCATGTCCTTCATTTTCAAAATGTAGAGACCATGATCTGCTCAGACCCAGTTAAATATCTCCATGTTCGAGTCACAGTAGATACTTTGCTGGCTCAGCTTTACCCACCCTGGTTTCTTCCCCATAATAATATATATGCTCCAAATATGTCATCTTAATTGTTGTATCCTTTTTCTTTCCCCAAAGAACTAGTATCTCATAGTGGCTTACATAATTTTATTTAAGAAATGTGTGCATTTCTTGATCCTCTGGTTGCTTTAGCTTTACTCTCAAACTTCTAGCATACAGATATTATTTCTAATTCCTTTCATGAGTTTTTTATTTCTCCATTAGTCTGTCAGTCATGCTTCAATACTGCGTTGCTTCTGCTTTATCAGTATCATGCATTTTCAGTCATTGTATCCATCTTTGCCTTAAAAACTACAATTTTGCATGAATGTATTCACTGGGTGAAAATCCCTAACAGTACAGAACTATACAAAACAAAATACTCTCATCTCCCTTCATTTTTCTCCCTATTCTTCACTCCCCCTCCCAGAAATAACCATTTTCAACTGTTTGGAATATGTATTTTCAGGCTTCTTTCTGTGTGTTTATATATATATATATACACATATGTATGTGATATGGAATAGATGTGGATATGTTAATTTACATAAATATATGTATTATTTCATGATGTACTTTATTAATTTAGTCATATGCCTGATAGGGGATTATATGATAATATATAAATTTCTTCCTTACTTTTTTTAAATCTCAAAATATTTCATAATAGAGCTAAAACACGCATTTTTTTAAACCACTTTCCTGTTGTAGGATCTTTAGTCAAGTTCACTTTATTTTCTTCCATTCACATGGTAATGAACATTCTTGTCAGCATATGTTGATATTCTTATGACAACTTCTCCAGATTAAATCCCTATAATTGAAATTCTTGTGTTCAAAACAAAATTCTACAATTCTAACTTTGATAGACACTGCCATATGGCATTGAAATAGACTTTACCAATTGACACACCAACTGTAGGTTTTAACATTTGATATTATTAATCTTAATTAATCTAAGGTTTTGTAAACCTTATAACCACATTTATATCTGGTTATTTTTAATTTATATTTTCCTTATTGTTCCTGAGGTTGAGTTCTTTTCATTTGTTTTTGTACATATAATTTTTTATGTTAGAAATTCCCTGATTACATGCCCATGCTTTTTTGGATTTTTTTTTTTTTTTTACTAATTCAATAAAACTGTTTAGATATTCCAAATATGAATAATTTTTATATACCACTAACTTAGTGATGACTCCCAATGTTAAGCAGTATATATTTATTGCTTATTTTTATATATTTTTTACACAAATAGATGTTAAACTCCATTAGTTCATGGTCCTTGTTTTATATCTTTTCTAACATACTCAGTACTCAACATGACATAATAAAAAGTCACTCAATATTGATTGTCCATTGATAATGGAGGCTTCAGTGGTAAATTTAAGACAAGGGTTAGCAGAAATATGCTGGCAATTCAATGCCAGGAATGACACAGTCAACTCTGGGTGAGCTGTGCATGGAGTCCTGAAAATCCTGAAAGTATAAAACCAGAGGATAGAAAAGGGCTTTTATTTATTTATTTATTTATTTTCTACATGTATTCCCTATCCCGATCCCCCCTCCCACCTCCCTCTCTATCCGATTCCTCTGGGTCTTCCCAGTGCACCAGGCCCGAGCACTTGTCTCATGCATCCCACCTGGGCTGGTGATCTGTTTCACCATAGATAATATACATGTTTTGATGCTGTTCTCTCGAAACATCCTACCCTCGCCTTCTCCCAGAGTCCAAAAGTCTGTTCTGTACATCTGTGTCTCTTTTTCTGTTTTGCATATAGGGTTATCATTACCATCTTTCTAAATTCCATATATATGTGTTAGTATACTGTAATGGTCTTTATCTTTCTGGCTTACTTCACTCTGTATAATGGGCTCCAGTTTCATCCATCTCATTAGAACTGATTCAAATGAATTCTTTTTAATGGCTGAGTAATATTCCATGGTGTATATGTACCACAGCTTCCTTATCCATTCATCTGCTGATGGGCATCTAGGTTGCTTCCATGTCCTGGCTATTATAAACAGTGCTGCGATGAACATTGGGGTGCACGTGTCTCTTTCAGATCTGGTTTCCTCAGTGTGTATGCCCAGGAGTGGGATTGCTGGGTCATATGGCAGTTCTATTTCCAGTTTACCATTACACGCCAGTCAGGATGGCTGCTATCCAAAAGTCTACAAGCAATAAATGCTGGAGAGGGTGTGGAGAAAAGGGAACCCTCTTACACTGTTGGTGGGAATGCAAACTAGTACAGCCATTATGGAGAACAGTGTGGAGATTTCTTAAAAAACAGAAAAGGGCTTTTATACCCAGAGACACAAGCACTTCTTTTGATCTGTTGATAGTTTACCTAAGAGTTAACTATACTAGTCAAACAGTGTATTTATCTTCACTCATCTGTCTAGCTATTTACATGATAATCCACATGGAAAGGCAGCTTACACCAAAATATTTTTCAAAGGCTTCTGTCAGGAAGTCATGTCCTAAGTGTTATTCCATAAGGCTGCCTGCAAAAGCCAACTGAAACATTTGTACATGTTTCATTTGTCAAATCACTCATTTTGCTTAGTTTTTATTTTTAAATCAACTTTTATTTAATAAAGCTTCTTCCACATACATATTTATAAGTACATACAATTATGCAGATTTTGCATATAGATATAAATATTTTAAAGTGAACAGAGTACCAGTTCTCTCAGGAAGAAAGAATATATCTTAACATTCAAGTGAAATGTAGCAACCCCCTTTTTATATTTTGCCATTTCCCTCAGTCCAGATTAACATATACACTTCCCTTCTGAAAACCTTTATTCCCTTTATTGCCAGATTCCGAGGTAACTTCCAATGTGTTCCATCCCTAGTCAAAGAGACACAGTTTGTGTTTATCATTTATGGAAGGATACAGTTTTCTCTAGTGTTACAAAGTGTTAGTTGTTCAGTCGTGTCTGACTCTGTGACCCCGTGGACTGAAGCCCGCCAGGCTCCTCTGTCCATGGGGTTCTCCAGATAAGAATACTGGAGTGGGTTGCCATTTCCTTCTCCAAATGTTATAAAAGACAGGATCTAAGTTTTTAATTATGCAATTTTATAATTCAGGTTTGTAGGAAGAACTGTCTTTCTCAACCATCCTGTAGGGTCCTAAAGCAGCAAATTTAAATGCTTTTTTTTTTTTAAAGGGAAGGAGGTTGGGAGATGAATGAAAATAGTTTCTCTCAAACCTGTCTTTGTGTGTGTGTTTGACTATGGTTTTGGCTTGAGAAAACTCAGTATGTTATGAAATCAGTTTCATGCATAAAATCCTTGAATACCAAGATGCTAAAATGGCCATTTTACAAAAATAACAATGAATGAATGAAGGTTTTAGAATATTTCTTGTTTCAATGGGCAATTTTCTTGACAAGTAAAACCAAAACCCTGGCCAATCTCCCATGACTGACTTTTAGTTGAAATGGGCCCCTCCAATCATACCACTAAAAGTCTTTTTAAATTGTAAAAAGATAATTAATCTATGAATTTAATATAAATGCAGCAAGAATGTTTATTATATATAGCTTTTATATAAAATACATATAGCACTACATTTTTATATATTGCAAACATGCTCCAATTAATATTTGTCATAAATCTGTTATGCACAACTGTAATTGTTGAAGTATTATAAGAGAAGCATTGAAATATGTGAAAGGAACAAAAGGTTGGGATGAAGAAATCTTTAATTTTAGTGCTTATTTCTACAATCTACTTTGGTAAATTAAAAGAATGTCACACATCTTTTCTGGACATTTGTTTTTTTCATTCATGCAGCAAGAGACTTGAACTTGATAATGTTCTAAAATCACTTTGAACTGTTAAATTCTATCAAGAAGTGTACTTTTCCTGTTTTACATGATTACAAAGATTTATTGTTTTTATAGATTTGCTTTTTTGACATCTTATTGGGTATATCTGTGATTTATTCAATGCAAAGTCCTGCTCAGGAATATAGCTCCCCAATTATAATGTTGTTTCTGTGGAAAGAGAACAGTAGGTTTTAAAATGGACTTTTTTTGATAGAATTTATATGAACACATTATATCAGGAATGTGGACTGCTGGTGTATTTTAGTTTCTCTAAGAGCAAATTCTCCCAGTGGGCTTATTTGTTTTCTGAATACTCTTTATCTTGAGACTACATGAAAGAAAACGTATGTTGCTTTGTGAAAAATAATTAGTAATGTTCAATGAGTTTAACTGAAGGTTTGTAGTTAATTTATTTGGGATCAAGAAAAGGGCTTCAAGTCCTGTTTATTTTTTAAATTTTTTGGTAGAAATGTTTAAATAAAACAGTATATAATATGAATTTTATATTACTATCTGCTATGCTAATACAAGAACTTTAGCACATGTGGCTAGTTTTATTTTAGATTACTTAATTTTTATAGTTTTTCCTTCAGAACCTCAGCAGTCCTTTAATGTAGCTTGAGTATGCCTGTGAATATTCATAAAATAAGAATACATTTAATGGGTACAGAGTTTCTATGTGGGATGATTTAAAAGTTCTGGAAATAAATAGTGGTGCTGTGAATATATTTAATGTACTGAATTGTACATTTAAAAGTAGTTAATGGTAAATTTTGTGTTAGCATATTTTACTACAATAAAAATATAAATATAATAAGACCTTTATATTAATTGTCTGTGGAATTAAATTGGTAAATTCAAAGGAAAACACTTCCCTGGAAGGAAAAAGTCAGAAAATACTTTGTATTTGATATTTGAGGCTGACTTCTTCTATACTGGGTTCTAGATACCTAACTATCTCCAAGCAAGTCTGGTATAGTAATGATTTGAAAGTAATATCTCTGTCTCAAGGGTACAATGACCTCTGTGGGTCTATTAATTCCATATCTATGTACATGTTTATGGTTCTTTCCTTACAACAAGACTATTCACCTCTGGCGTTTTGATGATATGGATGTGAATGGAATATACAATTACAGTAGCTAAAGCAAGAACCTATATGCAAGTCAAAAAGCAACAGTTAGAACCAGACATGGAACAACAGACGGGTTCCAAATTGGGAAAGGTGTACATCAAGGCTGTATATTGTCATATTACTTATTTAACTTATATGCAGAGTATATCATGCAAAATGCCAGGCTGGATTAAGCACAAGCTGGAATCAAGATTGAAGGGAGAAATATCTATAACCTCAGATATGCAGCTGACACCACCCTTATAGCAGAAAGCAAAGAGGAATTAAAGAGCCTCTTGATGAAGGTGAAAGAGGAGAGTGAAAAGGCTGACTTAAAACTCAACATTCAAAAAACTAAGATCATAGCATCTGGTCTTATTACTTCATGGCAAATAGATGGGGAAACAATGGAAACAGTGAGAGACTTTATTTTGTTGGGCTCCAAAATCACTGCCTATGGTGACTGCATCCGTGAAATTAAAATATGCTTACTCCTTGGAGGAAAAACTATGACCAATCTAGATAACAAAAATAAACAAAGAGGACATAATCAAACTTATAAACATTTGCACAGCAAAGAATGTCGTAAATGAAAGGAAAGGACAACATACAGAATGGAAGAAAATATTTGCACACAATGCTACCAATAAGAGATTAATTTCCAAAATATACAAACAGGTCATATTACTCAATAGCAAACAACCCAATTAAAAAAAAAAGAACAGATCTAAATAGGCATTTCTCCAAAGTAAACATGCAGATGGCCAATAAGCACATGAAAAGATGCTCAACATTGCTGATGATAAGAGAAATGCAAATCAAAACTACAATAAGCTATTACATCCTCTCAGTAATGGTCAGAATGGCCATCATTAAAAAGTCTACAAATAATAAATACTGGAAAGAGTGTAAAGAAGAGGAAGCCCTCCTAAGCTTTTGATGGGAATATAAATTGGTACTGTCACTACAGAGAACAGTATGGAGGTTACTTAAAAAAATAATGTTGCCATATGATCCAGCAATCCCATTCCTGGGTATATATCCAGAGGAAAAAAATTCATAAGATACATGTATCTTAATGTTCTTAGTGGCACTATTTACAATAGCCAATACATGGAAGGAACCTAAATGTCCATTGACAGTGAATCAATGGACAGATGAGTGTGTACACACACACACATATATGATGATGGCTTAGCCATAAAAATAATGCCATTTTCAGCAACATGGATGGACCTAGAGATTATTAGACTAAGTGAAGTAAATCAGAAACACAAATATCATATGATATCACTTATGTGTTAAGTCTATAATATGATAAAAATGAATCTACTTCCAAAACAGAAACAAGCTCACAGACATAGAAAATAGACTTACAGTTACCAAAGGAGAAGGGTGGGGGGTGATAAATTAGGAGTTTGTGATTAGCAGATAAAACTCCTATATATAAGATACATAAATAAGATCCTACTGTATAGCACAGACACTGTATTCAATAACCTATAATGGAAAATATGAAAAAGTGTGTGTGTTTATATTGTTGTTCAGTTGCTAAATTATGTATAACTCTTTGCGACCCCATGGACTGCAGCACACCAGGTCTCCGTATTCCTATCTCCTGGAGTTTGCCCAAGTACATGTCCCTTGATCAGGTGTATTATATATATGTGTGTGTGTGTGTATTCCATTGAGTGTGTGTATATATATATATATTTATGAATCATTTTGCTATATGCTGGAAACAAACACAACCATTATATATCAAGTATACTTTTAAAAATAAGAAAAAATAAAAAGAAACTGAGGATGGAGAAAGTAAGGTGTAGTTGGAAAACAAACAAACAAACTTGAGATTGACAAGCCTTCCTAAAGGGTAATATGAGATGGCGTGTTGTTTAGTAAATAATGAGGTAAAGGAAATGTCTGGTAATTCAAAACATGAGTCCCGACATTGATTGCAACAACCCTTGCACATGTTTTCTGATCAGTTTAGTTCAGTTTCTCAGTCATGTCTGACTCTGAGTCAATGGACTGCAGCATGCTAGGCCTCACTGTCTATCACCAACTCCCAGAGCTTATTCAAACTCATATCCATCGAGTCAGTGATGCCATCCAACCATCTCATCCTTTGTTGTCCCTTTCTCCTCCTGCCTTCAATCTTTCCCCAAATCAGGGATTTTCCAATGAGTCAGTTTTTTGCATCAGGTGGACAAAGTATTGGAGTTTCAGCTTTAGCATCAGTCCCTCCAATGAATATTCAGGACTGATTTCCTTCAGGATGAACTGGTTTGATCTCCCTACTCTCAAGAGTCTTCTCCAACACCACAGTTCAAAAGCATCAATTCTTCGGCACTCAGCTTTCGTTATAGTCCAACTCTCACATCCCTACATGACTACTGGAAAGACCATAGCTTTGACTAGATGGACCTTTGTCGGCAAAGTAACGTCTCTGCTTTTTAACATGCTATCTAGTTTGATCATAGCTTTTCTTCAAAGAAGCAAGCATCCTTTAATTTCATGGCTGCAGTCACCATTTGCAGTGATTTTGGAGCCCAAGTAAATAAAGTTTGTCACTGTTTCCATTTTTCCCACATCTATTTGCCATGAAGTGATGGAACCAGATGCCATGATCTTGGTTTTCTGAATGTTGAGCTGTAAGCCAGCCTTTTCACTCTCTTCTTTCACTTTCATCAAGAGGCTCTAGTTCTTCTTCACTTTCTGCCATAAGGGTGGTATCCTCTCCATTTCTGAGGTTATTGATATTTCTCCAGCAATCTTGATTCTAGCTTGTGCTTCATCCAGCCTGGGGTATTGCATGATGTACTCTGCATGTAAGTTAAATAAGCAGGGTGACAATATACAGCCTTGACATACTCCTTTCCTGATTTGGAACCAGTCTGTTGTTCCATGTCCAGTTTTAACTTGTTTCTTGACCAGCATACAGATTTCTCAGGAGGCAGATAAGGTGGTCTGCTATTCTCATCTCTTTAAGAATTTTCCACAGTTTGTTGCGATCCACACTGTCAAAGGCTTTGGCATAGTTAATAAAGCAGAAGTAGATGTTTTTCTGGAACTCTCTTGCTTTTTTGATGATCCAGAGGATGATGGCAATTTGATCTCTGGTTCCTTTGCCTTTTCTAAATCCAGTTTGAACATCTGGAAGTTAATGGTTCACATACTATTGAAGCCTGGCTTGGAGAATTTTGAGCATTACTTTGCTAGCGTGTGAGATGAGTGCAGTTGTGTGGTTTGAGTGCATGAGTGCATTGTGGTTTGCAGTGAGTGCAGTTTGAACATTCTTTGGCATTGCCCTTCTTTGGATTGGAATGAAAACTGACTTTTTCCAGTTCTGTGGCCACTGCTGAGTTTTCCAAATTTGTTGACATATTGAGGGCAGCACTTTAACAGCATCATCTTTTAGGATTTGAAATAGGTCAGCTGGAATTCCATCACCTCCACTAGCTTTGTTTGTAGTGATACTTCCTAAGGCCGACTTGACTTTGCATTCCAAGCTGTCTAGCTCTAGGGGAGTGATCACGCCATCGTGATTATCTGGATCATGATATATTTTTTTGTATAGTTCTTCTGTGTATTCTTGTCAACTCTTCTTAGTATCTTCTGCTTTTGTTAGGTCCATACCATTTCTGTCCTTTAGTGTTTTTTGATAGTTACTAATGAACTAGTGACTCATTATGATAACATGATTTGTTGTTTAGATAGATTGTATTTTGAATAGTCTGAGACAAAGGATCAGGAGAAATCTTTGCTAAATTAAAATAAAAATCCACCAAACTCCATAAATTATGAAACTGTTATTCAAGTGGGGATGGGTAGTTCAAGGTGTGCGGAAGTTCTGAGTGTTACAGTTAAATTCAGTTAAAGCATCCTGTATGATAATTTTCATCTGGGAGTTTGATCTTATCCCTGCAGTTTTGCTTAAGAGGTTTGCTGTTCCTTCTTGCTAGTGACTTAGCATTTTTTTTCCCAATAGTCTCAGTCTTTCTACCTTTGCCTTGAGCACTGTGGAAATCAATATAGTAGGCACTCTCTATTCTGTGCTCAACACCTGTAGTTTCCTGTATATGATGGTCTGAGTCTCTGTAGATGTTTCTTAATCCGACAGCCACAGCATGATCCATTTGTCCATATAACATTTTCCACAGCAGCAGGGAACATTAAGCTACTGCTGTGGGTGGTTGAATATTGCCTTTTGTTAGCTACAGGATGCAAGAGACCTTGGAAGAGGTTAGAATATTGTTTTTGTTTTTGCGGGTGCTTTGAAGATTGTATTGATCCAACTTATAAATGCCTTGACATGGGGTGGGATTGCTCTTCTCTCACGTCGTTTTTCCCTTAGCTTGTTAGTGACTTCCCTCTTGGTGGGAACAGAGAATTTAATCAAATAGCTGGCTGGGAATCTATTCTCTGCAAGGGTCATATGAAGGATATGGATTGTCTATAGGAAGAAAGACGATTCAACCACAGCCTTGGTTTGATATATTAACCTTAAATTCAGTGTTCTCACTTTGAAATCCAGTTCTCAAAACAGTTGGTTAAACAAGCCCAAGTTACATTTAGAGTTAAGTGCTAACCATACCAACCTCATAAGATTTGCAGAAGGTGGAAAGGATGGAGGCAGGCTATTTGGAACCTTTTTTCAAGGCAAAATTCTTGCTCATAACAGATACTTAGGTAGAAGCAGCACTTACATGACTTCAAATCTTTTTTACTGTATTCACTATATACTTATAAAGTGTTCTAGGCGCTGTGAGTAAAGCCAGGATGATTAGTTTGTGCCTTCATGGGGTGGATGTTATACCTTACTTCAAGAGTGCATGGCTCAGAACGTGAGGTACCAAAGAGCTAATTTAAATTGATACCAAAAGTTCAGCTTCTCTGTACACCAGTACTGAATTGAATCTCAGAGAAGGAATTTTGGGTGAAGAGGCAGAGGACAGATTTATTGCTTTGCCAGGCAAAGAAGACCACAGCAGGCTAATGCCCTCAGAATCCTGTGTCTCCATTCGGGGAAGATAGAAGTTTTATAGTAATTGTTTAAAGAGTGCATGTATCAGTCCATGAACATTCTTCTGTCAGGTTGATGGTGAGGTAAGTAGGAGTCAGCACCATCAAACTTCATGTGCAGTCAGTCTGGGGTGTCTACATGCTCATGGGTAGAATACCACCATTAATTGTTAAGTTCTTCCATCTGGAGGGGCTTTTAGTATCTGCAAAATAGCTCAAAGATATTGTTGTATGTATCTCTTGGTGAGGAAACAGGACCTTGCCCCAAGGCTACTCTTGGCTTATTTTTTATTCTTGGTTGCCCATCCCCTCCTTTCTCTAATTAATAACTGCTTGAATCTGCCAGTTGGAACTCAGGAAAGGTCATGGAAGCTGAATGAAGGCTGTTTTCTATGTAATCAGAGAAATCGGGGACACCGAAAGACTTGTGCCCAGAAGCCCGCCGGGTCCCTCACAGTACCAAGGTGAAGGTGAAGTCACTCAGTTGTGTCTGACTCTTTGCACCCCCATGGACTAATGTAGCCCCCCAGGCTCCTCGGTCCACAGGATTCTCCAGTATTGTAAAGAAGTGATGGAGGTCTAACCTGGTCTAGGGGTCAGAGAAAGCTTCCTGTAAGGAATGATGCTTAAATTGAGGGGCACGGAAATGGTAGCAGAATTTCAGGTAGCTTACTGCATTTAGTCTTGGTTGTTTCTCCATTTCTCTCATACCCCACTCCCTCCCCCACCACTAGAAATGACTTTAGTAAATGGAGGGTAAAAATGCCATCAGACATATAATATATTAGGGAACTGTGAATCTTGTTTATCCAAAGACCTTTAAAAGTCATTGCTCACAGTAAGTTTGAAAAAATATAGATCTCACAGATCTAGCATAGTCTCTTAAGGAGTATGTGACCTTTGGGCATCATGCTTCTCATCTGTAAATGGCAATAATACCTAGGTTATATAATAGATTGGTTCACATATTAACATTTTCACAAAATACTTCTTCATAATAGACAATTATTATAGCTTCTGCTCTCCCTCCCCAGGCGGCTTGTACCCTTGCTGGAGAATTTGGAGAAGTTATCTTACCTTGTTCATATGTTTCTTTTCCTTAAAAGTCAGCTTCTTAAATTCCTATGTGCCACCCAGTGGGAGAGTTCTGTTAAAAGCATTAACTCTTCCATCAGGAAGCTTGTTTCCCTAAATTCTAATCAGCCCACACCTAATATCAAGGAAGGCAATGTAGTTAAAAGGATAGAGAAAAACACTTGGCTCAAGAACAATACTGATGACTTTTCTGAGCCATACCTCTTTTCTGAACCCAATATAATGTACCTTTATCACTGTCGATCCATCAAATCAAGCAAAAAAAAAAATTATGTTTATAATTTAATTTTCATCATTTAGTCTAACCAATATGAAAAAATGTTAGAGAAATGGCATTTAGTGGTGGAACTGTGACTCAGGAATTTTGAGTCTAGATGAAGATTCTTAGGTTAGTAGTAAGTTATAGGGTCCTATTCTATTCCCTGATCAAAGACCCTTGTTCTCTTCTCATAGCCACCTACTGTAGGTTAGCTCTAAACCTCAAAATATGTCAAATTGTTACCATATTATGCAATCATTTATTTTTAAAATAGACTATCGTTTAGATAAGGCTTAGGTTCATAGCTTTCTAGGTGGCGCTAGTGGTAAAGAACCCACCTGCCAGTGCAGGAGATGTAAGAGACACGGGTTCGATCCCTGAGTTAGGAAGATTCCCCAGGAGTAGGAAACAGCAACCCACTCAAATATTCTTGCCTGGAAAATGGACAGAGAACCCAGTGGGCTACAGTCTGGTGCCACGAAGAGTCAGACATGACTGAGCTCACAAGGTTCACAGCAAAATTAGGAGGAGGGTGTAGAGATGTTCCACATTCTCCCTGTTCCCACACATTCATCGCCTCCTCCATTATCAATGTTCCCCATCAGAATGGCACATTTGTTTCAGTCAGTGAAGCTGCTTTGACATATCATTATCACCCAAAGTCCATATTTTACCCTAGGGTTCAGGTTCACTCTTACTGTTCTATGTTGTGTGCTTAAAAAAACACCTGGGTTTTGGACAATGTAAAATGACATGTATGTACTATTGTATTATCTTACACAGTAGCTTTATTGCCTTAAAAGTCTTCTGTGTGTCTCCTATTTATCCCTCCCTGTTTCCTTACTCCTGATGACCACTGATTTTTTTATTATCTTCCTAGTTTTTTGTTGGAATCATACTATATGTAGCCTTTTAAGATTAGCTGTTTCACTTAGTAATACACATTAAAGCTTCCCTGTGTCTTTTCAGTGATTAATAGTTCATTTCTTTTTCTGAATAGCATTTTATTATCTAAATAAATCAAAATTTAACCATTCACCTATTAAAAGGCATTTTGGTTCCTTCCAAATTTTGCCAGTTATGAATAAAACTGTGTGAAACGTCCATGGGCAGGTGTTGGTGTTGACGTAAGGTCTTAGCACATTTGGGTCAATACTAAGGAGAGTGATTGCTTACACATGTGGGCAGAGGATGTTTAATTCAGTAAGAAACCATCAAACTGTCTTTCAGAGTCTGTGTAGCATTTTGCAATCCCACCAGCAATGAATGAGATTTCTTGAGGAGTGGCCCATATCCTCAGCACCATTTGCTGTTGTCTGTGTTTTGGCCATTCTAATAGATGTGGAGTGGTATCCTGTTGTTATAGTTTGCAATTCTCTAATGACATCTGATGTTGAGCTATCCCATCATGTCCTCTGCTTAATTACTATCTGTATGTCTTCTTTGAAGTGTTTCTTCAGGTCTTTTGCCCATTTTTAAAGCAGATTATCAATTTTCTTATTTGTTGAGCTTCAAGATTTCTTTGTGTATATTTTCTTTTATCAAATATGTCTTTTGTAAATATTCTATGTGTGGCTGATCTTATTCTCTTGATATTAAAAATAGTATCTTTTATAGAGCAGAATTTTTAACTTTTAAAGAAATCCAGTTTACCAGTTATTTCATGCATTATTTATGTGTTGTATCTGAAAAATAATTGACATACCCAAAGTTCTTTAGATTTTCTGCTATGTTGTCTATTAGAAGTTTTATAATTCTGAATTTTACATTTAGAGCTGTGATCTTTTTTAAGTTAATTATTGAGATGAGTGTAAAGTTTGGATATAGATTCATATTTTTGCATGTGGATAGCTAGTTGTTGAAAGGCTATTTTGCTTCAATGCTTTGCCTCTCTCCTTTGTTTATATCTAGGATTTCATAACTTATTTTTGAATGTCTATTTTCCTCATGTGTTGTGAATTTTATAAAGGCCCATATCATATATTAATCCTATTTATGCCTAATATTAAAATATAGGAACTGGATAAATATTTTCTATATGACTCTCCTCATAAGATTGCAATAGATGATTAACTACTGCATAGAAAACATAAATAATATAAAGTTAAATGTGTTTTATTAATGCTGTCAAAATATGCAACATATTAATGGAATCACTCCAAACTTCTGATAATATAACTATTCTGAGGCACTTTTAATCTTACAGCTTCCCAGTAAACACTGAAAGCTTTCAAGAGAGGGTTAATAAAAAATTCCAGATGTTTGTTATGCTCAGTATAATTAGGTAGTGCTGATCTGTGTGAAAAGTATTGCAAAATTCAGGTTGTCTAACATTGCATGTAAATATGTACTACATTTATTCAATTTATTCATTCATTTACTTAGCAAACATGTACTGAGTTCTGAGTATACCAGTTGCTATGCCTGGGGAGAAAAGGTAAATTATAGAGGAAGGTAAAAGGTTAAAATAAGTGCAAAAAAGAAGCACAAAGTAAAGAGTATTTGAAAAGACTAGAGATTTCACAGAGTAGATAATAATTTTCTAATATCCTTAGTATGCTTTTTATCTGACTTTCTTCTGACTTTTCTTTAGCCCTGATTAGGATGGATATATGATCCAACACACTTTTTAAAAATCCATTAACTCAGGCAATTGAAATATCCTATCACTGAGTATAACATTAATTACATCACTCAAAGTACCATTACAGGTTTGAATAATTGCATACATTTCTGCTGAATCATGTTGGCATTGTGTTGGTGGCTCATTGAAGACTTCATCAGCTGAATGAATTCTCTGACTTGAAAAGAGAGAGAGGAAGGACTAATAAACAACATTTTAATTTAAATTACTATAAAAATCCACTTCTAGGAGTAGAAGACATTATTACTATTATTATTTTGCCCCTTTGAGTTGCATTTTCAAAAATGAGATCAAAAGAATGAATAATATTAAAAATAAGGTTTGGTTTTGAAAATAGTAACTCGACTTGTAATCTTTATTATCAGATATATAAATATATATATATACACACATATATATATTCATCAAACAGTATCTTTAATATTGTTTCATTCCAAAGGCAAGAACCTTATGAGTAGATATTAAAAAAAATACACAAGCTATTCTGAATGAAAACAAACTGTGGTTTTGTGGAAAGAACATAACATCAGTATTCTGGTCCATTTTTTTTTTTTTTTTACTAGCTGTAAATACTTTTAGATGTTTTATTTACTCTCTTTGGGCATTACTCTCCTCATGTACAAAATGTTAGCTGATAGCTGACATTTCTTCTATTTTAAAATCTTTGATAAATTATCTACTCAGTATGTACAACATTAAGCATATGTCTGGTCTTCAGTAAAAATTTTGAATGAGCAAAAAAGGCTTACACCTTATACTAGCTGCCATTAAGTGTTTGTGAATAAAGATTTACTTACTTGTGGTTAGTTTCATATACATATATAATATATACTAAATTTATTCCTTCAGTCTGTGTACCTATTATGTACTAATCCTGTGTGTTTTAGACAGCATAACATGCCTCATTAGCAGTACTGAATGTGATATTTCTATTTGCATACCGAAATGTGGATATCTAAAATAACACCATGATATTTTCTAGTAAAATTGGAAAGATTATTACCCCAAGATTAGGAAAGATAAAACATAATCAGTGTTTAGGCAAAGAGAAAGAGTGGAAGATGTGTGTGAATTACTTCTTTTGAGCATTTCCTTCTCTGAAATTCTCCTTGAGCCAAATAATGAGAAAGGATTCCTTATGATTTAGGGTGCCTGATTTGCCAGTATTCACTAGTAGTGTCTTTTTTTTTTTTTTTTTTACCATCTGCACAACTTCTTCATATCAACCATGTAATTTATTATGTCAATTGTTATTTTATTGAAGTATGTGTCAATTTCTGCTGTACAGAAAAGTGATTCAGTTTTAAATATGCATCCTTTTTTCATCTTCTTTTCCATTATGGTTTATCACAGAGTGTTGAATATAGACCCCTCTGATCCACAGAAGGACCTTGTTTATTCATTCTTTATGTAATAATTTACATTTGCTGATTCCAAACTTAATCCATCCTTTTCTCACCCCTATTCCCCTGGCAATCATATTTAAGTTAGATTTTGAAGAATGTGATGTTTTCATTAATTCAGAATTTATTTAGACATGACCAGTGCAAGTTAACATTATATTCCCTTAGTAATTTTTTATTGACTAATTTTGAAAACCTTTTGAAATGTACATCTTTAGTTGTTTGATAAGTATCTTTAGGAAATGGGCACTTGCATTCATTTTTTTTTTTTTTTAGTAATCATAGCCAATTCCAGCTGGAGTTGCCATAGTCTTCAAGGACAAGTTGATGTCACGCTGAACACTATGTGTTATGCTGATAATCAGCATCACTGGACCTGAAACTCGGCCATCTTTCTTTTGTGTGATTGACCTTGTTACTTTAAAGGTGGCAGGGACAGGGGAAGGAATTTGGCAAAGCATCGAAAAATCAGAACACTTCATAGCTCAGCAGTTCACTCTAGACATTAAGGTCAGACCAGGTGCCAAATAGCCTGACAAATTTGGAATGAGCAGCAGGGCAGCTACCTAAAGAGCGTTAGAAGTTCACAGTGCCACCAGAACAGTAGAAAAAGGATAGCAATTAGCAATCCTTTTTATATTTATCCAGTATTATTTGTGGAGACAATGAACTTTTCTTATTTTCCAAACAGACTGTATGTATACATAGCATGTCAATAAAAATGGATTCTTACATTGTCTGAGAATAGTTAATGCAGCCATCTGTAATGTGAATTACATTACTGATGCCATAGCAAGAAGTTGAAGTCCAAAGGGCAGTTTCTAAGTAGATATATTGAAAGATATGTTGCAGAACCCTGTAACTACCTGCTGATGTGCAAGTTCTAATAAGGAAGTTAAGTACAGTAATTGACATGAAAGTCACATAAATCAAAAAGCGTTCATTTCATCTTTATTCAACATTAAAAAAAGACAGTTCTATAAAGAAGTTTTTAAATTGGATACTTTGCTGTGATGTTCATAGATGAGCAATTTAAATGTATACTGTACAGTGTTTCAAGTCACAAATTTTCCTCTTAAATAGAAATAAATACTAGAAATTATCCATTGGTTAATTAAATCCCTTGGTATAAAATGAAAGAGAGGAATAATATTTCAGTTATTTTGTTGGATCTGTTGCTCCTCCCCTAGTAAGTTTTCCTTCTTACTCCCGCAATATTTTCCCCATGCCTTTATTTTCACATCAAACCCACAAATTCAAACTTTCCAGAGGAATACCTCTCACAGAATTGTCAGACAAACTATTCCATTTTCTGTCCTTCCCCAGTTTAAAGTTCCAGCTAAACTTAAATATTTTAATTTGTGAAGTTTTGCCTAGCCTAGGAATATAGTGAGATTTCCTAATTATTTTCCAAATAACCCTTAATTTTGATATCACTGAGATAGTTGTGTGATTAGTTTAATTGTTTACTTCTATGTGCAAAAAATAGATCATGAAATCACCAACACCTGAATAATTCACTTTATAGAATAAACCTTGGCATAAGGTTCCTCTGCTTATTTAATTCTAACTTTGATATTTTCTACAGTGTCAAGTCATTTATCTACCAGTAAATAGGAAATAGTATTGACTGTTATTTATATTAACTTTTTAACCAGAAATAGTTAATATTACTTAAAATTCACAGATGTTTGTTTCTCCCTTTTTACTTAATATCTATTTGCCAGTTAAGAAAGAAACTCAGAATATTGCATTGAGTCAGTGACATTATTATGAACACTGGTGATCATTCCAGATACTACAAATGTTTGTGAAGGTCGCTCAGTCGTGTCTGATTCTTTGTGACCCCATGGACTACACAGTCCATGGAATTCTCCAGGCCAGAATACTGGAGTGGGTAGCCATTCCCTTCTCCAGGGGATCTTCCCAACCCAGGGATCGAACCGAGGTCTCCCACATTGCAGGCAGATTCTTTACCAGCTGAGCCACCAGGGAAGACCAAAAATACTGAAGTGGGTAGCCTATCCTTCTCCAGCAGATCTTCCTGACCCAGTAATCAAACCGGGGTCTCCTGCATTGTAGGCGGATTCTTTATCAACTGGACTGCTAGAAAGAAGCCCCATAAATGTGTACTTTGATGTATATGTAAGAGTGTGAATGATATAGCTAACCATTTATTGGCTGTAGAGACAATCCTAGCATTTTACTTTTCCAAATATAAACCGTGATGGAAATAAAGATCATTGTGCTATGGTCTGGCTGTTTTGTTCTCCTGGGAATACATGGCCTTAGAGCTAAACAAATGAGAAATACACCTTTTTTTTACTAAAAGGTTAATGAAATTCTTCCTGACTTTTGGAGGAAAGTTCAGTTTGGGTTTTTGCCAAGGTCTGGAAACTTTCCCAGTATGTCCAACTAACCTGAATGATACAAGCCACTTTAAAAATCAATACTATAACCAAGACTTCAACCGAATGGGTTCTCAAAGGGCATCTTTATTTAAATGTGTCAAAAAAGAGTGTAAAAATGGAGTAGGAGAAGAAAAGTTACTAGTACTGATTTTTAAAGATTATAAAATTTTATGTTTCTAGTGGTTACATATATTTTAATTTTGTAACAGGGTTATTTTATTATACCATGAATGATTCCAACAGAAAGTAAATATATAAAATAGGTATTACTATATTGAACATAATTATTTCAAAAATGTAATAAAGTCATTTTAACTCAGTATAATAACATCATAGTAAGTAAACAGTGTTTCCTTTTGGTATCTAATGTGTTTGGAATAAGTTTTAGGAAAGAAAGAATTTTTATTACCTCTTCCACATGCTATTTCTATTTTATGGCTTGCTAGTATTGTGTTAGTCTCTCAGTGTCCAACTCTTGAGACCACATGGACTGTGCCCGCCAGGCTCCTCTGTCCATGGAATGTCCAGGTAAGAATACTGGCTTTGGGTAATAAAATCATCACCTTTTAGAGATGCAGCCAGTCATGCCTTTATCAGTTAGGTTTTTCGAATAATCAGTGTTATATAACAGCTGTGTAAAATATTGCTCAAGGGAAGATACTGTTACCAGTTGTTCTTGTTTAGTCACTGAATTGTGTACAACTCTCTTGTGACCCCATGGACTGTAGCCCACCAGGCTCCTCTGTCCATGGGATTTCCCAGGCAAGAATACTGCAGTGGGCTGCCATTTCCTTCTGCAGGGGATCTTTCCAGCCTAGAAATCGAACCTGCGTCTTCCTTCATTGGCAGGCAGATTCTTTACCACTGATCCACCAGCATTACTCCTTTATTAATCTTTACTGCCATAACTCCACGATTATACAAATTATCTTGACTTCAAAAAATAGCCACTTATAAGTAGCATGAAATAATAATGTTAGACAATCAGCAGTATTAGCTTCTTAATCTGCGAATAGTATGGTTTTACAGTGGGTGGACACTTGTTCTCAATTTAGGCTACTCCCAGAACATTTGCTTCCTTCAGAGATAAATAAAAGCTGTACCTCTGTGTTCTGTCAATTTAATCTCAGGTCCCAAAGGAATCCAAGCATTTATTCTCTAATCTTATCTTGCATTTGTGGAAAGAAATTGCTGTTTTGCCATTCTTGTTGAACTAAGCTCCAGATAATTTGAATTCATTAATTCACAAACACTCTTAGGTTCTTAATAACTCACACATTTAATGTGTAGTTGATTATTACACTTTTTCAAAAGCAGGAAATTCCCTAGCTCATATTTAAATGAGACCAATCAGAGAGATTATAATGCAAATTAATTGAATTGTGGAATTATTTTTGGTCTTTCTTTTCTTTATCCAATCAAATATCACATCCTGTAGATTGTATCTCCACAGTGTCTAGCATATGCATTATTTATTTATTATTTTAACAGATTTAGTAAGCTCTATGATGTCTCAAAGTATAAAACTGGTTGTCAGAACAAAGTACTACATGTGAGCCCCTCTAACTGTTAAAGAAAGAGTTTACAGGTAACAATGAGAAACAAATATGAAAGTGGATGAGAAAACTCCACTCCAGTATTCTTGCCTGGGAAATCCATTGCACAGAGGATTCTAGTGGGAGATCCAGTACATAGAGGATTCTAGTCCATGGGGGTCACAGAAGAGTCAGACAGGACTTAGTGACTACCAACAGCAGCAACAACTCTAGTCAGAGATGCATATAATCAAATGGGCAAATGTCTTCTCTTCAAGCCCAGGCTCTTTGATTTTATGGAACAGAAATTGCCTAAGAAAGTTCAAGAAAAGCAGTTTGATGTGAGGACCAAGGTAAATGTTTTATGCATTCAGAAGTCAACCAAGTTAGGAACCACAGACAGGCAAGAAGTTTGTAGGGCTCTAATAGGAGAATAATTCTGGATTCAAGACTGCTTTGTGGAGCTACAGCAGATGAACCCTGGAATCTTCCCTATATTTTATTTTAATGCAACTTACTTGAACTCCACAAGCTTATTTTTGTTGTGATACCAACGTATTGCTTCTTAAATCAAATTTTGAATAGGAAACCATAAACTGGCATAGCTCAGCCTCTGGATATAATTTGTTGTTTAGTTGCTAATAGTGCCCAACTCTTTGTGACCACATGGACTATAGCCCACAAGACTCCCCCTGTTCCCGGAATTCTCCGGGCAAGAGTACCGGAGTGGGTTGCCATTTCTTTCCGCAGGGGATCTTCCCGACCCAGAGATCGAACCCATATTTCCTGCTTGGCAGGCAGACTCTTTTCTATAGAGCAACCAGGGAAGCTCCTCAGCCTCTAAATGGGTTCCCTGAATTTAGGTTTCCACATTAATCCCGTCAAATAGGGCTCAGAAAAATGATGTTGGAAACATTGGTCCATGCATTCAGCGAAAACTGTGGGTAGGGGATCAGGTAAGTTTAGCCAGCCAACATATGGAATTAGAATATCCTTTCCACTCCCACTGATATTCTTAGTCTAAAAATAAGAGTTAAGCTATATTAATAACACCCTAACTGACTGAATCTCTATATAGACAGACATCAAGCAGATTGCACACAAACAATCCATCTGTTGTTACAGATACTCTCATAGTGCTTCGTTTTTATTTCTGTTGTAGCATTGTTCACTTATAAGTCTGTCTAATGTGAGGGTAATGTAGAAGGAGCAAACAAATGGATAATACATGAAAGAATAACTGAATAATGAGCGTGATTTAGATTGCCTTCCATATAGAAGTCATTATACCTTTTTGAGTTAAAATAAATGAAACTTTCATTGGTTAATAAATCCAAGACAGAGGGGCCGTCCCTCTTTTAGCAGGGTGAAGAAGGACCTTCCACCAAATTGTCATAGGATCTGATGAAGTGACACCTACTGAATAGAGGAGAAAGCACCTGGGAGAGGACAATAATTTCCTATTTAAGGGCATGGTCTGTTCTTTTACTCTGTAGACTCAAGATGCCTGCCTATAGGTGCCTGGATAGTCACTCACACCCAGAAAAGTGACAGTACTTCTCATTTGGCCTATTGAAAACTGGCTTCATTTCTCTGGGGCTTCCCTGATGGCTCAGACAGTAAAGAATCTGCCTGCAATGCAGGAGACCCGGGTTCCATCTTTGGTCAGAAAGATCCCCTGGAGAAGAGAATGGCTACCCAAACTCCAGTATTCTTGCCTGGAAAATCCCAGGAACAGAGAAACCTGGTGGGCTACTGACCATGGGGTCATAAGGAGTTGGACATGACTGCAAAATGAACATCTCCATTTTTCTGATGCTGATTGCAAGTCTATAACATGTCTTCATTTCCTTTCTTAAAAACATAGCCTCAACCCCCTGTAAAATTAGTAATAATTACCTTTCAATTCTTTTTTAATTTACTTTTTGTTTTATATTGGGCTATAATTAAATTTTCATACTATTCGTGGGGTTCTCAAGGCAAGAGTACTGAAGTGATTTGCCATTCCCTTCTCCAGTGGACCATGTTTTGTGGTGGCAAGAATACACAGAGGAACTGTACAAAACAGATCTTAATGGCCCAGATAACCATAATGGTGTGATCACTTCCCTAGAGCCAGACATCCTGAAGTGCAAAATCTAGTGGGCCTTAGGAAGCTAATGGAGGTGATGGAATTCCAGCTGACCTATTTCAAATCCTACAAGATGATGTTGTTGAAATGCTTCATTCAATATGCCAGCAAATTTGGAAAAGTCAGCAGTGGCCACAGGACTGGTTTTCATTTCAATCCAAATGAAGGGCAATACCAAAGAGTGTTCAAACTACCGCACAATTGCACTCATCTCACACGCTACCAGAGTAATGCTCAAAATTCTCCAAGCTAGGCTTCAACAGTACGTGAACCAAGAACTTTCAGATGTACAAGGTGGATGTAGAAAATGCAGAGGAACCAGAGATCAAATTGTGAACATCTGTTAGATCATAGAAAGCAAGAGAATTCCAGAAAAATATCTACTTCTGCTTCATTGACTATGCCAAAGCCTTTGACTGTGTGGATCACAATAAACTGTGGAAAATTCTGAAAGAGATGGGAATACCAGACCACCTTGCCAGTTTTCTGAGAAATCTGTATGTGGGTCAAGAAGTAGCAGTTAGGAACGGACATGGAACAACAAACTGGTTCCAAATCGGGAAAGTAGTATGTCAAGGCTGTATATTGTTTCCCTGCTTATTGAACTTGTATGCAGAGTACATCATGAGAAACGCTGGGCTGGAAGGATAAGCCGGAATCAAGATTGCCAGGAGAAATATCAATAACCTCAGATATGCGGATGGCACCACCCTTATGGCATAGAGCAAAGAGGAATTAAAGAGCCTCTTGATGAAAGTGAAAGAGGAGAGTAAAAATGTGAGTTTAAAACTCAACATTCAGAAAACAAAAATCATGGCATCCGGTCCCACACTTCATGGCAAATAGATGGGGAAAAATGGAAACAGGAGCAGACTTTATTTTGGGGGGCTCCAAAATCACTGAAGATGGTGATGGCATCCATGGAATTAAAAGACACTTGCTCCTTGGAAGAAAAGCTGTGACAAACCTAGACAGCATATTAAAACGCAGAGACATTACTTTGTCGACAAACGTCCTTATAGTCATAGCTATGGTTTTTCCAGTAGTCATGTATGCATGGATGAGTTGAACTATAAAGAAACTTGAGCACTGAAGAATTGATGCTTTTGAACTGTGGTGTTGGAGAAGACTCTTGAGAGTCCCTTGGACTGCAAGGATATCCAACCAGTTCATCCTAAAGGAAATCAGTCTTGAATATTCATTGGAAGGACTGATGCTGAAGCTGAAGCTCCAGTACTTTATTCACCTGATGCGAGGGCTGACTCATTAGGAAAGACTCTGATGCTGGGAAAGATTGAGGGCAGGAGAAGAAGGGGGTGACAGAGGATGAGATGGTTGGATGGCATCACCGACTCGGCGGACATGAATTTGAGCAAACTCTGGGAGTTGGTGAACAGACAGGGAAGCCTGGCGTGGGGCAGTCCATGGGGTTGCAAAGAGTCAGAAGCAACTGAGCTGATAATTGGCTTAATACTGAGCAAAGTGGTTAAGTTACACATAAAAGTATATTTGTTCTTTTTCAGATTCTTTTCTGATATATATGTTACTGCAGGATATTGAGTAAAGTTTACTGTGCCATACAGTGTTTGTTCTCTGGTCACTAAATCCTGTTCAACTCTTTTGTGACCCCATTGATTGTTGCCCACCAGGGACTGTAGCCCACCAGACAAAATCTCCTTTGTCCATGAGATTTTCCAGAGAAGACTACTGGAGTTGCCATTTCCTTCTCCAGGGGATCTCCCCAATCCAGGGACTGAACCCATGGCTCCTGCCGCATCTCCTGCATTGCAGGTGAATTCTTTACTTCAGAGCCACCAGGGAAACCTTTGCTTTACTGTAGGTCCTTTTTCACTGCCTATTTTATTTACAGTAGTGTGTATATGTTAATCCCAAACTCTTAACTTATCCCTCCCCTCACCCTTTTGCCTTTGGTAACCATGAGATTGTTTTCAGTGTCTGTGCGTCAGCTTCTGATTTGTAAATGTGTTCATTTGTATAATCTTTTTAGATTCCACATGTAAGTGATACCATATTATGTTTGTCTTTCTCTGTCTGACTTCATTTCATGTGATAATCTCTAGGTCTATCTATGTTGCTGCAAATAGCATTATTTCATTGTTTTGTGTGACTGAATAATATTTCATTATATAAATGTGCTGCATCTTCATTATCCATTCCTGTTGATGGACATTAGGTTTTTCCATTTCTTGGCTGTTATGCTGAAATGAACATTCGGGTACATGTTATTTTTGATTTACGGTGTCCTCTGGATGTATGTCCAGAAGTGGGGTTGCTGGATCATGTTGTGTGTGCTAAGTTGCTTCATGTCCGACTCTTTGCAACCCCATGGACTGTAGCCCACGAGGCTCCTCTGTCCATGGGATTCTCCAGGCTAGAATACTGGAGTGGGTTGCCATGCCCTTCTCCAGGGGATTTTCCTGATCCAGGGATTGAACCTGTGTCTCCTGTAGCTCCTGCATTGCAGGCAGATTGTTTACCACTGAGCCATCAGGGAAGCTGGATCATATGGTAGTTGTACTTACAGTTTTTCAGGGAACCTCCATAGTGTTCTCCATAGTTCTTATACCAATTTACATTTCCCAAAATAATGTAGGAGTAACCATAAAATTTTCATTGTTTTGTTTTTGTTTAAGCTTTAAAACAATTAGGTTAGGACACTAAAGCTTTTATAATTGCTGAATTATTTGGTTTCCTATGTGAGTTCATAAAAATATACTATTCTCTCTATTGTTGATTGTTTAAAATTTACAGTAGGAAAGTAAAATAGGAAAAATTAAAAACATAAATATGGTAATTAATTTTATTTTTTAATTTTAAATTTTCTTCCCCTATTTTAATAATCCATCAGTATAATAGTAAGATTTGTTTTAAACTATTCTTACTGGATAACTTTATTTATATTTTCTGAAGAGGAAAATTCTTACTCTCTTACCATAATCTTAGAAGATTAAGAGGCTGTTTAACTAAGAAAAGCATTGAGAAATGTGAAAAATCACAGGAAATTTTTAAGGGGAAAAAAAAGCACATTCATGTCTGAAAATTAATTTAAAGCCAATATACACAATTCTTTTCTGCAGTCCAGTTGGATGATATCTCATCATATTAAATGAGAGCCTTAAAATTGCACCAGGAGAAATAAAGGTGGTCATATAAGTCAGTCTGTGTATTTTTCATAATGTTTGGATTAGTATAGCAACAGCACAAAAGTAACTATTGACTTGATTTTTTCTCGGCTCCCTAAACTTCTCTTTTTTGTATGTTTGTTCAGTAAATATTTATTGAGGCTGTAAATTGTGTCAGGTACATGTCACAGCACTAGAGGTAGAAGTATAAAATAGATACAGTTCTTGCCTTGGCAAGGACATAATCTCATTGAGGAGGCAAGCCCCCAAAAGTAATTACAATACAATATGCTATTATACAGATATATGTTCCAAATGCTAAAATAACCTAGAATAAAGAGAAGGACTGAATAACTCTACTTAAAAGAGGTGAGGAAAGTATGGCAGATGTATGAACATTTTTGCAGGGACTTGAAGAATGGATCTGATTGCTCAAGTAGAAAATAGGGGAGAGAACTATCTTTGAAAGATAGTTTGGAGTTGCTGAGGAGTAGGGAAAAGGCAGAAAGATTAGAGAGTGATAACTTTAGAGCCTTTAATAAAAGAGTATGTGCAAATGGAAGTGAGTAAGGCGGCAAAAATAGCATCACAAAGAAAGGATGCATACAGCAGATATGTAAAGAGACTAATTTGGAAAATCTTAGGAATGTGAAATTGGAAGTAACAAATTGATGATTGAAAGTATATATGTAGAGTAGTTGGACATGACTTAGCAACTAAACAACAAAACATTTTATACATATACATATATATATGTATATATATAAAGTTAACTATGTTTGTCACACCGAGGAATGTAAAGAAATACATCCTAAATGTACATATTTTAGTATGAATGAGGACTTCACTTGTGGCTCAGCTGGTAAAGAATCCACCTGCAATGTGGGAGACCTCGGTTCAATCCCTGGGTTGGGAAGATCCCCTCGAGAAGGGAAAGGCTACCCACTCCAGTATTCTGGCCTGGAGAATTCCATGGATTGTGTAGTCCATGGGGTCACAAAGAGTAGGACATGACTGAGTGGCTTTCACTTTCACTAATATGAATGAAAGATATAACAATTTTTAGTCTTTTTACATTTAAAGTATCTTTCTAAATAGTGTACTGAGTTCTCTATTGATGGAAAATGGAAGTGTATATATAACAGAGAAGATAAAACTTTAATTAATTGCAGAGTATCAGTTATTCTTAAAAGACTAGGTTTGCCCATGTATGAACCTATTGAAAAGAGAATAGAAGGGTGGGCAAAGTCAATTTGGTCATTGTTTTCATTGCCTAACATATTGCATTGTTCATATAAAGTCTGTATCATTTTATGTAGCATTTTTAAAACAATAGGGATTTTAGGTGGCAGTTTGATTAACTTAAAAATAAAGACAGCCATCATTTTTTATGGCCTTGATGTATTCTATGGAGGCTTGGATTTTTGTTTGCTGTTACTGTTTATAGGATTTATGTTATTAAATCTATCCAGCTGTTATCAAATCTCATCCTAAGAATAAAATGCTAAGACCTTATTGAGAACCAGTTTCATATGTGGCCTCAAAATTGCATCTCTATAGACTGTTACTTTTCTGAAACTCCTTAATTGTTCTTCTTCAGAGGAGTCCCTAGTTTGAGTCCCATTCTTAGGTAAATTTTAATTTCTTATGTCAATATCTGTTGTAAAATCCAGTGTACTCATGGTCATGTAAATTGTTTTCATTTGAAGATAAAGGCATTTTTTTTTCTAATAACACTCTAAGAAGTATGCATCTCTTATAAACCTGTTGGAAAATTAAGGCATGAAAGTCAGTTTGAGAAGTTTGGTCCTATGCATTAATTTCATTCATTCTTCAATACTTATTGAGCAACTATGAGCATCTGGGCAGTTGGGAAATATCAGTGAACAGAACATACTAATATACCTGTTCTTTTGCAGTTACATTCTAGCGGGGAGAAAGAGGTATACAGTAAGTGATAAATGTGGTATATTAGATTATGTTTTGAGGCAGAATTCCTTCTGCAGTTTATCTTTCCTCTCACATTCACTAAAAGCAGCAAGGAGAAACAAAGTTGTGCCTTCCACACTTTGCTTGGAAATCTCCTCAGCTAAATATCTAAGTTCATCACTGACAAGTACCCCTTGCCTTCCAGCAGTAGGAATAATTCAGTCAGCTCCTTTGCCACTATATAACAAAGGTTACCTTTCCACCAATTTTCAACAATACTTTCCTCATTTCTGTCTGAGTCCTCACCAAAAGCACCTGTAACATCCATATTTCTGTCAAAATTCTCTTCAAGGCAATCTAGGCTCTTCTAATGAAATGCCTCAAAAGTCATCCAGCCTCAACCCATTACTCAACTCCAAAATTATTTCTGAGTTTTTAGATATTTGTTGTGTAAGCCCCCCACTTCTTAGTAGCAAAATCTGTATTAGTTACCTAGGGCTGCCATAACAAAGGACCACAAACTGGGTGATTTACAAAAACTGAAGTTTATTCTCTGAGTCCTAAAGGATACAAGTCCTAAATCAGGGTATCAGCAGTATCGACTCCTTCTGAGGGAAAATCTGTTGCCTGCATCTCTCCTAGCTTCTGCTGCAAGCTAGCAATCCTTGGTGTTCATTGTAGACACATCACTCTGGTCTCTGCTTTTGTCTTCACTTGGCATTCTGCCTGTGGCTCTGCCATCATCCTCTGTAGGTGTCTGTCTCTGGGTCCAAATCTCTTTTTATAAAAATGCCAGTTGTTATTGGATTAAGGTTCACTCTAAGAATATCAACATAACTTGATAACATCTGTAAAGACCTTATTTCCAGAAGAAGATCACATTCATAGGTACCAGGGGTAGGATATCTTGTGTATATCTTTGTGAGGGACACAATTTAACCCATAACACATGATATACTAGTCAATTGTGCAGAAGGGGATGAATGTATAATTGCTAGTACCTTAGTACAGCCAGGTCAAATTAATTTCTACCAGAAAATTTGAGATAAGCTGTAATTTCCCAAAGTGTACTCTGTGAAGAACTGATATATCAAGATACTACATAACAAAAAGATTCCATAATCAAGTAAATTTATTTTATGTAAAAATCCAATCTCCACTCTTAGGTGCTTCACAGTGTCCCTTAACCTATCAAGGACTCTATGAATTTCTACAGTAAGTAAAATAAACTTATTTTCCAAATGAATTGAGAGTCTTTTAATTTAAAACTTCTCTTAGAACTAGTCCATTACTTGGAAAATACTTGGTGAAAATACTGTAATAAAACTATAAATTTTGTTTTCTCTTTATGTGTTTTGGACATACTTAAGAAGGCTAACCAAATAGCAAGACATGATGACTCCAATGTAGAATTTACACATTGTCAAAATGGAAACCTCTCTCTATCATGTCCCATATTAATGTGAAGTCTCTGGTATCTTTAGGTGTGTTTCTGTAAGCTAGTCCAGACATCTTTGAAATCATTTATGAATATCCTAGTCACTGATAATTAGTTTGGAATATTATCTAAGTCAAAATCTCAAGTATTATAAATGTTAATTTTGTGCACATATCTGCTCACAACATCATATTATGTAGTTTAATTTCTAAGCACTAGAAAGAAAAATGTCCAGGGGAATTACTGACAAGTGTTTCTTATACCTAAAGCTTGCTTTGAGGGCAGGAACATGATCCTGGAAATATACACTCTACTTAGCACACTTTATCTAGGCCCTTCTAATCTCAGGGCAATTAGTAACACATTTCCATCTAAACCTGCTTTAACACCAAGTTTTACCTATTATGGACAACCAATTCTAAAACAGCCATTTAATGAAGCCTTATTTCATGGGTAATAGAAATCTTGTTGTTTGTGTCTTAAAAATCCATTTCTTGTACAAGCAGACAGTTACAGCTAGAGGTAATAAAACACTACCATTTTAGTTTCATACTTTCCTCATCCATTTCCCCAAATAACCTAGGGCATGAGAGAAGAAATCATTAAACTGACTGATAACTATCCAGAAGCTTACCAGTTTTACCAGTCTCTGAAGAAAATCCCATTAAGTCAGGCGGTGTCCTGTTTCCCCAAATAAAATAAGACCAGCAGAGGCTTATCAGCGCTTATCATTTTGAGGCCATTAATTAAGTAAATTCTACTCCTGGTGAAAATGTTTCCCAGAAATCTCTCTTCGATTGACATTTATTTTGTGTTAACCATTCTGCCTGACTTGGCTTCATACCACATCTAGAGGCCATTTAAACAATATTAAGATAACAACATTAATTCACTTTTCTTTCGTTAATCGTATAGAAGCAGATCAGCTTGTTATAAATAATGATCTTTCCTTGCCTGAAGCTTAGCTCTTTGAGCACTTGTTCTTAATGCAAATCCCTGTCCTTTTGTACTAGCTACAGAGTAATAGTATTTAATACTGTTCCATTCTTTTCTTTTTTTTTTTTTTTTTTAATTTTTTTTTTTTTTTTTTTTATTCTTTGAATCAGCCATGGATTTACATGTATTCCCAATCCCGATCCCCCCTCCCACCTCCCTCTCCACCCGATTCCTCTGGGTCTTCCCAGTGCACCAGGCCGGAGCACTTGTCTCATGCATCCCACCTGGGCTGGTGATCTGTTTCACCATAGATAGTATACATGCTGTTCTTTTGAAATATCCCACCCTCACCTTCTCCCACAGAGTTCAAAAGTCTGTTCTGTATTCTGTGTCTCTTTTTCTGTTTTGCATATAGGGTTATCATTATCACCTTTCTAAATTCCATATATATGTGTTAGTATGCTGTAATGTTCTTTATCTTTCTGGCTTACTTCACTCTGTATAATGGGCTCCAGCTTCATCCATCTCATTAGGACTGGTTCAAATGAATTCTTTTTAATGGCTGAGTAATATTCCATGGTGTATATGTACCACAGCTTCCTTATCCATTCATCTGCTGATGGGCATCTAGGTTGCTTCCATGTCCTGGCTATTATAAACAGTGCTGCGATGAACATTGGGGTGCACGTGTCTCTTGTTTCAATACTGTGTGTAGGATGTTGCGGGTGGCTTCAGTTTTGAACTCCAGCAGGATCATCTTTCAAAAGAATATGAGGACACAACCTTTTTGACTTGCTTTGTCAAAAGTATTATTTTTCTCTTTTCTGGTGATGATTACCGGAATTGAGACACAAGCATGTATCTGACACATGATGTAATATGTCATAACTTTTCCTGACCTGCAAAATAAGTATATTGGGTTGAAAAGTCAGGAAGTTTTGTCAAGATTTCATTTTTTTTATTTGGCTCATAGTCCTATAAAGAGGAGATATAGCTACTCTACTCTTGGCAAACCATAGTTAAAAGATTTGTCATTCCCTTAGGTGGAGCATTTGAATTTCTCAGGCTGACGGGGAGAAGGCAGGCGGATGTACAGTTGAATTCCAGCGACTAGTGGTCCTTCTGTGTTTGCTTGTGTAATTAGGCATGACTTTTGAGCAACCTTCTCTCCGCCTCGGGGATCTCAGGAACCTATTATAGAAGTGGTGCTCCTCTGCCCTGGTGCGGCAGTTTGTTGCTAACCAGTTGCTCATCTAATCAAATTCAGTTCTTTAAAAGAGTTTCAAAATAACACAGGTATGACCTGAAAGAGAAGCAATTTGGCCCTATGTTCATAATCTCAGTGCTCTGTTTTTCCTCCTTGGAATCATCAGCATTGTATTCAACCTGGACTTGCCAAGAGCCAACAAACTGCCCAGTGTCATTCTGGGTGTTGGAAGATACTGATGAGCAAGGCTATCTTGTCCCTTCTCTGACCTTATGGAATTCTCAGCCATATGGTGTAGATATATGACAAGGCATTTACAGTCAAATGAGATACATATTACTGCAAGGATAAACACTGGATGCCATGGGGGCTTACCTAATTCAGAAAGGGCAGGGAAGGTTCCTCAAGGGTAGTTCTGGCTCACTCGACATAGAAAGATCTGAAGCTAAGCTCAAGGAGTGAGGAGAGAGAGTGGGGAGGTTACTCTAGGTGGGGAGAACAACTTGAAGAACACTGGAGGCTAAAAGGACCATGACATTCTTAGGGATTAAGGTTCACAAGGGTGAGACCAGAGAGTAGAGTAATGGTAAAAATGGGAGCTTCACACTGAATCAATAAGGATTAATTACCTAGCAGGACTATTAATTCCAAGGTTATTAAAGAAGTATAAATAGTTATGTATCTAGACCAGAACATAATAATTCCAAAAATATTCATATCAAGTACATGATATGATTTGAAGAACCTGTACCAAAGTATCTTTGTTCCTTGGTGTGCCATTAAAAATTGTAATCTTACCATAAGAGGAATTTCAATACTGTACTGTTATTGAACAGGACACATATTGGGTATTTTTAATGTAAACCATGTTAGTTTGAATTACTTATACTTTATCATATTATTTTTAAAGCTATAATGTTAAGGTCAGGTAATGGAAAGGCTGTGAAAAGCAGACAGAGAAAAGTATTTAGAAATAGAGGAATTGCTCAAGGGAAACTCAAAGGTGTGTGAGTACATGGAAGAAAATCATGAGAGAGAAAAGGGGTTTGAATGAAAAGGGTTGGCTGACAAGCAGTGGAATGTTGAAGCTGGCTTGCACCACTCAGAAGATCCATTTGTTTAAATTTTCATAAATTTTGAAAGCTTCATATTAAATAGTCACATTTAAAAATAAATAATATAAATGAATAATTAAGTAAATTATATATATTTTTTGAAAGAACTCAAAACTCTTTACTTTCTAACCACTTTATTACATTTAATATCTTTCCTCTTGGAGTTATTTTAAGCCCATTGTAATTGTGATGGAAAACCTATGCAATAATATTCTTCTGTGCATATTTTTCCAGTGTCTTATTTGACATCATGTTAGTCATGATGGAGTATTTATACCGTGAAAATTGAGAAACAAAATAAATCTGAGTTTGATTCAATTTTTGGTTGATTGTGTACTGTAGACTTAAAGTAGTGAAGGAAAAAATGGTTAAAATGTAGATTGAACTTAAAAATGTGTCATGGCCATACTTGCTACATTGTGAATAACATGAGAAATTAAGATAATATTCTGCATGCTTCAAAAATTACTATAGAGCTCAGCTTCTTCATCAGTTGTATCCATTTGTTAGTTACAAATCCAAGGGTCTGGCAAAATCAACTGAAGCATTTTATGTAAATTGATTGGCTATAGGGAATTTACAAAAAATAGTATTGTATATTTTTTATTGGTTATGTGGATGCTACACATCCTTTATATCAATATTTATAATAAACTAAATCTATTTTTTACTATATTTTTTTCATTAGATTCATTAAGTATGTATTTTCACCACTGCACCCAGTACACCAAAAAAATCTGCTTGCAGTTTTGCCCATGTCTGGCCTTTGCTTAACGGATTCTATACATATCATTCCTATGAACATACTAACATATTTAGCCTTTTAGCTTAGTTGCACTGGACAGTGGTGGTTGAAATCTTCTAATACAACTCTGTCCATCATAGCAGATGCTGAAGAGTAACAAGAAAAACTGTATATGTAATGGGCTCAGGAAGAGGGATTGTTCATTTAACTTGGAGTTGTGCACTGTTGCTCGACTCTCACCACCTGTTTCTCTGATTTGTGCCATTTGGAGCATCTAGTGCCTTAACTTTTTTTTTTTTTTTTAGATTAAAATGCAATTTTGCTTTTATTTCGTTTATTTTTTTTTTATTTATTTTTTTTGTCATACACTGATATGAATCAGCCATAGATTTACACGTATTCCCCATCCCGATCCCCCCTCCCACCTCCCTCTCCACCCGATTCCTCTGGGTCTTCCCAGTGCACCAGGCCCAAGCACTTGTCTCATGCATCCCACCTGGGCTGGTGATCTGTTTCACCATAAATAGTATACATGCTGTTCTTTTGAAATATCCCACCCTCACATTCTCCCACAGAGTTCAAAAGTCTGTTCTGTATTTAGTGCCTTAACTTTTGAACTGCCTCTCTGGAAAAAATCTAGAGCATCTTTCAACTATAGCAATGGATTTTATCAAATTATTTCTAATTGATTCCTATATTAGCTTCTCATCAACACTTTGGGGCAATGTGTTGAAGCCAGAGTAAGTGGGGAGAGGGGGAGAGTGATCTCTAAAGAAAATAGAAATCCATTCCTAGAAATTGTATGTGGCTACTATCTAGTAGTACTGCATTTCGGACTCTCTTGTTGACTATGATGGCTACTCCATTTCTTCTAACGGATTCCTGCCCACAGTAGTAACATAATGTTCATCTGAGTTAAATTCACCCATTCCAGTCCATTTTAGTTTGCTGATTCCTAGAATGTCAATGTTCACTCTTGCCATCTCCTGTTTGACCATTTCCAATTTGCCTTGATTCACAGACCTAACATTCCAGGTTCCTATGCAATATTGCTCTTTATAGCATAGAACCTTGCTTCTATCACCAGTCCCATCCACAACTGGGTGTTGCTTTGCTTTGGCTCCATCCCTTCATTCTTTCTGGAGTTATTTCTCCACTGATCTCCAGTAGCATATTGGAATAGAACTACAGAATGATCTCCGTTCATTTCCAAGGCAAACCATTCAAATTCACGGTAATCCAAGTCTATGCCCCAACCAGTAACACTGAAGAAGCTGAAGTTGAACGGTTCTATGAAGACCTATAAGACCTTTAAAAACTAACACCCAAAAAAGATGTCTTTTTCATTATAGGGGACTGGAATGCAAAAGTAGGAAGTCAAGAAACACCTGGAGTAGTAGGCAAATCTGGCCTTGGAGTACACAATGAAGCAGGGCAAAGGCTAATAGAGTTTTGCCAAGAGAACGTACTGGTCATAGCAAACACCCTCTTCCAATAGCATAAGAGAAGACTCTACACATGGACATCACCAGATGACCAACACCGAAATCAGACTGATTATATTCTTTGTAGCCAAAGTTGGAGAAGCTCTATACGGTCAGCACAAACAAGAGCAGGAGCTGACTGTGGCTCAAATCATGAACTCCTTATTGCCAAATTCAGACTTAAATTGAATAAAATGGGGAAAACAACTAGGCCATTCAGGTATGACCTAAATCAAATCCCTTATGACTATACAGTGGAAGTGAGAAATAGATTTAAGGGACTAGGTCTGATAGAGTGCCTGATGAACTATGGACCAGAGGTTCATGACATTTGCACAGGAGACAGGAATCAAGACCATCCCCAAGAAAAATAAATGCAAAAAAGCAAAATGGCTGTCTGAGGAGGCCTTACAAATAGCTGTGAAAAGAAGAGAAGCCAAAAGCAAAGGAGAAAAGGAAAGATATACCCATTTGAATGCAGAATGCAAAGAATAGCCAGGAGAGATAAGAAAGCCTTCCTCAGAGATCAATGCAAAGAAATAGAGGAAAACAACAAAATGGGAAAGACTAGAGATCTCTTCAAGAAAATCAGAGATACCAAAGGAACATTTCATGCAAAGATGGGCTCAATAAAGGACAGAAATGGTATGGCCCTAACAGAAGCAGAAGATATTAAGAAGAGATGGCAAGAATACACAGAAGAACTGTACAAAAAAGATCTTCATGACCCAGATAATCACGATGATGTGATCACTTACCTAGAGCCAGACATCCTGGAATGTGAAGTCAAGTGGGCCTTTGGAAACATCACTACAAACAAAGCTAGTGGAGGTGATGGAATTCCAGTTGAGCTATTTCAAATCCTGAAAGATGATGCTGTGAAAGTGCTGCACTCAATATGTCAGCAAATTTGGAAAACTCAGCAGTGGCCACAGGACTAGAAAAGGTCAGTTTTCATTCCAATCCCAAAGAAAGGCAATCCCAAAGAATGCTCAAACTAGCGCACAATTGCACTCATCTCACACGCTAATAAAGTAATGCTCAAAATTCTCCAAGCCAGGCTTCAGCAATACCTGAACTGTGAACTTCCAGATGTTCAAGCTGGAGATGGAAAAGGTAGAGGAACCAGAGATCAAATTGCCAACATCCACTGGATCATAGAAAAAGCAAGAGAGTTCCAGAAAAACATCTATTTCTGCTTTATTGACTATGCCAAAGCCTTTGACTATGTGGATCACAATAAACTGTAGAAAATTCTTCAAGAGATGGGAATACCAGACCACCTGACCTGCCTCCTGACAAACCTGTATGCAAGTCAAGAAGCAACAGTTAGAACTGGACATGGAACAACAGACTGGTTCTAAATAAAAAGCCTCTATATTGTCACCCTGCCATTATATGCAGAGTACATAATGAGAAACGCTGGGATGGAAGAAGAACAGCGGGCATCAAAATTGCCAGGAGAAATATCAATTACCTCAGATATGCAGATGACACTACCCTTATGGCAAAAAGTGAAGAACTAAAGAGCCTCTCAATGAAAGTGAAAGAGGAGAGTGAAAAACGTTGGCTTAAAGCTCAGCATTCAGAAAACTAAGATCATGCCATCCAGTCCTGTCACTTCATGGTAAATAGATGGGGAAACAGTGGAAACAGTGGCTGACTTTATTTGGGGAGGGCTCCAAAATCACTGCAGATGGTGATTGCAGCCAGGACATTAAAAGATGCTTATCTTTGGAAGGAAAGTTATGACCAACCTAGATAGCATATTTAAAAGCAGAGACATTACTTTGTCAACAAAGGTCTGTCTAGTCAAGGCTATGGTTTTTCCAGTATTCATGTATAGATATGAGAGCAGGACTTTAAGGAAAGCTGAGCACTGAATAATTGATGCTTTGAACTGTGGTGTTGGAGAAGACTCTTGAGAGTCCCTTGGACTGCAGAGATCCAACAAGTCCATCCTAAAGGACATTAGTCATGGGTGTTCATTGGAAGGACTGTTGTTGAAGCTGAAACTCCAATACTTTGGCCACCTGGTGGGAGGAGCTGACTCATTTGAAAAGACCCTGATCCTGGGAAAGATTGAGGGCAGAAGGAGAAGGGGACGACAGAGGATGAGATGTTTGGATGGCATCATCGACTCAATGGACATGGGTTTGGGTGGACTCTGGGAGTTGGTGATGGACAGGGAGGCCTGGCGTGCTGCGGTTCATGGCGTCGCAAAGAGTCAGACACTACTGCGTGACTGATCTGAACTGAACTATCTATTAGTGATAGTAACTTCTAAGTATTTTTCACATGTACTGGAGCTTAATCGCATGTGTCACAAAGCCACATGAGATGATTTGCTTTGCTATTGTAGGACTAATTGGCAATCTGTAGGACTAATTGGCAATATAATTCCTATTACAGATGGATTTTTCTATTCTTTTTTTCTTGTCAAAGTAGTATACACTTAAAACCTATCAGATTAAATTTTGTAGAGATGGAATCAAATCATGCTTTGAATATTTAGTGCTTAGGGATTTACAAGGCTGGCCACACTATAAATGTTCAAAAGCCTTTTTTGGAGGAAAAACAAGAGAGAAGAGGAAAAGGGGGGATGTATAAACAGGGAGGGAGGGAATAAGGGCAAGCAATGATTTACATAGAACATTTTAAAAAGCAATAAAGCATAAAACTCGGGCATAATTTCGTCAACAAAATGTAACGATAATGCTGAATGATATCCTATGTAATACTTTGCTAAGTCTGCCCTAAGAAATAGCAGAGATTGGGTAGCTTAAGCAATAGAAAATACTTAGTCATGGTTCTGGAAGTTAGAAATCCAAGGTCAAAGTGTTAGCAGATTTGTTTTCTTCTGAGGTCTTTTTCTTTGGCTTATGCATATTTACCCTCTCCCTGTGTCTTCATATGGTCTTTCTCTCTGTGCAAGAGCCCCAGGTGTCCCTTTGTCCAAATCTCCTTCTCATAGGACAGAGGACAACAGTCATTGGATTAAGGCCAACCCTAATGGCCTCATTTTAATCACCTCTTAAAGTCCTGATCTTTTAAAAAAAAAAAAAGTATGGTATTGAGTCTGGTGTGGGGATGAGGGGAAAGGGCTTCAAAATATGAATTTAGGAGTAAGGGGTACAATTCAGCTCATAACAGACATAACATTCTAGTCTCACTTTCTCTACTTTTTAAAAATTGCATAGTAAATATGTCATTTTTAAACTGTATTTTTAAGTTACATGTTAATTTTAGATGTTTTATCATATCAGTAAGAGCTTTGCACATACTAATGTATGAACTTAAATATTTTTTTATGCATTAAATAATTCCTCCCTTTGGTCATATGAAGTGGTTTGTAGTGTCAAATCCTGTGAAGAATATAGTGCAATGCATATCAACATTTGTTGAAATTTCATATTTAGGTTTCTCGATGTTGATGAGGGGTTTTTGCAGTTTGAAATGATGTGGTCAACTTTATTTCCCATGGAAGAGCATTATGATGTGTTTAATAGAATGGAATTGTGGAAAGAATCCCTAAGACGGATGTGTATTAAAAAAATACATTGCCCCAGATGTGTACAAAAAGGCATTCACAAGCTTTTGATGAAATAATATCAACCTGAAGGTTATTTATTTGGGCTTAAAGTCTTTTTTTTTTTTCTTTTACATTTTACCACACTGAAATTGGATGGACTTTATTATTACAAGAAACATGAAAGCAGCTGAATGATGTTAATAGCTTTAAAAACAGGAAAACATAACACTATTTTCTGACATTCAATATGGGTAGAGCCAGGACAAGGTGTATATCCAGTTTGATGCAAAAGCAAAACAAACAAAAAAAAAAACACTTCTGAAACTTATGGCTGAGGCAAACTTTTCCAAAATCTTGCTTGGCATAAGTAAAGTATATTTTCCTATTTAGCAGTAACAGCTGCTAAAAATGTGCTCAACCATTACCTGTGTGCTTAAGTGCAGAACCCACTGTATCATGTAATGGGCTCAATGTTCTGCTGCCAGACCTAGCTAGGCTTCTCTTGGCTATCCTACTTAAAGGGACCTGGTTTGAGGTCTAGATTTCCAGGTGGTCTTACTGACTCAGCTAAAGAGGTCTCGGGTCTTTCATGATTCCATAAACCTGAGAATACAGAGGACACTCAAGTAGAATTTATCTAGTCCTTTACCAAATTAAATATGAAGGATCCATTTAAATCATTCAAGGGACCTCTTTTTAAAGCTTAAATCATGTGTCAGCATTTTTTTTCTATAAAGGGCCTGATAATATTTTAGGCTTTGTAGGCCACATATATCACCATTTAATATTCTTTTTCTTTTTCATTTTATACTCTTTAAACATGGAAAACCATTCTTATCTCCAAGGGTCATACAAAACAGGCCATAGGCTGGATTTGAACATAGTTTTCTTTCATCCTTCAAGTTGCACAAATAAATATGGCAAATCTAAATGTTCTCTATAGTAGCACTTTAAAAAAAATTTCCTGTTTATTTTTGCTATTCCATGCCCTCTTTTTATAGAGCTTGCCTCATGTGAAGAGCATATTAGAGAGACCTCTGGCACAATATTTCAAAAGTTTTGAGATTATTAAGTTACATGGTTTGTGTGTGTGTGTGTGCACGTACATTCAGTTGCTCAGTTGTGTCGGACTCTTTGCAACCCCATGGACTATAACCTGCCAGGCTCCTCTGTCCTTGGGATTTTTCAGGCAAGAATACTGGAATTGGTTGCCATTTCCTTCTCTGGGGGATCTTTCCAATCCAGGGATTGAACCCATGTCTCCTGCATTGGAAGGAGGACTGTTAACCACTAAGCCATCAGGGAAGCCCTCATATTGTATCTGATCAATCATTTTGTGTAATTTATAAAATTTATATAAACTTTGTTATATAAAATATTACTGTTTAAGCTCTTACTACAACTTTTACAAAAGATAGTCCCATGGAAAGCTAATATCAGCCATTTATATTTAAGAGTTAATAATCTCAGCTGTTAAAAAAATCTGCCTGCCAATTCAGGAGACACAAGTGACGTGGGTTCAACCACTGGGTCAGGAAGATCCCCTGGAGAAGGAAATGGCAACCCACTCCAGTATTCTTGCCTGGAAAATTCCATGGACAGAGGAGCCAGGCAGGCTACAGTCCATAGGGTCACAAAAAGTCAGACATGACCAAGCACACACGCTCAATGCTCAATATGGTACAGGAAGAACTTGGGGGATGAAATTAACATCTAGACTGGTCAGAAGGATGAGGTGCAGAAACAATGATTTTTTTCCATGTCATATTCTTCTCTACTGTAATTCCTCTTCTTTCACATGTAGGCCAGTGGTGTTTCCAACAATTTCTAAATATCTATCATCTATATTCACTTATGTAAGTTTTTGTTTGCTTGCTTTTTGGTAGCATTTCCTACTCACAGTACAAGGAAGAATACTATATTCATTTGAAACTTCTGTGAAAAATTAGGAAGGTGTAATGCAATTACCTCACTGGAATCTAGCCTAACTCCTAAGGCAATCTCTTTACAAAACTGGATCATAGAATCTATAATGACAATTGTTGGTCAGAACTTCAATTTTAGGCCTCATCCTAAAGAAAATATTTTTTAATTGGACAGTTATCCTCAAGGAGTTTTCTTAACATGTTTTATGATTGCATTTTTAGATGAGTTTTGACTGAAGAAATTTACTGGAACTGGACTGATAGATCTATCTTTTAAATGAATATAGTGTGCAATTATCAATTATAGATTTAAAATAAGATTTTGCTTCATTGTAGTTTATCTAAAAATATCAAATGCCATGAACTTTTGAGTAGAAGGCATTATTTACTGGTCAGTTATGATATTATAAATATAATAGCTATTAAACATACCAGCCCAGAAAAGGTATAAATGAACTAAATTCTTAATAAATTTGTTGCAATTTTTGTAGCAGGAAAATCTCCTATTATGTACATTCCCTGGTGACCAACACAGGCAAATGAAATTAGGAAATACTACCCATCAGGCATAAACTCCAAGGATAAAGCACACTTCTTATAGAACCTAGGGTTGACTTAAAGATTTGTAACTACGTTAACCTTTTACACATACGCATTTGACTGAGTTTATTGTGCTGTACTCATTTGCTTTGGTTGTGTTCATTTGCTCTTTTGAACTGTAGTGTTGGAGAAGGCTCTTGAGAGTCCCTTGGACTGCAAGGTGATCCAATTAGTCCCTCCTGAAGGAAATCAGTCCTGAATATTCATTGGAAAGACTGATGCTGAAGTTGAAACTCCAATACTCTGGCCACCTGATGCTAAGAACTGACTCATTTGAAAAGACTCTGATGTTGGGAAAGATTGAAGGTGGGAGGAGAAGGGGACAACAGAGGATGAGATGGTTGGATGGTATCACCAACTCGATGGACATGAGTTTGAGTAAGTGCCAGGAGTTGGTGATGGACAGGGAAGCCTGGCGCGATGCAGTCCATGGGGTCAAAAAGAGTCGGACACGACTGAATTGGTGACTCTTTGCGACCCCATGGACTTCTTTGTGAGATTTCCCAGCAAGAATACTGGAGTAGGTTGCCATGCCCTCCTCCAGGGGATCTTCCAGATCCAGGAATTGAACCTGTGTCTCCTTCGTCTCCTGCTTTCCTGGCAGATTTGTTACCACTGAGCCATTTACTGGAAGAGTTTTTTGGGACTATCATAATTCTTTTAAAAGTCCAGTAACACAGATTTTCTTTGAAATGTTAGGTACCTTCTAGCCAATCGCGTTTTCATCTCTTGCTTTCCAATAGGAAATGCTTGAATATCTTTGGTGAATATTTTATTCACTTAATTTACTTGCTTGAGTCAGGTACTGGTCTTGCTTCCAGATGTTTAGAAGTGATACAGATCTGCTTAACATTGAGACAGAGCAATCATACACCATAATATTCAATCTAGATTATTCCATGTCTTTTATCAGGAAAAAGAATCCTACTCTTCTGGAATTTGTATAACACAATTAGTTTTCTTAACTTGAGAAGGCATGTCAAAATACGTTAAAAATAATGAACTAATTTATGTTCACTACTTTGTAGATAGAAAATTCTCAATAAATATTTGAAATTTTAATCTGTGATAAAATGGGTAATACATATTAACAACCAATTAGTTTGAGATCTGTCAAGCCTCACCTTAACCTGTACTTGTTTGTATATGTCACTTACAGATTGGATGCAATGATTTTTTTTTTTGAAATTAAAAACACTTAATGTGAGAATATTTATAGGCTTAGGCCTTGCTTGTACTTCCTTTGAAAGCAAGGAATCCAGGTGGAGGAGAACTGGACAATTAGAAAACCCAAATAGGGTTTTTTTTTTGAAGAGTTTAAGGGAGCTGAGCAAGGGAGAAGTATTTTGGGAGCTATGTGAGAACATAAGAGAGCTAGTGCAGAAATTTGATATGTTATGCATAGAAGACCCTTTATAAAATTTTGAGAGGATCATAAAGTGTTCAAGTTACTTTCTAAATATCTTTGCCTGTTTGACTTAAACCAACAGGAGATTGTGAGGACCCATGACTAACTATAATGTGGATTATTGACTAACTATAATGTGGATTATATTTGTGGGGCCAGGTTTATAGTTCAGGACTTAGCTAGACTTGAGACAAAGTCAATACCATAAAGTATATTTTCTTGCTGGTTACAGTCTCATTAGAGTTATGGTCCAAAGTGTGAAAATTTACCCAGGGAAACATTTCTTTATTAGCATACTACTACAGGGGAGCACTGGAGACCCCTCAGAGACATGATGGAATTCCTTATGAAATGAAAAGCTAGAAACATGTTTGAAACTCAACCCTCATGGGCGTAGACTTTCTTAACTTGGAGCCCTTTGTGGATAATAGCTGTATGTCAAGGTAGCTATGCTTAGGCTGATTTAAGGCATTTGCTTGCTCCAGTGATAGTAGCTTCCCTGGAAAATTGACTGCAATGCTGTGTTACTTTAGAACTGATGTCACTGGCTATTTGTTATTAGACACTTGAGAAATCTGGGTGGAGTTCCTTGTGGAGGTTCAGAAAACTAATTCACAGAGTCCTGATTAGAGCATGGTGCTTAAATTGTCTAAAAATGGTATTCGGTTCAGTAGCTCAGTCGTGTCTGACTCTTTGTGACTGCCTGGACTGCATCACGCCAGGCTTCCCTGTCCATCACCAACTCCTGGCACTTACTCAAACTCATGTCCATCGAGTCATCCATAAGATGCCATCCAACCATCTTATCCTCTGTTGTCCCCTTCTCCTCCCACCTTCAATCTTTCCCAGCATCAGGGTCTTTACAAATGAGGCAGTTCTTAACATCAGGTAGCCAGAGTATTGAAGTTTCAACTTCAGCATCAGTCTTTCCAATGAATATTCAGGACTAATTTCCTTTAGGATGGACTAATTGGATCTCCTTGCAGCCCAAGGGACTCTCAGAGTCTTCTCCAACACCACAGTTCAAAAGCATCATTTCTTCGGCGCTCAGCTTTCTTTATAGTCTAATTCTCACATCCATAGACTACTGGAAAAGCTGTAGTTTTGATTAGATGGACATTAGCAAAGTAATGTCTCTTCTTTTTAATATGCTGTCTAGGTTGGCCATAGCTTTTCTTCCAAGGAGCAAGCATCTTTTAATTTCATGGCTGCAGTCACCATCCGCAGTGATTTTGGAGCCCAAGAAAATAAAGCCTGTCACTGTTTTCATTGTTTCCCTGTCTATTTGCCATAAAGCAATGGGACCAGATGCCATGATCTAAGTTTTCTGAGTGTTGAGTTTTAAGCCAACTTTTTCACTCTCCTCTTTCACTTTCATCAAGAGGCATTTTAGTTCTTCTTTGCTTTCTGTCATAAGGGTGGCATCATTTGCATATCAGAGAGTATTGAAATTTCTCCTGGCAGTCTTGATTCCAGCTTGTGCTTCATCCATCCCATCATTTTGCGTGATGTACTCTGCATATACACTAAATAAGCAAGGTGACAACATACAGCCTTGATGTACTCTTTTCCCAATTTGGAAAAAGCTGTTCCATGTCCAGTTCTAACTGTTGCTTCTTGACCTGCATACAGATTTCTCGGGGAGGCTGGTCAGGTGGGCTGGTATTCCCATCTATCTAAGAATTTACCACATAAATGGTATTAGAGTCAGGCAAATACAAAAAGGTGAAGGTCTACAGTTCAACATTATGGATAACTTGTGTTCTGAAAGTCACCAAGATTCTGTTTGCTTTAGAAGCTGCTTAATTGTCATGAAAACTCTAGAGAGCAAGATGATTTGCCCTTATTCAATGCTGAATGCATATTTGTATGTCAACAAGATAGGGTACTGATATGTTGAAAAAGGAGCTTCAGGAGTCTTTCAGGGGGAAGTGTATCAGGTTTCTGTAAATATTTGCCATGACTAAAATCCTTTCATATATAGTCATTGAGATAGCTAGAGATAAAGTAATTTTAGTATCTATTTTATTTTGTTTGTAATATCTATTTTAAATATAAGAGGCTACCTGAGTTCTCAATGTTGTAACACTAATCAATTTTGAGTCAGAAAATGGGGAAAACATTGAGGCACTTGGGAAATTAAAAGCTAAGACCAAATTACAGAGTTCATATTTAAGGTGGGAGGAGAATGTATAAATTCAGATTGGCTTCCATCTCTTGATGGGCTTTCCCGATAGCTTAGTCGGTAAAGAATCTGCCTGCAGTGCAAGAGACCCCAGTGCGATTCCTGGGTTGGGAAGATCCACTGGAAAGGGGATAGGCTACCCACTCCAGTATTCGTGGGCTTCCATTGTAGCTTATTTGTAAAGAATCTGCCTGCAATGTGGTAGACCTGGGTTTGATTCCTGGATTGGGAAGATCCCCTGGAGAAGGGAAAGGCTACGTACCCTAGTATTTTGGCCTGGAGAATTCCATGGGCTGTAGTCCATGGGCAGTCACAAAGAGTGGGACATGACTGATACCACGACTGATATCCAACTCTTGATAGCTGATTACTGACAGAACAGATTCAGATTAGGGTGGATTAGAATGCACCTCACCCATCATCAGGAGACACCAGCACCTAACCCTGGGTACTGTTTGGAGGCCGTGGCTTAATTCAATAGCTTTCCTTTAACAGTGTCAGATACAAAGGGGAAATGTTGTAAGTGTTTGGCCTTCTATTTCTTATTTTTTTGTATGTCCTTCTATATAGGGGTACAGACAGTCCTGTGTGTTTACTACAGGACTACCTAATTGCAACCTGAATCTGAAGAAAAGAATCCAGTAAATGACAAACCTTTCTTATTTCATGGTAGAACCTGAATTAGGTATGGTTACCTGATTCTTTTTCTGCTCAGGGTGTGCTAATCAGAGAATGGGGGAGTGACCTGGGGTTTAATGGTAACTGAAGTGTGCAGTGGACACAGATAACAGATTTTTCTAGTTTACTTGTTCACCTTAAATACTGATGCCAAGAATTGCCTCCCCAGGACAGTTGGAACTCATTATCAATTGCCTCTTCCCACCAGTCCACTCACCACCTTTCCTCTATGAGCAAATCCTTTAGAAAAAATATAGTGCTATTATTTGTGGAACACAACAAATCTCTAAACCATTCCAGTGTTTCTCGGCTTTGGCTTAGGTTCACTTGGAATATGTTTTAAAAATTGTCTAGGCTCCACCCCAGAGAAAAATTAATTGTAGGTGGGGAGTAGGGAGGGTCTTGGGCATTGCAATTAAAAAAAAAAATTTTTTTTTTCTCCAAGTGATTCCAAAGCATAAGCAAGACTGCACTAAACAGAACATTTAAATGGGAAGAAGGTAGGGTTATGGAGGAGTCAATGGCTGTTTAAGCCTCCCCTACCTTCTACCTACTTGACTTTTGCTTTTTTGTAACATTGATCGGAGTACTGTGATGTAGAAATTTAGAGATCCTAGAAAGGGAAGATTGGTTTACACTGGAATGAGACACTTGCTATGGAGAAGCAAAAATTAATAAATTAAAAGGTGATTACGGGTGAGAAATGTAGATAAAACCATCACTCAAATGGCCTAGGCTAGAAAGTTAGATGTTCAGATAGAAGAGATAGAACTTGCGACATTTCTAGGCACATGGGTTACAAAGAGATGAGGAAGTCAGATTTCAAGGTTTACTTTGTTTTATGAATAGGAATTCCTTAGATTATTCTTTGAGAAATTAAGAAAAAATAAATTGCTAATGTTTCTTCAAATGGGATACAGACTTGACATGGAGCCATAAAGTAGTTCACCTAAAGGTGATATAAGATATAGTTTATATCTTTGTAACATTTATCTCTGGATCAGATGTTACAAAGTGTAAAAATAGGTTCAAATTAAATGCTAAAGCATGTCCATCTGTCTGAGCACTCTGGTTATAATAGTTGCAAGCTCCAGCCATAGTGATCCTATACTAAAGGTTTAAATGAGAATTCAATTGAAATAAAATTTAATGTTCAAGCTTAAAATTTCCTGCACTGGCCAAGGGTTAGATTTTATCACTCATATGGGAGCTTTTGGACCTTGATATCCTAAAATTTGCCTTATCAACACAACCAATAGGGAAATTCTTTTCTGAGGCAAAACAAGCTATAGATCTGAAATGAAATAGATAATCAAAATGCTGAAGAGGGAAATAAAAAAAGCCAAAGGGGAAATAGGATATATATATATTTTTTTCATGAGCATTACTTCCAGTGCTGTTTTTCAATATCCCAGACCAATTTGGAAGTTACATAGTAGCTATGAACAAAAGTGGTATGACTGCTTAAGTTGCTGATTGCAAAGTGACAAAACTCAGCCCTCTGTGGATTTAATCTGAAATAGTGACTTTCCAAAATTAGAACACTTAACTGGAGAGCTAGAGAGAAAGCAGGGGAAATGGAGCAAAATGAAAGCAAGTGGATTTTCTGTGGACTAGGTTTCCCTTTGTATTTGAGAGTGCCATAGCCAGAAGGGCTATTACTAGTGTGGCTATCACATCTGATCTAATTTGATCAACTGTCTTTTATTTGAGTTTCTGCTTCTAGATTTGCTAGTGCTCTTCACCTTCTGGGGTACATGGTAACTTTGCTACTTAAAAGAAATTGTATGTTGGAGTTTCCTGCGTCTCCTATATACTTCTGTAAAGCACAGTGTCTCTTTTCATCTTTCATTCAATCAACCATGTTTAAATTGAGCTCACTGTTTGAACATATACCAGGCCACTATACTAGGCTCAGTTTTTAAGGGTACAGTCAGTTAAATAACCAATTATTTCTGCACTATTACTTTGGTGTTTATTTACCTAGAGTTAATGGTTGACATTTTTCTGGAAGAATGCCATATAGCTAAATTATCCTTTGCAAGATTAATGCAAGACATATTGCAATTCAGTGGATAATAAGATACTGTTATCATTACTGTCCTTAAGGAGTTTTCAATTTAGAAGTGAGGGTAAGGCAAGAAGTGAAGAACTCTTTAACCATATAAACTTTTCAAAGACGTATAAGCTCTGTAATCAACTTCTAACATAGTCCGTTTGTACTATTTTTTATAAATTGTCAGATCTCCATGGTTGTTTTCCACTTGTGATTTTATGACCTATCAAACAAGGCTTACTTTTATTCAAAGTAACAAAAATATGTGTACCAACTTTGTGTGAAGTACTATTAAGGACAGAGTGACATTCAAAGATGAATAATCTACCCTGATTGTATGCTCACTAAAGTAGTGAAACAGAAATGTAACAGACTAAATAAATGGACTCTTAGTTGGCACTCAGAGATTAACATGAAAATCATAAGATTCATCTTTTAAAATTGAACAAATGCCCATGAGTTTACGTGCATGGCTTTGTGAATATCCTACTGTATTTCTGCAGATCCCCATACAGTCCATTGTCTTCTGAACAGAGTTCTGTTTGTTTGGTTGGATTCCAGAGAAGCTTGTTGGATATTTATAATGTCTTTAGTACCAAAAACAAACAAAATAAAACAAAACAAAAAATAAAGCAAAACAGAAAATAAAATACACATTTAAAAAGTAAAACACACGAAGTATCCTTTTCCTATGTTAGACCTGGTATGCTTCTTTGCATGTCCGTCATTTAAATGCTGTGTGATATATCTTCATTGTATTAAAATACTGTGGCAAGAACCTTAGAAGTACAAACAAGGGGCTGTGGGGTGTAAAGGAGGAAAAAATCCATACCATAATAAAGTGTATAGAAAGAAACCTCTTAAAGGAAATTGAATTTGAGATTTTAAGAATAGATTTAATTTGATAAACTAAGGTTTCCAGTACAAATACATACTGTCTGGGCTAAGCATACAGTGTGTGTGTGTGTGTTTGTGTGTGTGTGTTTTGTAAGCAGTCCTTTCTATTAGAAGTTTAGAATACGAGTTGGGCATTAGAAGGTTGTTATGTCCAGAGGACTGGTTAGAAACTGTTAGAGAGAAGGTTACATTTAACTCGAAAGGCCGCTGGGAAGAGAATGCCTTAGTTGTATTTTGGTGGTTACCAGTCAACTGAGTTCTCATAAAAATAGAGATGAGGAAGATTTGCGACAGAAGCAGATTGTACTGGATTATGGAGATAAGGAGAACTGAAACTGGGAGAGTGGCATTGGAAACAACAGGAAAGATCCAAGAAATTCTGTTGTGTGGATTTTGCCTGGTACTGATCTGATTGGTATTGACAATGGGAGAGAAATTTGCATCTGATCACTTTGGGTCAACTGAAGTTTCTGGAGCAATGGTGTGTGTGTGCGCTTAGTCGTTCAGTCGTGTCCGACTCATTTGCGACCCCATGGACTGTAGCCCACCAGCCTCCTCTCCATGGGGATTCTCCAGGCAAGAATACTGGAGTGGGTTGCCATACCCTCCTCCAGGGGATCTTCCCAACCCAGGGATCAAACCCACGTCTACTGGCACTGCAGACAACAGATTATGTTAATGAATGGTACACATAGTATATAGCATATAATACACACAGATAACTACTAAACTATTCATAAAATAACCCGTCATAATATTTTTCATTTACTTAGAATACATTTAAAACATGGGTTAAGTAATGTTCTAAATGTTTATCCCTTACTGGCATATAGTACATTCCTTTGGCCATATTACAAGCATGTCATATATATCATCTCATCTTATATCTGTCTATATGTTGTGTCTAAGTTGTATATTTAGTTTCCACTGCAGTCTCTTCAGTGAAAAGAAGTTAAGTTCCTGCAGAGGGACTTATAATCCTTTTTAAGTGATGAAATTTGCTAGCAAGCCTTTTAAATCTAGAAAGTAATTAAGTTCATCACAATTACTTTAGATCGATAGTTCATCTGTGGTTATATGGAATGTGCTTTAGAAGGGTATTGTCTCATTATTGTTATTAATTCTGTATATTACCTAACAGAGAAAGAAAGTCATTATGAATGAGTGTTTGCATCCATCCATACATCTGTCCAAATTTATCTCATCTTTTGACTTTTGATCAAATCAGTTTTGTTTGGGTTTTTCAAAAAAAAAACTACACTAACTTAAAAAGAGCAAACTTTTCTCATTTTTTATGAAGACTATAAGTTCTCACAGTTTCATCAAGATTTTTTTAAAGAAATTCAATTCAGGATCCTGTTTGAGTCTCACTCCAACTCCAAACATTTTTTTTTCATTTTTAATAATAATACTGAAATTATAATGCCTTTAAGATATAGCCATTGATTGAATAAAATCAACTTTGTCATTAGTTTCTCTTAGACAAAACTGAGTAAAATACAGATACTCTAGAGAAGGGTTGGAGTAGCCAATAACAGTATTTTAAATAATACACACACATATATAATAAGACAGATAAGATAAATAACTGTCAAGATAACTAGCTGTTTTGATTCTCTGTGATTTGGGAAGTCAGGAAAACGCAATCATTTTTATGTAAGAAAACATTTTACATGTGCCTGTTGATGGTTCTTCATTTAGAAGTGCTAGAATAATACCAGTGTTCAGTTAAAAAAATTAATATAACCCCACAAATAATAAAATGGTACATGCAGTATATTTCTTCCTGACCACTATTCCAATAAATGTAGATTGTCCATAGTTGAATTCATGCAGTGTCTGAGTTATAACTTATCACTCCAGTTCTTATAAATGGATACAGATGAATTTTGACTAACTTTCAATAACTAGTTTAATCTTCAAGTACCTCTAGTACTTGCTAGCAACACTAGATGTTCTTCTGACATGAGCTAAAGTTTCTAATATATGTAGGGCACTTAAATAACATATTTTCATGAATTTGATGCTTTCCCAGTACTGTGATGGCAGTGGGAACCTGTGACTTCTGTTTAACCATATGGCCGTTAAGTAGCAGATGCTTAGAAAAATTGATGAAAGGTATGAGTCATATTATCTGAAGAATTTTCCTAATTTTTTTTGCAGTTTCTCAAAACATTACATAAAAGAATGATAGCTTACGAGTACCAAAACAAAATCTACATTTCAAAAGCCTGTCATATTTTTCTGCTTAGTATAATATCTCTTTTCTGCCAAAGACTGTTAACACTTAAATTAAAAAGCTGATAGAGTGCTGTCTCATTGTTTGCAAATGTCTAATATATGAAATCGACTTGGATATTTTCCTATCTTATTATAAAATTTCCTGTAAACAAATCTACAGACCAATATATTGAAGGTATGTTGCATTGTAATGTAGTTAAAGTGGCTCTTAAACATTGATTGTGACCCTCAGTAAGAAACATATTTTAACATTGTGATCCTGACAATACATGTAAATGTTTTCAATAGATATCTGCAACTAAAACAAAAATTTCACAAAGATTTCACAAAGTAATGTTACTAATGTGATGTTTTATTTTCCAATTTTGTTTTTCAAAATTAATATTTGTAATACTATCTTCTGAGTGCAGTTTAATCAAATTTATGGGTAAGTATGTGTTCCTTTGTTAGTGTTGCATATTTAGCTTAAGTTATTTGTATTACTACCTCTATCATGAATTAAGATTTTAAAAATACATATTAAAAGAGAACACAAAATATTTCAGTTGTATTCATAGTTCATTATAATGAGGTAAAAATATCTTTTTCACTTCATAGACTTCTGTAATTCATAACAACCCTGGAAATTCCATAAGCAGAATGTCCACAGCTAGATATATCCTTGAGAATAAAATGATGTACATATCTTCTGGACTGTTTTTAAGATTGTGTTCCACAAATGTAATATCAGTATGATCTAGAAATTGAATATTTATCTTTTTTTAATTTTGACTTGTATCCAATTACAATAAGATAACTTTTGTTTAAATTTCTAAAGCAACAATTATTTTGTTTTGTTTGTTTTAGATTAATTTATTTATTTTAATTGGAGCCTAATTACCTTACAATGTTGTGGTTTTTGCCATACATTGACTGGCTGTCTGCTCAGTGTAGCCACTCAAGTGACAATTTTGATGTCAAAAATTCTTCTCTCTGAAATAACATTTTGTAATTACACTTATTAAATTGGTCATCTATAACTCAGTCTGATCATAATTCTTTATGTTGGCTAGACATATAGGAGAAAAGTATAGTTCCTTTTATTAGAATTTCTCTGTTTTAAGTCAGTGCTAGACTTGAGGAAACCTATGGGACATCATGGATGCTTCAGTGTTTTTAATCTATAAAAAAATGTGTATATTCTCAGTGTTTTTCTCAGTGCTTTTGACTTATCAACCAGGTTAGTCTCTCTGAAGAATTACTAATACATAGTCTGGTCTTATTCACCATCTCCCACTCCAAGTCACCATTTTCTTCTATTTCCATTTTTAAGAAAATGAGATGTTTCTTAAGGAAAAGATTCAAAACACCCCATTTAGGCCAAAGACATATAAGTAAAGAATAAACATTTCTTATCAGAAAAAAAACAACTATATATATATATATTTATATATATATATATGAGTGTGTATGTATTTATCTCTGAAGAATACAGTGAAATATCCCCTGGCAGAATACACTATGGGCTGTTTATCTTGCACTGGTCCAGGTGTCTTCTATACTTTTCTCTTTGAAAGGCCCTTAAGGGTTTCACTGATTCCCTAGAATGTAAAATTTCCTTCACCTTCTGAAATCCCTAATAATATCCATTTGCAGAAATAATGTTATCCAGCCTTATGTTGTCTGTTCTCTGGAGTATTATTTGTGCAACAGTAGATTTTCTTGTTTCATATATTTTGGCAGAAGTTTACTAAGAAAACATGTCCTCAAATGACTTTGTAACATGCCTACATATACGAGTAACGCTCCAATTATAAGGATGAAGGAGATTCTCTTATGAGGATTTTAAAGGGTTTTCCTATTATACACTCTGAAAATAAAATTTCTGGTCTATGAAGCAAGTTGCTTGATTTAAATAGATTTTCCTTGAACACTATAATATGTTCCAAAGGTCCATGGATTCTCTCATCTTATGAAATCACTTTCTAATTATGTGAGTAAAACCTAGTGTGGGATCTCAAAAGTGGGCCTGTGTAGGAGGAATAAGGAAATTTCATAAGCTACATTAAAAGTAATCGTATCTCTTACTTCATTTTTAACGAGTCTTCCCTCTACAATTTATACCTTGGAAGTCCTAAAGCACAGTATCACACACATGCAACTAAACCATATATTTTGAGGTGGCCAAAAAAATTCATTTGGGTTTTTCAAAACATTTTGCCAAAAACCCAGATGAACTTTTGGCCAACCCAGTATCTTAAAATGCATTAAGATAAACAAAAACCTTGTCTTCAGGAGGCTTGTAAGTCAGCTGCAAGAAGGCAACATAACATGAGTGACTGGGAAAAAGAGAACCACATTCAGAAAATAGAGACTCTCACTGTTGGTGGGAAGAGGGTAGGAGGTGAGGTTGAGGTGAGTAGCAGAACATCAGAGAAGTCCTTCGGGAGACTCTCTGGAGGAATTTGTGAATGAGCTGTAATAGAATTCAGGTCATGGAATTTGAAAGTGAGAATTTTTTTATAAGTCTACATAGACCTTGAAAATTTAGGTTGCTGTAAGAGTGTAGATTACGTATTTAGTTTCAAATATCCTTGCTATCAATACTAGTACTGACATAAAGCTAACTAAACAACAGATGGGCATTATATCCCAAACATTGTCACACACCAAAAAAAATTATAAGAAAGACAATCTAAATAATATAGTCAGTATTTTCATGGGCTTGATCATTCACATAACACTATGATTTTATTTTAAAATAAAGTCTACATGTATGCTGCATGAATTGAGAAATACATTTTTATCTGTCTGCCTAAATTGCCTCATATCAACTACCTCACACAAACGGGCATGGGGACACACACGTATCACTCTGCAGCAGTGGGTTACCAGAGACCATAAAATTTCCTCCCTGATCAAAGCCTCAATTAAAATATTACATTGCTAGATAATCCCTGCTATAGTACATCTGCATTACCTGGGAGTGGTGATGCAAACATACATTTTATCTTTTAACGTATAATAATTAGTTGAGTTTTTTTTTGTCTTCCCTTGTCTGGGAATAGACACATCATAGGGCTGAAGAGAACTGAAACCAAATTTTTGATAGAATGTAGTATATTAAGACGTTTAGATCTTTTTTATCGGGGAAAGCCAGGTAGAAAGCTATTTTTAGTCTACGGCCATACCACCCTGAACACGCCCGATCTCATCTGATCTTGGAAGCTAAGCAGGGTCGGGCCTGGTTAGTACTTGGATGGGAGAAAGCTATTTTTAGGGAGCTGGGGAAAGCAGGAAGGTATTGATCTGGCCAAAAAGCTCATTCAATTTTTGGAAAAACCTGAACGAACTTTTTGGCCAGCCCAATACATAAAGATTTGGAGTGATTAGGAAGCAAGAGAGGGGAACAAAGGGCATGAGGTGAAACTAATGACTTACTTCTTGCAACTGCTTCCAGTAAATCCTCTCATTGACTTTGGAGAACCGCTGCCAAATTATGACATGCAGAGGGGCCGTGGTGGGATGAGTCAAGCTGTAGGCTGTTTACCATGGCTTTCACAGAGGGTGTCCCTGGTGGCTCAGTGATAAAGAATCCGCCTGCCGATGCAGGAGATGCAAGAGATATGGGTTCGATACGTGGGTCTGAAAGATCCCACTCCAGTATTCTTACCTGGGAAATCCCATGGACCAAGAAACCTGGTGGGCTACAATCCATGGGATCTCAAAGAATCAAGCACAACTGAACATGCACATACACAGGCTTCATAAACAGCCAAATAGGTAGAGAAAGGTTAAAAAAAAAAAGTCAAAGGCATTGTTTTTTGATATGTTTGTGGATATGTTTGTGGAAGGACAAAGGAGTGTTAAGGGAGGGATGGGGATGGTGGTGAGGACGCTTGGAGAGGACTTTGGTACTTTGTTACCATTTAGTTGGTGTCTGTAACTCATGAGTTAGGGAAGTGCAGCCCTGAGCCATGGCTGTCTTGTGGGAATGATTTGAAATCAGCCTCTGACATATCTGGTAGCAGCAGGAGGGCAAAATAAAATCTTGCCTCTGATTGAAATGGTTAGGAGATTCAGGGAAGAGGAGCACAAGTGCCCGAATTAGAAGGAGCCTGGGATCATCAGTTGAAATCCATTCTCTTTAGGGAGAAAAAAAATCCTCTGATGACTGCAAGTAACTGGGGTCTTTCTTCCCTCTTTTATCGTTCATCTTAGAAATGATACCCCTGCTTGCCTATTAAAAAAAAAAAAGGAAGTTTGAGGCTTAATTCAGAATGACATCCCCATTTAGGCCATAAATGTTTGAAGCTTAAACTTGAAATCAAACTCGTGTTCTGACTCTCTGCAACACGAACAACCCCTGGGGCGCCCCAAGTATTTTTATATGTATAAATTGCTTTTGCTGTACAAAAGTTTTAAAAATTCAGTCTTTGTGTCACAGAGGAATAGGCAAAGGCATTAAAAGGGTTGTAATCTCTGCTAGAGCTTTAAATTCAGCTTATATCAGGCAAACGCAGTTTAGTTCGTATGTCTCATGCATCTGAGTCTCTTTAAAAAAAAAAAAGAAAAGAAAACTCATTATGCCTCATGGAAAGCAGTTTATAATGAGACCATCACCAATAATTGTTTGTTTTAGGCTGTGAAGTAGTGGGGCACATTCCTGCCTAGATGGAATCGATTGAAAATAACCAATTTTTTTTTTCTGATTCCTCTACATTTGCAAACGCGGTACGTTGCAGTGAATAAGCTGCCAATATAAGCCATTCCATTCCAAAACAGACATTTAGTTGAAGAATGACATTGGGATATGGCACTATTTTTAAAATTGAACAACTTGTGCTATGTAGTGACTTTTACATCAAAGTTTAGTGTGCTCTTTAATAATACTGTTTAACTTTGAAAACTGTGTTGCCTCTCTCCAGATATGCAGCCCAACTTTTCCAGACATGACCTAACCTGTCTGCATAACATACCTGATATAGATGTGGAAGTCTCTCTACTTCATTTAATAGTTAATGCTCCACCCATCTGGTTTCAGCTTTGACAGCCTCCCTCTCTTGACAGACTAAGAAGCAAGAGTTAAACAATAAAATATGCACAATCAACATTACATCCCACAAAGTCCATGAAATAAGCAAATGAATTCTTTTCTTATGAGTGTTCCCTTAGAATCTACAAAATCTGATTTTACTGACAATTTTAACAAGCTTAGTTATCTGGTTGCCAAACCTACTGCCTATTAGGAGGAGGCAAATTAGAAAAGGGATTGGGGCTCTGAGGACCAATACAATGATAGCAGAGAAAAGTGACAACAAGATTGCTGACAGAAAATCTATAAAAAGCCCACACAGAAACTCAAGAAGCACAAGAACTGAGTTATTTAACAAGGGTAAACAGACCTACACATTTTTATAATCCCTAAGAGCATCCCCATGCCCTAACTGCTACCCCTAATGATGGCCATAGGTCATTAAGAAATGTTGCATTAGGTTTGGTAGTTGATCAATTTTAAGGAAGAAAAAAAAAAGTATATGATTCATTTAAGAAAGATTTTCATCCAGAATAGCCATATTAAAAAAAAAAAAAATTGTAAACATTTAGTCGTCATGCTGTTTTGGTCCATTTTGCTAATTCATTATCCAGTATTAGAAGTGAGTCCCACTTAATTAAGAAACTAGCGAAAAAATATATTTGGTAATGAGATGGTCAAAGCTCATTTGGTACACTGTTGTTCAGTCTCTAAATCATGTCTGACTCTTTGTTGACTCCATGTACTGCTTCTTGCCAGTCTCTCCTGTCCTTCACTATCTCTTGGAGTTTGTTCAAGTTCATGTCCATTGAGTCTTGATGCCATCTAATCATCCCATCCTCTGCCACCCCCTTCTCCTTTTTCTTTAATATTTTCTAGCATCAGGGTCTTTTCCAGGGAGTTGGCCCTTTGCATCATGTGGCCAAAGTATTAGTTCAGTTCAGTCATTCAGTCATGTCCAACTCTTTGTGACCCCATGGACTGCAGCATGCCAGTCTTCCCTGTCCATCACCAGCTCTCAGAGTTTGCTCAAACTAATGTCGATCTAGTCAGTGATGTCATCCAACCATCTCATCCTCTGCCCCCTACTCCTCCAGCCTTCAATCTTTCCCAGTATCAGGTTCTTTTCAAATGAGTCAGTTCTTCACATCAGGTGGCCCAAATTATTGGAGTTTCAGCTTCAGCATCAGTCCTTCCAATGAACACCCAGGACTGATCTTTAGGATGGACTGGTTGGATCTCCTTGCAGTCCAAGGGACTCTCAAGAGTCTTCTCCAACACCACAGTTCAAAAGCATCAATTCTTAAGAGCTCAACTTTTTTTATACTCCAACTCTCATATCCATACATGACTACTGGAAAAACCATAGCTTTGACTAGACAGACCTTTGTTGGCAAAGTAATGTCTCTGATTTTTAATATGCTGTCTAGGTGGTCATGCTTTTCTTCCAAGGAGCAACTCTCTTCTAATTTCATAGCTGCTGTCACCATCTGCAGTGATTTTGGAGCCCCCCAAAATAGTCTCTCACTGTTTCCATTGTTTCCCCAACTATATGCCATGAAGTGATGGGACCAGATGCAATGATCTTAGTTTTCTGAATGTTGAGTTTTAAGCCAACTTTTTCACTATTCTCTTTCACTTTCATCAAGTCTCTTTAGTTCTTCTTTGCTTTCTGCCATAAGTGTGGCCAAAGTGTACCATTTGGTATAACCTATCTTCAAAATCATCATTTAAAATAAAGTCAGAGAATGTTTTAACATGGCTACTTCTCTTTAGGTGGCTAAATGTATTGAAAAACATCTCTGATATAACTCAGATAGCAGGTTCATTCCCATATGGGTTTGTTGTCTTCATCTTCTGCCTACATTTATGCCTCAAAATGGCACAAAAAATTAAATCCCACTCCACTTCTGGAGAAACAACCACACAGTGACTGGAATATAAAGTCTTATTATTTATCTACATATTTTAAAGTAACATGAAATAGTGAAAATCCATTTTTTTTTTTTTTGTTCACTGAGTTATTTCATTTTCACAGTAGAGAGGGGAAGAGAAGAACTAGCCCAGCTTTCACACCCAGGTGTAGCAAGCATAGAGCTGGCGGCACACGTGCATTCTTCTTCACTAAACCTACATGACTACTTTTCATATGAAGTTGAAGCTCACAGAGGTAACCTGTGTGAAATGCAGGATATGTCCAATCCTTTTAACCCACAGCTAGGGAGGCACTGACACAAACCCTATACCTAAGTTACTTGGTAGCATTATGATAAAAATTAGCTTGAGTGAGTTTCAGCATGGTACTTTGTTCCCAGATCAATTAATTTGCTGACTGAGACATTGAAATAAACTGAGAAAAGTACATAGCCATAGTTTCAGTTCTCTCTCTAGTCCTTTGATCTTGGGCCATATTAAGTTGTATTTTCTAGTCCTTTGTATCTTCTTTAAAAAAAAAAATGAATAGCCTTCAACTACCTCTACCTAGAAGTCAACATACACTTACTTCATTATAAACAATGAGCAAAATTATACATTTAATAATTAAATTCTGTAATATTATAAATGATTACCAGATTTTATCTGAGACATAAACTTGAGTTAAAATCAACTAAAGAACTTTCTTTTACTTATACTACCGAATTTTAATCTTGCCTCTTATGCCTTTTTTCACTATTCTTCCATGTCATGTTGGTATGGGGGGAAGCTGCCAGTTCCTAAGGAAGAGGTTAATGAATATGCACTTGGACAGTTTTGTTGCTTGGGATATCATGGACACAATTGTCATGATAATTGACAAGAGACAAGAATTGTCAGTGTTTTGACAAGGATGTACATCCTAAGAGAAATTATATTTTTGATTCTCCATAAAGAAAGAAAGGTATTCTATGGAAAAGAGATTTATCAGATACTTATCTAGTCAAATTCAAAAATAAGTCAACTTAATGAAAGAGTTTGATTTAATATACCTATTGTGGTTTGACAAGGTATTAGCATTTAGAGGACCAGTTTGAATTTCCCACTTGTAAACAAATGAGCAAGAGAAAGTGTATATTTAGTGTATTGTGATTTAAACATTGTTATCAAATACTATAGGTTATAACTCAGTTTATAATAGCTGTAACACATCACATATTATTTTCATTAATTTCTATTTTCCTTTTGTTTTGTTATACACTTTAATTATATGACTGTTAAGTACTCCTCATGAGTTGGAACTATTGAAATAATTACCTACTGTTGATCTCAGGGGTAATTGTGTTTTTAAGTTCCAATAATTACCCCTAGGATTTTTAGAAATGAATTGCTCTGAAATAGAGAGCACGTATAGACATTTCAGTATATATTTCAGTATACTATGTTTAAAGGGAGAGAAATTTCATGTTATTCAAAGAATAACCTAATTGAAGATGGAAAGAATATTAATATTTATTGAGAAACTAATACACCCCATACACTCTCGAGTTGGTTTACAGATTCTATTTAATTTTTTTCTTTATAACAATTATTTTAAATAGACATTATTCTGCTTAAAAAGATTCAGAAGTTCTATTTATATATATAAAGTAGCACATTTAGGGTTTAAATCCATGTCTGTCCCCAAAGCAGGTGCTTTTTCCGCTATATTATGCTGTCTTTTAACATAAATTGTTAATTGTCTTATGTGGTAGACTATTGACTAGCACAGTTTAAATTATTCAGTATCTCTTAGTCTGCTAGTTTCAGGGAAGGAGGTTAGATGACACTTAGATAATTTTTGCTAATAAGACAAAAGTCATCACATGTTTCCTTTGCTGTATAGTTCAAACTCTTTTCATATTTGTTATTTATTACACATTTTCATTCCAGTGTACAAACATTTGTAGTTGTGTTGCAGAATGAGTTCTTATACATGCTGTTTTTGCATATAGTTTTTGCATGCAGTTTGCCTAACACAACCATTTCCTCTCCCTTTCTTTAATACATATCTAAAATTTGTCAATGGTATTTTTAGCATATGTGTTTGGGGAGTGTGAATATAAATATCATCGTATAGATAAAATTTGAAATTATTTCCTTTGTTCAGTTCAGTAAACAGTTCAGTTGCTCAGTCGTGTCCAACTCTTTGCAACCCCATGAACTGCAGCATGCCAGGCCTCCCTGTCCATCACCAACTCCCAGAGTTTACTCAAACCCATGTCCATCAAGTCGGTGATGCCATCCAACCATCTCATGCTCTGTCATCCCCTTCTCCTCCTGGCCCCAATCCCTCCCAGCATCAGGGTCTTTTCCAATGAGTCAACTCTTCACATGAGGTGGCCAAAGTATTGGAGTTTCAGCTTCAGCATCAGTCCTTCCAATGAACACCCAGGACTGATCTCCTTTAGGATGAACTGGTTGGATCTCCTTGGGGTCCAAGGGACTCTCAGGAGTCTTTTTCAACACCATAGTTCAAAAGCATCAATTTTTCAGCGCTCACCTTTTCTCACAGTCCAACTTTCACATCCATACATGAGCAATGGAAAAACCATAGCTTTGACCAGATGGACTGTTGTTGGCAAAGTAATGTCTCTGCTTTCTAATATGCTGTCTAGGTTGGTCATAACTTTCCTTCCAAGGAGTAAGCGTCTTTTAATTTCATGGCTGCAATCACCATCTGCAGTAATTTTGGAGCCCCAAAAAATAAAGTCTGACATTGTTTCCACTGTCTCCCCATCTATTTCCAATGAACTGATGGGACCAGACGCCATGATCTTAGTTTTCTGAATGTTGAGCTTTAAGCCAACTTTTTCACACTCCTCTTTCACTTTCATCAAGAGGCTCCTTAGTTCTTCTTCACTTTCAGCCATAAGGGTGGTGTCATATGCATATCTGAGGTTATTGATATTTCTCCCAGCAATCTTGATTCCAGCTTGTGCTTCTCCCAGCCCAGCCTTTCTCATGATGTACTCTGCATATAAGTTAAATAAGCAGGGTGACAATATACAGCCTTGATGTACTCTTTTTCCTGTTTGGAACCAGTCTGTTGTTCCATGTCCAGTTCTAACTGTTGCTTCCTGACCTGCATACAGGTTTCTCAAGGTGGTCTGGTATTCCCATCTCTTTCAGAATTTTCCACAGTTTATTGTGATCCACACAGTCAAAGGCTTGGCGTAGTCAATAAAGCAGAAATAGATGTTTTTCTGGCAGTCTCTTGCTTTTTTGATGATCCAGCAGATATTGGCAATTTGATTTCTGGTTCCTCTGCATTTTCATTTGTTCTAGTGTACAGTAAACTGTGGTTTAATGGGAAATTAAACTGCTTTCTTATGGTTTAGCCATAATATGCTTTAGATTTATTTCAAGGCACAGCTTGTGCTAGACCAAAGCTATCTCTAGACCAATGGAGCCCAGTCTTTCATTTTATTTTCATAATCCCTTCATATTTCTATAAAATAAGAAAACTTAGTATTATTATAAGGAAAATTGGATATTTCAGTAATACCATGGTTGATGGTAAAAATATTCAAAAGTGTTAGCAGTATTGGTTTTGAAGGCTTTTAATCTTTTATTCTGTATGGTTTAAGTATTTTTTAATGCAAATATAAAGGGATCTTGATAAAAGGATCTATATCAGACTTTTTCTTCACATCTAATAATTCATTTTTTTTTAAAAAGGAAATGAAGTTAAAAAGTATACCATTAACTGAAAAGGTTTAATGGTTTAACCAGACTATTCTATTTACAGGATATGCTTACTTCCTCTAATACATTTCATGTTATATCAAAGCCCATTTTAAAGTTATTTGCTTCAGAGAATAGAGTGGACAACATTTCACTTAAAATATCTTGATATTCATCTGCTAGTTTTGAAAGGAGTTCCAGATATTAAAGGTAAGCCATTTTATCTTAGCTTCTTTGGGCCATTCAGTAAGATAATACACACACACACACAAAGACACACACACACACTCACACACAACACATTCACACACATTTAATAGATAAGCACATATTTAGAAGGTACATGCCTAGAATGCCTTCAACATACAACCTCTTCAGAATAAGGTGTCTAATCTAAAACCCACACTCTTCCAAATAAACCGACCAACACTTCCTCAAATTTCACCTCATCTTTGCACATGCTCAGTTTGCAGGATGCTCACGAGCACTTCCCTTTTGGTGTGTGTGCACTTAGTCACTCCGACGTTGTCCGACTCTCTGCAGTCCCATGGACCTTAGCCTGCCAGGCTCCTCTGTCCATGGAAATCTCCAGGCAAGAATACTGGGGTGGGTTGCCATGTCCTCCTCCAGGGGATCTTCCTGACACAGGGGTTGAACCTGCATCTTCTGTATCTCTTGCACTGCAGGCAGATTCTTTGATGACTGAGCCACCTGGGAAGCCCAGTTAACATTACCTGTACTAAATCATCTGACTTGCCTTATGTCTTATTACACATCCCATAGTAGCTGTTTGTGTGAATCTGTGAATGCTGTACATTTAGCTGTTGATAATTTGGATTATAAACGTTTCATTATCAAAAAATATATAGTACTAAAATTTGTAAATACTTGGTATACTTTCCTCCTCTAAGTTCTAAAATATTAGTTGTGGATAAAATAGGAAGGGATTGTATCCGCTTTGTATAAATTAGTATTGTCAATTTTTAGCATTGTTCGTGCTTTGCCTAACCTGACTCTTTTATTACTGAATCTGCTCCCATTCTGTTCTCTTGGAAACATTAAGGACAGGCAGTCCCATCTCACTTTATTTTTACCTAATCACTTGGCAGATCCATCCCAACTTTATTTTCATCTGTAGGCAAAAAAATTCTATAATGACTTAACTTGTTCTAAAAGCCTAAACCCATAATATTCTTTAAATTGAGAATATTTTCATTGATCTATATTTGTTTATTTTTCTCATATAAAAAGTAAACCACAATATTAGGTAAAGATTCATCAGAGTCAACAACATTGGTAACAATAGTTTTATTACTGTCTCATTCTTATAAACTCCCTACTGGTTTTCTTATGCCGGTCCTCTCAGGTCTCTAGTTATTTCTTTGTTTCTTGTTTCTTCCACTGCCTGAATATTGGTATTTAATTTATTTTGCCATAAACAAAGCCTTTTATATGTCCCCAGTACCATCCTATTCAATACCTCTGTTTGTAACCCCTGGGTCTATGTTATGATTTTTCTCTCTCCTTAAAAATGTTTGCAATATTTACCAGCATGTTATCATTTGCTATGTTCATTTGTATTCATCTGACTACCTATTTCAAATTTCCATAACATTCTTAAACTAAAAATAAGTAATTTTCAAAACTGACATCAGAAATTCACTTGACTAGAATTTATCGATGGGATCATTTATTGTTAACAGATTATGATCAAGATTTCAGACACTGCTTTTTCAGTCAGAATCCTCAAATTAATTTTTTTGAGAACATTTCAATAAATGCTTGCTAAATTCCCTTTGCTGTGAATTGGATTTTACTTAAATGATTTTCACAATTCTTTAACACTTATGATGTACTTTGTCTTTCAACCATCCCAAAATGAATTTCACAAAAAACAAGCAAACAAAAAATCAACATTGACCACTGTGATCATGAGAAGAGTTCAGAGCCTAACTATGTACCTACTTTGTTGTTGAGGATTAGTTTTTTCTAATTTTTTCTCAGGTAAAATGGACACATCTATTTGCACGTGTCCACGGCCAATCTTTACACACTGTCTACTCATACTAGAAGCAATATAGCCAAACCACAACATCATACATGCACCATAGCAATACAACGCCACCCAACATCACCCACAATGACGTCACACCGCAGCAGCAGCACTGGTGGGTCATATTTATTCCTTTGTTTTCATTCACATTTATTCTTGAGTGCAGAAACTCTATCATTGCCTCAAATCCACTGAGGCATGGGAAATAAAATGAATGAAGATAGGAATATAACCTCACTCCTTAGATAAACCCCATTTTAAAAAGCTTGCTGTGGTAATTCCTGAGATGTCTATGAAGAAATCTCACCTTTCATGCCAGAACATGTTTTAACTCTTAGATTTCTCTTTGGGGAAAGGTTGAGGAATAAATGTAGTTCATATATTTAACATTGTTCTTTGCAAAAAAAAAAAAAAAACAAAACTTTATGACAGTAACTTTAATACATATTTTCTATGCTATTTCTTTATCTCAAACCATCATTTTGGTAAAAATTTTGCTAGCAAATCAAGTGATAAAATATTTAAAGTGTAAAACAAATTGCTATAGAATAGACTGATTTGGCTTTATTGAGCTAAGAACAGTTATAAAGCCCATTGCCCTACATAGATCGTAGGACACAAATGTTTGGAATATAATGAATGACAAAGGAAAGGGAAAATCTGCTGAACTTAGTGTCTCTGAATGTCATTATAAAGACATGATTCACCAAGCATATGAATTAAAGGCTAGAGACTCCTTGGAGGGCTGAAGCAATGTAATTATCTATAACCTAGTGTGAAAAAAGAAGGCTCTTTTTCAAATCCCAATATTTTTGTGAATAGATTCTTTTTAAAAATATTTCATGTTTTAGGAAAGCTATTTTAAACTATTTGCTGTTTGATTGAACTTGAAAATTTAATTACTTGCTTTCTCTCTCCCTTGATGATATTTTAGTTTTTTATTATATTAAGGTTAACCTATCCACCTATCCAGGTAGGTGCTTTGATGTGAAACATATCAGGTAATCAACATTTGCATGTATTGTAAAAGTATAAGACAAGAAATGAGGTGGGAAAAGTTATGTGGGAATTTAAAGTATATTATTTAGGGAACAGTTGTTTTTGAACAGTTCTCACATGTAAGTAGATGAGCTAGAGACTGAAAATAGTTCTAATCAGTAGAAATATTTTCCATTCAGTTCAGTTCAGTTCAGTTGCTCAGTCGTGTCTGACTCTTGCGACCCCATGAACCACAGCACACCAGGCCTCCCTGTCCATCACCAACTCCCGGAGTTCACCCAAACTCATGTCCATTGAGTCAGTGATGTCATCTAGCCATCTCATCCTCTGTCATCTCCCTTCTCCTCCTGTCCTCAGTCTTTCCCAGCATCAGGGTATCTTCCATTGAGTCAGCTCTTCTCATCAGGTGGCCAAAGTATTGGAGTTTCAGCTTCAACATCAGTCCTTCCAATGAACACCCAGGAATGATTTCCTTTAGGATGGACTGGTTGGATCTCCATGCAGTCCAAGGGACTCTCAAGAGTCTTCTCCAACACCACAGTTCAAAGGCATCAATTCTTCGGTGCTCAGCTTCCTTTATAGTCTAACTCTCATATCCATACATGACCACTGGAAAAACAATAACCTTGACTAGACAGACCTTTGTTGACAAAGTAATGTCTCTGCTTTCTAATATGCTGTCTAGGTTGGTCATAACTTTCCTTCCAAGGAGTAAGCGTCTTTTAATTTCATGGCTGCAATCACCATCTGCAGTGATTTTGGAGCCCAGAAAAATAAACTCAGCCACTGTTTCCACTGTTTCCCCATCCATTTGCCATGAAGTGATGGGACCAGACACCATGATCTTAGTTTTCTGAATGTTGAGCTTTAAGCCAACTTTTTCACACTCCTCTTTCACTTTCATCAAGAGGCTTTTTAGTTCCTCTTCACTTTCAGCCATAAGGGTGATATCATCTGCATATCTGAAGTTATTGATATTTCTCCCTGCAATCTTGATTCCAGCTTGTGCTTCTCCCAGCCCAGCGTTTCTCATGATGTACTCTGCCTATAAGTTAAATAAGCAGGGTGACAATACACAGTCTTTACGTACTCCTTTTCCTATTTGGAACCAGTCTGTTGTTCCATGTCCAGTTCTAGCTGTTGCCTCCTAACCTGCATACAGGTTTCTCAAGAGGCAGATCAGGTGGTCTGGTGTTCCCATCTCTTTCAGAATTTTCCACATTTTATTGTGATCCACACAGTCAAAGGCTTGGCATGGTCAATAAAGCAGAAATAGATGTTTTTTTGGATCTCTCTTGCTTTTTTGATGACCCAGTGGTGGCTGTGACGGTGCACACGCGTGGGGAGAGGAGCTACCCCATGTCTTTACCCGAGGTCAGGGGCAGAGGCCCAGAGGAGCTCCCCCACGTCCAAGGTAAGGAGCCGTGGCTGTGCTTTGCTGGAGCAGCTGTGAAGAGATGCCCCACACCCAAGGTAAGAAACTAGTGAATCTGATCACATGGACCACAGCCTTGTCTAACTCAGTGCAATTAAACCATGCCGTGTGGGGCCACCCAAGACGGTCGGGTCATGGTGGAGAGGTCTGACAGAATGTGGTCCACTGGAGAAGGGAATGGCAAACCTCTTCAATATTCTTGCCTTGAGAACCCCATGAACAGTGTGAAAAGGCAAAATGATAGGATACTGAAAGAGGAACTCCCCAGGTCGGTAGGTGCCTAATATGCTACTGGAGATCAGTAGAGAAATAACTCCAGAAGGAATGAAGGGATGGAGCCAAAGCAAAAACAATACCCAGTTATGGATTGGACTGGTGATACAAGCAAGGTTCAATGCTGTAAAGAGCAATATTGCATAGGAACCTGGAATGTTAGGTCCATGAATCAAGGCAAATTGGAAGTGGTCAAACAGGAGACGACAAGAGTGAACATCGATATTTTAGGAATCAGCGAACCAAGATGGACTGGAATGGGTGAATTTAACTCAGATGACCATTATATCTACTACTGTGGGCAGGAATCCCTTAGAAGAAATGGAGAAGCCATAATAGTCAACAAGAGAGTCCAAAATACAGTACTTGGATGCAATCTCAAAAACAACAGAATGGTCTCTGTTCGTTTCCAAGGCAAACCATTCAATATCCCTGTAATCCAAGTCTATGCCCCGACCAGTGATGCTGAAGAAGCTGAACTTGAATGGTTCTATGATGACATACAAGACTTTCTAGAACTAACACCCAAAAAAGATGTCCTTTTCATAATAGGGGACTGGAATGCAAAAGTAGGAAGTCAAGAAACACCTGGAATATTTTCCATTATCAGGAGCATTATTAGGGAGATTACCGAGAGGTTTCCGTGGAGAGGGAAAAATAAAAGTTTGTGAAAGTTCATAGAGAGTACTTCAACGTGCAAAATAAAAAGCCACATTTGTATATGATGCTTGCTGAAGACTCTGAATAGCATCCCCCCATGACTCTTTTCAGTGCTCAAACAGTTTCATGTGACACTTGTGCATTTATAATAATACCTGGTACATTTGAGAGGAACTGTGTTAGCTTGAGCAGAAGTGTTCCAATAACCAATAAGCAGTCATCACTGATATGTTGATATGTCTTTGGGGGGCCCCAAAAGCTAATCTTTTTACATTCCAATGTGTACTCACTGCCTTCTTCCATGTGGATAAGCACCATTGAAATCTAGAGAGCAATTCTTTATCTGTAAAACTTCAGTGACTTTAGTATAAACTGCAAATGTCTTATTTTCAAAACTCAGTGATGTTTGCTTGGCGATGAGGTTTTGTGCTTTGTACAGTCTGTTGTGTTCAGGGTTGATGTTTAGAAAATCCTTAATAAGAGAAGTGGCTTTTGTTTGCTCAAGTAGTGTACTGCTCTTGATGTTCCATTTATTTTTATACAGTGTTTCAAAAAATAAACATTAGTTGGCACCAACTAGGGACTAGAAAGCAGAGAAGAGATTCTTTGTTGAAGGTATTCCAGGTTTATTCTGACATATTCAGGACATCATGATTCATAGACATCACATTTCCACAATGTTATCCACAACAAAATACTCTAAAATGTGCCTATAAGGATAAAAATGCTTATCAAGTCACATTATATACAGAATATGCATTTTCATGTTTCTTTGGTAAAAAGGTCAACAGTGCTTTATATATTGTGATTTAGTTACATCCAAGAAGTTGCCTTTCTAATTCATTAATGACATAGTTTTCAGTATTCATCTAATGAAGGAGAAATGGTCAAGTCTGTCCATAGTGTATTCATGTGAATTTACCTTCAAAAACTGTTTCTATGCATTTTGTGTAAACAATGGGTCTAAATAGTGTAGAAATATTAAATTTTTAATCTTGCAGTTTTTAATTATTGAAGTTTTGGAAAGTAACTGAGGATTCCTAGGCAAAATATCTTGAACATTCTTGCACTAAGCCAAAGGAATTTGGTGACAAAGTACAATATTTCCTGTTTGTGAAATGGCAACATTAAAGAGAAAGAAGCAAAATGTGCTATAAGAGCTTATTTATTTTTCCCATGAGATTAAGAATACGCTTAAGTAAACAACAGGACTTAGAGGAAGAAGATTGATTAAATTCAGTACCATTTTAAGTTCTAATTAATTTAATTACTTGTCCAATGAAGGCAAACCGTTTAAGGTTCATACAAAAGAGATTTACGAGGACCGTGAGTGTATTGTATGCAGAAACAAAAACATGAGATGAATAGTCTTGAGTTTATAACTGTTAAAACAACAAAAAAGATTTTAGTTTAGTTTTATTTTTGGTAGGGAAAAAGCACACATGGACATTAAAACTTGGCAAGAGGTACACACCAAGTGAGAACACAGTTGAAATGTAACAGCTTTCCACAGCTTTATGCTAGTCTACACTCTTATCCTCCACCACCCAGATGCTAATATATCCATTCATAACCATATTAATGCATCCTTAAGACTCATATAATTCTCAGCTCTGAACATACGATGAAACGTCTTTAGAAACTGTCCATCAACTTCTCTGGCATTTCTGCTTTCTCTCAAGAAAATAGAGCCTGGAGATCCTCTGCTTATATACTGAAATATTTGGTGGCTCTCCTGGAGGAGAATGAGTGAGCCAGAGTCCCTTTAGTTGATGATTTCATTTTACTATGGTTGTGAATGTGATAAATGCACCTGTCTCTAGAGAATGAAACTGCCAGCTTCGGAGAGTGCAAATGAGACTGTAACTGCCTCAATTTCGGTGAGTTATTATTCTCTGAATCTGGTCTGCTTGTCCTGGGATAAGCTGGTACAGAGATTGTTTACAACTATATTTAAAAACAGGAAGAGTAAATAAAATGGCAGTGGTGGAAGGGAAAAAATTGACCTATCTATAGACAGGTCCAAAATTGTTTTGTTTCTGGTTACTATTCAGAATACCAGTGATTAAAGAAAAATTATAGCCTCATAATTTAATAACCTACATTACTTCATGGCTACACCATAAAAAGATTCTCTTGGGACTGATCTGGGTTTTCTGGAAACTCACACCAACATGTGTTACAAATATCTTGCTTGCAAACTTAGTTCCCCAATATGTTGTCCTGGGAATTACGGAATTACATTTCAACACACTGGTTCATTTTACTTATGGCTACTTTCACACATACACAGAAACCTTTGCCTAGGTTTCCTCTTGTCTCCAGGGCTTCTGTTTCAAAATGTTCTTTACTTATTACTTCTTTAGACAGACTGTACTTTGTTCTTCCTGTTATAATCTAAAATTGCATCAGTCAATAGGGCATTGAAGTAAATAAATCTGAGTTCCAAAATAAAATATTTTAGTTATGGAATTTTTCATCTTTCTCCCATAGCTTTTGGGTATATATTAATATAAATTGTAAATATTTCTAATATTTCACTTATGAACTCTGTAACCCAGGTTTTTGGGTACATATATGCATAGAGATAATGGAATAAACAGTGACTTCTTATCTAGCCATTCTCCATACTGTGAAAGATTTTCTTCTAAGCAGAGATGAAGGGCAATAACTGATTTCTTTAGAGTCTTTTCCATTCAGCTAAACATCATTTGAGTAGATGGTGAATTTCTCTCCTCTGGGTATGCTATTAGTACTAAAAAAAATTGAGTTTCTATACTCAGTAGAATTGGCAGAAAATTCATTTATAGTATTTGTATTCTGAGGAATATACTGTGAGATCCTGGAAATCGTTAAGACTAAACTGGGGAGTAAAAGCTTGTGCAGTTCCTTTCTGCCTTGGTTTTGCTACCTATAAAATGAATATATCAATAATGCAGTGACTGATGGAGCTTTACTAAGAGGGTCTTAATGTGCTACCAGCAGAATATGGAAATCATGCTTTAGAAACACTTAATTCTTTCAAGTTACAAAACTGCAGTCTAATCTACAGATGTGATAAATTAGTAAATGGTGCCTTTATGATTTGCAAGAGGTAATATACTTTAATACATCCTGTGTTTTCATAGGAAAACAATTGTGAAATCTCATAGCTGAAAGGGACCAGAGGGAACCTATATAAATGTCTGTCAGGTGCTTGGATCCCCTCAATGGCATCCAATCATGAGAAATCCTCCTGGCATGGAGATCCTTCCTCCTCAGTGGAGCCTAATCAACTCTTAAAGTGTTCTAATTGTAGATATATTTCATACTTATAAGATTCCATCTATTAAGTTATAAGATATTTATTAGAAACTGACTATATTCTAGGAACTGGGTTAAATGCAGAATAAAGATGCTACCCTTGACTTTGTGGAATATTCACTCTACTAGTATAGGTCATACCTCTCATGGTGATAAGCCCCCTAGTCAGACATCAGAGGAAACAATTCCTCATTCTTTCTTGAGTATTCCCATTAAAAATTTGAATGATCTTCCTTGTTTCAAAGAATCTGGGATAAATCTGAACATTTCTTTATTCATTCATAAAATCTAGGTTATGCTGCTACCTTTTAAGTTGAGAATAATCTACTTAAAAAAAAAAAAAAGAAAAAAACCCATACTTTCAGTAGCCATCAATGATAAGTATCCCAGTCACAGGTAGTTCAAAAGACACTTTAAATTTAAATTTACCCTCCAATTTGTGCATTTTGAATTGGATGTTTAATATAAAAGATGAGTGACTAGATTCTGTAGTATTAGAAAAAAAATTCCCAGTTATTTAACAAATGCTTAGCACTTTTCAAACATAAGTGAGTCTCTATTTATTTGGTTTACAGCATCTCTACATGAGGGCTTCCCAAGTGGCCCTAGTGGTGAAGAACCCGCCTGCCAATGAGAGACATAAGAGATGCTGGTTCAATCCCTAGTTTGGGAAGATCTCCTGGAGTAAGAAATGGCAACCCACTCCAGTATTTTTGCCTGGAAAATTCCATGCACAGAGGAGTCTGGTGGGCTACAGCCCATAGGGTTGCAAAGAATCGGACAGCAACTTAGCACACACACATGCATCTCTGTATGAATAATAAATGTCTCTCAGACTTCATTCTTTCATATTTTACAATACTATTTTTTGCAATATATGCATACTACTCACATAATTTCTCAGATTTTATGTCAATTTATTTTAATATATGCAATAATATAATATATATTAAAGGTTTAAGTTACTAGTTATATTTTATGTTTTAAAATAATACATGAACATTAAATATTTTAAAATTTCTATTTTAGTTCATGTAACATATCACAGTTTGTAAAACACTGGGCTAGATGGTTTCTATTTCTTTTCCTCCACAAACGTTCAGGGACTCTGTGTCTTTCATTGTCTTTAGTCCTTTCCATTTAGGTACTATATAAATTTGCATGTTATATGTTAGGAAGTTGCATACATTTATGATAGTACCTATTTTTAAGCATTTTTCTATAACTGTAATTAAATACACCTCTAAAAAAAATCTGAAAATTTGCATTGCTATTACTTTAAATGCCCATAAAAATTCAATCACTTTGCCTTATATTAGACACTTGAAAAAAAAGTGCATATATGTATGGTACTCTATGGGGGTTACATTCTTAATAGTACCAGAACAAATAAACCTCAGTTTGCATTCAGAAAAATTACCTTTAAATGACTGAAGGTTAATGGGTATTTTGGTGTCAAATCGTCAGACTGCAACTTTTAAAATATATTTTAAAATACCATTTCTAAGGACATATATGAAAAATTAAATAAGAAAAATTGTGTTATTAATTTGTCTCACTTAGACTCTCAAATGTACCTTGATCTTACATGCCTTTCAAAGTAGCTCTTGACTGAAAAATAAGAAAGTGTGATAACATCAAATGAGAGGAAATAAAGTTCAAATCACAGTAGTTAACACTTTTTACTTTGGCATTATCTAACCAGCCAACTTAAAAGAGACTTTGAATTAATAGCACTAAAAAGAACAAACCTAACTTGTTCTTCTACAGTATTATAATATTGCTTAAAATATAGTTCTGTTATGTAGTGTACAGGACATTTTGCATCATGTAATAAAATTAGCTGAAATGTCAGCCATCTTTTCTGTAATTATCCATTTGATCAATCTCTCTGTCCCTAGACCCAAATAATCCTTACCTCATATTTTAAGAATGTTTTGAGGTTTCGGGAAATAGTAACTTTTGTTTTTCAAGCATATTACCTATAATCAACACTTCATTTTCTCCACTAAAGTACCTTCCACTTCCTTTCTGAACATGCACTTTTATTATCTTTGTTGTTCAGTCTCTTGGTTGTGTCCGACTCTTTGAAACGCTATGGACTGCAGCATGCAAGGCTTCCCTGTCCTTTACTATATGGCTATTATTTTTTTAAGGCCACTCAAAACTCACTTCAGTGAAGTCCACCCTTTCCCTACATAAGTTAGAAATAAGCCCCCCTTTTTGAGATACTGTAGTAATTTATTTCTCTCTTACAGCCTTTGCCATTTCCTAGGTTTTTTAATTTATTTATTTTTTCCCCCCAGATTACCTAGAAGACTTCTGTGGCATCTTTTGCTAAAGTGAACTATAGGGGACCAATGATGTTTGTCCAGATTTGTGCCTGGTATTTGTTGGTTGAGCGGTTTTTCCCTCAGAAGGTGTCAGAAGCGCTACCTGACTTACTGTTTTGTTCCCTAAAGTAGGCGGCACACTGCTTGTGCTTTAGTGGTGGGTGCCAAATAAATATTTGTTGATTGACTGAATGACCGATTAAATAAACCAACGTATGGAGGGAACATTTTCCTTAATACACATGTGTGTTTGTTCAGGTTTTCTTTTCACTTCATTCCATGTTATAGGTCATCTACAAAGACATGTATATGAGTTAATCAAAATCTTGTTGTATTAGCAAAGTCTACACATTAGTTTTGTAACGTATAACCTAATGTCATCCCCTGATGGATATACTGTGAGTCTCTGTTTCCTGATGACTAATAGTCTTCCTAGTAAAGAGCTCTTTCTTCAGTTCAACCTACTTATTACATTCATTAGATTATTCTGTTCCTTTTGCTTTTACTTCTTGAGACAGATAGAAATAGATACACCTTAAATCTCTTACAATGGTAACTAGCTTTTCTGTTTTAAATGATCATACGCCCAGTGATTTTTAAAATCTGTTTTGAAAACTGTCTTTAACTCTCAGAATAAAATGTATGCAAAATTATTGTGAAACTCTTAACTGTCATAAAATTATTATATTATTGGCAACCAGTCCTTAATACTCCAACTTTATCATGCACTTATATCAAAGCTTATATCTTTATTTAGTCACATTTTTGTTTCCACAAATAATACAATGTCAGGTCCTAGACAATAGATGTGCTAAATATTTGCCTTTGTATCTACAGCATCTAGCATAGTGCTGGCTAGCTGTTGTGCTTTTAGTAAATGGTTGTTGAATGTCTGGGTAATGAATAAATACAGGGGGACTTTTGAGGGATAAACGATTCAACCAACAATACCAAACACGCATTTGGACAAACATCATCAGTTCCCCTATAGTTCACTTTAGCAAAGTGAAACAGAAAATGAGAAACTGCCTTAGAAATTCTCACCTCCTTCATTGCTTCCATTAAAAGTTCAGACCAAGCTTATAATGATTTCCTAGTGGCCTTTCTAAAATTAACCCTCAAGAGATTTTAACCTTTAATAGTCCAAGATAGTCTTTTTAGTTTAACAGATAAAAATGGCAGAGTCTGAAAGAGTTAATATTCAAGGTTTACACATACCTAATATATTAACACAGCAGAATCTAGAAAGTCTCTTGTAACATGAGAAAACAAGTGATGATTATCATGTCTTTTTATATTATCTGTCATATAAAATTGAGGAGTAAGCAATGACTTCACTACAGAATATTTTTGCTTGTTCAAATATGAAAATTAATCCAGATTAGACTTTGGATGCTTTAAGAAATTATTATAAAACCTAAAAATAATTAGAAACATCTAAAACATAAAAACAGAAATACAACTAGATGTCTTGAAAATAGTTAAAAATAGCAAATATTTTTCATACGTATTTGTTTTCATTATTTGAAAACAAAAACCTTAGCTCATGATGAAAGTACTTTTAAGCACATGCTTTCTCCCCTAAACATTTATGCACACAAATATGGAAATTCCCTTTGTATGATATTGTCATCAAAATTGAAGCAGAAATTTATATCAGTTTCTACAGTGATAGAAACTTGGTCTTCTTGTAAATTGCCTTTATTTACAATTCTGATGATATTGAATACTTAAGGGATCAGAGATTTTTTTTTCAGTCAAATATGCCTTTTTTAATGTTTCATTTATAATAACAAACTAAATGGATTTATATTTGAATTATATTACAATAATTTACTATTTTTCTTATTTGTGAAGTATTTCATGATCTGTTTACCTAGAAATGATAGGTATTACTGGACAGGTTGATTAAAGTAAATAAGATAATCTTTTCTGAACTATAATTGTAGATAATAATACCATGAATTTATTGTTAAGTATATTTCTTTCAAAGTGTTTTTATAGCTTCCCTGGTGGCTCAGACAGTAAAGTGTCTGCCTGCAATGTGAGAGACCTGGTTCAATCCCTGGGTCGGGAAGATCCTGGAGAAGGAAATGGCAACCCACTCCAGTACCCCTGCCTGGAAAATCCCATGGACGGAGGAGCCTGGTAGGCTACAGTCCATGGGGTCCCAAAGAGTTGGACACGACTGAGCCACTTCACTTCACTTCACTTCACTTCACTTTTATATCTAGAAATTTAAAAAAAAATTGAGGTTTATCAATACCATCTTTGTATCTTCCATATATATGTATTAATATGTGTAATTTGTTTTTCTTTTTCTGACTTACCTCACTTTGTATAACCAGCTCTAGTTTTATCCATTTCACTCTGACTCAAATGTGTTCCTTTTTATGGATGATTGATAGTCCATTGTATATAATGTACCACAACTTCTTTATCCGTTCATTTGCCAGGGCAGGAATAGAATCACAGACATGGAGAACAGACTTTGGACACAGAGTGGGAAGGAGAGGATGAGATGAATTGAAGAATAGAGTGGACAAATATACACTACCGTATGTAAAATAGATAGCCAGTGGAAAGCTACTGTATGGACACAGGGAGCCTCAGCCCAGAGCTGTGTGAGAGCCTAGAGGGTTGGGGGATGGGAGGGAAGTTCAGGAAGGGGAGGACATATGTGTACTTGCAACTGATTCATGTATTGTATGGCAGAAGTCAACACAATATTGTAAAGCCATTATTCTCCAATTAAAAAAAAAAAAACATATTTGAGATATATGAGAGGAGGGTTTGATATTTTTGTTTCCTATGGGAAAATTAAATTAGTGAGAGGTTGGGGATTTATATTTGTAAGATAATCACTTTTTAAAGTGAGGCTGCTCACTTTTCAATGTGCTCATACTTGATGGTTACACATCAGTCAGTTCAGTTCAGTTGCTCAGTCGTGTCCGACTCTTTGCGACCCCATGAACCTCAGCACACCAGGCCTCCCTATCCATCACCAACTTCCAGTGTCTACCCAAAACCATGTCCATTGAGTCGGTGATGCCATCTAACAATCTCATCCTCTGTTGTCCCCTTCTCATCCTACCCTCAATCTTTCCCAGCATCAGGGTCTTTTCAAATGAGTCAGACCTTCACATCAGGTGGTTACACATAATTCAAGAAAAATATTAATAAAGGATAGTGTATATAGTTGCATGCCAGTTAAACTGATAGCAAATATACAGTTCACCATCATTCATTGTTCCAGGTTTCAATAATACAATTCTTGATTAATTTTTAAATGTTCTAGGTATACTCATATTGATGTGTGCAGTGACAAAATTTCTGCTTTATGTTCTTGCCATGTGTAATTTTATTATTCAAATAGTAATTGTTTTAAAATTATTTTTAAAAGTCACTCTTCTTTGATTTATTATGTGCATATATGGGCAAATCTCTAGTTTCTGAATCTGCCCATTTTTTCTGATGTTTCTCTAGAATTTAGCAAGATACTGGTGGGTTCACTTTGCTAGTTCGTTTTCTATTGAAATGTGTCTCAGTGGGTTGTCAACACTAGCTTGAACGTATTTCAGTATCCTTTCCTCCTTAGCATAATGTTAGTGTAAAGGATACTAGTAGCCAGAAAGATCTAAATTTGAATTCCTATAAGACCTTAGACAAGTTATAACCTCTTTCAGTTCAGTCGCTCAGTTGTGTCTGACTCTTTGCGACCCCATGAACTGCAGCACGCCAGGCCTCCCTGTCCATCACCAATTCCCAGAGTTTACCCAAACTCATGTCCATTGAGTCAATGATGCCATCCAAACATCTCATCCTCTGTCGTCCCCTTCTCCTCCTGCCCTCAATCCTTCCCAGCATCAGGGTCTTTAGAAATAACTCACAACTTCAAGAAATGGTGTTAAGAATTGGATAAACCAAAGTATAAAGTGCCAGACAGAGTGCAAAAAGCTGGGGCTTATTAAAGTTAGTTATATTTTCAATTATGGTTGGTCTTAATGAACAGGTATTTCTCAAAGCAGAGCAGGAAAAAAATGAGAGTAAAGTCAACAGTGAATTAAGATTTCATTTACTGATTAAGTGTAATAAACAGTGCACCTATTAATTTATCATTGTGTAACTTACTAATATCTTGGGTTCTGTTTGCTTATCCTTGGGCTGTTATATTTTGCCAATATATAAAAACATATGCATAAAGCATAAAATAGTACAGGAGTGTGAAGAAGTGTGGAAAGCCATTAACTTTATTACTAAAAGTTTAGGATAAATGAACTATATAGGTAGAAATATGAATAAGATAGGATGTTCATCCCAATAAAATGATAATAAAATCTTTATTGCATCCCACATCATTACTTGCTGTATTTTGCTTATATTGGATATAAAGAAAAAAAAGGTATTGCAGATTCTTTCTCTGTAACACTTAAAAGCCATGATTAATTGTCTCTTTACCTCTTTCCACTTATAATGGCATGTTCCTTAGGCTTCAGATGAAAGGACAGAAAATAAAAATGTAATGGAAAAATGTGTCCTAATTTCACTTGAATTGTGTCCCCTGGGGTGGGGTAAATAAACCAAGCCCTATAGAATACACTGTAGATATAAGCAGCCCAAGATACTAATACTAAACCAGAAATATAAGAAATGTCCTCATTCATTCTTGCTATGCTATTGCTTGGTCTCACAGCATCCAACATTACATGCACTCTTCCTAAAACTTACAACCTCAATGAATTCTTAATTTTTTAATACACTATAAATAATTATTTGGGTGTTTAAAATAGCAGACCTAGGCAATAGAGCCAAGTGTAGCAGCTTCAGGCTGATAAGCTTTGCTCAGTATAAAAACTCTCTCAGACTGTCTGATCACTACTTTATTGAATGTAAATGATTTGTTAAAGTCTTTGTTCATCTTATTCTTTCATATTTTTATCAATCATTAATACAGTCACATATGTAATAAATATTATTACATCTTTCTTGGTATTTTTATAAACTAAAAACACATGTATAATTATTAGTGTAAGGCCCTATTCTTTCTTATTTATGAAATGAATTCATTTTCTTTTTACCTGTTGCTATAGTGTAAATTATTAGAGGGTATTACTCATTGCTCTCTACTTTATTAAACTTATAGGAATATCATCTGAAACTGTCTTTCCCTTCTTTTTTATTTATTTATTTATTTATTTATTTCAGTGGGTTTTGTCATACATTGATATGAATCAGCCATAGATTTACACTTATTCCCCATCCCGATCCCCCCTCCCACCTCCCTCTCCACCCGATTCCTCTGGGTCTTCCCAGTGCACCAGGCCCGAGCACTTGTCTCATGCATCCCACCTGGGCTGGTGATCTGTTTGAAAGATAAAGAACATTACAGCATACTAACACATATATATGGAATTTCCCTTCTTATTATATCTTCTCTCATGTCTTTTTCCTGACTTACAGCATTAGTAGCTCCTAGTCGTGATGTCCCATCTTTCTTTCAAATACATTGGGGATATCCCTTTGATACATGCCAAAACCACGGGGACCATGAGAGGAGAATTAACATGAATAAATGATGCTTAAGAAGCTTACAGGTGCACCAGAGGAGCCACATCACCTTGATTCAAACCCTAACAACTTCTACTCAACTTATGCCCCAGTTGAACTCTTAACCCCTCACTTATTCTGAGATAATAGCCTCTTTTCTTATCTCTTTGGAATCAAGATTTTCTTAAATAAAATCCTTCATTGTGCTTACCCTCCAATGAATATTTGCTCTGTATCTTGATTCATTCTTTATTTTTGCCTTCTCAGTCAAAGAGAGATATTGGTTTCATTTTCCAAATTTCCCCTTAACCCATATTCTCCACCCTGAGCTTTTCCATTATCACCTTAGGAAACATTATTGTTTAGCATTTTCAGTTTTGATTATCTACTAGATCCTCCTTCAGAAACTGTTAACCTACTGAAGACTTGCATGTATCAAACAAAATCTTAACTCAGTCTTTTTCTAGGCGTATAATTTCTTTTTTTCCCCTCCCTGGATTTGATAATGGCAGCATACATTCCCAAGTTTATTTTATTCATCATCACTTTACTACATACTTTTAACTTGTCAAATTTAGGTTCTTCCTGAGTTATTCTATAGAAACTACAAAGATTATTAGCTTCTCTCATACTTCTTCGTTCTTGAGTCTCCCCTATGGTAATTTATTCATCTCTACTCCCAAGTCCATGTTGCTAATTCTTATTGCAAAAGCCCAAGTGCTTATTCCTTTCTTCAAATGAAGATCAAGATTTCTAACTGAATGATCAACATTTCCATACAGATGTCTAGTACCTTACTTTAACCACAGCTCATTTAGAAAGTAATGCCTATCAAACCTTGGAACTACTCTGCCATTTCCACTATATTATAGGCACTGGCTTTATTAAACAGTTCTAGAAATCATCTAATATCCAGGCTTACTTAAAACCTGCTTTAACTTCCCTCCATCTCATATATCCAATTATGTCCAGCCAAGATTTCTAAGTCTTTCACATTCTTGCTTCAAGTCCAATTTCCTTTTCTACTACCACTATCTTCATTTCATATGATGGTGTTGTCATAGTTTCCTAATTAGTCTTATTGTTTATATTGATTATTTCTCTAATGTTTTCAGATGGTTTTAGGAAAAATATTCCATAATCCTAATGATGGAATTTCCTTACTTAGCAATGTGCAGTATACAATTCCCAGAATTCCCAGCTGTCTACAGAATGGACCCTAATCTCCTTGCCCTGAATTCAAGGTACTAGAATCTTTTAAGTTCACTTCCCTTATGGCCTAAATACTTAGCACTTACCTAGCCTAGTCAACACACAGGGAGGCCTGGCATGCTGTGTCATGGGATCGCAAAGAGTCAGACATGACTGAGCAACTGAACTGAACTGAATTGAGCCTAGTCAAGACTGTGGTTTTTCCAGTGGTCATGTATGGATGTGAGAGTTGGACTGTGAAGAAAGCTGAGAGCCGAAAAATTGGTGCTTTTGAACTGTGGTGTTGGAGAAGACTCTTGAGAGTCCCTTGGACTGCAAGTAGATCCAACCAGTCCATTCTAAAGGAGATCAGTCCTGGGTGTTCATTGGAAGGACTGATGTCGAAGCTGAAACTCCAGTACTTTGGCCACCTCATGAGAAGAATTGACTCATTGGAAAAGACCCTGATGCTGGGAAGGATTGGGGGCAGGAGGAGAGGGGGACAACAGAAGATGAGATGGCTGGATGACATCACAGACTCAATGGGCATGAGTTAGAGTAAACTCCGGGAGTTGGTGATGGACAGGGAGGCCTGGTGTGCTGCGATTCATGGGGTCGCAAAGAGTCGGACATGACTGAGGGACTGAACTGAACTGAGCCTCGTCTAGAACTTGAAATAAGGGGCAATCAGATTCCCTTGTGGAAGGACCCCACTATACTACCCAAAATGGATACTGGTGATCTTTGTTTCAGTCTTCTCCAATAGGACCTATGGCTTTTTATCAGAGTAACTATGTTATTTGGAAAATGAAATAAACAGAACACTCCTGGACTACTAGACACTGACTCTAAACTGACAATTCAGGAGACCTAAAATGTCACTGTGGCCCTTCAGTCAGAAAAGAACCTTAAGGAGATTAGGTGATTAATGCCATTTCAGCTCAGATTTGCCTCACAGTGGGTCCAGTGGGTCCCCAAGCCTGTCTTGTGATGATATCCCCAATTTCAGAGTGCATAATTGCAAGTGCAATGGTTATACTCAGCAAGTGGCAGAATCTCCAAAACTTTCTTTTGAACACTCATTATTTATTGACTTCGAGCCACTGGTTGCAGTTTCTTCTACCTGGAATGCCCTTGCAGATGTCCACAAACACCCAGTCCACATTTTAAGGTCTGTCTTGCCTTGCCCATTATATGCAGTTATGTTGAGATTATCAGACAGGGTATCTGGGTATGCAAAAGCAGGCACCAGATTTAGTGAGGAATCTGCCAAAGAACCACAAACATGCAGCTGAAAGAAGGTCAGTCACCGGGAATAACAGAGGTAGTTAGAGCCATACTGAGGCAGTGAGAAAACCTAGTCCATTAGTCTCCTTGAGTTTACTTGTAAAAGTGCACAAGTATTAAAGATGGAAAAGAAACCCCTGTTTGTATCAGTTACAAAACCTCTCTCAAATCACTTGATTATTTTCTAGGTTGGTTTCTTCTTCTTTTTTTTTAATTAGAGTGTAATTACTTTACAGTGCTGTGTTAACTTCTGCCATACAGTGATGCGAATCAGCTATATGTATACATACATCGTCTCCCTCTTGGACCTCTCTCCTACCTCCACCTCACCTCACCTATCTAGGTCTTCACAGATTACCAAGTTGAGCTCTCTATACTGTATAGTGGGTTCCCACTAGTTAACTGTTTTACACATGGTTTCTTAAAAAAGAGGTGCCTCTCACATTGTTCATTATTCACTTTGTTCAACAAACCCTCCCCTGAGAATTCTTGGTCAGTTTCCTAACTTCCAAAATATGACATCCCCCCTCTTTTATTTGACAGTGAATTTGACCCAGTGGTAAAAATATTTCTGTAACATATTTCTTTAACTAAATTATAGGTTCCTGGAGATTGAAAGCTTTGTTTTACTTATCTTTGTATCCCCATCTCCACTCTATATAATCCTTGTTGCAAAGTAGACAAGCATGAATAAACATTTATAGGTAACTATGAACAGCTAGAGATGAAATTTACAGTGGGTAGATTTTCAGGAATGTCCTTAGACTTTTTGCCTGAATTCCTAGACAAGAATAATGCATGTAGTATATATTAGAAGGGAATCATTGTTATGCTGTAGAATGTAGTTATTATCAATTCAGTTACATATTAGAAGGAGAAAGCAAGATTTGTGAAAGGTGAGGAAAATTGGCAATCTGTGATTTCAGCTTCAGACTAAGCTATGAAATGTTCAAAAAAAGATTTTTATTTTTTTCTGAAAGAGTTTAGTGTACATGTATTCTGGGGAGTAAAAATGGTCAGATTATTACCAAAAAAAAAAGAGTGAAATTGATCATGATGAGAAAGGCTAATAAACAGAATATTCATAGAGAAACTTGTTTAAATTGCCAAGATTCACATCTTTGCTATCTTCCTACCCTGAGGCATAAGTTGTCCTAGTTTGTTATATGAACTTTTAATTTTGAACACAGATAAATCAACATATTGAGATAAAATTGGCCCAGATCTCTATAAATGCTAATTTTTTTTGCAAAAATGTTTGGGATATACGGAAGTTGGTTCCAGTTCTGGTAAATATAATTTTACTGTTAGTAGATATTGTATCATATAGAATTCCATTTCAGGAACATAATGACACATAGGGTATCTAAATCTATGCTATAACAAATAATGCTATGGATGTCATCCAGTAAGAATTGTATTTAATAATTATTGTCTGGTTTATGGTTTTAGGAATATTTAGAAGTAAAATTTTCTTCATTTCAAAAAACTTGCAAGTATTGACCAAATTCTACCCTACTTTTGGGCTTCCCTTGTGACTCAACTGGTTAAAAATCCACCTGCAATGCGGGAGACCTGGGTTTGATCCCTGGGTTGGGAAGATTCCCTGGAGAAGGGAAAGGCTACCCACTGCAGTATTCTGGCTTGGAGGATTCTGTGGACTATCCATGGGGTTGCAAACAGTCGGACACAACTGAGCAACTTTTCACTTGCACTTTCACTACCCTACTTTTAACCCAAAAAGTAGACCAGTTAATTCAGTTTGATTCAGAGGTTTTAAAATTGCAAATGCCCTTCTTTCTCTGGAGTTCTTAGCTGAAGTAAGCTTATCCATAAGTGGGAAGAAAAAGAAATAGGAATCTGCATATTCTAAAAACACTATAATGAGTTCCTTATAACTCAGGAGTTAATGATTATAAGCACAGTGTAGCTTGTATTTCCTGATGCAATTTCCTGACTCATAGTCACATATACTAATTATATCCACATATACTGATTATGCTTGATTATTACTCAATCTCTGATCTTCAACTAGTTAGTGTTTTCTATAAAATATCCTAACCAACATTTACTTTATTTTTAAAAAATGTATAGTTTCTGTAATGTCCACATCTTTTTTTTTTTTTTTTTGACCATGCTATGCAGCCTATAAGATCTTAATGCCCCAACCAGGGATCAAATTGGACCACCAGGGAAGTCAGTTCACAGTTTATTAAATCATTCTCATGGCATCATCTGGAAAAATCTTTTTCCTTTACTCACGTCCCTTAAAGAATAATCCATCATCAGTGTGCTAAAACTTGAATAGACTTTCATTTAGATTTAGGCCTAAATTCTCTAATAATCCACTGATCCAAGCTAGCTAAGTGAGCCCAAGAAAGGATCAGTTGAATTATTATATAAATTCCCTTTGGAAAAGTTGAGAAAAATGCAATGTCTACGGGATGTATATTCTGCATAAGTGTTGTAGAAAACCCACAACCTAGTAAATTGGAAAAGCAATCTGGTGGCTTAGCTGTTTAAGTACTACTACAGATATAAGATTGCTTTTAAAAAGCATCACACCCTCTTCCCAAGTACAGTTTTGTTTGTTCCCTATTCAGGTTGGCTTGGAGAAAGGAGAATGAAGTTAATGTTCCTTTGACATAAGTGCACCATAATGTTGAATACATTGAATGTCTTAAAGTAGATGGAATAGTTAGGTAGCTAATTTACTATATCATGAATGGTTAGGGATAATGCATCTTCTGCTGTTTCTGTTAACCATCCTTTTGCCTTTTTGCATATCTCAGGTGTCTAAGAGTAAACTAGGACTCGAGGCAGTCAAGAAGGCAGAATGGTTTAGCAGGGAGGACTTGGTCTGAGCCCAGATTTGCCAGTATGCTTCAAGGCTTTGACCTTGGAAAATCAATGTAAATCCCCTGAGTTCTGTTTTCTTACTTGTGAAAGAGGGAAATTGGACTAAAGTATCTTGTCTCCACCTTGATCTTTTCATGTATTGATAATGTGCTAACTCATCAACGAGACAATCATTGGATAATTGCATTTTTCAGGTGAAGTTATTGTTAAATTCTTAGAAAATAGCCAAAAATAATTGTGCCCTAAGTTCCGTTTACTTTATTATCCTCAAGGTCCCTGAAAGTTGCCATTAATGATGCCCCTACAGTGTTCAGTGCATTGTGCTGGCAGTGATGATGTTACTTCCCATTAGGAACAAATTTACATTATGATACCAAGGCAGTCCATCCTAACGTCACAATGGGTATCTACCATCCAATTAATACTGATTTCTGACCACAAGAAAACATTTTAAAAATAATGATATGACTAATTGGACAAGGTAATATTTCTGCTAGTGGTAGCAAGAAGAGGCACAATATAACCTGATATATAATGACGTCTCATTTTATCCACTTCATTTTCATTTGGCTTGAATGTGTTCTTTCACTTCTGATAATGGGCATTTGGTCAGTATTCATACTTACCAACAAGCTAAACAAGAAAAATGTTGTCAGATGCCCTGCTGATGGAATTCAATGATAACCTGTTGATAGAACTAATATTTGTATCTGAGAGTATTTAACAACCTTTTACAAAAAAAAAAAACATCATACTTGAAAGAAGCAAAAATATTTAAATGAAAAGGCCATGATAGTGATGAACGATAATTTTTTTTTAAATTACTATTTAAAAGTAATTGACCAGACTTTGAATGTTAATTCTTAAATGATTTTCCTATTTGTTTTTCTTATATGTCTTGAATTATCAAAACAATTCAAAAATTTAGTTTAAAAATTAGTATTCCCTTTTCTCTCAATTTTTTTTAAGATCAATAATAGATCAGTTCAGTCACTCAGTTGCGTCTGACTCTTTGCGACCCTGTGGACTGCAGCACACCAGGCTTTTCTGTCCATCACCAACTTCCAGAGCTTTGCCCAAACTCATGTCCGTCGAGTTGGTGATGCCATCCAGCCATCTCATCCTCTGTTGTCCCCTTCTCCTCCTGCCTTCAGTCTTTCTCAGCATCAGGGTCTCTTCCAATGAGTTAGTTCTTCACATTTGGTGGCCAAAGTAAGAATTTAGGGCTAAAATTAGGAGCAAGAATGTTGGCAAAAAATATTCAGGTCTGTAGGCTTGGGACAAAATAAGTTAGCTTTATTTATCAGTTATTTATATTTTATCCCCTGTGGCCTTGACTTGATTCATAGAGCTGTGTTAAAAATATAAGAACTGAACAGCATATTGATTTTTGATATTCTGATCTTATGCTGAAGACAATTTCCTATTTGTCAGGCTGTTGACCTACTTAGGTCTTAAAGATATTGAGTAGAGATTGCTTGAATCCATTAATCCATCCAACTGATTGGATTGACCTTAGCTAAGTTCCTTCTTGCATTACTATTGTATCTGTGCTTCAATTTTGTATGTTGTAGCCATGATGTAATAGGACAAGGTGCCTTAAATTTAAATGTTTAAGGTTGATTTACACTACAAGTGAATGTACTTATATAGGGCTCATGGAGACTTGGCTCATAAATTCATTAGAGAATTTATTGTTGAATAGGTAATAAGAATCCATCTTATGTGGAAAAGAAATGAATGTGACTTAATTTTCTAGGGTGATAGTACTTCAGTTAATAAGTATTTTGACACTTTGTGGCTGACCTGTTTTAGTTGCTGAGGGGGGAAAAATTATCTGCCTTATTTTCTTAATAAGTCCTATTGAATGGTGTTAAGAAGATGTCAATGGACCTTTCCAATAATAGCATCAGCCCTAACATAGCTTTCTGAAGTACATTACCACCTTAAGATGACAAATCTCCTACTAGTTCATATCTATTGAACCTTGGAGACCTAGGAGTTCACATCTACTGCTTCCCTTTAAAAGACTTGAAAGGCCAAGGGCACAGTAGAAGATGGTTAGATTAGAAAAGGAAGTGCTGGAATTCCAATCAGCAATGGACTCAGGAAAGATAGGGTTTTGATGAGCAACAGTTACCTTTGCCAGCCTGTAAACCTCACATTTCCAGTTTCCTGGTTACTTTAGGTTACAGGTCATGCACAGAGAGCATCCTTTAGAGCAGTTATATTCATTCCTAATCTCCTTCCAAAAAGAATAATTTTTAATTCTACCCTGATTTTTATCTCTATTTTGTATTTTGTCTTGCTTATTAGAAAAAAGTGGAAACACATTTCAGTATTCTGGTCAAAAGCAACTATAGAGCCATATAGTGGCCATGGCTAATTAAGGGTCTTCTTTCCTCACTGCCTACAGCCCAGCTATTAAGTTTTGATTATGGGAGTTCTCTGTCTGTAGGTACCTGCTTGCATATTAATTCTGGTAAAAGCAAAGCTGCTATAATGAAAAGGTCAAAAACTTTAAAAGTTCTAATATAGTAAAGTTTATTTCTCTCTTGTGCAACAGTCCAGAGCTAGAATGGCTGCCTTGAGAAGATCAGTTTATTAGGCAAGGTTACCCCAGGCTCCTATTCATTCCCAAGGTACCACATCATTTCCAAGGGTTTCTCGATCAGCTGTGCATCTGCCTTCTAGCCCATGGGTAAATGAGGGAGAAAGTAAAGGACATGACTGTTCTTTTAATGAACTGATGTGGAAGTTGTGTGCATCACATTTAGTCACATTTCATTCATGAGAATTTAGTTGTCGCCACATCTAGCTGCCAAGGAGACTGGGACTTGTAGTGCTTCTCTGCAAATAGTAATAAATACTTTATTAAAACAACAACAAAAATACTCTTGGATTTTTACCCCAAAGTTTTCTCAATATGTTATTACAGTGATCTATGCAATACTGAAATGTTATTTTATTTGATGTATTATCTTTATAAAATGTGGACTGTTACTCCAAAAATTTTTGTTCTGGGAACATACTTCTGCTTTTTTTCTGAGTGGAACCATGGCAGTGATTGCGGATTTATTTTTCTTTCTTGTTTATTTTTGCCAGTTCAGGCATTTTGATGGGAACAGAATAAGCCCCCTCAATTACTAGAAATCGAGTCTGCGACACTTTCACCCAAATATCCCCCTTCTGTGTGTGTGCTCAGTCATGTTCGACTATGCACCCCTGCCAGGCTCCTCTGTCCATGAGATTTTCCAGGCAAAAATACTGGAGTGGGTTGCCATTTCCTCCTAGAGTGGATCTTTCCAAGCCTCAGGGATCAAACCTGGGTCTCCTGCATTGGCAGGTGATTCTTTAACACTGAGTCACCTGGAAAGCCCATTCCCCTTTTACTATGGGTATTTGCAATTTAAACTATATTTTTTGTTGTTGAATAATATCAGCAGAGAGTGGAATGTCTGAGAAATAAGCATATAAGCACTCTGGAGAAAGGAATAGAATAAAAGGAGATAGTATGACAAGAAGAAAATGGGGGGTGCAAAATAGTGCTCCTCGGAGATGGTACACTTTTACCTATCCGTTAATGGAAAAAGTCTGAAGGTGTACCCCCCACCCTAGCAGAGTTAAGTGAGAAGAGTGATGGTAGGCTTCTCTTATTTTACAAACATCTGATATTTTTCATCAGCATGTACTGTCTTTGTCATATTTTGAATCTCAGTAATTTTTGAAAGATACAAGTAAGTAGCCTGGAAAACAGACAGATTCCAAGTGGTTTCCTTTACCATTTTTTTCCCTCCAAACTGAGATGGCTGCATTTCTTTTTAACTGCTTGATTATTTGTCCCTCCTTCTTGTTTTGTCCCTCTTTTTTACGTATGGGTTTTCAGCAGTATTGTGGAAGTAAGAGATAGTGTCAAGATGTATTGAGGGTCAACTAGAATAGTCTGTAGCCTAGAACTTCTGCTTGCTTACTTGCTTGCTGTGGAACCTGGGACACTTTATTTAACTTTGTAGACTTAGGTTCCACCTCAATGAAATGGACACACCATTGAGTGCTTACTTGTGCTCATCCCATATTTACAACACCCTTGGAAAGAAATGAACCTTTCAAAGTAAACAACAGAACAGAAAATTGAACCCATTTTTGACTGATTCCAAATCTCATCTACTTAACCAGTATCAGTCTCTGAAGATTTACTGGAAATTTTGTATTTGTTTTTGAAACATATAGGGATGTATTCCCATTTAATTGTAGGGGTTTCTAGTAAATTTTTGCCACAGCTGTTAATAAATATACCCAATAAAATTATTAACATGACTGGATTTTTGTGAAGTTGTAACAGAGTCTCTATGAAGATTCATTCAGTGTCTTGAAGATGGAAACTGTACCTCTTTGGGACAGATTATTTGTTTTTCAAACCACAATAATCAGAATATTTATAAGATTAAATTTCACTAACAGTGAAGTACCTTTTTCTAAATTCTACCTGAAAAATGATTGATTTCCCAGAAGATACTTGCCAAACTGGCATTATTATGAATTTGTTCTGTGCTTCAAATTGGGTAGCTTCTCTCAAGGAACTAAGTGTTGGTGTTTTAATGCTTGTATATTCTTAGAAGTAAAGCTAATTATCTTCATTTTTACCTAATATAATCCTGGCATAAACCTATTTGTGGTGGTCCCAAGTGAGCCACAAGAATTAATATTAATGGACAACATGAAAACATCGAGTTTATACTGGCCCATTGGTCATCACCAATAATGATTATTATGATAAACATTAGTTTAGATAAAGACGTGGATTAGGCCATAAAAATCCAGAATGTGCAGTGGCCACAAACCAACAGAAAATGGAATGGCTTCACTTAACAAAAACCCTGCAGAAATAAGAAAATTAAGCACTGGTTTACTTACCCTTTAACTCACTTTAGTGTTCTGCTATAGAAAGTATTTTAGAAAGGGCTCATGACTGGAAATGCTGAACCTCCTGTTCAAACACTGTTACAGTCTATATAAATACACAGAAAACATATAAAATGCAATGTTCTACACCCAACAAAAACTTCATAAATGTTGCTTACTATAAAGAAGTATAGGAGATTTTTAATAAGGGATTTTAACAGTTATTCAAAATTTTATAAAACAATAAGCCAATTTTTCAAAATACAATACACATAATAGCAAATTTATCCCTTTTGATTTCAGGATTTCTTGCAAGAGGATATTCTAAAAATCCTTCTCTTTTATGAAGAATCTATCCAAATATCTGGTATTTTCATATTTATTCATTTCTTGAATGCCTAGGAGATTTATTGGGTGCCGAGGGTGTGTTTGCGTCTCTCCTTTGGCCTGGACTAATGGTCTTGCATATTCAGGCCCAGGGACAGAGCCTCAGAAACAGTGCTTCCCACATAGTAAGTGCTCAGTAAGTATCTGCTTCAATTTTTATTTACTTACTTTTACACGTAATGATGGCTAAATTATTTGACAATACTTGGTTTAAATGTCACCACTACTTGGAACATTTTTTCACCTCCTGTTATTGACCTAATTTCTACAGTTTCTGTGCCCCCCTGTCAGCTCCTTATTTGTACTTAAAAAAGAAAAAATAATGATATTTGTTTGTTTACATGCATTTCCTCTAATAAGCTGTAAGCTTTCTTGGGGTGTGCATCTGTATGTATAGATATCTTTTCATCAGGCATTCTGTCTATTCTGTCTCTTTAATACAGCACATGAGAACTGATATTAAATGGGCATATTCTCCCTTGGGACTGTGTCTTGATTCTGGGACAATCACTACCAACAGATGGTGCTGTTAGTTTGTAAAGTTCTCAAGAATAATTCTCTCAGATCAGTGTTACTCAGACTAAAGTATTCTTTGGAATAGCCTGAGGGATTTGATAAAACAAAAATTCCTAGATCCTGCCTCCTAAAGGTTCTGATTCAGTAGTTTTGGATAGGGTGTAAGAGTCTGCATTTCTAACAAGCATGGAGATGCTTTAGGTGATATAGTTCTGTGGACCATATTGTGTTACCACTCCATTAGACCTTTACTGGTTGAAAAGTAAAAGGATATTCTTTCAGTACAGTCCTTTTTTTAACTAAAATAAATCTAATTAGGTGTTTGTAAGGCTGTTTATCTGGTGCTTGGAAAGATTATAGGCTATAGGAAATTATTATCTTTTAGAGAAATTGAAAATACATAATTAATGCATTTTGAAATTTCCTTGTAGTGTTCTTGATATTATCTACATAATTTGTGTTAAACTAAGTATACCTGTCTTTTCATAAATAAATGGTATAATATAACAATAAATTCTTACTTCCCAATCCTCCATTCCATTTTTCAAGAAAACCACTGTTGAATTTCTTAGTCTTTCCAGATATACTCTATGCATTACAAGTATATTACAGATGTATTTCTTTATGCAAACAGGATGGGCAATTTTATTATCTCACTAAGCATATCTTGGGGTAATTTACAGTATCAGTATTTGAAACTCTTGTGCATAAGTTAATTTTAATCAGTTTTGCTCATGAGTTCTATTATATAATGACTTAAACACACAGCTAAACAGCACTGCCAAATGTCAGACGTAACTGAGTACTGGAGAAGCGCGTGTAGTAAAAGAAGTGCTATTTGGTTTGAGTTCCAGTGAGAGAGATGATTTCTCTTTCACCCCTTCCTCCCCTTACTCTCTTCCCTTTTCTCCTTAAGGTAAAAATATGTTGTGTGCCAACTCTGTGCCAGGCACTATATTAGGCGTTGTGAATACAAAGAAATGAGGATCTTTCCTTGAAGTAGGTCTGTAAACTGGGGTAGAGATAAACATAAATAATTATGATGTATAATATGTTTTTGTTGTTATTCACTCACCCTGTTGTGTCCAACCCTTTGTGATCCCATGGACTGCGGCACACCATACCTCCCTGTCCCTCACCATCTCCCGAAGTTTGCCCAGGTTCATGTCCGTTGCACCAGTGACGCCATCCAGCCATCTCATCCTCTGATGCCCTCTTCTCCTCCTACCCTCAATCTTTCCCAGCATCAGGGGCTTTTCCAATGAGTCAGCTGTTTGCACCAGAGGACCAAAATACTGGAGCTTCATGTATAATATGAATGTATAATATAGCCTGATCCAAGATATTTTAGAATGCTTAGCTCAGCTTCAGAGGTAATGAAAATCTACCCCAAAGAGAAATTACTTGGGATTATACTCAGAGGTCAAGCATGAAGGCCAATAGTGTTCTCCCTGGAAACCCAGACATGACAGTAAAGACTCCCCTCTGAGTGTTGTGATTTATGTTGGACCTTAAAGTTATCATTGTTGTTCAGTCACTCAATCATGTCTACCTCTTTGTGACCCTGTGAACTGCAACACACCAGGCTTCCCTGTCCTTCTCTATCTCCTGGAGTTTGCTCAAACTCATGTCCATTGAGTCAGTGACACCATCCAACCATCTCATCCTCTGCTGTCCCCTTCTCCTCCTGCCCTCAATCTTTCCCAGCATAAAGGTCTTTTCCAGTGAGTTGGCTCTTCATATCTGGTGGCCAAAGTATTGGAGCTTCGGCATCAGTCTTTCCAATGACTATTCAGAGTTGAATTCTTTTAGGATTGATTGGTTTGATATCCTTGCTGTTCAAGGGACTTTCAAGAGTCTTCTCCAGCATCGCAGTTCAAAAGCATCAGTTTGGCACTTAGCCTTCTTTATGGTCCAACTCTCACATCTGTACATGACTACTAGAAAAATCACAGCTTTGACTAGATGGACCTTTTTTGGCAAGTGATGGCTCTGCTTTTTAAAACTTGGTCTAGGTTGTCATAGCTTTTCTACTAGACCTTAAAGAGTGAGTGGAATTCAAACAGATTAAGAAGGTTTAGGGTAATTACGAGGATAAAAAATTTAAGAAATAATGAAGAAAAAGATATTACTTTCATGATAAGTAGTTCTGTGATTCTAGAGTTTATTTTAGGAAGTAGAAAGATCAGAAACTTGGACAGAGGCTGAGTTATCAAGAAACAAAATCATTGCAATGAAAAGTTTGGGTTTTATCCTCAGGAAGCACTAGCCATTTTAAGCAGGGAAGTGATATGATCTTTTCTGGGTGGTTTTATTGTTATTGTTTGGTTTTTAAGAGTTATTTCTTCCATCTTTGTAGAAAATAGACTGGAATTCAAAGCACTTAAAAGAGTAAAGATAGGTTTGGTAGATAAATGTTCCAATAATGGAAGTAAAAGCTTGAGAGGACATGAACTAGACTACAAGTCCTACAAATGTATGGGTGGTATCTGTCTTATTTCCCTGTCAATATCTGGTACCTAGTGTAGTTATCACCTAATATCAGTTGACTAAAATGATAGTGAGTTGCTAGTTGAGTTTTGAAAAGCAAGAGTAGAAAATTTGGTAGTAGGAGCGGTCTTCAAAGGGAAGAGAATGAATTTGCTGTTGTCCTTGTTAACTATGGTGTAGCTATGGGCCATCTAACTAGAAGTGTTCTTAGAATGGATTATTTCTCTTTTAGTAGCAAGCTTGTAGTTTTCACAGTTTCTCCTCTCTTTTAAACTGCCTTCTTCTGTGGAATAAATAGAATGTCCTATGTCCCCTTGTGGCTTAGAGGGTAAAGCATCTGCCTGCAATGCAGGAGACCTGGGTTTGATCCCTGGGTTGGGAAGATCCCCTGGAGAAGGAAATGGCAACCCACTCTAGTACTCTTGCCTGGAAAATCCCATGGACGGAGGAGCCTCGTAGGCTACAGTCCATGGGGTCACAAAGAGTTGGACACGACTGAGCAATGACACATGTCCTCTGTATGATTTCTCACCAATGTGGCTCAGTGTGAATGTCACTCTTACCATTAATTACTTCTTTATTCGCCAGGGAGACATAGCTCAATTCAAAATAATGGTATTCACTCATACTCATTGTATATCAGAAGTTCTCTGTGGGCCATTGTTTCTCCTGTAAGAAGCTGAGTTTCACATCTAGAGATTTGCTCATCAAGAATAGGACCATTTTCCATTCAGAAACATGGCTTTTGAAACCTTAGCTAGTTTCTCAAAATAAATTGTTTTAAAACATGCACTTTTGAGCTCACTTAATAACCTACTCCAAAATGAACATGGCAGGATAATTTTAATATAGCAACATGAAAGTTTCTTCAACCGTACTGTCCTATAATCTGAATTTTTACTTGTTGACTGAGAGAATGCTTGAGATAATTTGTCCAATAGGCACATATGGTTGAGTTTTTGTATACTTAGAACTAATGAAGTTACCCTGGAGACATTATTTTTAATGCCCTTTGTCTACTATGCATCTTCCTCTTGGTACTCATATATTAGTATTTAATTTCCCATATAGCCCAGATACCCTCAAGATGATATTACCATATCTCTGCTTGGTAACGTGGACAATTATGCAGCAGCACTGAACTCCTTAAAATTCAAACAGATTTTAGAAAACTCCCTCTTCTTCATCCCTCATTTTGCCTCAGCTTGTACATTATCAGTTACAGGCAGCACTTTAAATGAAAAGGGAGATAGTCACTGTCTTTGGGAATTGCTCCACATTGAGCTAATAATGATGATTCTGTAAAGTGAAATCCCTAGTGTTAGACTGGCTTTAGACAAGGTAAGCCTGGCACTTCCCAGGGGAATCATCATCTCTTCCCCCACTCCTGTGACCTTTCCCCATTTCTCTTGTACATTATGTTGTTGTTATTGTTTAGTTGCTAAGTTGTATCCTACTCTTTTGCAATTCCATGGACTGACTGTAGCTCACCAGGCTCCTCTGTCCATGGAGTTTCCCAGGCAAGAATACTTGAGTGAGTTGCCCTTTCCTCCTCCAGGGCATCTTCCCAACCCAGGGATCGAACCTGTGTCTCCTGTACTGGCAGATTCTTTACCACTGAGTCACCAGGGAAGCCCATATTTACTTTAATCAGATCTTCTTTGAGTGTTTCTTATATGACACTGTTTCTGAATTCCTTCATCATCCGAGTATTCTTATCTTCTTGAATATGTAATCATTCTTTTTGTGGTACCATGGAAAGGGGCTTTCTCCTCTTTTCCAAATATTGTCCCCTCTCTAGCACCCCAACAGACTTTTTTCAATTAGTTAAATAAACCTGAGGAATCCCAGGACACTTTCTCCCCATAATCCCACACATATTTTGTTTTCAAGCTAGTTAATTGCATGTATTTTCTCAAGAAGAATATTTGTTAAATACAAAGGAAATTTCTAAATTGCTACAAGCAATAATGACTGTGTCCACTGTATCAAAAGCTTGTACATCTATCATGGGGCATGCAAGTCAGGGACGTATAGGCAGATATAAGATAATTTGGAGAAAAGATTTGTGTAGCAGCTATTTAGTCCACATAGGTAATCTTTGATTTCTCCCCTGATTAAGCTATTCCTTCAAATTAAATTTTCAGTCTATAAAGTGTTTTAAGCCTGTTATCAAGACTATCTTAGATTCATGGAAAATTATTCCATTTCAACACCCACAATATGAGACTGCATTATTTTGTCACTCAGAGATGCGGAGTTGCTGCGCCTTTGGGACCCCAAAATGTCAGTGATTAGGAATGAAGTAATTGTCATTTTTCACTAGAAATAATTCAAAACACCAGTATAGGTCTTCAGTATAATTTGGAGGAATTAAAAAAAAAAACTTTGTTCTCTATCCTAATTAGTTTCCTTGATAGCAAAGATACTGTATTTCTCAGAAAGACACAAATGATAGGAATATAGTTATCCTGATAATAAGTTTCTAATGAATTACTGATCTTCATATTAAGAAAGAAAGCCTTAGAATCTTGTATTAAATATCACACTGTGATTAGACTCATAATAATTACAAAATACATTGAAAGCCTAGTTGGTGCAAATAGCCAAATAATGAATGAACTATTTGGGGAGCTGAGATATCTTAAGTACTTTTAAGTTATAAGTGCACAATCTAATCAAGAAACTGAGGATTATTTCTGTACGGTAAATTAGATCTGGGAGATAATGGGTTGTTTATCATTTTTCATTAAATAAGAGTATTAGGATATCAATGCATAGATTAAATAACCAGTAGCTTCCCATGGTATTGTCATTTTTTACCAAGGTGTTTTTAATAGAGTCAAACTTCAGGTGTTAAAAAGTGATGTGCAGGTGTTGATTTAATCTAAATGCTCCTTTCAACAAATTTGAAAGTCCTTTAGTCTATTATAAGTATGGTGGAGTTAGGTTTTATTATTTTTTAAGGGGAAGTAACAGACCTTTCTGTTCTTAATTTTGCCAAAATATTTTTACTTACTAAGTTTATAGTTTGGTGCTTGTTTGGCAGCTTGTGATAAAAATTTTTAATTGTGAATATGATCATAAAATAATAAAACCTAACTACACCATACTTATAATGGACTACAGCACTTCCCTTGCTGAGGGAAGTAGGTTGTACACTCTTACTTTCATAGGATAAACAAGCCTATTTAAATTGGCTTTGACTGTTTTCAAGTATGAAAAGGCTTGGACAAAAAAATGGAAGACAGTCGAGAAAAAAGAAAGGTGAGATGTTAATATAACAAAGGAAAAAATTAAGTTAAGGAGGTGGAGAGGTTGAAGAAATAGCCAAAAGATAACTATGTTGAAGGGTTCTCTTAGTGGCTCAGCAGAAAGAATTCAGCTGCCAGTGCAGGAGACACAGGTTCAGTCCCTGGGTTGGGAAGATCCCCTGGAGAAAGAAATGGCAACCCACTCCAGTATTCTTGCCTTGGAAATCCCAGGGACAGAGGAGCCTGATTGGCTTCAGTCCATGAGATCTCAAAAAGAGTTGGACACAGTGACTAAAGGACAACTATATTGAAGAATAATTTGAAGTTTTTGAATCATTCAGAGCCATTAATTCTAATTCTAGGTTCACTCTTCTCTACATTACCATATTGTTTAAGAACCACTCTCTAAAGTATTGTGAGAAATTCCAAAAGGAGTTTGTGTCTGACACTTTTCCTGGTGGAGGAACTAAAATCTGTTTACAAATGACAGCATTTTTACATATAATGAAATGAGAAGGATTAATATGATAATATGATACTAAGAACATCTTCTAGGTGGGTGAAATGAGAAAGATTCAATTCTAGAGAATTTTTGGATAGTTAAAAAGTACAAATTTTTAAAAATGCTTTTTATTTATGCTTTTTCTTGTTTCAAAAGTAATATATGGCTATTGAACAATTATAAAACATAGATAAGTCAAAACCAATAAATTGAAGCTACTCATAGTCTCATTATTCAAAATAAACTAGGGTAAAGGTTTGAGTCAGGGTGGAATGAGAAATTTCAATTAAACCCAAAACAGATATAAAGTAAAGACAAAATATAGGTAGAAGGATTATTTTGTGTAACTTCTAATTCAAATTTATATATTTAAAAGTAGCTTACATATGATTGGAAAGAAAATTGTTTTGTGTAAGGAACAGTGACCTTTCTGTTCTGAAGTTTTCAAACAATAGCTTTTGTGATTTTCTGTAAGATTAAAGAATAAATATACTCAGTAAATGTCTATAAATTCAATATGAAAAAGCAAACTTGGGTTAATGCATAAGTTAGGCAAATGATCAAAAATATGTAAGCCACTTTTCAGTGTTTTATTTACTCTTTTGTTAGTACAAAACAACAGCAACCACAGCTTCTTGCGTTAAGAGAATAACTATCGATGAAAAGCAGTATAATTGTTAAATCCCTCATCCTAGAAATAGCCTTAATTTGAATAATAGGTGAATGATGCCTGGTGTCCTTTCTTCTGCATCTTTCTCACTGACCTGTTAGATTTCAAAATGAGGAAATGAGTAGAATTAATAAGAAAGAAAAGGTTAGAATTTAGAGAAATGTATTGCAAGTAATCCTCTGTTGTTGTTGTTCAGTTGCTAAGTCTCATCCAATTCTTTGTGACCCCATGGACTGTAGCCCAGCAGGCTCCTCTACCACACTGTAAAATCTTAAGTAGAATATCCACATCAAAGGAGAGGCATGCAGTTAAAAACAGAACCCAGCATGAAGGTTTGGAAATAGTCTAAACAGCGTAAATGTCAGATCAGGCACATAGGGATTGGCATCTGATGATATCAGTGATTTGGGGTTTTTAAAAAAATTATTTCCTTGGGAATTTCTCCAAAGTCAGTTTTAATAAGTGTAGTTATTGCTTTCTGTTAAATGTATAAAGAGAATGGGATAGGACTCTTATTACTGTACACCTTGTCTCAATTGAAGAATTAGCTAAAACTGAGTGGCTACTCTGTGCTAGATTCTATTCTAAGGGCTTAATGTGAAATGTCCATGTTGTACCCCCAAAAACCTCATAAGTGTGGATTTTTGGGGTGTGCATGCTGACGATTGGTGCCCAAGATCTTGCAGCTACCAGGTTCAGGATTTGAACCGTTTTTGTCTAGTTCCAAAGCCTGTGTTTGTAACTACCCTACCATATTTCTTCTTCTAAACAAAGCAATTGATTTTATATAGCAAATTTTTCAGTGAATATGTGCAATTCCATCCTTCTCAAGTACATGATTTGAGAATGCATAATTGCAATAAACCATGACCCTACTGCAATAGTTGGTGCCTATATATCTTCCCAATTGCATGGTATTGTGTTCGTCTTTAACTCATCACTGCTTCAAAAAGTACCAAATACATCATGTTTCAGGAAAGAGCTCATGTAGCATTATTTTAAAGACTAGGTAGAAATTTCTAAGATGTTATAACACGCAATCAAAAACAAAACGTTAGCTCTTTTGTTATCACAACCAGCCACATAAATATAGTATGTCTTATTCAGCAATACCATGGACAGCATCACCAGGCAGTATTTATATATGTACCTACTTAACAAAGGCACCTGGCTGGTACCTAAACCAAATGATTTGCTAAGTCAGCATGGTGCTAATAGATTAACAATCAGGCAGAACAAGTCTGGTGTCATGTACCAAAGAAATCCTACCCAAGGTCAAAGATCTTTATTGGAAGTACAGAGCGGAAAGATTTCACTGAATTTTGTTATCTCAGCAATACACTAACAGTGAACAAAAGATTAAAAAAAAAAAAAAAAAACCCTCAAAGGTCATCATGTCTTTGTATAGCTAGCAAGCAAGTGAGCATTTGAGAAGCAAGATAAATGGCTCCAAAGCATGGCCATATCTAACCCCTATCTAATTCAATGTCATGCCTAAGTGCCTTTGCACATGCTGCCTATGACAGAGCCCACTCCATTTTATCCACATGCTTAATTTCTAGTCGTTCTTCAGTTATAGTAGCAACACAGTAGGGATGATAGAGGCTATAACAGAAGAGATGACAAAGTCATGGTTTTAAACACTAATGCAGATGCTTGCGAAGCTACATCTCATTGCAATCACCTAACAATCTAGAAGGGGCATAATATGTTCACTATTTTATAGATGAGGAGATTGAGTTTTAGGAGAAGTGAATAATCTGCCTAAGGCTGCCTAGCTGATATGGACCAGATCTGGGTTTCAAATACCCAAGTGTTCTGTGCAGCTTTGCAACTTTTTTTCCCTTTTATGTACATTCGAGTCCAGTTTAGCCACTCAGTTGTGTCTGACTCTTTGAGACCCCATGGACTGCAGCACGCCAGGCCTCCCTGTCCATCACCAACTCCCAGAGTCCACTCAAACTCATGTCCATCAAGTCGGTGAAGCCATCCAACCATCTCATCCTCTGTCATCCCCTTTTCCTTCTGCCCTCAATCTTTCCCAGCATCAGGGTCTTTTCCAATGAGTCAGTTCTTCACATCAGGCAGCCAAAGTATCAGAGTTTCAGCTTTAGCATCAGTCCTTCACCTGAATATTCAGGACTGATTTCCTTTAGGATGGATTGGTTGGATCTCCTTGCTGTCCAAGGGTCTCTCAAGAGTCTTCTCCAACATCACAGTTTGAAAGCATCAATTCTTCAGTGCTCAGTCTTCTTTATAGTCCAATTCTCACATCCATACGTGACTACTGGAAAAACAATAGCTTTCACCAGACGGACCTTTGTTGGCAAAGTAATGTCTCTGCTTTTTAATACACTGTTTAGGTTGGTCATAACTTTTCTTCCAAGGAGCAAGTGTCTTTTAATTTGATGGCTGCAGTCACCATCTGCAGTGATTTTAGAGCCCCCCAAAATAAATCTCTCACTGTTTCCATTGTTTTCCCATCTATTTGCCATGAAGTGATGGGACCAGATGCCATGATCTTAGTTTTCTGAATGTTGAGTTTTAAGCCAAGACACAAAAGCAAATATCCTTTCTTTAGGATTGGAATGAAAAGCAAATACTCAGGACACAAAAGCAAATATCTTCTCTATGAAGTCTTCCTTGGTTTCCTCTCCAAGTCCCAGAGCTGGGATTCTACACACTCCTCAGTTTGTGCTCACTAATATATACTGCTTTTGGAAAATACATTAAATGCAGCATATACTTTTTCATTTCTATCCTTCTACTAAAAAGTGCCTTGAAGGCAGGAACCATCTCTTATCTTTGATCCCTAATTACTAAAATAAAGTAAGTAAATGATGGATGAAGGAATAATTGGAGGATTCAAGGAAGATTTTAAAGAGAAAGACCTTTGAGAAGAACATGAAGATAAATATACAGGGAAGGTGATGTGGGAGAGGTGGAATAACAGATAGATGAGAGACCTGAGACAAAGCTTAGAGTCTAGAGAATCCATTGTGCTTGCAAAGTGCTGAGTAACTTTGGTGATTGAAGTGGGAATGCTAAGAAATAGGGCTGGATGTTGGTCCTTGGACCTGCTTGTGAAGAAGCTTAAATGCCAAGCTAAAGACCTGGGACATGGTTATGTTGACAAAATGAATCATCAGTTACTTTTGTGTTGGAAAAAATATCCAGACATTCAGACAATTGTTTTAAAAGACTATCTTTCCTTGCAGTGTGCAAAGAATGAATTAAAGCAGGTTGGGAGACCAATAGCAGGCTACTGTAGAAGTTTATTTAAACATATATAAACATATATATATATATATATATATATATATATACGTGTGTGTGTGTGTGTGTGTATATATAAATTGAGAGCTGAAACCAAAACATTAGGAATGAGGATGTAAGGATTATATTGATATAAAAGGTATGGCAGGGGTGAAATCAATGGCATGTATAGGGAAAATAATGCATTTAAATTATCTCTGGTATAATCTAGCCCATGATGGAAGATAGTATGCTAATCAAAACACTAGATAAAGAGCCAGTGTGAGAACTAACAGCACAGTTTTGGATGTCTTCGGTTCAAGCTGCCCGTATGGCAGCCATGAGAGTATACCAAGAGAGTGCCAGGAATTCAAGCTTAGACAACAGAAAAGTCAGAGCTGACTTGGGAGCCGTTAGAAAATATGAGATGTTGGAACTCTGGACATCAATACTGAGAAGAGGCTACTGAATTTGGTGCTTCAGATATCAGTGCTAATTTTCTTTATTATTACTATTTATTTTAAAAATTTTATTGGTGTATCATTGTTTTGCAATATTACGTTAGTTTACACTGCACAGTAAAGTGAATCAGCAATACGTATGCGTATATGCCCTCTTTTTTTGGATTTGCTTCACATTTAGATCACTGCGGAGCATTAAGTAGAGCTCCTTGAGCTATACTGTATGTTCTTATTGAAAGTGAAAGTGACTCAGTCATGTCTAACTCTTTGCAACCCCATGGTCTTTATAATCCATGGAATTCTCTAGGTCAGAATACTGGAGTGGGTAGCCTTTCCCTTCTCCAGGGGATCTTCCCAACCCAGGGATCGAACCCAGGTCTCCTGCATTGCAGGCGGATTCTTTACCAGCTGAGCCACAAAGGAAGCCCTGTGAGAACTAATAATGTTCTCATTAGTTATCTCTTTTATACAAAGTATCAATAGTGTATATATCAGTCACAATTCATCCCAGCCTCCTTCACACCTTGGTATCTATACATTTCTTCTCTACATCTGTGTATCTGTTTCTACTCTGTAAATCAGACCATCTATACCATTTTTTCAGATTCCACATCCATATGTTAATATACAATATTTGTCTTTCTCTGACTTACTTCACTTTGTTTGAAACTCTAGGTCCATTGACTCCTCTACAAGTGACCTAATTTCATTTTTTATGGCTGAATAACATTCTGTTGTGTATATGCATACACACACAAGATACAAAATACCACATCTTTATCCATTCTTCTGTTGGTGGACATTTAGGTCATTTCCATGTTCTGGCTATTGTAAATGATGTTGCAATGAATATTAGGGTGCATGTGTCTTTTTGAATTATGCTTTTTTTCTGGGCATATGCCTAGTAGCGGAGAAGGCAATGGCAACCCACTCCAGTACTCTTGCCTGGAACATCCCAGGGATGGAGCCTGCAGTCCATGGGGTGGCGAAGAGTCGGGCACGACTGAGCGAATTCACTTTCACTTTTCACTTTCATGCATTGGAGAAGGAAATGGCAACCCACTCCAGTGTTCTTGCCTGGAGAATCCCAGGGACAGGGGAGCCTGGTGGGCTGCCATCTATGGGGTCGCACAGAGTTGGACACGACTGAGGCGACTTAGCAGCAGCAGCAGCAGCAACATGCCTAGTAGTGGGATTGCTGGGTCACATGGTAGTTCTACTTTAGATTTGTAAGGAACCTCTACCGTTCTCCATAGTGGTTTTATCAATTTTCATTCCCACCAACAGTGCAAGAGGGTTCCCTTTTCTCCATACCCTCTCCAGCGTTTATTGCTTACAGATTTTGTAACGCTGGCATTCTCAGCAGTGTGAGGGGTTAGCTCGTTCCCCATGCTAATTTTCAAGACAGAAATGTTCTACTTAGGAAAATCGATATGCTCTCTTACCTTGTTCATCATTGCTGTATGTCTGCTGCTGCTGCTGCTAAGTCACGTCAGTCGTGTCCGACTCTGTGCGACCCCATAGGTATCAGCCCACCAGACTCCCCCATCCCTGGGATTCTCCAGGCAAGAACACTGGAGTGGGTTGTCATTTCCTTCTCCAATGCATGAAAGTGAATAGTGAAAGTGAAGTCGCTCAGTTGTGCCCGACTCCTAGCAACCCCACGGACCCCAGCCTACCAGGCTCCTCTGTCCATGGGATTTTCCAGGCAAGAGTACTGGAGTGGGTTGCCATTGCCTTCTCCGGCTGTATGTCTAGCAAGGGTTATATAATCATATATAATACATAGTAGGTGCTCAATATATATTTAGAGTGGCTGGATTTAATTAGTTTTGAAGACACTAAACACAAGTAATAGACAAAAATTATAATGGAATTGGAGAAAATTGATAGAACATGAAAGTAGTGAAAAGATCCAGGAGAAGATGGGATCCATGATGCAGCTAGAACAGGTTACAGTGCCCGAGAGACAAGACCTTCCGAGAGGAGATCCTGTGCTCAGGATGTGGAGTTAGACAGTTGGGTTTATGTGCTACTTCCCCACTTACTATATTGAGCAAATTATTAAGTATCTCTGAGTATAAGTGCCCTCAGCAGTGAAATGAAGCTCATGTGGCTCCAACAGCGAGGGGTTGAGGTGAGGATACAGTCAAGAGTGAGCTCAACTACAAAGGACTCCAGACTTGATGACAATGGCATAAGGGTAACAATGGTAAATCAAAGTTTATCACATTCAGGCCTAATTTTTCAGGATCAGCGTAGAGTAGAACTTACCTAGGTTTGGAGCAAGGGTTGGTAGGTCTCATGAAATGTGAAGGAGGCGTCAGTGAGATATGCGTGTGTGTGTTTAGTCATTTCAGTCCTGTCTGACTCTTTGAGGCCCTATGGACTGTAGATCACCAGGCTCCTCTGTCCATGGGATTCTCCAGGCAAGATTACTGGAGTGGGTTGTCATGCTTTCCTCCAGGGGATCTTTATGGCACACGTCTCCCATGTCTCCTGCATTGTAGGCAGATTATTTTACTGCTGACCCACTGGGGAAGCCCATCAGTGAGAGGTCTAACTACATTCATGTTCCATTGCTGTTATAACAAATGACCACAAACTTAAGCAACATGTATGAATTATCTCACTGTTCTTCAAATCAGAAGTTTTTTTTTTTGTAAATCAGAAGTTTGATACAGGTCTCACTAGGCTAAAAACAAAGGTGCCAGCAAGGCTATGTTCCTCTTTGGATGGTCCAGGGGGAATTTGTTTCCTTGCCTTTTCCAGTTTTCTGAGGGTAGCCACATTCCTTCACTCTTGGCCCCTTCCTTTCATCTTCAAAGCCATCATGCCACATTTCTCTGACTCTTTTTCCATTGTCACATCTTTATATGTTCTCCCTGCATACCCAGACTCCTCCCTAGGAGAAAAAAAAAATCTTTCTAATCTCTAATATTCCCTTTTAGAGTAATTATTATGTACATGGGAAATAAATGTTTAGTTCTTACTCAAATGTTGACAGTCTGACACCGTTTTATAACCTTGTCTTATTACTTAGTGCAGTAGCTTGGATGTATTTATCTTCTTCATTCACTCAGTTGTGTCCAACTATTCGTGACCCCATGGACTGCAGCACACCAGCCTTTCCTGTCATTCACTATCTCTTGGAGTTTCTTCAAATTCATGTCCATTTTGTTGATGATGCCATCCAACCATCTCATCCTCCGTTGCCCTCTTTTCCTCCTGTCTTCAGTGTTTCTCAGAATCAGGGTCTTTTCCAATGAGTTGGCTCTTTACATCAGGTGGCCGAAGTATTGAAGCTTCAGCATCAGTCCTTCCAATGAATATTCAGGGCTTATTTCCTTTAAGATTGACTGGTTTGATCACTTTGCTGTCCAAGGGACTCTCAAGAGTCTTCTTCAGCACCACACTTCGAAAGTATCAATTCTTTGGTGCTCAGCCTTCTTTATAGTCCAGCTCTCACACCTGTAAATGACTACTGGAAAAATCATAGTTTTGACTATATGGACTTTTGTTGGCAAAGTGATGTTTCTGCTTTTTAATATACTGTTCAGGTTTTTCTTAGCTTTTCTTCCAAGGAGTAAGCATCATGGCTGCAGTCATCATAGTACATAAAATGCTTCCTCATTCTTTTTTAACACATGTATGGTAATCTAGCAATTTTAACCTTTCCCATGCAAATTTTTGCCTTCAGCAGGGTTAGAAATAGGTAGGAGGAGGGAGTGAGTCTGATTTAACAGAGGTATTCTAATGTGGGTAAGTAGGAAGAAAAGCACAACAGTTATTCCTTGCTCTGCTGCCTTAAAAATGAGAGAACACAAACAGAGTTTGGAGATGCTCTACCTTCCCCACAGTCACTGTTAACTGTATTTTAATAGTAGAGATTTGTATACTTAGCACTATTTAAAATTATGCAGCAATACTTAAAAGGTGTAATTTGTATAATTTCTTATTTAGGGAAAAAGCTCAAGTGAATGACCAAAGTACACCAATCTCTGATACCAGAGGTATGGTAGAGACCTATTATTATAAATATTTCAGACAATCATGTTTCTGTTGACTTAAAGTTTGTGTTAAGAGAAAGAAAGCAACATATTTTAGCTGCAAAACCTTACATTTAAAAATAAGAGACTTGGGACTTCCCTGACAGTCCAGTGGTTAAGATTCTGTTTCTACCTCAGGGGGTTCAGGCTTGATCCTGGGCCTGGGGATCTAAGACTTGGTGTACCATGCAGAGCAGCCAAAATAATAGTAACAATAATAATAATATATAAAAATAAGAAGTTTGACTAGAATCTTTAATTTTTTTCTATATATGAAATTATACTAAAATAAAAGTTGACACCAAAAACCATGGAATGCTTATTATGTGTGAGAATGCATCCAGATTTTTGAATTATTGTATTTAGTCTTGGATAATTTTTAAAGAGCACTTACCAGGTGGCACAGTGGTAAAGAATCCATCTGCCAATGCTGAAGACGCCAGTTCAATCCCTGGGTCGGGAAGATCGCTGGAGAAGGGAATGGCAACCGACTGGTATTCTTGCCTGAGAAAAATCCCATGGACAGAGGAGCCTGGCATGCTCCAGTCCAAGAAAAGGACACGACTGAGTGAGCATGCACACAATTTTTACAGATGTGTTTTATTATGGTTACGTTAAAAAAGCTTTTGACATTCATCTTTTACCATTTCTAAGTACTTATGCATGTATTTTATTCTGTTTTTAAAAATACTATACTATACATTCATTTTAGCCACAGAAGTTCTGCAAAGTAACTCCTCACTATAGTTGCAAGGAAGAACAAGAAGATCTTGTTTGAATTCAAACACTCACAACATGTGTAGTATTGAATATCCAAGACCAAGAATTAAAATTGAACTCTCAGGACTGTGCTCAGTCTGGATGTGTGAATGTTTATAACTAGAGTGAACAGAAGAGATGAAATTTGGCATGGTTATTTTCACTAAAAACAAACATGTTGTGAATCTGTAGAACAGGATTTGGTGGTATCAGCTAGAAACATAAAGACTTTAGGTTAAATAAGTTTCTCCTAATTACTGTTCATAAGACATAGCTCAAATGTCATTTTATCTGAAGGCCACAAGCAGAATTCGTCATCTGTCTTCTCCTTCATGTTAAAATTGAAACATAAATCTCTTTGCATATCTGTCTCAACAAAAGCTGAGTGCTTAGATGGCGGGATCTACTTTCTTGATTGTTTCTATCCAAATATAGCAAAATACCTGGGCCTTTGATAGTAATTGTGTGTACAAGCAATGGAAATCATCTTGATTATAATATTTCTCCCATAACCTAAGGTACTTAATTCCTTTTAGTATTTAAGTACTAAGTAGCCTGTGTCTTTATGCTTTGAAATCAAAAAAACTTTCTTTTTTTTTGAGAGAAGAGTTAGAATTGAAAGATGTTCTTTTACAAATTAAAAGTGCTCTATTGGATATTTTCAATGTTATATTTTTGAGCTGCTACATAGGTTGTCTTGTTTACATTTTAATTTTATGCCAACTCTCATCACTTTATTATTAGTCTCCTTTAATATTAGTCTTTGTGTAAACTAAAAATTCAGAATAATTCACCACTTCTGTTATGTCATTTTAATATTTCAGAAGAGTGGTATCGGCAACTTAATATTTGAGCACAGGAGAATTTTTAGCTTAGGAAATCTTGAGAAAGTACAAGGAATCCAGGTAATAACTGTATCTCAATGATCCCATAATAGCACAAGTCCATGATAATGGCAGTTGCTATAATGTTTGTGTCAAATTTTATGACATTAAATGCATTTATATACAAATTAGACATTCTAGATTGCTCTTTATTTAAATTAGAAGTCAAGCACTGCTTTATAACAGAGTTCTCATCTAATCAAGAGCACGTCAGTAATGACATTGTCTTTGGTTTCCTATGGGGCTCAAGTTGTTAGTGTAGATGGCTAAACATTTTTCTTGCCCAACTCAGCTCTTAATTTATACTCTTGGAAATTCAAAAATTAAAACTAGCCAAATAGAGTCACCTTTGAATTTCCCTTTAAGAAAACTTAAATTAGGGGATACACTCTGGCACGCTTATAAATACACTTCATAATAAAGATAATATTTGTTCAACACAAGCAATTGTGTATCAGTTAGTCACTATGAGAGTATAATGTTTTTGTGTTTCTTATACACAACGACCTGCATACTTCCAACATGTGTTGAATTTCTATTGGTTCTTGGCCTCTTTCCCCTCTTACATTTGCATAGATATTAGTTGTGTGACTTTAGCCATATTGCTAAATGCTTTTGAGTCTCCATCTATAGAAAGAGAGGATTAAATGAAATAATACATGTGCTAAATTGTTGTAGGTCTATTAAGCAAAAAGCAAGATTTAAAATAAATACTAGTTCATTAGTTGAGTCATCTAGCTATAGTTACAGACTATTTGTAAAATATATTTTTGTCAAAATGGTTTTGATACAGTAATATAGTTTTTTTTTTTTTTGGTCTGAAAGTCTCATTTAATCTCTATAATTTCCTGTTTTTCTCACATACAACTTGCTATGATTTGTAGCCCAAAGCTGGCCTGTGGCTTGCTTTTCTGAGGCTCATGATTTTATGTTTTTGAATGCTTGAAAAAACTCAAAATATTTTTATAACATATGAAATTCAAATTTTGTTATTCATAAACAAAATTTTATTGAAAAAAAGTCATGCTTATTTTCATGTCTGTGGTTATTTTCATGCTAAGATGGCAAGGTTAGATTATCCAATAAAGAGTATGCTCTACAAAGCCCCAAATATTTATGACCTGGATCTTTAGAGGAGAGGTTTGCAGATCCCTGGTCCAATTGCTTGAATTATAAGATAGAAACAGCAGATATCCTTTATTGGCTTTGATTTTAAAAAGTCAGATAACTAAAAATTTGGAAAATGGAAACAATGGAATTACTTAGACAATTTGAGAAAACCGGAACTACTGGAAGGAATGATGTGATCAAGTACACAGTGTAATCCATGTCGTCAGTTTCTGCAGAAGCATTTGTTCAGTCAGTTGTATCTGACTCCTTGTAACCCCATGGACTGCAGCACCCCAGGCTTCCCTGTCCTTCACCATCTCCCCATAGCTTGCTCTAACTCATGTCCATTGAGTCAGTCATGCCATCCAACCATTTTGTCCTCTGTTGCCCCCTTCTCCTCCTGCCTTCAATCTTTCCCAGCATCAGAGTCTTTTCTCATGAGCCGGCTCTTCACCTTCACATCAGATGGCCAAAGTATTGGAGCTTCGGAATAATGACCACTTTCAAAAGCAAAATGATCAGAAGAAAAGCTGAATCATAATACATATGTTTCCTGTTTCTCCAGTTGCTGGTAATGTATCCAGGTCTACTCCCTAACTATATCCTGATCTAAATCTGTGAAAGCAGCTTCCTGTTGTTGTTCAGTTGCTCAGTCATGTCCGACTCTTTGTGACCCCATGGACTGCACCACACCAGGCTTCCCAGTCCATCACCAACTCCTGGAACTTGCTCAGACTCATGTCTATCGAGTTGGTGATGCCATCCAACCATTTTGTTCTCTGTCGTCTCATTCTCCTTCTGCCTTCAGTCTTTCCCAGCATCTGGGTCTTTTCCAAAGAGTTGATTCTTCACATCAGGTGGCCAAAGTATTGGAGCTTCAGCATCAGTCCTTCCAATGAATATTCAGGGATGATTTCCTTTAGGATGGACTGGTTGGATCTCCTTGCAGTCCAAGGGACTCTCAAGAGTCTTCTCCAACACCGCAGTTCAAAAGCATCAATTATTCTGTGTTCAACTTTTATGGGCCAGCTCCCACAACCATACATGACTACTAGAAAAACCATACCTTTAACTATATAGACTTTTGTCAGTAAAGTAATGTAGTTTCCTGAGGCACCACTGTCTCTTCCCACCAGATTTGTGATAATCATACACAACTGGTGTTTCTACTAGGGAATGCTGGCATCACATAATCATTAATAAGTTTTTCCTGTTTTGATCATAATTCATTCAGACTTATTTATATAACTTGGATACCAGGAACATGAAGCTTACTGAACATACCTCCAGTGAACACCTAAATCTCATTTCTGAAATGGTTGCTTCCAGAAAAAGATTTCTTCCAGTATGTCTTTTTCTGCAATCTATAAGTCTAATGAACGAAAGACACTTTTTGTGAACAGATGTGAATTCATCTCTGGCTCATTGGTATTTAGTGTTAAAATGAACCATATCTCCAAAGTCTGAATGATCTGAGATTTTGTAACTCAGTTGTAATAGGTTGCTAGAGTAATGAGTGATGATTTTGTAGAATAAAAAAGCTAAAAAGGCTTTTTAGTGGTGATTCCAGGAAAGGGCTGTTAAAGCTTTGCACTTTACCAATCATATTCTTGTCATTTACTATAGATGCTAGGGAGGGAATTTCTGAGCTGAAACTTACATAGTAATAATTGAAGACAAATGGACATATCAAGTTATTATATAAAATACCTTCTGCTTTTTGTGCTCTTTGACACTGAACATCTTTGGGATTCTCTGAGATACTGGAGCTTGCAGAATAATGCTCAGAACAGCAACTGCATGGTGGTTGCCTGGGTTCTTTGCACAGACACATCAGGATTATTCATTCTACATATATGTACATGTATGCATAGATGTGTGTGGCCAGTAGACACAAAGACACTTTCACATTATCACCATGACCCATTAAAATTTAGTAAAAGACCTCAAAGAAAATAGAATACTGTGAGTAGATTTCAGGACATCAATTTTCTGAGAAAGCTTCCATTTCGGAGGGTTTTGCAGTGAGTAGTGGATGTCTTGGGCTAATTAGACACAGTGTTAAGGATGACATTGCACAAAGGAATTGCTAGGGAGTCTGAAAAGGTATATATTTACTGAGAGAAGCCAGGCTTACCTTTTTACACAAGCCCTGGCCCCAGTCTGGGCAAATGAGGTCCCGGAACATAAATATTAAACCTCTCATTCTCTCTCAGTTTGATCCTTTACTATTCGTGAGTACATATTCAGTCACTCCGTCGTATTTCACCCTTTGTGACCCCATGAACTTCAGCCCTCCAGGCTCCTCTGTCCATGGGATTTTCAAGGCAAGAATGCTGGAGTGGGATGGAATACTACATTTCCTACTTCAGGGGATCTTCCCAAATCAGGAATCAAACCCACCTCTCCTGTGTCTCTGGCATTGGCAGGTAGATTCTTTACCACTGAGCCACCTGGGAATGTAATGTATCATAGTGGCAATAACATCAGCCTACATTCACATAATGTGATAAATCTCAAAGTACTTATGACTATATAATCTAATTTTAAATTCAGTGAAAACCTACGAGATGCATAGAACGGCAGTAAATATTTATTCTTTAAAATTTAAGAAGACAGATTCAAAGAGATCAAGTTATTTACCTAAAGTTGTATAGTTTTATGTAGAAGTGAAATTCACATCAATATTCTTCGATTAAAGGTCTTGGTTTTATAAAGCAATAATTAAAACCAGCTGGTCTCATTTTCTGTTTTTAAAACCCTGATTCATATCTGTCCACACTGAGATGATCATAATCAATAAAATCTAGTTATTTCTTCCATTTTGTTTTGTCTTGTTATTGAGTATTAAAATATGAATTATTTTCATAGCTCCAAATAAATAATGATATCACTTCCTACTGACAATGCTTTATTTATCTATAATTCCTGCAGGCCATAAAGAAAACATCTGAAATTTTGATACATGTTCTCTTTAATGCATAGGTTTTCACTCATTACAGTCCTTTCACATATACTCTCAGTATACTGATAAATCAGATTGCAGTCAAATGAATCCATACTACACTCAGAGAAGTTAACTTTCTGTAATTCTATGATAAAGCAATGTTTCAAACAAGACGAAATGTACTCTTATCTACCAGTTTGTGATTCTTACCTCTGGAACAGTCATTTTCTCATTTCCCTTGAAAAGAAATCCTTTTATTCTTTTTCCATTTTCTCCTTCTCATTTTCTCTGTTATAGATTATAGCAAGAGGATGGGTACAAGGAAACTAGTGACAAGATTTTCTGTTTCAAAAATGGGTGTCCTACTGACAGTTTAATTTCCTCGTCTCTGGCACAAGACACTTTGATCATGTATTTTCATCAATTCTAATTAAATGTCAGGCTCATAATTTACTCATATTCCCCCCTCTTCTACCATGACAAAAAATTTTTAAAGTTGTATTTCCTTTAACCTATCTCTTAAATGGCAATCAATTTCATTCAGTGCTGGTCAGATAAGTCTCTAAGTGTGTATGAACATCCCCAAATAACTTCCAGAGGAGTTTCTAATCAGCATTTTTAGCAACTTATTCTGAAAAAATTGTGCTAGGGCATTATTAGATATGAAACTTGACCCTCCCATGGACTACAAGCAAACAGTGTTTTATTTTTAATGATGATTTATTTTAATGATGGCTGCTTGATTTTGGTATTTCATTATGACTGCTTCCCTAATTACTAATACAATTATTAGTTTAGTAGAGCACTCACATTTTTTATAATTGCATTACACAGTCTTATAATGTTTCTTAGAAAGAAGTGAGGGTTCATTTAATTGTTACAAGTTAAAATTGCTATCAATGGAAAAACGACTGGATTCATTTCAGAAAACAAGTATTCTAATGGTAAAAAAAAAATGTTGAAGGACATGAACTTATAAAATTGTTTTCTCAGGATTATTCATTGGAATTTATTATTTATACTTGTTGACATTTTAATTTAGTAATATTTCACATTTCTTAAAACTTTAGCTATTAGATAAAAATGTGGAGAAATATGGTCAACAATGAATGATCAAATACTTCAAACAACTTAAAGTAATTAAACTAGTTAGTTGTTCATGAAACATCACTCCTAGTTCACAAAATGATGGTTTAAATAAAAATGTAAACCGTTGTGCTTTTGGATCAAAGCAGGTCAAAGTATTCCATCTTCGTCTACCATTTATAAAGAAATATTATTACACTGAATTTGAAACAGTCTTGCATTTGTATTGGAAATTCTGTTTTGTATGTGTAGTTTCTGTGAGATTTATAACTTGATATATCAAGTAAGTAGATTTTATACAAGTAATAGGAATATACTTAGGCTACGCAGTTGCCAGTGTTGATAAAGTAATTCATGATTACAGATATAAGAATGCGGTTCAGAAATAAACAAACAGGGTTTCACATCTAAAGAAGGGGGTTTCTTAGAAATTGTCCATTTGGGTTTTGAAGGGAAGAAATAGATACTTTTGGAGGCTCATTAACCTTTTTAGACTACTGGGCATCATTAAGAGTTTCAAGATGATAATTTATTAAATTGTCCCTATGAGGCATGTAAAGTTGCTTTTCTGTGTAAAAGTATCAGACTTTTGCCTGGGGAATAGTTGATTCGACAGGAAAGTCTTCCTTTCATTTTGATTTCAATTAATTTGCCCTACTTTTCCTCTGAAGCACTGAAAAAGCCTTAATCCTACATCTCAGTCCAATTTACTTGCATCTTCTTTACTACCATCTCAATTTCAGGAATCCTAGAAATGGCAGTTCTCTTGAGTAGCAAAGGCTCACAGGAGGATCTAGAATCCTATCTCTCTGAACTCCAGCATATTTTTTTTTTTTAAGTAATAGTCTAGCTATTCCTCCATTATTTTCCTTAGAGGCAGCTTTTATTTTAGCCATGAGTAGACACCATATTGCAGAGCTTATAGGTAGTAAGTTTTGCCAGATTTTATGTGTATAAGGAGTTGGAAGGGAAGTATTCAGTGGCTACTGTGAAAACAGATTGCTTCCAGAGATGTGTATTAGAAAATGCAGACCCAGTTGAGGAAGGACTACAGGTCACAGAAAGGTCTGCTCAGTCAAGCCTGAGTATTTAAAGCGTTACCGGCAGACACTAAGAAGAGGGATGAACTCGAAAATAGAGCAGTCAGATAATTATTAGGTGATGGACTAGCCAAAATGATTGGGAAGCTCAGGGCTGTGGTAGAGCACCTCGGCTGGAATTGACAGCCGTATAAAAGTTAAAAACAACCCAGGCCTTGAAAAGAGAAGTCATAATGCTAGAAACCAATTTTAGAAACGAAAAGAAAAGTGTTGGTGTTCAAAAAAGGTACACCAAACTACCCGAGACAAAAAGGGAGTGAAAAAAAAAGAAAGTACAGTCCTTCTGTGAAGAGGTCATAGATTTTGCTTTCTCAGCCTCCTGCCCTGAAGTGTACTGGGTTTCGGACTACAAAGAAAATGCCCTATTTGAAACCTGAGGGTATTAAAATGCTGTCCAGCATTCTCTCTTCTGTTTTCAGTTGGCAGCCTCTGGGCAACTGCCAACCACCAGTCAAAAGCTCCCTATCTCACGGCACGTAATTCTGGTATGAAATAGGCAGCAAGTACAAATGAGACCTTGACCAGAACTTGTATGTATCTATACAAATATGTTTCCCTCTTCTGTGTGTGTTGAGTTGGAAAAAGACAGTCACTTATTTAGACCTTAAGAGTAATGATTTGTGTTAAGAATTTGGAATTAATATGCTAATATCAAGAGAGATTTAGGTACTCCTGAAAAACTGCCAAATGCTCCTCCCATTGGGTTATTTACTTGCTAGTCTTAAAAATGGGCTGTAAAACTTTTTATAATGTTTTGATATTTGGATATATGAGAGGGTGATATAAATCTTCCAATAGAAATGGAAACCTAGAAATAATTTTTAAATAATTTTAAATGTAGCTAGTGCCCCTCATCAGTCAGCACAATTTCCATTGCATAGTTTCTGGTGAGTGTGCATTCCACATTTGAACTGACCAGCTCCATGTGTCATAGTAATATGTGTAGCACAAATGTGTTTCGTGTACCCAGAGCATCCATTTTTGACAGACTTCCCAGCAATGCTCTTTTAATCCTGTGACTCAGAAAGTGTTTGAAAATAATATCTTTGGTTTGGAATCCAATGAGGTTAAGTTTAATTTCTTCTGTATGTGTATATGAGAGAGAGAGAAAATAACTAACCTCTCTTGATGAAACATTTCTGGCTTCTATACTTCCTATAGAAGATGTAAATTGAGAAAGTTTAACTAAAAGGAAAAGAAATATTCATACAAGTTCTTAGAGCATAAACCTAGGTAGAAGACAAACATTAAATCTATTTACAAGGCAAATGGTAAGTAAAAATTAAGATGATGTTTACAATCACTGAGTAACTTGATCACAAGAGGCAGACAGATAATTAGGTACCAAAAAACCTCAAAGCTGAGCCATAGGAACAAAGAGAAATAGGGCAGAGGCCCATACAGACTTCTTCCTAAGCAAAGAGACTTCAGGTGGTTAAGACAATTACAATAATAGCCATTTGTGGCAATATCAGTTTTCATTCCAATCCCAAAGAAAGACAATGCCACAGAATGCTCAAACTACTGCCCAATTGCACTCATCTCACATGCTAGCAAAATAATGCTCAAAATTCTCCAAAACAGGCTTCAACAGTACATGAGCCACAAACTTCCAGAAGTTCAAGCTGGATTTAGAAAAGGCGGAGGAACCAGAGATCATATTGCCAACATCCTCTGGATAATCAAAAAAGTAACAGAGTTCCAGAAAAACATCTACTTCTGCTTTATTGACTATGCCAAAGCCTTTGACAGTGTGGATCACAATAAACTGAGGAAAATTCTTAAACAGATGGGAATATCAGACCACCTGACCTGCCTCCTAAGAAATCTGTATGCAGGGAAGGAAACAACAGTTAGAACTGGACATGGAACAACAGACTGGTTCCAAATAGGAAAAGGAGTACACCAAGGCTGTATATTGTCACCCTGCTTATTAAACTTATATGCAGAGTACATCATGAGAAAGGTTGCACTGGAGGAAACACAAGCTGGAATCAAGATTGTTGGGAGAAATATCAATAATCTCAGATATGCAGATGACACCACCCTTATGGCAGAAAATGAAGAAGAACTAAAGAGCCTCTTCATGAAAGTGAAAGAGGAAAGTGAAAAAGTTGACTTAAAAGTCAACGTTCAGAAAACTAAGATCATGGCATCTGGTCTCATTACTTCATTGCAAATAGAAGGGAAACAGTGGAAACAGTGACAGACTTTATTTTGGGCGGCTCCAAAATCACTGCAGATGGTGACTGCAGCCACCAAATTAAAAGAGGCTTGCCACTTGGAAGAAAAGTTATGACCAACCTAGACAGCATATTACAAATCTGAGACATTACTTTGTCAACAAAGGTCCGTCTAGTCAAGGCTATGGTTTTTCAGTGGTCATGTATGGATGTGAGATTTGGACTATAAAGAAAGTTGAGCACTGAAGAATTGATGCCCTTGAACTGTGGTATTGGAGAAGACTCTTGAGAGTCCCTTGGACTGCAAGGAGATCCAACCAGTACATCCTAAAGAAATCAGTCCTGAGTGTTCGTTGGAAGAACTCATGCTGAAGCTGAAACTCCAGCACTTTGGCTACTTGATGTGAGTAACTGACTCATTTGAAAAGACCATGATGCTGGGAAAGATTGAAGGCAGGAAGAGAAGGGGATGACAGAGGATGAGATGGTTAGATGGCATCACTGACTCAGTGGACATGAGTTTGAGTAAACTCCAGGAGTTGATGATGAACAGGGGAGCCTGGAGTGCTGCAGTCCATGGGGTTGCAAAGAGTTGGACACGACTGAGTGACTGAACTGAATTGAACTGTGGCAATATCAGTTAGTGTTATAGACATATGATAGTGGCTGAAATGGTAAAGAATCTGCCTACAATGCAGGAGGCCCAAGTTCAATCCCTCGGTCAGGTAGATCCCCTGGAGAAGTATTTTTGCTTGGTGAATTCCATGCACCAAGGAGCCTGGCAGGCTACAGCTCATGGGGTCACAAAGAGTTGGACACGACTGAGCACTAACACTTTAATATTTGAGTAGGAGGTTCTGATACTTGGTTGTGTAAAATTTGGATTTCAGCTTTTATTTAAGAGGCTGTCTTCATGCAGTTAATTAAATTTAATGTTTACTCATAACTGACTTACCAAGAAAATGTATAAATCTAGACTTATGTAAGTGGACTTGTGCCAAAACTGACTGCTTGCTTTTAGCATTTAATTTTCATGAAAAGATGCAAATAGGTGGAATATTGCTACATATAATTACAAGGGACAAAAACATGAAGGAGGCTGTAGCTTGCTTGCTTTCTCTATAAAAATGCTCTATATTTCATGCAGTAATGATTATGAATGTACTAATATATAGCTTTCAATAAAATACTCCTACTATTGAAATTCCCCCAGGTTTTGTTTTCAATGAAAATGTTAGCCAGTTATTTTCAAGTTTTGGCATCTTATATCTCTTTTAACCTGTGTTTTCAGCCTTAGGTATATGCCTTTGAATCAGTCAATTCTTAACTCTGGTATGGGCTGGCGTGGGGACTGGAGTTCTGTTGATTGAGACTGAGCTCAATAAAGTGAAGTGCATATGCCTGAATTCTGTGTATGCCTTAACTTTACAGTATTTTTTGAAGGCAGGCTTTCAGTTTCTCATTAAAAACAAAACAACCATTCTGAAAATGTATGCCACAAATTATGAGGGGTCCTGGGGAAGGTAGCATGTTGTTCTAGAGAAAATCCATTAGTATGAGAGAATGATTCAGTACTCTATTGAGAGTAAAGAGGTATATTCATCTTTGCATGTGAACAACTCATCCTTTGTGTCAGAATATAATACTGCTTTATCTATGCTCTGATATTACTTAAAAGACCAATACTATTCATGCTGGGAAAAAGAAAAAAAATCAGTTTTTAAAATGACTCTTCTATCTTCTAACTTGAATATATTAATGAAATGTATCTTTCAAATCATACAGATAATTCTTGTGATTTTTTAGACTGGGAAATATTTGATCAGGCATAAATCATTGATTAGTGTGGGTGGCTTTATTAACTATGCTTAAGGGTAATGCAGTTTACTTATTAAGTTCATCAATTATAATCCAAACTAAAAGGAAGGTGTTCTGAAAACCTGAGAAAATTAGTTTCAATCATGGCTACACTTTGAACTCTTAAAATTCTATTTGATTTTTATACAGATGCTCTTATTTAAATGCAAAACCCAATAGAAGTGGTATAATCAACTGTTAGAGTAATGAATGTTTAGTTTGAGTCATGCAACTAGTTGAGCTCTCTAAGGACATTTATAAGGTCACAAGGGAAATAGTGAAGATATTTCAGATAATTTGACGTTACTCTTCCTAAGCCAGTCCAATAAGCTTATGCCTCACCAAATGTGTTTATTAGCCAGTTATGGCGAATAACTAAGGATAAAACTGATAGCACAACCAGTGACTTTTCTAGTCTATTACACTCCAGTGAGGGGCTAGCACTTTTACTTTCAGTTTTCAACAGAAGAAATATAATTAAGTATAGTGAAAGGTCAATATAAGACATTATAGAATGTCTCTACACCATGCATTTGAGCTGTGCTGCTACAAAAGATTTTGACATCTCTATGCTCAACACCTTTTATTCTCTTTGGGTTTGATTTTGAATTATAAACTTGAGTCTGTCAGAATAGAAGTGGTTCTTAACGGTTTGACTAGCCTGAATCATTTACAATTGTCTAATCCATCCTCATGTAATGTGTCCAGCTTGCTTTGCAAAATAGATCAAAATTTAATTTCTTTGAATTGTCTTTCTCTATTGACTTTGGTGTGCTCTTGGTTAAGCAGAAATCTTTTCTGAGAAATGGTTTATTGTTGTAACATTTTAAGCAAATCAATTACCTTCCTGTAATGCAATAATATTACAATATGCAGGCAACCATAGCTTCCATTGTACATGGCACAGTCAGTTTTATGAAGCTGTAAACATTCATATCAGTGCTATTTAGTCAGTAGTAATACAATTTGAAAATGAGATATTGGCCAAGTTATGTTAATATGTTATTTTGAAAGACTCAAATAGGCTCTTTTGAAAGATATATAAGATTCAGGTTTAGAGGTTAAAAGAGTCAGAGCTATGTGGAAAAATATGGCAGTGGTGATAAAAAGTATATATATATATATATATATAGAGAGAGAGAGAGAGAGAGAGTCTTTCTTGCACTTGTCTAGAGGGAGAGCTTTGCTACTCCTTCCTCAGTGTGCATTATTTATTCATGGATTAAGTCTGTCAGGTATGTATCTCTATTCTATAGCTACATTCATCCAATAAGACTGTATTTACCACCTCCTCACCCATGTTTCTTATTTTTTTGGGAGAGGGGCTGGGGGTGTCTGTCTTGGTAGAATGCTTAACTAAAATTTTTTACAGATAAATTGTTTCTTTTCTTAAAAACTTCCAACATCTTTCCATTGAATTTAGGGCAAAATCCAAACATCTTGAGGCCCCACATGACCCATCTGGTCCTGACTGCCTTTCCAAACTTCTCTATTCTCTCTTCCTCCATCCTTTCTGTGTTCTAGTGGGCTTCCTCTATTCCTCACATGTACTGTGTTCATTCCAACCTCATTCATTTTTGTATTTCCCATTCTCTGGGCTTAGAATATGCTTCTTCACATCTACCCCACCAGTCATAATTTGGACATCAGTTCAAATGATACCTCCTAAGTGAGGGCATTTCTTCCTCCTCATCCTATCAGATTCTTGCCCCCTTCCTAACACTGACATTTCTCTGTATTGTTATTCACTGTGATTTTCCTCAAGGCTGTCGATAATATATGAATGTATTGTATTGTTTTTTCTCCTTGTTTATTATCTGATGAGAGTAAGGACTTTGCCTTCACTGCTATATCTTTAGCCTTTAGAAAAGGGTGTATAGAAGATATTCAATAACCGTTTGTTGACGGAGAAATTAAAGAAGAGTGTATAAATATTCAAGTGAGCATTTGAAGAGACCATTACATAAGGGTCGGAGATAGAGTCACTTGGCTGGCAGGTGGAATGAACAATTCTCTCCTGTTCTATCACCTTGCTGCGATAAAGGCAGTTTGGTGGTACTGACCTTTTTAATGCAAACCTCCTTATCCATTCTGTATGCTCATACTCTAGAGAGAAGAAATAATCCAACCTATAACTGTATTAATGAATCATCCTTATTTGGAAAACAATCATAACATTGCCTGTACTAAGAGCTACTTCAAGCCACCACTGCATTACTTATATAATAGTCCTTTCTGCTGGAAAATCAATCTCTGGACTATTATTACAAAGACCTTGGTTTCCTGTTATGTAATTATAATTCCATGTAATCAGATTGTTATTATTAGAATGACAATACTTATGAGATTTCACCTTAAAAGTTCAAAATAACTCTCTTTTCAGTGGTGGTTTAAATGGTGTTCAGGCAATATATCATTATTTTTCACAGTAAATTGCATGAGATCTTACGCAGTAGCTTTGAAATTACTGCTTGTCGTCACCACTATATACAACCACATAAACAGTATGTGGTTTGTACAGTCGATCATTTTTCTTGTTTATATTCAGTGAGCTCTCAGTGCTACACACCAACACCAGCTGTTAAAAAATGACAGTAGTATTTTATCTCTCACTGCAAGATCTTTTATGTAAAGTTGGTTTTTTCCTAAACAGTATATGTTGCTGAATAATAATAAAAGTTGGTTTGATAAATAGTGGTATATTTTTTATTATTCATTTGCAATGTAAAATGGAATGTAAATAGAAAAATTAGAGAAAGATTAAGTATAGGGGAACTCATATTCCAACCTAAATCCAAGTCAGTTATCCACCAATATCTGAAGGATAGAGGAACGGTTCTCTTATCTCATAGGTTGTGTAAGGTGATGCCTATGGAAATATATGTGTATATTTTATATACAAGAATCTGAAACAAATTTCAATATCCCAAAATATTTGACTGCTTTCAATATTCTCTCATCTTCTGATGTTCTTTCTTTTTAATTTTTTTCTTTTTCCATGAGAAAGCGAACAGCTCAGGGACGAGGACCATTTCATCCACATCAAATATATAGTAGGTTCTGAAAAGATACATGTCAGCTAACTGAAAATGAAGTAACTTTCATGAAACAATTATCTCTGTTCAGGAAGCACAAATATCCTTGCTTATGTGCTGTGCTGAGTTTAGTCTCCCAGTCCTGTCTGACTCTTCGCAACCCCATGGACTGTAACCTGCCAGGTTCCTCTACCCATGCGATTCTCCAGGCAAGTATACTGGAGTGGGCTGCCATTTCTTCTCCAGACCCCATTCTCTGGGGTGATTTAAAGTGAGAGACATGTAATCGACCGACACAAGGGCAAGCCTCCAGATCAAAGTCATTAAACTCATTTCAGGTTTAAAAAAGTCTAGTACAGTTCTACGGACAGACTGAGGACCTTCTAGATCATTTAAAATGTTCTGTTATATTGGGATCTAAAATAATGTGTGTTTTAAACAAACACTTGGGGTTAGCTGAACACACAAACTGCATTTGAGTTATTTGTTATTAGCGATATATATATATGTGATTGTGAATAAAAGATAACTAGTACTTGAATTCAGAAAACTATTAATTTTGCCTTATATCTATTTATTTTTCTCATAACTATAGTCCTGGGTCACTTTCTAGCTTCCAGTAATGTAATCAGTACTTGTGGATAAACAACAACTTGATTTCTGTTGACTTACTATTTTCAGGGATAGAGTCACATTAGCTTTTACCACAATTCTAACTTAGTCCTGACAACAGAGAGATTTCTGGACTTCTTAAATAGATTATGTTGAATAAAAGTTAATCCAGTCTTGATAACTCAGGGCTATAAGCTAACTCTCTTCATAGTTATATGTAATGTATATAATGTATGTCCCCTGAGTATATTCATCTGTGGTCAGTGTGAAAAGCTCAGAGGTCTAGATGAGGTCTAAAGGCTATTGGTCCCTTTTTTAAAATAGACATACACTTTTGAAATCTGTGCTACTGGCCTCCAGCATTTGATTCTCTTCCTTCTTAGTCATCACTTCTTACTGCTCACAGCCCGAGATTACTCTAGTTATCCTTTTCTTTTCTGACTTCTTTCTGGGCCACTCTGACTTAGAGCCAAGAAATCTACATGTGTTACTTTTGGGTATAAACTGAGATTAAGCAGGTATGAATGACAATCTATGTGATTCTCCTATAATGTATTAAGTAGATTTTCTAAATATCTGCTATGGTTGCCCAGGGAAATTTGGGATACATTTGCAATAGAATAACTGGTTAGGAGACCTCTGGATAAGTTGTGCTACTTAAAGACATATCACTTTCCATTGAATATCAATAGAATTTCACAATAGAAGGTAGAAAGAATATGTTTGAATATATAATTAAAATAGATATAAACGAGCCAGAGTTTCTCTAGTGAGCCTTGCCTCACCAGTGGAACAACCATTGATCTATGGCAGTTTTTATATAAATGCATGTACAAATCCATTTACACATTTGACATACACAATATTTCATTGTAATGATAGGTGATTTCACTTTAATAAATGTAATTTTGAAACTTTTGATTAGATACAATTTTGAATCTTTCTGATTTTCTTTACCAAGTTCATCACACTGACCACAGATGAATACATTTAGGAGATGTATACATTATATATAAATATGAAGAGAATTATATCATAACCCTGAATTATCAAGATTAGATTTTTATTCAATATAATCTATTTTAAAAAGCCAGAAAGGCTGTATTATAATATTTAGAATTAATTACAAAAAAATCAGGTGCATGTTTTTTAAAATTCAGTCTTTGAAAGATCCATTTCAGTTACATGGACAATTTGGTTTTCTAGGAATAACATTTATTTTCTGGCCTAGCATATTGTTTTTCATAATTTTTCTAGGTATAAACACATCATTTATTCATTTTGGTATGAACAACAATTAATAGAGTGTTTGGCATGTAGGTCTCCAGTAATGCTTGTTAACTAAGTTGAATCTTACAGAATTCCATTTTTGTTGGTGAAAGACAGTTGTATTTGTTGGCGGATATATGTGGTTCAATATGACAATTCTGTAATGATGGTGAAAAAATGAAGAATTACTAGTTGTAGTTTTTTTTCTCCTGATTGTGTATAGAATTGGAGGATTTGTATGGAAAATGCCCTCATTTGTGAGGCTTCGTGATATGAAGGCCAGAAATGATGTTTTTCTGTATGTCACATCTTTACATGGGAGAAAGCACAAGTAGAAGCTAATGTAAATAACAAATCTGCTTTATTATAGCCCTTGCAAGACTACTAGAAAATACACATTTTAGTGCTTAAACAAAGAATACAGCCATCTTCATAGGTGGTGAAGGGGTTATTATTAGTCTTGGTGGGGAAAGAAGCATAGTGGTCTGCTTAAAAGAAAACAAAACCAGAAAAAAAATAAATAACCTTCTATACATGGTATTTATTAAATGATTATGTATAATCAGTTACTGAGGTGGTTTTTTATAATGTACTTTTGATTCTATCTGTAACTATTAATAACTACCAGTCCCAATAACTACAGAAACCAAAAAGCTGAGATCACAAATTTGTCCTTGGTTCTGGCGTCTAAAACCTTCCAGAGCCTGTACACATGCACACACAGACACAAATTTATTATCTCTGAACTGTTCGTAAAGTCTTCACTCCCATTTCTTTTTACTCATTCAAAGAAAGGCAAAACATGTAGATAATAGCAAATGTATAAAGCAATACTGCTCTGAGCAGCTTGGACAAAGATTTAAGTGTGGTGATGATTTATTCTTCTGATAATCACTTACCAGACACTGATATTGTTCCAGGTACTTTAAAAAACATACTCCTAGTGGTTTTATAAAATGTTAGTCGCTCAGTCATGGCCAGCTCTTTGAGACCCCATGGACTATAGCCCCCCAGGCTCCTCTGTCCATGGGATTTTCCAGGCCAGAATACTGGAGTGGATAGTCATTCCCTTCTCCAGAGGATCTTCACAACCCAGGGATCGAACCTAGGTCTCCTGCATTGCAGGCAGACTATTGAAGCCTACATTATAATTAAATCATCAAACAAGAGAACAAGTAGAAAGTAGCATAAGTATCATTTTAACAGGCACTGATTACCTTAATTCTATGCCACACACAGAATCTTTAATTCAGATTCCACCCACTCTGGGGCAATAGCAGGGTGGAAAAAGTGGGCAATCTAATTGCTGTCTTTTAAGGTATGACCAAAGAACAGGGTAGAAAACAGAGGAGTTAGAGAAAGTAAATCAATGTGTGAATATTAGAAAAGAAGTTAAGAGAAATGAATTGGTAGAAAGCAGCTTATATTGAAAAATTCTGGAAGGCTCAGAAAGACAAAAGAAAGAATGATAAAAGCAAAAGAATAAAGACAATAGTTTAGCAAAGAGAGACATGAGCCACACCAGACTCTGAAAAGCAAGGCTCCGGATGTCAGGATAAAACATAATCAAAGCAAGGATGAGGAGTTCTGAACTTGTCAGAGTGACAAAGGGCTTTGTAGATCACAATAAAGATAGGACAGGTCTCTGCAGGATAAAAAGTGGAAGCAGAAGGAAGTTCTGGAGAATCTGAGCTGAAATTAGCCACTCTCTTAGTGTCATTATTGCAATAGAGTAATGCATATTAAGTTGTGTTTAGTTGATAATCAGCTTTTATTGGATCACGAACTTGAAAACTTCAGTGTAGATGAAATGGACTTGTGGTATTTTGCCTTTTTTCTGTGCAGTATGGAAACTGAGGAATATCACTGCTTAATTTTTGTCTTTTCTTTAAGCTGAATCTGACTCTTACTCATTCTTGCTAGGAGACAGCATTTCTTTAACCTAAAGAAATGGCAGGAACAGCAAAACAGAGCTTTACAGTCAGACTGCTTGGTTAAGAAGACTAGCTTTGACACATACCAACCATGAAGCTTTAGAGTATATACTCAAACTCTGTCGCATTAAATCTATAAAATTGTGAACAATAATATTACTTACCTCATTAAGTTTTAGGAAGAGTAAATGATGTAGTATTAGCATTGCCAGATTTAACAAATAAGTAAAATAAAACTCAGCTAAACTTAAATTTCAGATAATCAATAGATATTTTCTATAAGTGATAATTAGTATGAAGCATCAGTATATGGAAATACTAATTTGTTGTTTATCTTATTATCTGAGATTAAAGTTTGTCTTCTTTGTTTATTTCATTTTATTTGCTAAATAAATCTTTGATATTTTATTTTATATATTTTATCTGATAATTCTGCTTAATATATGTAAAGTACTTGCGAAATAGACCTCATTCTTGGCATTTTATGTTTTCTCATGCAATCAGTGAAATAATTTCATATGGCATGTCAGTTCCTTTGTATTAAATTACTCTATCCAGGATCAGTCGAACATAATTATTCTTACATGTATTTGCTCTGACAGGGCTATGAGTTACCAATAAATTCGTAGGTATTTAATACGCTGTTTCTAACTTCCCAGAGATTTTTGTCAAAGTAACTTCACAGGAGGATAAATTTTAGTATTAAGACCTCAGTGTTCCTACTGGTGACAATGATAGTGATATTGAGAATCTGCTAATGTTAAAAAATCTTCTACACAATTTATTGCACAAGTATAGCAGTAAAGAAGGAAAAATATTTGAAATGGAAGCATCTACAAGGTAGTCGATTGTAGTAGCAGATGCACGCCTGCTCAATTGCTTCAGTCACATCCGACTCTCTGAGACCCTGGGAACAGTGTAGCCTGTCCGGCTCTTTGGTCCGTGGGATTCTCCAGGTAAAAATACTACAGTGGGTTGCCATGTCCTCCTGCAAGGTATCTTCCTGATCCAGGTGTCAAACCTGGGTCTCCTGCATCACGGGTGGATTCTTTACCACTAAGCCACCAGGAAGCCCTCTGTTGCATACTCAGATGTAATTCCTGGATGCTTTTTAATTTAATGCCGGTTGTTTCTTAGATAAAAATGAAAAAAAAAATAAAGGTTTCTTTTTTTCTTATCATTTTTCTTCTCTTCTGCTTTTGCCTTCATTACTGAACCTCAGTGTTTTGTCTCATTTGAACATCACCCCAAATCCACTAATATGCCAGAGGTTAACTGATTCTGGGTCAAAGTGTTGTTAATTCAGGGACTATAATTTTATAAGAGATTCTTAAATATGAAAAGTGTTCAAGAGTCAAAGAAAGATGTTGATATTGGTAAAAAGCTGGTGGCTCAGATGATAAAGAATCTGCCTGCAACGCAGGAGACCCTTGTTCCATCACTGGGTTGGGAAGATCCGCTGAAGAATGGAATGGCTACGCACACCAGCATTTATGCCTGGAGAACTCCATGGACAGAGGAGCCTGGAGGGCTGCAGTCCTTGGTGTCACAAAGAGTCAGATACAGATGAGCAACTAACTCTTTCACTTTCAAGGGATCCTTAAATATGAAAAGTATCCCAGAGTCAAAGAAAGAAGGTGATGTTGATGATAAGCAGGTAGATATTTTAGGCTAGATGACCTGACTGTATCCTTTTACATGGGCACAAGATGTGTTTATAAGTATCATATAAAAGGCCAGATTATTACTAGGTTATTTATTTCAAAAGCAAAAGAATATCAGAATAAATACCAGAATAAAGCCAGTATCACCAGTTTTATTTATTTATTTTTTTTTTAATATTTTTTGCTCTATTAAAAAAATTTTTATTGGCGTGTAATTGACTTATGATGTTGTGCTGGTTTCAGCTGCACAGCAAAAGGAATCAGTTACATTTACATATGCATTTACGTGTTTTATTTTTTTAAATTCCTTCAATATGTTTTAAAATTCCTACAAATAATATTTTACTGTTTTTATAGCCATGTGTGCTAAGTTGCTTCAGTCATGTCTGACTCTTTGAGACCCTGTGGGCTGTTGCCCACCAGGTTCCTCTGTCCATGGTATTCTCCAAGCAAGAACACTGGAGTGGGTTACCATGCCCTTCTCCAGGGGATCTTCCTGACCCAGAGATGAACCTGTGACTCCTGATTACTGCTGAGCCACGAGAGAAGCCCCCTTTATAACCATAATCCCTACTTTTTCTCTAAGAAGAGCCAGTGGTTTTATTTCACATTTATACATGGAGAAATTACAGTGTAGAGAAGTGACTTGATGATGATTGCCTGCATAGAACTAAGATTTAAATTAAGTTATAGTGAATCCTAGGGCTTTCCTGCTGGCTCAGTGGTAAAGAATCTGCCCGCACCTGCTAATGCAGGAGACACAGCTTCTCTCTCTGAGTTGGGCAGATCCCCTGGAGAAGAAAAATACAACACACTCCAATTATTGCCTGGGAAATCCCATGGACAGAGGAGCCTGGTGGGCTACAGTCCATGGAGTCCCAAGAGTTAGACATGATTTAGGGACGAAACAAGCAACAGTGAATCCTAGCCCTTTGGCAATAAGCATTCTCTCCATAGATAAGGCTTCGTTGTAACAACAGAAGAAGTAATAGTTTATTAGCAGGCAGCTCAGTTGCTAAAGTAAAAACCGCAACATAACATGTCTGTAGACACAGAGGATAATAACATATATACATTCCCTATGGCTTCCAAGGGCAGATTTCAGTGGAATATAGTCAGTATTTATCAAGCTCCTACTGCACATAAGGCTCTGAGCTAAATTTGAGGAATGTAAAAACACAGCCTTACCCTGATGACTGTATGAGGTAGTTGGGGGCGGGGGGGCGGAAGTTGAAGAAAGCTATAATATAATTCAAGTGCCCTTAAATTATGCTTTGGGAACTTAGTGTTCACATTTAAAATACTTGACACTGCAATGAAAAATTTATACTGAAAATAATTGATACTTAATCTGTTTTACCAGATAAATGATCTTATTGCAGGTTTCACAGGTGACAATTACAAGTGACAGGCATTGGTTTAGTTTTTAGAGCCTGTGAGGTGACAGCACACAGTGGGTATTCAATTAGCATGTGCTAAATTTCTGCAAGAACCCATGAATCATAAGACAGTGATGGACCTTACTCAGCTATTGTGGAAGCAGAGGAAATTTTTCTTAGCACTAACAAAATGTCCTTTTGCTTTCTTGAGTAGCCACTAAAATGTATAAAACTTCTCTAGCTGAATGCTTAAAGAGTTCTCTCAACCTGTTCTCTTCCTTTTTAAGTATGCAGTAATTTATGATAAAAAAGGAAATTAAAAAAATATAGAATTTGTCATCTCTTGGTTTTTATTTTGGTGTAGTTTGTCTAAAGAGCAAAATGTGTCCATACATATTTTTATGGTAAATAATTTATTGATTTCTTATGAATTTTAGACCATATGCAAAATGCTGGTTTGTGTTAACTCATTGACTCATCCTAACTGTTAGTAATTACTCATTATTAGGATTCTACAGATTTAAAAAAAAAAAAAAACAAGTTGAGAGAAAGTAAGAATTAGAAATTGGTCTCAAGCTGGCAGACTCTAACAGAAAAGTCAAGATCTTAATTACATTGCATTGCCGTGAGAAAACAAACAAACAAACTCCAAAATACAGTTTAAAATAGCTATATGTTCTGGGTTCCTGTACTGTATTAAAATGTACTAATCTTATTTGGAATTATGTTTAATCTCATCATCATTTCTCTTTCATGCCCTAAGCACTTTTAAATTCTAAGAAGATTTGCAGTACTTATAACATTATGTTTTCTAATAACTATTTTAGATTTGATTTCTACTATCACCTCATTGGAAAAGAAGTTGATTCTTTATTAAGAGAAGAAAGCAAGATGATGCCAGGGATAGTGTTAGCACTCTCATGTCATAGAGGAGTTGATCTTCAGAGTGGAGAAGATTGCTGAAGCCTGAAAAAAAAAATACTGATTCCTGGCACATCCAACAGTCATTTGGAACTTTGTCCCTGTCACTAGTTCATTGGTGGCATGAGGTGCTCTGGCTGGATGGAAGCAGATGTCAGTTGCTCTTGGGGTTACTCACAGTTAAGCTGAAAGTAACCTCAGACTGCAAAAAGCAGCTTGCAGAAAGGAAAGGCCTTTGCCAAACATGGACTTTATTTAAAGCATTTTTTTTTCATTCATTCAGTCTTGGCTCTTGGCTGTACCTCATCTTAGACTCCCACACATGGCCTCATTCTGACATATTTGACGTTTTCAGTATTTGAAGCCTGGGTTTCTTCTATTGATCCTCTTTCCTTTCCAAAGATCTCCTCAGGTTTGACTCTTTCTTAACTCACAATTGCTTTTTTAAATGTCAGCAGTTTCTCTGACTTAGGAGACAAGTGAAATATTTCTAGTCCAAGATAAGATAAGGTCTGACTTTCATATGCACCTCAGTGAATGAATTATTCCATCCTACTTGTTTAAAGGTCTGGTAGAACATAATATGTTGGCAACATTCCCCTTCTGTCATATCCTGGTTCTCCTTTCATCTTCTGCTCAAGCCTGATTTCTGTTCTGGATCTTACCCAAACTCTCAACTGAAGAAAGATATTTACTTAATGTACCTGAAGCATCTATGGAAACAGTGTATATAGTCTAGCCTTGCATTTATTTCTCTAGATACAAATATGCTAGAACATTAGGTCTAAGATTTGAGAATATTGCCAGAAGGCATCAGCCTTATCTGGAGGTATTGTGAAATCACAGATTGCTGGGCTTCACTCCCAGACTGACTGGTTTAGCAGATCTGCAGTGGGGCCTGAAAGTGCATTTCTAACAAGTCCCCAGGAGGTGCTTCTGTTGGTGGTTTATGAACCACACTTCGAGAAATTCTGGTTTATAGTAATGTATGTAGTGGTCTCATTTTCTACTTATTAATCAGATGACAGGAACCCAATCCACACTGGCTAGAGCGAGAAAAAGAATTTAGTGAATCATGTAAATATGTGAATCTAGAAACTCAGAATACACTATTAGCAATATGCTTCTTTCCATCTTTGGATTCCTCAGGTGTGGCTTCCTACTGAGGCTGGTTCTGTTCAGAGGGGAAATGAAAGTGAAGTCGTTCAGTCATGTCCAACTCTTTTGCGACCCCATGGACTGTAGCCCACCAGGCTCCTCCATCCATGGCATTTTCTAGGCAAGAGTACTGGAGTGGGTTGCCATTTCCTTCTCCAGGGGATCTTCCCGACCTGGCGATCGAACCTGGGTCTCCTGCATTGCAGGCAGACGCTTTACCGTCTGAGCCACCAGGGAATCCCTATTCAGAGGGAAAACTTACATTCAAAGAGTTTTTCTTTTTCTTTTTACCTCACAGTGAAGATAGAATCTCTTTCTCAATATTCTCATCACAAATCTTCAGGTTGACTTTTATTATAAAATCTTATAATCCTTAAATCAAATCCCGAGGCTGAAGAAATGAAATGATTTTGAAGACTTAAAAAAAAAAAAATTACAGAAGGTACCAAGTGAAAACTAGGGAATATTGTCAGAAGATGTAATTGACTTATGGTGTTGGGCATGCAAAAATAACAAGCATTTACTCCATCCTAAAGGTGTAAATTCTTTGAAGAAAAGGAGTGAATATGCAGTTGAATGCCTATAAAATTCATCATGATGCAAGACATATAACTACCTAGTAGCATATATTTGTTAGAAATGTATTATGAATAATGGTGTAAAATGCATTATAAAATTCATAAATAAAACGTTGTCTTGGACCTGGGTTAAGGACCTTGTCTTGAATGGAAACAGACTTGGATAACAGGTTAAAATTACATACCAGACGGGAAGATATTCCTGATGTCTTTATCCAGCTTTTACCCGTAAATGTTTTATTCAGGCTCAGTACCTTATTTGATGCAAAGTAAATAACAAAATAGACATTAGAAGAAAGGGAGAAAGATTATATGCATACTTATACATATATATCAAATATATATATATAACTATCAGAAACATGTTTCAGAAACAATAAATATCTCCCTCTGCCAATCCATGGAACTGGCATAATCTATACTCTGAGGTTAGTCATTGGCAATGTAAGTAAGAAAGCACTTATTTCCAGATAAACATTCCATCAGTTTCCTCAGTCTTTTGCACTGCTGGCTCCTGAAAATTTATTTAAAAAGATACAGAGAGAAAGGAGAGAGTGAGAGGGGAGGGAAGAAAGAAAACTTTTTAAAAATGAATTTGTATATTTAAAAGTTAGATTAAAATGTGAAGAATTCATGGATGTTATTGAGGTTGTCCATTTGAGATTTCTGAAAGCCTGCTACCAAAAATCCACGCATGCAGGACTAATGGAGCAGAGGGGCAAAGAAACAGGGGCTGTATCGTGTCAGGTCCCAGAATACTAAACCACCTTCTTCAAGGTAACAATCCCATAACATTTCCACCCCTGACTCACTCTGAGCCCAGAGGTCCTCACTTTCTTATTTTTTTTCTGTTAGGGTCCGTTGTATGCTTAGGGCACATCTAGTGACAGGTGGGAAGAGAGAGTTGCTAAGCATAAATTGTGCACTTAAGTATTAGCACTTTAAGTCCCCTCCATCTTTTACTGAATTTAAAAAAAAGAAAGAAGAAAAGTCATCATTGGCAAGGGAATCACATAAAGAATTAGGGGAGAAGAGCCTGCCAGCAGCATACTGACCTGCTTTTCTCCTATAAAAGCATCCGGGCCACAACAGTAAAAAGGAAAGCAAAAGAGCGAAGAAAGGAAGGAAACCTCAAAACCGCACTCCTTTAGGGCTGTGTTCTTATAAGGAGTTTCAGGTACTTCGAGTTCACTTTTCTGGTGGCAGTTTATGATCTCTATCATCAAGGAGAGCAAAAGTCTTTTGAAAATACAAAGCAGGGGTAAATTTATCCTTTTAGGTCCTCTCTGCTTCTGGTTTACTGTTGCCTTAATAATTGAGTCAGTTGGTTAAGGGCCAGAAAAGATTCTATCTTGAGGTCTATTCTGAAACCAGACCCAGGATTTGAGTTTTTTTTTTCAACAAAACTGGCCTGAGAAACACAACATAGAATGAATAGAGAGTTAAAAACTTTCAACTCATCTCTCTTTCCTCTGTTGAAATATATCTATTTTAAATGGCTTTCGTTCAAGATCTTGAGTTTTACAAGGAAATGGTGATTCTGCTTAGTTTTGATAAGGACGTTCCGACAGACCCTTCCTGATTCTCTCTGGAGCTGCCTTTCACAATTAAGCAAGCTCCTTGTAGTGTTTCTCTTTCTTTGAAATCACTGGTTGGCCTTTATCAGAATCCACTTGCCTTATTCTTATTTAGCAATTCCTGTGTTGCTGAAGTCTCAGAATCTTCCAGACTGAAAGAGCCCTGAATGAGCTTATTGTCCAAATCTAAATGCACCAGTTTCTTTATTCTCTTCCTACACTGGTCTCATTGTGGCAGCCCAAAATGGCAGCTGCATGGGGCAAGTGGCAAGGGGGAAAAAAAAAAATGCAACAAACAGTCTCTGAAAATCAAATGGAAAATGCTTTCAGTTTCAGGATGTGATCAATACTACATGCACATATTTTGCTGCTTCTTTTGTCTGACTTTCTTACCTGAAAACATTTAAGATGATTCTTTTTTCTGCAAAGATTTTGTATGTTTGTTTTTCTTAACAAGTCCATCTGATGTGGAAATATCAAGCATTTAGCAGCCTCTATGTCTTATTGCTGACCCTATTTCTTTGCTTAGGATGCTCTAGAAGATCTAGTAGATGAGGCTACTGTCAACTATAAATTGCCAAACTATGGTAAAACTAAGAAGTTACTTATCTTCTACTCAATCTGTGTTTCAAGTATGCCTATATCCAACTGTCTTGTATGTGAGTACACATGTGTGCACTCAGACATACACAGAAATTCCCAATTATTTTCCAGATGTGTAGAAAACTTCTAAATTTGGGTTTTATTAGGTTTCTCTTGGTTTTCACAACTTGAATTAAATAGAAGTGGATTGGATCCTTCCATCAGAGAGCCACAACATGCTTGTGTCACTAGGCATACTTCATTGAGAATTCAGCAGTCAATGAAAAGGATTTTTTTTTGACAATGCTTTAGGTTACCTGTAGACAAGCATTGCTTAGAAACTAAATTCAACAAATATTGTATCATATCATTGCTTGATGCCCCAAAAAGAGTTGGACATTTTCTACCTGTTTTCTATCACAGCGATTCTATTTGACATGGAGAAGCTATAGCTCTCAGCACATCCTGATGGATAGGTATCCATTTAAAACCAGTAACTATTAATTAAGTTTATATGGCTGACTGGCTTATTTAAATATTTTGAATGAATCATTTTAGCACATGTAAAAGAAACAATCTTGACAGGACTGTTCTCTCATTAGTTTTCTCCCACTGCAGACAAAAAAATCCTTTCAATTGTAAAGTTACGAAAAGCCCGTCACTTCATGACAGGAGAGTTAAAAGCAAGTGTAGTTCCCCACGTTCTCTTCGTCTTATTTGCAATGAAAATGTCTGTTTCACTCTCAGCTGACTGTGGGGAAGAAACTCTAGAATCTTAACTCAATATTTGATCAGAGAGAGGCTCACACCCCTTTTCTGTCTGTGTCTCTATCTCTCTGTGCCTCTGCCTGTCTCTCCTCTGTCTCTCTCAGTCTTTTATTATATTACTACCCATGATGCAATAGATAACTCTAAGAACATTACAAAATTATGGAATAAGACCAGATACTTTAAAAGCAAAACAAACCAACATCAAACTTATAGCCTTACTTTTAAGTTTCTTAAGTATCTGCAGCAACATATTTTTGCCTGAGGAAAACTTCCAAAGTCAACCATCTTCACTTGAAAATTTTTTTAAATTCTCTATGAAAAATAAGTAGCCTATTTCCAGAGAAAAATGTAAGACATTATTAACATTTTAGTGATGATTTTAAGAAATTTAAGTTTAAGAAATCATTGAGTATGCTTAGTTTATAACATTAATTTGGACTTCCCCTTGTCTGAAGACAGAATCTTTTGTTTTTTTGGGGCTCTCTGTACTCCTCTTTGCCACTCATCCCTAAAATTTTAGCCTCAGACCTGTCTGAAATTTCCAGAAAATTTTTCTTTGACTGACCTTACTTAATTTATAACTACATTCATCCATCTGATTATTTAGTGTTTGTCTTTCCTACAGTTTTGTAAGCATCGCATGCCATGTCTTCTTTTGTTTACCTCCTCACTTCAAGCAATGGCATATAGTAGGAGCTTAGTAAATATTTGTTGAATGAACACATGGGTCATCAAACAATTTTTATCAGTACTACAGTTTGATCCAAAATAAGTAGGTTTATAGTTACTTTTTTTTTAATTTATGAAAAATTTCCTACATCCTTTACATAAAATTTTCCTGTTATTGTGATTGACTACTTCACATCTTTATATTCCTTTGCATTTATAAATATAAATGAGACATCTTTGGTTAGAGCCTCATAGTTCTCTGGGATCATCATTCCATGTATTTATTTGTGTCTAGAGTGGTAAACATTGTAGAACATGTTTTAAAAACTACTTTTATATAAATACAATGAGGTGAAGTTATTGGTTTGAAGTCATTTTTTAACAAATACACAGGTTGCTTTTTAATATTTTGACTCAGGTTAAAAAGGAAATAAAAATGAAATTTAACTGAGGCTTTCAGAATATGATAATAGGAACATTTCTATAATCATAACTGGAACGTGGAATATGTTGATGTTCTACATACACAGTGATTTCAGCAAATGTATTCCCTGTTCTGTGAGGACTTACAGTGAACACTGCCAAGATGAGGAGCAGAGTTGCAATAAAGCTGAGTATTTCAGCTAGGAGCTTGACTTAGGAGGGGAGCTAATCATTGTTTGGAACATAAAATCTGAGATCTTTTCTTTATACCAGTCTGAGTGCTTATGTCCATGTGTATGTGTGTATGTGTGAAGTTCTCTTTCTTCTGCATTAAGATATGGTCAATAGGTTAAGGAAAAAAGAGATGTAGCTGTTAGATTTGCTTGTTACCTTTGACATTGTAATAAAAGTAACCCCTCATGTAAGTACAAGGTGAAAGGATAGATATTTTTTATGCTATAGCTATAGAAAGTGGGGAAAGATCGAAGGTGGGAGGAGACAGGGACGACAGAGGGTGAGATGGTTGTATGGCATCATAGACGCTATGGGCATGAGTTTGAGTAGGCTCCAGGAGTGGGGTGATGGACAGGGAAGCCTGGTGTGCTGCAGTCAATGGGGCCACAAAGAGTCGGACACGACTGAGCGACTGAACTGACTGACTGATACGAAGTTGGAGAGAACAGAGACTTTGGCATATACTGAAGAAAAAAATAAGTTGAAATGAATTAATGCACTAATTTTACTTTGCTATGGATAAATTTTTCAGATTTTATATGAAAATCAGTCATACTATATTCAGCTCATTGTTTTTCATTTTGTTTAGAATAAATACATTAAACAATAAGTACTCTCAGAATATAATACTTGGGATCTTTGTAATTTCAATCTAATCTTAAAGGACTTGAAAGATCTAATACTATAATTAGTGTTTAAGACATCATAATGGGGTTCAGTTAATAAAAATAGTACATCATCACACATACATATAAACAGGACATCTGAGCATAATCGGTGCTTCATATTTTATGTTGCTATATGGATTTAGGAGTTGAAATCAACACCTTTGAAAAGCTTCTGAATGCTACATTCAGAAAATGTCCTTGAAGGCCATCAGAGCTTTGGGAAATTCCTCAGACTAAATCATGGAAACCTGGCTGCTGAGAAATTGATGTCTGATGGCCTAGATTTTAGATGAAATCTCTCTATTGATAATTTAAATATCACAAAACTTTAAATGATATAGACCCTGAATTCTGGTATTTTCATTTCTATATTTTAAAAATACCACAGACAATTGTTTTTTTTAAAATATAAGTGTTCTATTGTCAAAGATGAGTCTTACTGCACATTGAATGTAAGTTTATTCCTCTTTATTTTCATAATCTGCTAGATATTAATCCACAGGTCTACACATGAGAACATGCCTAAGCACAGTTCACTTGCATGCTTGTGTTGGTAAGACTTCTCACTTATTAACACTTTGTTAAGTTATCCATGGTAGACCCTTTGAATTCCTTTTATAAACTTCTTGCTTAATTCTCTTCTTTTCCCTTGTATATTGGCTTTTAGAACTTACAAAATAAATATGTTAGCTCCTGATTAGTCTTACTATTTAGCATTTAAAGTCACAGTCAGACATTACTGCCAAAATATTAAAAATCAAACTGTTTCCTAGAGTAAGTGTTTAGATAGCAAAGCTTGTCCATATTTCTTTTTTTTTTTTTTTTTTAATTTTTTTTATTTTTTATTTATTTTTTTTTTAATTTTTTTATTAGTTGGAGGCTAATTACTTCACAACATTTCAGTGGGTTTTGTCATACATTGATATGAATCAGCCATAGATTTACACTTATTCCCCATCCCGATCCCCCCTCCCATCTCCCTCTCCACCCGATTCCTCTGGGTCTTCCCAGTGCACCAGGCCCAAGCACTTGTCTCATGCATCCCACCTGGGCTGGTGATCTGTTTCACCATAGATAGTATACATGCTGTTCTTTTGAAACATCCCACCCTCACCTTCTCCCACAGAGTTCAAAAGTCTGTTCTGTATTTCTGTGTCTCTTTTTCTGTTTTGCATATAGGGTTATCGTTACCATCTTTCTAAATTCCATATATATGTGTTAGTATGCTGTAATGTTCTTTATCTTTCTGGCTTACTTCACTCTGTATAAGGGGCTCCAGTTTCATCCATCTCATTAGGACTGGTTCAAATGAATTCTTTTTGACGGCTGAGTAAAATTCCATGGTGTATATGTACCACAGCTTCCTTATCCATTCATCTGCTGATGGGCATCTAGGTTGCTTCCATGTCCTGGCTATTATAAACAGTGCTGCGATGAACATTGGGGTGCACGTGTCTCTTTCAGATCTGGTTTCCTCAGTGTGTATGCCCAGAAGTGGTATTGCTGGGTCATATGGCAGTTCTATTTCCAGTTTTTTAAGGAATCTCCACACTGTTTTCCATAGTGGCTGTACTAGTTTGCATTCCCACCAACAGTGTAAGAGGGTTCCCTTTTCTCCACAGCCTCTCCAGCATTTATTGCTTGTAGACTTTTGGATAGCAGCCATCCTGACTGGTGTGTAATGGTACCTCATTGTGGTTTTGATTTGCATTTCTCTAATAATGAGTGATGTTGAGCACCTTTTCATGTGTTTGTTAGCCATCTGTATGTCTTCTTTGGACATACAGATGGCTAACAGACATTTCTCCAAAGAAGACATATTTCTTACTGTTGACTTTTTAGTAAATATCTGTTGACTTTTTTAGTGCTTTGCATTTTTTATAAAAGTACCAAGAGCTGATAGCCTACTGCCAATGAATTTCTGCAAATAAACATGCAAGCTTACCTTCTACAGTTTGGAAATCAATGATTGTTTTTAGGGTGATGCTTAAAGAAGTCCCTCCATGACACCCTAAACAGATTACAGGCTATCCCTAATAGGTCTGAATTAAAAGACAGTTTTCTTTGTGAAGTAGGTCTGTTCCTGAGAGGCTTAGTCTAGAGGTTTTAGTTTGTTTTTTTTTTTTTTTTCCCCATAATATATTTGTTTTAGAGCACAGGGAGATCCTGAGTATCCCTGGTCCTCCTGTCTCTCTCCTTTAAAAAAAAGAAAAACCCCAAATCAAATAATGGTATTGAATTCTCAGAGAATCGTCATCATCCTTCCTGTTTTCAATTGTGTGCTTGCACACCTAGTCACCTGTCATGGTTCAGTCAGTATCAGTTCAGTCGCTCAGTCGTGTCCAACTCTTTGCGACCCCGTGAACCGCAGCACGCCAGGCCTTCCTGTCCATCATCAACTCCCAGAGTCCACCCAAATCCATGTCCATTGAGTCAGTGATGTCATCCAACCATTGCATCCTCTGTCGTCCCCTTCTCTTCCTGCCCTCAATCTTTCCCGACATCAGGGTCTTTTCAAATGAGTCAGTTCTTCGCATCAGGTGGCCAAAGTATTGGAGTTTCAGCTTCAACATCAGTCCTTCCAATGAACACCCAGGACTGATCTCCTTTAGGATGCACTGGTTGGATCTCCTTGCAGTCCAAGGGACTCTCAAGAGTGTTCTCCAACACCACAGTTCAAAAGCATCAATTCTTCAGCATTCAGCTTTTATAGTCCAACTGTCACATCCATACATGACCACTGGAAAAACCATAACCTTGACTAGATGGACCTTTGTTGGCAAAGTAATGTCTCTGCTTTTTAATAGGCTGTCTAGGTTGGTCATAACTTTCCTCCCAAGGAGTAAGCATCTTTTAATTTCATGATTGCAATCACCATCTGCAGTGATTATGGAGTCCAGAAAAATAAAGCCAGCCACTGTTTCCACTGTTTCCCCATCCATTTGCCATGAAGTGATGGGACTGGATGCCATGATCTTAGTTTTCTGAATGCTGAGCTTTAAGACAACTTTGTCACTCTCCTGTTTCACTTTCATCAAGAGGCTCTTTAGTTCTTAACTTTCTGCCTTAAGGGTGGTGTCATCTGCATATCTGAGGTTATTGATATTTTTCCTGGCAATCTTGATTCCAGCTTGTCATGGTTCATGTGAATATTAAAATGATATAATCTTGATTTTAAACACAATCAAAAAAGAAAAAAACAGAGAGAGAAAAGTGGTTGCTTAAAACTAGTGGTATGTTACCATGACTAGATCACTCACTTAAATTTTGTCACTGAAACTTATACCTTATTTTTAATATGAACATATATGAATTTTTCAACTTTCATAATTTTCTTTATAAAGTTCTTTAATCTTTTAATTATTTATTTAGAAAAAATGTAGCTTAAAATTAAGGCACTAATTTATTAAATGATAACTTAAAAATTCTGGAAAATTTACATAGTCATAATCAAATTAAAGCTAATAGAGTAATTTTTTCTATTCTGAGTTAGCCTATGATTTTTGATTTATATAGTAAATTATAGATATTCAGTGATACTGAATTATTCTTTCAGAAGGAAACAAATATTTATGAAGGCTATCTTATGTACCAGATCCTGTGTTAGTTGCTGAGGTAAGGAGCTTAGACAATGATAATGGTGGTGAGCACATTGTAGGAACAGATATCCCAGAAGTGGATTTTTAATTTTGACAGTTTTAGGAGTGTCCCAGGTAATCTTCAATATAGTAATTTATCAATTAAAATTAGGTTGTTTGACTATTCTGTGTCCTAGAATACACAGGTATAGTATGAAATTGATAAAAGGGGTGAATATAAAATTTTATGTTAACTGAATCAGGTCTACTTGTGGACTATGTTTGATCAGTTACCTAGTCAAAAAAAATTTTTTTTTAAACTGGGCATATGCAGTGTGATCTTGATCAGGTATCTACAGTTTGTCAATTTCAGTTTTTTCTCATGGGTAATATCAATTATAGTCACTAAGGTAAAAACTAAGCTGATATAAATAACAGAGAGATCCTAGATTAGAGATTCAAATCCATTATTTTCTCTATTTTCTTTCTTTTGGCCATACCATGGGGCACGTGGGATCTTTGTTCCCTGACCAAGAAATAAACTCATGCCCCCTGCATTGAAAGTGTGGAACCTTTAACCACTGGACTACCAGAGAAGTCCCTCAAGTTTTTTTTTTTTTAACATAATAATTTGGGGGCAGACTGGTCTCAATGAAGTCATTCAGGAACCTGGGTTAACAGAGTGGCTCTGTCATTCTTAGCATATTATTCCAAGAACACTCCAATCATTATCATTTTCTGACACTGCAAAGGAAGTTGACAGTGAATCTGGTACAAATCTCTTTTAGAAGATGCTTGAGAAGTTACATATATGCTTTCTGTTCATTCTTGTGGGAGCTTAGTAGCATAACTGCATTGGGCTTCAAAGGGGTTTGGAAATGTAGATGACCATGTGCCCAGGAAAAATAGGAGAAAAGATGCAGAACAGTCAGCAGTCTTCTATATTAGTATAAAAATATTCACCTCTGCTGAACCATCATACAAAGTAAGATGTTGTATTTGAATCATTCAGGGCAGTTTATAGTACATGGTAAGTTCTCAGTGTCTGTAATCTTTTTTCTGCTATCATTGTTATTAAGGTACAGATGTAGAGAGAGTAGAGCATAAGCTAATCAATTCTTGTTTTGCCCACAGAGTACTTTCCAGAGTAGAGAAAAAAAAAAAAAAAAAGGAGAAAACTTAGGAATCATGCATTGTTGGCATTTATTCTTTATTTTTGATGATTACCTATGTGTTCTGTGTTCTGTTAATCAAAATGTTTAAGTGTCACCAACTGGCTGGAAGTTTGCTAAGCAGCTAATTTCTTCCTTTGTGAGTTACTTGGGGGACTAAAAACCCTCATAACAAAATTTATTTTTAGTAGAGTTCACAGGAAATTGTTAGCTCAAAGTCAACTGGAAATTATGAAATTATTCCTCCCTTTATTATAGGACCGCAGAATGAAAAATAAACAGAGTTAAAGTAGTTTTTTGGCCAGAAGTTATTCTTCTTTTATTTTCTAAAATATTCATTAGGACTCAACACTAATATTGTGAGGCCACAGTAGAAAAGCTACAAGAAGTTTATGCACTAAGCAGATACAGGAGTTTGGAATAGCAGCTAACTAAATAAAAGCAATAACTTATTCTGGCAGTGGAAATTCATCATTTAAAGTCTCCCACCAGCATAACATATTTTACAATAAATCAAAATTTAGAAATATATCTTCTGCATCCCAGAACGGTCCTGGTAAGTATTTGAGTTTTTAATTTTAAATTGGAGCAACATTTTAGTGAAATTCTCTTTAAAATATTGATGTGGGCAGCTGCTAGTAATTTCAGTCATAAATCTAAGAAAATATACTTTGCATTGTGATTAACTCAAAATCCTTCCCTGGTTAGGATTCTATCTGTGAGGAAGATGGATTATGCTAGATAAGCCAGGTGTTTGTGCTCATAAAATTGTGAAATTTCTGTTTTGATTGAAGACAAAAGATTGTATCCCTAATTAGTTAGTCACAAAATACATATTAGAGAAATATAAATTATAATTAAGTCAGTGAGAAAAGATGTTATATACTTTTATAACTGCACCACAGATTTTTATTTTCTTCCTAGTCTAACCCCTTGAGGCAAAGACAGCTCTATATGACATAGTGGAGAAAATCTTGAACTCAGAGTCAGAAAAGTTAGAGTCAAGTTGTAGCTAGTTTTACTTTGTTATCTTATAAAGACAGTTCATTCAACTCATTTACTAATAAACTAATTAATATGTACCAGGCTCTATTTTCTGAATTAAACTAAAATGAGAAGGCTCTTAAGTCTCATGGAGAGTTAGTCTGTGTGTGTGCATGTGTATATGTGTGTGTGCGCGCGCGTGTGTGTATGTGTATGGGTGTGTTTGGAAAGGGGAAGTATGGTAGAGAAAGATTGGGGTTATATGCATACAAATAAATATCTAATTATAAAATGGTTAAAGTGTTAAGAAGAAATAAGTCAGGGGGAAGGGGAAGCAAGAAGCTGAGAAGATAATATGATGGAAATGCTGTTTTAGTGAGGGTAGTTCTAGAAAGCCTCACACTGAAGCTAACTTTTGAGCAAAGCGTTTTACTCAGTATACTCTGGGCTAAGAGTGCCAGAAAATGGATCTTGTGGATATAGGAAGGATTCTAGATTTTGAGACACATTCTTCTCATTCATAAAATGAAAAATATCTCTGACTTCCCCACAACATATATTGGTCAAAGGGAAAAAGAATGCGGTAATATTTGTAAAAATAAAATATTGACTAAACCTAAGGCACTAAAGAGTTGAAAAATCTGTTTTGCTGTGATTTCAACTGAAATATACAGACGTTCAAATGGAAGTTTGTTCTTTTAAAAGTGATCATTTTGTGGGGAAGGAAAAATGTTTTAGGAATAGTGATGAATGAAGTTTTATATATATATATACACACACACCATATATATGATATATATATATATATATATATATATATATATACACATGTGTGTGTATTGCAGAACTGATAACTAGGATTATATTTTAATCAAATAATTTTCTAACACAAATTACCTTTTGCTTTATTGTTGAGATTTCTGACTTAGGTGTTAACAGAAATATATACATAGCAATGTAATATACTTTTATAACTGTACCACAGTTACATAGAAGTATATCCATTTTATATTCTTATAGATTTATAGAATATAGATATATAGAATATAGAAATACATTCCTTTAGTTCATGAAATATTTGTTTGCTAAATTGACATTTCTTATCTTAAATAGTTTATTGAATTTAACCTTTCTCTATAGCAAGTTTCTGAGGGCAAAATAATGATATAGTTTGTGAAATTGATCCTAAGTTATAATACTTATTGTTCCATGAAATCCTTTAGTGGTTCTAAAAAAAGTCTAATATAGTGCAGTTGCAGGGACCTGTTCCTTCACAGGCTAGAAAGCATCACTGACTCAGTGGACAAGAGTTTGAGCAAACACCAGGAGATGGTGGAGGACAGACAGGCCTGTGCCGCAGCCCTTGGGGTCGCAAAGAGTCTGACATGACTTAGCAACTGAACAACAACAAAGTTCCTTAATGTCTTGTGTAAACCAACACTTGCATTATTTATGATTAATTTTCATATAGGATGTAAAGAATGGACATACGCTCTTGGAGCACATAATTCTACAACCATTTCAGTGTTCATTTGCTTTATTCTCTATTTCTGAACACTGTTGCCTGGATTTTCCAGTGTATTTGCTCTTGAATTAACTGTAGATTTGTTAGCCTATTTTAGACTAAAATAGTTGGACTATTTGTTAGACTAAATCCGAAGTTTGATTTAGAAAAGCATATGTTAAACTCTAGCACCACCACTTAGGATTATCTGGATATTGTTCAGTTTGGACTCTTTAGAAAAGATTTAAAGTTACAATCACAGCAGACAATAAAATAACAGAGTAGCCATGAGCATCACTCATGGAAGCGCCGGTACAAGGAGAATGGGTATTATTTATCCAATCCTGGCAAAATGACAGTGCTTTGTATTTAGCAGGCTAAGTAGCACAACCACAAAACAATGACATAGCTTCACAGTTATCTGGCCCTCCCATCCCAGTTTTAAATGTCTATGTGTTATTTTTAACTGAGACTTTATTATTATATTTATCTCAAACTATTTCAAATGTGCCCTATCTCAAGTTTCTATAAAATGCAAGTAGGTTATATTTCCTATTTGAGGCACTTTTTTTTTTTTTTAATTTCTCTTTTTGTACTCTTTCCTTCTCTGTTTATAGCATGTTTTTTTCCTAAAAGTTCCCTAAATTGGAGACACAAACACCCAGAGTCACAAAAACATCCATATCACTCACCCTTTTCTGTGCAATAAATGCCTTCTCCAGCTCTATCAAATTCCAATTCTGCAATGCATCAATAAATGCACTCTACATGTCATGCACTGTGAATCAGAATCTCAGGGGAAGTCAATGCCATTTTACGCTTTTCTAATTGTTAGAGAGGGTGCTTTTTATCAGGACAAATTATCCTCCTATTCACAATGATGGATACAATTTAAGGGGGGAAATGAGCCAATCATTGTAATGGTCAGTAAGATGTATTTTCTCCTTCAAAGTACACAAAGCCTGCTTGGGCTCTGAAAATAATGAGTATGGTGTTCAGTTATCTCATATGCTTTGAAAATAAAATATATGCCTTTTCCTAGTAGTTAAGAGCTGACTCATTTGAACAGACCCTGATGTTGGAAAAGATTGAAGGCAGGAGGTGAAGGGGACAACAGAGGATGAGATGATTAGATGGCATCACCAAATCAATGGACATCAGTTTGGTAAACTCCGGAGTTGGTGATGGACAGGGAGGCAGGATGATTGTCTTTGTATTTACTAGACCAAGAGGCAAGTAATTCAGCGTCTGAGGAGCCCAGAATAAACTTGGAGTATAAAGAAAAACCTGCATGGGTCACTCATTAGCTTTGTGAACTTAATCTTTTTTCTTTTGTTAACTATTTTGAGCTTCAGTTTTCCATTTGTATACTGAAGAGGACAGAAGCTAACTTGTGGTAAACTAATTAAACAAGTTCTGGAAAAATGCCAACAACACTGAATGACACATAGTAGGTATTAAAAAATGTAGTCCTTTTTTTTTTTTTTTTAAGCTACAGCTAGGATTTCAAATGGGGAAGGCAATGACACCCCACTCCAGTACTCTTTCCTGGAAAATCCCATGGACAGAGGAGCCTGGTAGGCTGCAGTCCATGGGGTCGCTAGGAGTTGGACAGGACAGAGCGACTTCACTTTCACTTTTCACTTTCATGCATTGGAGAAGGAAATGGCAACCCACTCCAGTGTTCTTGCCTGGAGAATCCCAGGGACAGGGGAGCCTGGTGGGCTGTCGCTTATGGGGTCACACAGAATCAGACACGACTGAAGCGACTTAGTAGCAGCAGCAGCAGGATTTCAAAATCCTATAGTTCAGATGTATTCATATGAGTCCCTTGTTTCCAGTGCAGTTTAATATATGCCATGATAGAACGGCCTCGTAATTTTGGAAGGCTAAATTTGTACTCTCCCAAAGAGAATTTGTTGTCAGCTTTACTACATGACTGCACAGGAAAAGCAAATCTAATATATTATTTTAATGAACATAAGTTTATATTAAATATCCCTTCCTTACACAAATATGAATATTTTTTATTTCGATAATATTGTAATTGGAAAATATCTATATCATTTCTAAAGCTGTTGCTTGCAAACAAAGTCATTACATGAAGTTTATTGTAATTGTTAGCATAAATTGAGTTTTTGATTTAATAATAAAATCTCTATTCTGTGCTAAATAGATATCATTGCCAATAAAATCTGGGTTGGTTGTTTTTAAATATCTGGGCCATGGTAATCTATATTTCTGTAAATTCATGTTTTAAACTTTAAAGATCTTCTAAAATTTTGTTTACAAATCCTTTGTCAAATTTTTTAGGCAAGATTGTATAAAAATTCTGTATGAGTAATGGACTGGGTTCTTCAAAAATAATAACCTAATTTCAATAGCTTTTACCTGTCTATTGAACATCCAGTTTCAGATGAGCTGAACATCTTTGAAAGTAACTTTATTAAGCTAACATTTATTGAGCACCATCTATATTCAGCCCATGTCACTAAAATTTGCAAAAGAAGAAAATGGAATGGGGGTTGGATTTCAAGGAACTTGGAATTGTCACTGAAATACTGCACATTCCAAAAGCAATTAGAATTATGTGTTTTAATTTTTTAAATCTATTATCCTCAACAGGGTCTTTCCCTAAGTTCGCTGTTCAATAACATAAAAAGACAATAAATGTGTTAAGATTTCAAAAAGGATGTTTTGAGAAGAAAATAATATTTTCTCTGTTTATACAGTCAAAAAATATGGTATATAGCAAGTCTGTATCATTATACACCGATACAAACACCTTGAGTGAGCATATTGCTTTACACAAGTTGACTTGCTAGATAGAAGCAATGTAGACACAGCCTATAAGCCACACTATTATCTTTCTACCGTAAATTAACTTTGAAGATATAAATAGTACCAGTAGGCATTCTCAGCTGAAGATTAATAGCCATTCGAGATGTAAATACAGTAGAGTGTTACACCGGTGCACATAGAAGCCACTTTAATTGCATAGGTAATTAACATTTTCATTGTTCTTCTCATTATCGTTTTGTTCCAATTGAAATGCTTGTTAGCAACCTACTCTGTAGAAGGAACAGATAGCATGTCATTACAACAGTTGACACAAGGCAGCCTTCAAGTATGTGACACTAATTAAATTAAAACTTCAAGTTACAAATAGACTTCTTTTAACTAATGATAAATGACCATCTTCACAAAATAGCATTCACTTCTTTATTCAAGAGTCACAAGTCCTGCTTTTAATATGTTGTATTAAATCACAAAGAAATCCATTAACAAAGCTCTTATGCCTCCCTTTCCAAAGGGAAAGGATATTAACATTTTGCAGCTTTTCTGCAGACTAAGAGAATTTTCTTTTCCCTTTAATCACAATGACAAATGATTATGGATTTCTATCATCAGCATAAGTTGGAATGTCACCCTTCTCAAGAGACTAGGTTATGAGATGGAGTTTTTAGCAAGGCAGATCAATGTTTTAGACGTTTGGCAACCAGTATTCTCTTCCAGCTAAGGACAATGGTTGGCATACAGAAAGTGCTCAATAAATGTGTGCTTAGAGCCTCAGTCTTGTCCAAATCTTTGCGACCCCGTGGACTATAGCCCGCCAGCTTCCTCTATCCATAGGATTCTCCAGGCAACAATACTAGAGTGGGTTGCTATTTCTTTCCACAGGGGATCTTCCTAACCAGGGATCAAACCCATGTCTCCTGCATTGCAGGCAGATTCTTTACAGTCTGAACCATTAGAGAAGCCCATATAAATGATATCAGTATTTGATTATATACTTAGCTGTACTTGGAAACATGCACCGAGTCTTAGTGACCACAATATACTCTATGAACTGCAGTTACACAGGGACCAGGTGCATAGGGAAGCTTCTAAGACATTCCACACAAGATTTTATGTGAGTGCAGCCCTTTGATATGGTGAGAACATTCAGAGAATGCAGGTGAGTTCCTTAGGAATTCACTTGCTTTACAATCTTAAAAGAGATTGATCTACAAAGCAGTGTGTTATCAATTGTCAAAAAATAAACACAGAGTAGATCATGTGCATTGACTGACTAGCACACATTTTCTTTTAAGTTTAATAACTAAAAAACTAAAATAACATTTCAGTTTTGGTTGGTGAGGATAAATATAATAGTAATTATATTACAAATATATGTTGAATAATATGACTCTTATTCTAAAAGTTATAAAGCCTACTACAATATTTTTCAATCAGCAGATTTCAACATAAACCATCAGGGAACATTTTACAGGTATGGGAGCAACTTTGATCAATATGTATATGTTTATTACATACTGTAATAAATGAATATATATCCTCTTACAGCCATGTATGTCAGAAGTATGAGTTGAACAGATATTAAAATATGTTACTCTGAGAAGGAAGTGAGTAAAAGAAACACTGTTGTAACATCAGGATAGGAAATAAAAATAACTCACTGGAAGTTACAGATATTTTTCCTATGAGCATATAAGAATGATTGAAGGGAGAAAGGGGGAATTCCCTGGTTGCTCAGTGGTAAAGAATCTGTCTGCAATGCAGGAGATGCAGGTTTGATCCCCAGGTCAGGAAGACCCCCCAGGTCAGGAAGACCCCCCAGGTCAGGAAGATCCCCTGAAGAAGGAAATGGCAATCCACTCCAGTATTCTTGCATGGAAAATCCCGTGGACAGAGGAGCCTGGTGGGCTACAGTCCGTGGAGTCACGAGTCAGACACAACAACTAAAGAACAACAATACAAAGGGAGAAAGAGTTGGGTTTAAATGAAGCTGGAAGAATATACGATCACCACTGGAGCTTTCATAAACTCAGAGAGGCATTGCTATACTGCGTTATTGTAATAGTAGTGTGTTTAAGTTATTGTTGAGGGACTGAAAGTGAGAGAGGATTTTATTCTTCTCAACATGACAATACTAATTCTATTATTTAACTGTTTGCCACTAATACAAGTAATTCTAAACCTTTGGTCTAATGCAGCATTGTCCAATAAAACCTTCTGTGATGTGGGAAATGTTCTGTGTCTACACTACCTGATAATGTTTGCCCCTAGATATATTTGGCTATTGATCATTTGAGATGTGGTAGTGAGGTCAAACTAAATCATTAATATTAATAAAATAGCCACATATGCCTAGTAGCTACTATATTGGGCTGCACAGGTTCAAGGTATCCATCTCTACTGGTGATAATAACAGTGTGTGTCTGAGTCATTCAGTTGTGTCTCATCCTTTGTGACCTCATGGACTGTAGCCCACCAGGCTCCTCTGTTCATGGAATTCTGCAGCCAAGAATACTTGGGTGGGTTGCCATTCCCTTCTCCAGGGGATCTTCCTGACCCAAGGATCGAACCTGGGTCTCCTGCATTGCGGGCAGACGCTTTATGGTTTGAGCCACTAGGGAAGCCCCAGTGATAACAGTGTGGACAGGTGATTGCTCCTTGGGTGCCCATTTTACAGCTTCCCTACCAATTTTTTCCCATCTGGTAACACATTATTCTTGCCTATAGATTTCTAACAGCTTAGTTACAAACTTTTAACTTTGTTTTTTGTCCCCTGGTTTGTCCCCTGGTTGGAATTTCTATTTTCAATTTATCACTTACTGTGAGTTATTTATAACGATAAGTGATCTGGTTAATTAGAGTGTTGGTGTGTTTTTATGGAGACATTTCTCACAGAATAACCTTATCCTCTACTTTTGGCGGGATTTAACTACCAGTCAGAGTTGTAAATCAATCACGTACTAAATAATGACTAACTGAAATCATTTGTTAATATTTAAGGATTGCTGAATATTTGCATCCTGCGCCAGCCACTAGTGATTCAAAATGATACCCCTGCTCTTGAGGAACTTACAGTCTTCAAATGCACAGGGCTGGAAATAAGCCGATTCCTTTTCCAAAGCAGGTTTATTAATATGAGGCCTCTGGGGAATTATCTACAGTAAATACGAGTTTGCTAGCAAGCAGAAAGTACTCATCAAAGAATGTCTTTTCTTTGGATATACTAGTCACCAGGACTGTTATTAATTTATGAGATACTATTTAGGATTGGCTGTTCCAATAGCCTAAATTGCTTCCAAGGTGGCTTTTGGAACTAATGGCCTCAAGGGGAAAATTATTTTCATGTAAACAACAAGAAAAGTACTTAGAGTTAGGATATGCCTGAATACGTAAATATATTAAGCAACCCTATATTTTCTTTGTTAGTTGTGTCTTTTTTCAAAACTTTCAACATGACACAATTTGCCTTAAGCATTCTGTCTTTTCTCCTTATGTCCTTTGCGTTGCTCAGTTCTCCAACTCTGTGTTATTTGAAGGAAGAAAAGAAAGTGAAAGAACTCATTTATACTAGGTTAGAGTGAGTTTCAGAATGTAACACTTTAGAAGAGGTCAGAGTAGGGATCTCAGTTAAAAAGTAACGACAGGGAGTTGGGGGAAAAAAAGAGTTTCTCTGGCATGAGGTATAAATCTTACACACAGGAAGAGGATGTAGTTATGAGGACAGTAAGTCTCCTATATATGAACCTTCAACTTGTGTACTTTCAATGATGTAAATGTGCATGCCAGGCCTTGTATGCTAGCTGTTGTACTGTATCTTTAAGTGTACTGTACAGTAAGATTTAAAGTGTTTTCTTTATTTTTGTTTTTTTATGTACATATTTATGTGATAAGTATTATAAACTTATTATAGGGCAGTACAATATAGCTGCTTGTGTTAGTTTGGTACCGAGGCTAATTTTGTTGAATTTAGAATAGATTGGGCTTACAAAATTGCTCTTGGAACAGAACTCATTCATGTGTAAGGGACTTACTGTATAGTTGGTTTTCTTCTGTGCATTCTTCCTGCATTACATGTGCAAGTGGAGTTTTCATACATAATTGCGTTATTATTATTTTAACTACCAACGACATACCAGATTCTGCCACTACTCGTTGAATTTCCTATTTCTTATGTCCCAGGTGTTGAAAGTAAGTTGACCATAAGAATAGCTATAGAAAACTTTATCAGTTGTTTCTAGGCTTTTTAGGTTAGAGAAAAAACTTATATGTATATATAAATATAAATCTTAATATACATTCATCATAGAGGAACCTTTTTTTCCTCTCTTTGAGATAAAACTTATATTGGTATTCTGTTGATATACTTCTAAAGACTTATGTTCAAGGGAATTGTGGGTGGGGTCAGTCCATTTTTATGGTGCTACCCCTAAGATGCAGAATAACCTTAATGATTTAAAAAACATCTTTGTCTTCTTTCATTGGAATATAATTACTTTACAGTATTGTGTTAGTTCTACTGTCCTGTGAAGGGAATCAGTTATATGTGTACATAAATCCATTTCCTCTTGGACCTCCCTCCCCATCCCCCATCCTACCCCCTAGGTCATCACAAAACACCTAGCTGAGCTCCTTGTGCTATAGAGTAGATTCCCACTAGCTATCTGCTTTGCATATAGCAGTGTATTCCTGTCCAACATAGTCTCCCACTTCATTCCACCTGCCCCTTCCCTTCTTGTGCCCACAAGTCTAATCTCTATGTCTGCATTTCTATTCCTGCTCTGCAAATATGTCCATCTGTATCATTTTTCCAGATTTCACATATATGTATTAATATACAATATTTGCTTTTCTGATTTATGTTGTTCTGTATGGTAGTCTCTAATTCCATCCATGTCTCTACAAATGATGCAATTTCATTCCTTTTAATGGCTTAGTAATATTCCATTGCATATATGTACCATATCTTTACCCATTCGTGATGGACATTTATGCCACTTCTGTGTCATGGCTGCTGAAAATAGTTCTGCAGTGAAAGTTGGCATATATATATCTTTGAATTATGGTTTTCTCAGGACATATACACAGTAGTGAGCTTATTGGGTCATGCGGTATTTCTATTTTTAATTTTTTTTAAAGGAATCTCCATACTCTTCTCCACAGTGGTTATATCAATTTACATTCCTGCCAACTGTGCAAGAGGATTCCATTTTCTGCACACCGTCTTCAGCATTTATTATTTGTAGATTTTTTGATGATGGCCATTCTGACTAGTGTGAGGTAAAATCTCAGTGTTGTTTTGATTTACATTTATCCAAGAAGTAGTAACATTGAGCATCTTTACATGTGATTATTAGTCATCTGTATGTCTTCTTTGGTAACATGTCATTTAGGTCTTCTGACCATTTTTTATTAGGTTGTTTGTTTTTTCAATATTGAGCTATATGTGGTGTTTGTATATTTTGGATATTAATCTTTTGTCAGTTGCTTTATTTACAAATATTTTCTTTCATTCCACGAGTTGTTTTTTTTGTCTTGTTTGTGGTTTCCTTTGTTGTGCAAAAGCTTTTAAGTTTAATTAGGTCCCATTTGCTTATTTTGTTTCTATTTTCAATACTCTAAGAGGTAGGTCATAAAAGACCTTGCTGAGATTTATGTCAAAGAGTGTTTTCCCTCTGTTTTCCTATAAGAATTTTTTAGTGCCTGGTCTTACATTTAGGTCTTTAGTCTATTTTGAGTTTATTTTTGTGTATGATATTAGAGAGTGTTCTAATTTCATTCATTTATATGTAGTTGTCCAGTTTTTCCAGCACCATTTTTTGAAGAGCCTATATTTTCTCCATTGTATATTCTTGCCTCCTTTGTCATAGATTAGATGACCATAAGTACGTGGGTTTATCTCTGTGTTTCTGTCCTGTACCATTGATCTATATTTCTGTTTTTGTGCCAATGCTATGCTGTCTTGTTTACTGTAGCTTTGCAGTATAATCTGGAGTCAAGAAGCTTGATTTCTCCAGGTCCATTTTTCTTTCTTAGATTGCTTTGGCTATTTGGGAATATTTTGTGTTTTCACACACATTTTAAGACTTTTTGATCTAATTCTGTGTTGCAGAAAACTTTATAAGTAGTTAGGGAGAACTTAATGCTTCCCTGGTGACTCAGATGGTAAAGACTCTGCCTGCAATGCAGGGAACCCAGGTTCAATCCCTGGGTTAGGAAGATCCTTGGAGAAGGAAATGGCAATCCACTGCAGTATTCTTGCCTGGAAAATCCCTTTGACAGAGGAGCCTGGCAGGCTACAGTCTGTGGGGTCGCAAAGAGTTGGACACAACTGAGTGACTAGCACTTTCACTTTCAGTTGTTTTTTAGGCTTGTAGACTAGAGAAAAATTTTACATGTAGATATAAATATACACATATATCATCATATAGCAAACTGCTTTTTTCTCTTTGAGATAAAAGTCCTACATAATTGCTATTATTCTGGTCATATACCCTTAAAGAATTACATTCAAGGGAATCACAGATGGGGTCAGTCCATTTTTACACTTCAACCTTTTGGTACAGAATAACCTTAAAGATGTAAAAGTCATCTTTCAAATGAATTTGAATGTAATCATGAACTTCATGACTTTGAAATTTTGCTAATCTATTTGTCATATTTTTTTTTAATGATAATGCTAGTAATACATTTTCTCATAGGAATTTTTTGTCTTCATAGTGAGTGTTCAGACATGTATCTGCCTAGGTATAGTCCAGTGCAAAATAACATTTAATTCTTTTCCTTTTTTTTTTTGATCAAGTAATTTTTGAAGTCTCAAGTATGTTGAAGTATTTTGACAAAAATAATTCAAGGTTAAGATAGAAATACTCAGATGAAAACAAATACCTAAAACTTGAGAGATTTCCCCATTTAATTCAAGGTGACCAGTGTATTAGAATAATCAGCCTTGTTGTGTCAAATGCAGATAACCTCTTGTCTTGCCCTTGGGAAGAATCTATAACTATTATCTTGCCCTTAAATTCCATTACTTTAGAATATCTGAAAAAAATCCTGCAATTAGTATTTTATTCTGTAAGTTATGAGATATTAGGAAATATTTTGAAATCAATTCCCCAACTGGTCAGATTTTCTATTTGATTTGTATAATTAAATACTACATATTTTTGAGCTATTTAGTTATTAAATAAATTGTTTCACATCTGTTATTACACTTGATTCACACAAGTCAGGCTGTGAATCTGTCTGGTATCTGTCTCTGCCCTTGCTCTACTAACATTTAACAGATGGTAGAATGAGACATAGGTTGTTTAGATGACTTTCTTAAAGTCATACAATGGGGAAGTGCCAGAGCCAAGCCTCAGCATCTGACTCCAGGTCTGTAGCTATTTCTATAAGCCCATAAGCCGGAGACTATATGTTTCAGAAACAGCCAAAATTTCCCAAAATTGTAACTTTGTCACTATATACAAACTTTGTTTGTAACTTTGTCTGTCATATTTCTTTATCATGACTGCATCATGAATGTGTCTCATGCACTTGCTAATTTCAGGACATAGATTTACTTGTGTAGAGAGCTTACAGGTAATTCCAAGGCTTAATTTGCAGAAAATCTTTTCAAGTTACCAGGACTGCCTCTTCAACAACAGTAACAAAAAGTTGTAACTTTTCACCTCTAATTTAATTTGCATGGGTCATTAACTCCAAAGTCCACAGTGACTTAGTCATACTGTAGCACTTTAAACATGAGCCAGAATCAATGGCACTGCTTTATTGGACCTTGGAAGTTATTTCAGGCTATTGCTTTTTCCCATGTAGTGTATTACGATTTCACCTCTCATTCACTCAGAAATCATGAAAGGATTAAGTTATTGAATTTGAATTCTCTAGATTTTTATATTATTGGACTCTTGGAATCATTTTACCTTGAATTTATCAGTATATTATAAATAAAAATAAAATATTTGAAATATAAAATTTATATGCTTCCTGCAGTTTGTCAAAGAAAATGAGTTTCTTAAGTGAGGAAGGAGTGTTTTTTTGTTGTTGTTGTTTGTTTTTTATTATTGAAAAAGAAAGAGACTAAGGTGGATTGTTGTCATTATTGGCCATATTGGTAAGAATCCTTGTTATGCTTAAGAGATTTATAAGAAACATGTTTTTGTTTCTACTATTTGAAAATAAGAATCTGTTTTAGAATGAATTACTAAATAGTTTTCTTTAAGTGCATCATCTGTAAGAAATGGAAATAAAATAGAAGGGCAGTATAAAAGCCAAAGAATATATGAAGAAAACAGAAGCCCCACAGAATCCTATTATTGGAAAGAACTGCAGTGACCATTTTGTTCATCTCAAAATGAACAAAGGAATTACCTCTAGATCACCCTTAATATTGTGCCCCCTTCTAATTGAATTTGTCAAGAAATAGTAAATTTCTTCTCCACGAGATTATCTATACCCTTATTATAGATATCCAGTTGTATACAAATCTTATCATACGTGAATCACAAACTGAAGTTCTGGAAGAACCACTGGCCTAAGTTCCCTTCCACTGTGGATCCTTCATATAAGAATAATCTTCCTTCAATAATAATTCTCATGATAACTGTTTTCCTCAATTTTTCAACTGTTAAAATAAAAACATAATTCCCTGGCTCTATTCATTTTGTTTGCCTTTTATGGAATGAAAAGTGGCTTTCAGTACAATTTTTAATAGGATACCTAGAACTATAAAGGTATTCTGAAAAAAGATGTTGTTTTATCTTTCTTACTAAAAAAAAAATCAATCATATATATATATATTTATATTTATGTCTGTTCAAAGAAGTTAATACTGAGTGCTAAAACAAATCCTGTATCTATTATGTTTTGAAATTCCAGATTGGAACTTAGCCTTATTTCTTATTTTCTTTTCTGGCCAGTCATTACAGTTTAAAAATAACTTACTTTAATATCCCAAGTTTTAGCTGTATTTCCAAGCCTCATCCATTTGGGGAACTGTAAAAATATGACATGTAAATTCTCATTTAATTTATTGATTATCATGATGTCTTGCACAGTCCCACCCAGACCTTTTTCCACAGTGAAATTACGAACCTTCCATTTGTGACAACATAGAACTTGAGGGCATTATGCGAAAAGTGAAATATATCAAACAAAACAAAAACAAATACTGTGTGATCTCACTTATACGAAGAAACTGAAAACAAAAACAAAAACAACTTATAGAAACAGATTGGTAGTTCCCAGAGACGGAGGTTGGAGCCAGGAGAAACGGGTAAAAATAATCAGAAGACACAAATTTCCAATTTGTAAACAAGTAGTAATTGAGGTAAGTGGGCTTCTCTTTTGGCTCATTGGTAATGAAACCTCCTGCCAATTCAGAAGATTCAGCATCAATCCCTTGTCAGGAAGTCCCCTGGAGAAGGAAATGGCAACCCACTCTGAAATTCTTGCTTGGGAAATGCCATGGATGGTGGAGCCTGGTGGGCTGTACTCCATGGGGTCTCAAAAGTCAGATGCAACTTAGCAATTAGACAACAACTGGGATAAGTTTTAAGGGAAGTAAGATATTCTCTGGAAATATAGATTCAGAGGCAGTAGATTATTGTAGATAACAGTGAGGATCCTGAAGCCGAAACACCTGAGTTTGAATCCTGATTCCACATGATGAAAGCTGTGACTTTGGACAAGATATTTAATTTCTAGGTTTCTCTGTTCTGACCCATAAAATGGGAACTATAATTGTGCCCCTTAAGATTGATCAGAAGGCTGAGTGTAGCTAATTCCAAAGAGCTTTAGAACACTGCCTGACATATGGGAAGCAATCAATAAATGATAGCTATGTCATTTTCAAAGGAAAGCATTTCTTCTCAATTATACAATATATTCTCTTCTTTCAGTTTCTCAGGCCAAAGTAGAGATATGAAACCATGGGAGGAGACACTGATGAAAGTGAAATCTGTGACCACTTTGCTCAGGGCCTGGGGAAATATAGCCCAGATGGAACAGACTGGGTGTTAGTATTTGCTTATCTAAGCCACTGACAACTTTGTAGATGCCATAAGTGAATTTTAGGGACATTTGCAACAGAAATGCATGCAGTAGAGTTTCTACTCAAAGGCAGACAGCATGCAACGTTGGGGCTGACATGGCCATGTACCTGTGGGAACCGGTTAATATAAGAGTGGTTTGGAGAGGTACTTTCCACGTTGCCCTCCCTAGAATGATTGAGAAGATACCATCTTTATACAGTTCCTCTCAGTGCCAGCCAGGAAGCAGCCCTTTGGCAGGGGAGAGCCTGAGGTTTAGACATGATTTGGACTCGTTTTGAGAGACTGAATCTTTGGTAAAAATTTATTTCCTCTGCAGTTTCACTGATGCCATAATAGATAGTGAAGGATATAAAGGGATACCATTGTGAAAGTTATTTTACCAGGTAGGAAACTTGCAAGAGGATTTATATTTCAAAATGACAGTGACCTAAAACTCACATCAAAAAATGTCTTAAAGAAAAAGCATCCAGAATTGTAGCCTATGGAACTATATTACTCAGAATCTCACCCAACAAAATGACAGACTTAAAACATCTGGGGTTTTTATCCCTCAGTTCACCAGAACTTTGTATACAGAATAAGTTGTCCTCATGCTGCAGATACAGACATTAATTTTTGACTAACAAAATCTTCCTATTTAAAAAAAGAATTGCATTTTATTTCACCAGACTTTCTAGCTCTTTAAGACATTTAATGTTTTTTTTTTTTAATTAGGATCATAAAATATGTATATTTTAGGCAGTTTAGAGTATCTTAGATTCAGATACTAACGTTATATAGGCATGTTTGGTTCTGAGGTATTCAACTTTTCCTTTTAAGTCATGCAAGCAAAATTTCAAGCATTTAGAGATGGGCTGTGTAAAAGTCACAATATTTAATAATAATATAAACGTTGAGTAATTGTACATTTTGTTGTACTGTAATAGGTTATTTTTCACTTTTAGAAGCATGTCTTAAACATTCAAAATTAGTTTACCTCCTAAATATTAATTTTTAATCTATTTTATTTTCATAGAAGTTGAAATTTAAGTTAAATATTGTGACAGTAGAAAATTTGTAACTATGCATTGCCAACTCTTAAAAAACCTCCACAGTGACCAGCTTTTTCTTTCTTCAGTGGCTGAGAGGTTGTAGTTTGTTCAGTAAATTTACACTGGAGCCGAGGCCTAACAGACACTTACTGAATTCTTCAAGCATTTTTGTAGCAGTTCATTCTTAGGGAAAAGTAAAGAGAAGTTTGGTCTAATAGGAATCACCCTGCAGTGTGTATTCTTCTGTTATCTCCTTACTTTTTTCTCTTGGACCCTCATCTCTGCCCTGACCAACACTAATATGTGAGTAAGAGGAAAATCCTGCACTTCCTTAATTAGCTATTCTAGGATGAAACTTTAAACTAGGACACCAAGTAAATTCAGATGACTTCTCTCTAACAACTTAATTAAAAATTGAAGAAAGTGCAGTTGTTATATGCAGAAGTAGAGATGTAAGCAGGTAGCAGCACAGAGAAGGTAGCTGGTCTAAATAAAGTATTTGGAATGTTTTTGGTGTCAGTTGCCCAGAGATCTAAACTAGCCATTTCACTTTCCCAGGAGTGGGGGGAGGAGCCAAGATGGCGGAGGAGTAGGACGGGGAGACCACTTTCTCTCCTATAAATTCATCAAAAGAATAACTGAACGCAGAGCAAACTTCGCAAAACAACTTCGGATCGCTAGCTGAGGTCATCAGGTGCCCAGAAAAGCAGCCCATTGTCTTCGAAAGGAGACTTTTACGATTTTTTAATTAGGCGGGAAAAAAAAAAAAAATTTTTTTTTTCTTTTTTTCTTTTTTTTTTCTTTTTCTTTCTTTTTTTTTCTTTTTTTTCTTTCCTTTTTCTCTTCTATTTTCTATTTTTCTTTTTCTCTTATTTCTTTTAAAGTCCTCTAGTACTCCTCTACTACTCCTTAATTTTCATTTTCAATACACTATAACCTTACAAAAAAAAAAGAGAAGCCCTATTTTTAAACCGAAGATTATTCTCTCCCAATCTTGACTCTCTGTTTTCTACCTCAGAACACCTCTATTTCCTCCTTTCCCCTTCTCTTCCCAATCCAATTCTGTGAATCCTTGTAGGTGACTGGGCTACGGAGAACACTCTGGGAACAGACAGCTGCGTAGATCTGTCTCTCTCCTCTTGAGTCCCCCTTTTTCTCCTCCTGCTCATCTCTATCTCCCTCCTCCCTCTCCTCTTCTTCATGTAACTCTGTGAACCTCTCTGGGTGTCCCTAACGGGGGAGAATCTTTTAGCCATTAACCTAGAAGTTTTCTTATCAGGGCTGTATAGTTGGAGAAGTCCTGAGACTACAGGAAGAATAAAACTGAAATCCAGAGGCAGGAGACTTAAGCCCAAAACCTGAGAACACCAGAAGACTCCTGACTACATGGAACTTTAAGTAATAAGTGACCGTCCAAAAGCCTCCATACCTACACTGAAACCAACCACCACCCAAGAGCCAATAAGTTTTAGAGCAAGACATACCACGCAAATTCTCCAGCAACGCAGGAACATAGCCCTGAACATCAACATACAGGCTGCCCAAGGACACACCTAACACATAGACCCATCTCAAAACTCATTACTGGGCACTCCATTGCTCTCCAGAGAGAAGAAATCAAGTTCCACGCACCAGAACACTGACGCAAGCTCCCCTAACCACTTTCCCAGGAGTAAGTTTTGCAAACTTAAGGAATGAAATGGAGGTAGGATGTAGAAGGAAAATAAGTGGGAAGAAATTGTGCATGTTGTCATTGATTTACTTATATTTATCTTATATATATATAAATATATATTATATATGAGAGCTATAAATAAAATGGAAGTTGGTCTTCTAACAGTATTTTTCAGGTCTCAAGTTCTGACTCACAGCTATTAAGGTTGCTCATCCTTGACTGATCATATGCAGTAAATTGAGAAGTGACTAATATAATTTTAACTGAGCTGTCAAATTTGACATCATATGATCAGTTCTTCATTTGTACTTTCATGCTACCAATTTTCAGTTTCTAAAAACGAACAACAGAAAACATGAACTTTTTGCATACCTTCTTCCATTTTATACCTGGTATTTTTTGTAGCTCATGACTTCTCTTATTTTTTGACTATATGAGATTCCCAAGTAATGTTGATAAGATTTTTTTTTTTAATCAGGATAACACATATGCTGTCCCAGGACAAAATCTTGCATAAGAATTTGCTGCAGGTCAGGATTTCTAAAATGTGAATATATTAATATTGGTAAAGAGTTAAAGATAAGATGCTTCTTCCCTGTCTAAAATGATATTTTGTTGAGTTGTAGTTGAACAAACCTAGGTGCTCAGTTTGTCTAGGCTTATTTTCAGTGAACAGGTTTCCAGAAAATGGGCTCTGTGCTTTAAAGCTATTTTTGGAGGTGTTTGAGCATTGCTCCTCGCTGCACTCTGTGTTGTAGCAGCACTGGCACCTCTTGGGAACTCAAAGAAATGCAGAATTTCAGCCCCAGCCAAGGTCTACTGCATCAAAATTTGCACTTTAAGAAGATGCAAAAGTGATTCTCATTGAAGTTTAGGAAGCATTATCTTAGACTATATGGTGTGGTTCTGACCACACCAACTGTTTAGTAAATGTTGACCAAATGTTTAGTATGAAATGTGGGGAAGTGTTCATGATCTAGGAAAATCAGTTCAGAGTAGCAAAATGGTGAAATATGTTGAACAGCATCAATGGTGATGGAATCCTTCCTGTATTCAGCATAAATCATCAAAATATTGACATTATCTTAGGGTAATTTTATGTTTATATATATGTATATATAAGTTTTAAGGAAACCTATAGATATATCTTATTTTCAAATACAATACTGTAATGAGACAGCATTTCCTTTCCAACTTTACATGTAAATGAAGCATCCCTAAAGTCTATGGATTACTCTATCTTAAACAATGTGCTGTTTTTACCTTAATTGTGGTCATTAATCAACTTCATCAGATTGTACCATAATGAGGACAGAGGTGAAACCAATAGGAAATGCTATAGTAAAGGATTTATATATTTTCTGAAAGTTATATATTTGTATATATATGTTGTTGTTTAGTCACTAAGTCATGTCTGACTCTTTGTGATCCCATGGTCTGTAGCCCACCAGGCTCCTATGTCCATGGGATTCTCTAGGCAAGAATACTGGTGTGGGTTGCCATTTCCTTCTCCATATATATGTGTATACATGTGTGTTTATATATATATATATATATATTTATTTATATATATATAATATTTATAATACATATACATTATATTTATAATACATATATATAGTTTTGCTTTAATAGAATATTATTATTTCACTAAATTATTATGTGTCTGTGTAAGTCTGAAAAAGCCTATCTTTGACAGGCTTTCAGAGTCCATGTAGTAAAGTTATTGAACCAACAGATGGATTGTTTAATTTAGAAAATAAGTATTAAAAGTGAAAAAAAAGAAGTGCTTTTGAAAGATTTTCATTTTCATGTCCCTGTTAAAACGTCTACAGGAAAGACCAACTTTAAAAGCCATGTTATAAATTTAGGGTCAGATAAAAGCTTGGTCTCTTCTCTTACCCAATGCCTGATTTTCCATTGCTCACACTTCTGTTGAACTTTTTGTCCTCTTCCTTTCTGTTTCAAGTCCCATTGGCCATTTTTATTTTCATTACCATGGGTATGAAGGTCAGAGAGGGCAGATGAAAAGAAAATGAATCAATGGTTTTCTTTGAAAATATAAAACAGCAACAAAAAGATTTGGTGGAGATGAGACTCACTAAAATGTTGATACAGTGGTATTTGCACATGTGTTGTACATGAGTGCTAAGTTGCTTCAATCAAGTCCAACTCTTTGCCACCCTATGGACTGTAGCCCTCTAGGCTCCTCTGTCCATGGGATTGTTCAGGCAAGAATATTGAAGTAGGTTGCCACTTCAGAGCATCTTCCCGACCCAGGGATCAAACCCACATCTCATTTCTCCTACATTGGCATGTGGGTTCTTTACCTCTAGTGCCACCTGGGAAGCCCATCCAAATAGTAGACCTCACTAGTTCATTAATTTTTTCAAACCTTTCAGGTATCATTTAGTAGGTTGGTTTCATTAACATTACAAACAGTCCCTGATTTGTGATGGTTCAACTTAGGATTTTTCAAACTTACAATGATGAGAAAGCAATACACATTTGAGTAGAAACTGAAAACATACTTTGAGTGTTAATCTTTCCCTGGACTAGCAATAAGAAGTATATACTTTCTTTTGATGCTGGGCAGTGGCAGCATGCTGTGATCATTTGGGTAAGCAACTTACAATTATTCTGTACCCAGAAAACCATTCTATTTTTCACTTTCAGTACAGTTTCAGTAAATTACTGAGATAGTCAACACTTTAGTATGAAATAAGCTTTTTGGAAATGATTTTGCCCATCTGTATAGCTCAGCAGGTGAAGAATCTGCCTGCAATGCAGGAGGTGCTGGTTCAATTCCTGGGTTGGGAAGATCTCTTGGAAAAGAGATAGGTTACCCACTCCAGTATTCTTGGGTTTCCCTGGTGACTCAGATGGTAAAGAATCCACCTGCAATGTGCAATACCTGGGTTCGATCACTGGGTTGGGAAGATCCTCTGGAGGAGGGCATGGAAAGCCCTTGGACAGAGGAGCTGGTGGGCTCTAGTCCACAGGGTTGCAGAGTCAGACACGACTGAATGACTAAGCACATGCGAATATAAGTATTCTGAGCACATTTAAGATAGGCCAGGCTAAGCTTTGATGTTTGGTAAGTTAATGATATTCAACTTTAGATGGGTTTGTTGGCATGTGACCTATTATGGGAGCTTCCCAGGTGGTGTTAGTGATAAAGAATCTAGGAGCAGCAGGTTTGATCCCTGGGTCAAGAAGATCCCCTGGAGAAGGGAATGGCAACCCACTCCAGTATTCTTGCCTAGAGAATTCCACGGACAGAGGAGCTTCAGTTTAGTTCAGTTCAGTTCAGTAGCTCAGTCGTGTCCGACTCTTTGCAACCCCATGAATCGCAGCACACCAGGCCTCCCTGTCCATCACAAACTCCCAGAGTTTACTCAAACTCATGTCCATCGAGTCAGTGATGCCATCCAGCCATCTCATCCTCTGTCATCCCCTTCTCTTCCTGGCCCCAATCCCTCCCAGCATCAGGGTCTTTTCCAATGAGTCAACTCTTCACATCAGGTGGCCAAAGTATTGGAGTTTCAGCTTCAGCATCAGTCCTTCCAATGAACACCCAGGACTGATCTCCTTTAGAATGGACTGGTTGGATCTCCTTGCAGTCCAAGGGACTCTCAAGAGTCTTCTCCAACACCACAGTTCAAAAGCATCAATTTTTTGGTGCTCAGCTTTCTTCACAGTCCAACTCTAACATCCATACATGAGCAATGGAAAAACCATAGCTTTGACCAGACAGACCTTTGTTGGCAAAGTAATGTCTCTGCTTTTTAATATGCTATCTAGGTTGGTCATAACTTTCCTTCCAAGGAGTAAGCATCTTTTAATTTCATGGCTGCAATCACCATCCACAGTGATTTTGGAGCCCCCCAAAATAAAGTCTGACACTGTTTCTACTGCCTCCCCATCTATTTGCCATGAGGTGATGGGACCAGATGCCATGATTTTAGTTTTCTGAATGCTGAGCTTTAAGCCAACTTTTTCACTCTCCTCTTTCACTTTCATCAAGAGGCTTTTCAGTTCCTCTTCACTCTCTGCCATAAGGGTGGTGTCATCTGCATATCTGAGGTTATTGATACTTCTCCCAGCAATCTTGATTCCAGCTTGTGTTTCTTCCAGCCCAGCATTTCTCACAGAGGAGCTTAGTGGGCTATTACTCATGGGGGTGCAAAAGAGTTGGACATGACTTAGTGACTAAGCATGCATGACCTCATTGCAAAGGTAATTTGTATTGCTAATGTTGCCATTATGTGTATTAATTTGTGTTTCAAATTCAGTCGCACTGTTTTCTGTATTCTTCTTTCACTGGGCATAAACTTACACCTCCAGAATGCAGTAAGAGGAGTTGTTTTTATAAAATGTAGCGACAGAGCTATTGCCAGAAGATGATTTCCATGAGGAAATTATGGAGAGCCTAGGTGCTATTTAACAAAGCAAAACAGTTAGAACAGTTAGAACACCAAAAGGTTCTGCAGCGAACCCCTATAGGGCCTCCCAGGGAGAATCTGGCTGAGTATTTTGTGTTGGCATGTTGAACTCAAACTCAAGCCTGGCTAAGACTCTATCTTTTAAAATATGCATTTTGATCCTTAGTGTGTCCATTTTTCCCTTTAGGGGTTTGTGTTGCTTCAAAGCTATAGACTTGTACTGTGTCAGCTCTAGAATGAAGAAGAAATTAATATGATGGATAGAAGAGAGTATGAGTAGCAGATGTTAGGAGGTAAAACCTGTGGCTGAAAAATGGAAAGAGATAATTTTACCATATGGTATTTGAACTTGTGATATTGGCCTCCTTCCTGTAGTACTCCATCCTGCCAAACTAACCAAGCCCTGAAGCTGAGTGGCAGAAGTAGCTGGACTTTACCAGAAAGAGGCAGCAATTGACAAGTGGTCCACCTATTTGTTCCAAAAGATGCTCCACCAAAGCAGAAATAAGCACACGTTGAAAGACTGGTCAAATAGTTCAAAGTGGGGATTGGGGGTATGGTTTAGAATGATGATCTTTTAGAAGACTTGAGCTTTACCTTAGCAATATGTACCACTGAAAACCACTTTGTATTTAATGAATACAACCTAGAAACATAGTGAATAAGGATTCTGTCATCAAGACCAAGCATACGGAACCATGTTTACGGTTACAATTTGTTGGAAAAGTGGCGCTAGTGGTAAAAACCTGCCTGTCAATACAGAAGCATAAGAGATGAAGATTTGATCCCTGGGTCAGGAAGATCCCCTGGAGGAGGGCATGGCAACTGACTCCAGTATTTTTGCCTGGAGAATCCTATGGGCAGAGGAACCTGGTGGGCTGCAGTCCTTAGGGTTGCAAAGAATTGGACATAACTAAAGGGACAGACAAGACAAATTCCTCTAAGTACAACAGATATTTAGTTGTATATGCATGGCACAACAGTACTGGTTTATAAAATATTGGAATGCTTCTATTCTGATTCTTAACTGTTGCTATTTGGTGCCTTGTTGGAACCCCACAAACCCCATGCTCCTTCAGGCCAAAGTGGGCAAAGAAATCAGCTATCCTAGCACACCTCAGCCTACTCACCTGCCCCTCAGCCTATCCTTCCTCCCCTTTGTCTTCCCATCCCTACCTCTCTCTCCCTAGTCAAACAGGGCTGGACACCTGGCCAAGATTCCCCTCAAGTTACCTGCTTGTGGCTCCTTGTAGAAGCTGTAGCCTCTATTTCTTCTGTTGTTAAATATTCAGGTATCACCCCTGACTGTAAGAATTGTTTAAGTATTTATGTGGGATAGCTTCACAACCTTTTAATATGATTTTCTTCCCTTTTCTTCAAGATCCTTCATCACAAAGAAGGAGAAACAGACAGAGATGCATAATTAGGCGGCATGCCTCATCTGTTTCTATGTTACATGGGATTGAGATTGTTGCACAATTTAAGATAATAGTAAAGAAACAAGTTTTAGAAGATATGAGACATGAATTCAAAGAATAGCATTTCCAACTCTGTGACCCTGAGGAAGGTATTTAACCTCTGCAGTCTTCAGTCTCATTTGTATAGTAGCAATTATAATATCTAATACATGATATTCTTGTAAGAATTTAATAAGATAATGGACATTATGTGCTTACCTCTGTGTTTACAGAAGCTGGAACATAGGAAGTACTCAATAAACAGCAATTATCCAATAATATAATGCTGCTTTCAGAGGATGCAGTAAAGGAATTTATTTTCATTTAAAGTGACTCCTATAATCATTTTCTGAGTTAGCATAATTTTAAATGACATAAAAATCAAATTTTAAAGAATATCTTTCATCAATAGTATTTCACTTTTGGTCTGAAATATGCAATGTATCTACCAATGATTCAACCTTGTTAAATTTAAGAATGTCTCTACCATTCTATGACTTTTAAATTGGGCTGTTTAACATTCTGTCTTCCTCTCAAGTATAAATTGGCTTATATAAAAATCACCATGTCATATGACATGGTTCTTCTAGTGAAAGACTATTAGCTATACATGCTCTAACCAGTCTCTCTCACTAAAACCATTTGTATGCTAATCAGGTCTCTCAAACAATTGTTTATTTTCATGCTCAGCAAAGAATTTCTTTTAAAAATGTGATGGAGTAATTCAAGGCATATGTTTATTCCTCTTCTCCCTTGTCTGTTTTTCTCTTATCCATCCCTTCTAACTAAATATTAGGTTTTCCCTCAAATGGAATAATGAGTGAATAACTCTTATTAAATAACTTTTGTTTTAATAAATGTACCAGTGAAATTAGGAAAGGTGTTTCTACTTTTTATTACATGCATCACAGTGAATCTGGGTTGTTTGACCAGGGGTCATGAAGCAAACTTTTCTCTAAATCAGAAAGATAGTTTTCTTTTTAAGTCAGTATGTATAATTTAATGTTGTCTTGAGGGAGCCCTGTAAAATCAAAAAGTTTGTTCTCTAGTTTTTGTGGAGCTGTTTTTGTATTACTTGAATTATAGTGAAGAGTTAATTGGATGAAAAATGATGCTTGTCACCAAGAAGATCCTCAAAATAGTTATTAATTGTCCTTAATCTGAACAAAAGTATAGAGACACATTTACTAGTTGTCTTATATATTTACTCAACAAATGTTGGCTTTGTTGTTTACTGGTTTTGGGGAGAACTTAATGTCTTTCAAGAGTTCTGAATGATTTATATATTTAGAATTCCTTGATCTTTGACTATTATCATTTGGGCAACATATCACCAAATCTTTTCTTCTATTATCTCCTGACGTTAACCTGCCTTTGGTTTTTAGACCTTAACTGGGGACTTGCATCTAACCTTTTATTATCTTAGCCTACAGAGGAAGAAAGTCTTCCTTTACAGATTTCTAAGAAAAAGCAAGCAAGGAATTGCTGTTAAGAGCGACAATAACCATGGCTCAGTGTGCATAGAGGTTGGCTCAGAAGCAATCTCTAACACATGTGTGGAATGAACGGTTGAAAGGCTTTCAGCTGTCCTGACATATGGATGAGCCAGTTGGCTGTTCCTACTCACTGTCCCTTTGTCATAGTAAGATCCCCTTCCTCTGGAGGATGTGTAGAACGATCTGATTTTGGCACTTTTTCTTTGTTTTGTTTTTCAGTAGGCATCTGTCTTTTAGCATGCTTTCTACCAGGGAGTCATCCCTGTTTCAAATTGAGTAGGCTTTCCACACTGCTCTGAAATTCGAACTGCCATTAGGAACTGTCACCTGCTTACAATAGGTGGACCCCAGAGAACAAGAGGAAAACGCACTGGCTTTAAAGGAGAAATACTTATCTTCTACCTATATTTCAGAAAGAAAGATACTCCCAAATGGAACATTTCATCTTCTGCTTCCTTGGTTATCTTATCTGCAAACTGAGTAAATCTTTTATTCTCAAAAGTTTTAAGGTATGACTGGAATGTATTTTACTTCTTGAGGACTCAGTAGAACTTCTGCAAACTGTTGGTAGACAAGCATCTTTTTTGTGGTTCATTGATTAATACATATTCATTCATTCATTAAATACATATTCATTCAGTTGAGAGTCAAGTACAAATCAATATGATTGCCAAGAAATATGATGTGTGTATCAATCAATGAAGAAATATGATGTGTGTATCAATCAATGAAGAAGTATCTTTTTAACAGCATCGAAACATGTATATTATCTAGGGTGAAACAGATCACCAGCCCAGGTTGGATGCATGAGACAAGTGCTCGGGCCTGGTGCACTGGGAAGACCCAGAGGGATTGGGTAGAGAGGGAGGTGGGAGGGGGGATTGGGATGGGGTACACATGTAAATCCATGGCTGATTCATGTCAATGTATGACAAAAACCACTACAATATTGTAAAGTAATTAGCCTCCAACTAATAAAAATAAACAAAAAAAGAAAAAAAAAGAAGTATCTCCTTTCTCTCAAGCAAATGTACCTTTGTCATTTTAATAAAAAGTCTAAAATCCCAGTCTTTGGAATTAATCTATTGTTTCTGTGAGAATCTTGTTTAAATGTAAATATATTACCTCTAAGAAGTAGCACTTAGTATTTAGGTTGGCTAGCAAAGAGAAAGACTCTAACAGATTAAAAAAAAAAATGTAAGTGTGTTTTAACAGAGGTGGAAGGAAGAAAAAGCACATTTCTAGACCTTTTGACAGAGAGTGGGGCTGATCAGAGATCAAATAAATGTAAAGAATATAAATAAATATAAAGAAAATAAATATAAAGAAAATATAAAGAATAGATACATGGAGAGAAATAAAAGAGCATTTAAAATACCTAAATGACAACAACATTTTAATCATCCAAGCAATTTCCCCTGTTAGCACTGGGGTTAACAAATGGCAATGCTACAATGAAAGTCACTCATAAAACAGTGATTTCATTTATTTTCTTATCTATTGGCCCTTTAATTGGATAGTCATAAAGCAAGACAGTCCATTGGCCTGATAAAGTTATTTCAAAAGCTGTAATTAATGGTACCAATGCTTTGGTTATGTCCAACAATATTTTCATTTACCAGTTTTGACTGCATTCTAAATGTTCACAGTTTTAGTGCAAGAGAATGTTATGACTTAACCTATATTTATTTGTTGGATTCAGAGGTTGACAGTCAAATTAATAAAATTCATTTGATATATTCTAAAGTTAGCAGTGCACACACACAGAGAAATACAGAGCTCTCTATCTTAACATAACAGTTTTTCCAGATATGATACAGAAGTTTTTAGTAAGAATCTTAACTAATCACCTGTTTATTCATACTCATAATAGCAGACACAGTGGCATCTTTGGTTGTAGCAGAATTGCTTTAATATTGCATAATCTTCCGTAGGTGAGCAGGCATGCTTTTCATACATTACATATATAAATAAAGCTGTGTACATTAGATGTAAGGAATTTTCCTATACTGAGAATTCTGAAGAGTAAGGACTAAAGAAAAAGGATTTTTAAACCTTAGAAGTTATCAAAGCTGCAAAATGTCCTTCCCCAAGGCCTTTAAAAATAGGACAGGTGTCAGAGATGGTTTGGGGTAGTGCAGCTGGACAAAATCAATCACCCTTACATCTCTTCCAGTTCTTGAATCTTCACAACATCCATTTGGAATATGTAAACACACAAACCATTACTGGAACCTCTTTTACAAAGAAATTAACTTGAGTGAGTTACTGGTAGAGAGAGTGCACATGTATCTTTAGAGGTTTTTATTCACATTCCTGTATCCTTGATTTTAATCATAAAGATTACTCTAACAAATTATATCAATTAATATTATTTGTTTAGAAGTTGAAACTCATAAACCCAATTTTAATTTTCTCTAAAAATACTATAAATAATATTTCTTTGAAATAATATAAATTTCTTTCATCCTTTCTATTTAAATTAAAATATCAGTCTATCAGGTGAAGTAGCTCATAAGCAAAGATAAATTATCCCTGAAAATAAAAGTAGTATCTTATGAAATATAGATCTAGGAAAGTTGTATTACAATTGTAAAGACATCATGCAATCTGATATCATGCTTAATATTAAACAGATATATGATATTAAATACATTTACATTATGTGCTTGTTTCCCCCAAATAACATGGAGCAAATAATGTGTTTAGTACCTGCTTTACAGTTTCCATAAGCATCCTATATGCTGCTAACTATTTTGATTTCTCAGTTGTGAAAATTATAATAGATGTTACAATGTACTATTTCCATACACTTAATTGCATAAAAATCACCTTTTCTCTTTAAAAGATGATTGTCTGTAGTATTTCCAGGAAAATGGATATAATTGTATATAAATGCATTCTTTTAAAAGCTTTTTATTTAATAGAGATGAAAAGTTTAAGTATTTGCAATCACATTAGTAGTATTCCAGAAATCCCTGTACATTGCTTAAAGACACTATTTTTTTAAAAAAGATTCTAGGAAAGTTAAAGATATTTTAATTTGGTTATATTTTTCATGGTTTTATTAATATATAATTGACATCCAGCACTGTATAAATTTAAGGCATACAGCAAAATGATTTGATTTACATACATCATGAAGTGAATATCACAGTGTATAAAGTTCTGTATTCTAAATTGCATTTTATATTAGAGTTGATTTACAGTGTTGTATTAGTTTCTGATATAAAGCAAAGTGATTCATTTTAACATATACATATATCCATTCTTTTTCAGATTCTCTTCACTTATATGTTATTACATATACTGATTAGAGTTCTCTGTACCATACAGTAGGTCCGTATATATATATTTATATATATATATATATGTATATATACACAGTAGGTCCATATATATATATATATACACACACACACACACAGTAGGTCCTTTATATATAATAGTGTATATTTGTCCATCTCAAACTCCTAATTTATCCCTCCCTGCCATGTTTCCCCTTTGGTAACCATAAGTTTGTTTTCAAAGTCAGTGAGTCTGTTTTAATTTTGTAAATTAAGTTCATTTGTATATATATATTTTTAGGTTCCACATGTAGGGATAACATGACATTTGTCTTTCTCTGTCTGATTTACTTCACTTAGTCTGTAGGTCCAACCATGTTACTTCAAATGGCATAATTTCATTCTTTTTTACGACTAATATTCCATTGTATATGTACCATATCTGAGGGTTCTCTTTTCTCCACATCTTTGCCAACATTTGTTGTTAGTTTTTTTTTTTTTTTTAAAGCTCTGGTCCTTCTCACAGATATGAGGTAACATTGTATTGTGGTTTTGATTTGTATTTTTCTGAATAGTGAAGTTGAGCATCTTTTCATATGCCTTTTGACCATCAATACGTTTTCTTTGAAAAGCTGTCTATTCAGAACCTCTATCCATTTTTTAACCAGGTGGTTTATTTTTCTGATGTTGAGTTGCATGAGCTCATTTTATATTTTGGATATTAATTCCTTATTGGAGATATATTTTGCAAATATTTCCTCTCACTTCGTAGGTGGTCTTTTTGTTTTGTTGCTAGTTTCCTTCACTATACAAAAGATTTTAGGTTGATGTGGTCCATTTGTTTATTTTTTTCCCCCTAGCTTGAGGGGACATGTTCAAAAAAATATTGCTAAAGGCTGATGTGAGACAGCATATAGCCTATGTTTTCTTTTAGAAGTTTTATGGTTTCAGGCCTTACATTTAGGTCTTTGATCCATTTTGAATTTATTTGCGTGCAAGGTGTGAGAAAGTAGACCAGGTTGATTCTTCTGTACGTAACTGTCCAGTTTGTCCTAACACTGTCATAGAAGTTGCCTTTATCTCATGTATGTTTTTGCCTCTTTTGTCATATATTGATTGCCCATATATAGTTGTGGGTTAATTTCTGGGCTCTCTTTTCTATTCCATTGGTGATTTTTTGTTTCTTTGTTTGTTTTTGATTTTAGTGCCAGTAATGTACTTTTTTGGTTGTTGTAGGTTTGTAGTGTAGTTTGAAAGCTTCCATATTTAAGGCAGTTGTCACAAAGTCTTAGAAATGATGCAGTCTTAATTTTTAGAAATAAAACATCTTCACAAGATTCAACATTCAAGGGTCAAATATTGCAAGGGCGCCAATCAATAGAAATGATTCTTATGTTCCTCTTTTTGTGTTTTCATCAATACTAGACTTTAATAGAACTTGAGTTTCAAATAATTCTTCAAATTATGATCATGTGATCCTTATGAAAATCATGTGATGTAGGCACTAATATTACTCATGTTTTTCAAATGCAAAAGAAGAATTTCAGGGAGGTTAACTACTTCAGTTCACTTAAGTTCAGGCTCTCAGTCTCGTCTGACTCTGTGAACAGATGAACTGCAGCACTCCATGCCTCCATGTCCATCACCAACTCCTGGAGTTTACTCAAACTCATGTCCATTGAGTCAGTGATGCCATCCAACCATCTCATCCTCTGCTGTCCCCTTCTCCTCCCGCCTTCAATCTTTCCAAGCATCAAGGTCTTTTCAGATGAGTCAGCTTTTTTCATCAGGTGGCCAAAGTATTGGAGTTTCAGCTTCAATATCAGTTGAACACTTACAATGAACACTCAGGACTGATCTCCTTTAGGATAGACTGGTTGGATCTCCTTGCAGTCCAAGGGACTCTCAAAAGTCTTCTCCAACACCACAGTTCAAAAAGATCAATTCTTTGGTGCTCAACTTTCTTTATAGTCCAACTCTCACATCCGTACATGACCACTGGAAAAACCATAGCCTGGACTAAATGGAACTATGTTGACAAAGTAATGTCTCTGCTTTCTAATATGCTATCTAGGTTGGTCATAACTTTCCTTCCAATGTGTAAGCATCTTTTAATTTCATGGCTGCAATCACCATCTGCAGTGATTTTGGAGCCCAGAAAAATAAACTCAGCCACTGTTTCTACTGTTTCCCCATCTGTTTGCCATGAAGTGATGGGACCAGATGCCATGATCTTAGTTTTCTGAATGTTGAGCTTTAAACCAACTTTTCACTCTCCTCTTCCACTTTCATCAAGAGGCAAGAGCCTCTTCATCACTTTTTGCCATGAGGGTGGTGTCATCTGCATATCTGAAGTTATTGATATTTCTCCCGGCAGTCTTGATTCCAGCTTGTGCTTCATCCAGACCAGCGTTTCTCATGATGTACTCTGCATGTAAATTAAATAAGCAGGGTGACAATATACAGCCTTGATGACCTCCTTTTTCTTTTTGAAACCAGTCTGCTGTTCCATGTTCAGTTCTAGCTGTTGCTTCCTGACCTGCATACAGATTTCTCAAGAGGCAGGTCAGGTGGTCTGGTATTCCCATATCTTTCAGAACTTTCCACAGTTTATTGTGATCCACACAGTCAAAGGCTTTGGCATAGTCAATAAAGCAGAAATAGATGTTTTTCTGGAACTCTCTTGCTTTTTCAATGGTCCAGTGGATGTTGTCAATTTGACCCCTGGTTCCTCTGCCTTTTCTATAACCAGCTTGAACATCTGGAAGTTCACAGTTCATGTATTGTTGAAGCCTGACTTGGAGAATTTTGACCATTACTTTACTAGCATGTGAGATGAGTGCAATTGTGCAGTAGTTTGAGCGTTCTTTGGCATTGCCTTTCTTTGGGATTGGAATGAAAACTGACCTTTTCCAGTCCTATGCCCACTGCTGAGTTTTCCAGATTTGCTGGCATATTGAGTGCACCACTTTCACAGCATCATCTTTTAGGATTTGAAATAGCTCAACTGGAATTCCATCACCTTCACTAGCTTTGTTCATAGTGATGCTTCCTAAGGCCCACTTTTCTTCACATTCCAGGATATCTGGCTCTAGGTGAGTGATCACACCATCGTGATTATCTGGATCATGAAGATCTTTTTTGTACAGTTCTTCTGTGTATTCTTGCCACCTCTTTTTAATATCTTCTCTTTGTCAGGTCCATACCAATTCTGTCCTTTGTTGAGTCCATCTTTGCATGAAAAATTCCCTTGGTATCTCTAATTTTCTTGAAGAGATCTCTAGTCTTTCCCATTCTATTGTTTTTCTCTATTTCTTTGCATTGATCACTGAGGAAGGCTTTCTTATCTCTTGTTATTCTTTGCAACTCTGCATTCAAATGGCTATATCTTTCCTTTGCTTTTTGCTTCTCTTCTTTTCACCACTATTTGTAAGGCCTCTTCACACAGCCATTTTGCTTTTTTGCATTTCATTTTCTTGGGTATGGCCTTGATCTCTGTCTCCTGTACAGTGTCATGAACCTCAGTCCATAGTGCATCAGGCACTCTGTCTATCAGATCTAGTCTTTAAATCTATTTCTCACTTCCACTGTATAATTGTAAGGGATTTGATTTAGGTCATACCTGAATGGTCTAGTAGGTCTCTCTATTTTCTTCAATCTAAGTCTGAATTTGGCAATAAGGCATCTAATACATGGCAGATAAAAACTGTAATTCAAGCTTTTTTTCTCTAAACCACATAACCTTTCCACTATTTCCTATTTTTCTTCACAGCAGAAACTTGATAGGCCAGATCTTGAAGGATTTTAGTGGGTGGGTGAAAAAGAGATGGTTTTCACATGATTGTATTACATATCAAAAAATTTATATGTGGAAAAATTTGGTGTATTTTAGGGAGTTGAATGATAAAAAAGAATCAATAGAGTATGTTGTTGTTCATTCTTCGAGTTGCATCCGACTCTTTGTGACCCCATGAACTGAAGCATGCCCACCCTCCCTGTTCCTCACCATCTCCCGGAGCTTGCCCAAGTTCATGTCCATTGCAAAGGTGATGCCATCCAGCCATCTCATCCTCTGATGCCTCCTTCTCCTTCTGCCCTCAATCTTGCCCTGTATCAGGGACTTTTCCAATGAGTCGACTGTATAGAGTGTAAGTACTGAAAATAACTGTATATAATGTAATGGTGATTAATTGTAAACAATGCTAATTAAATTTCAACTAGAACATGAAATCAGGAGTTTAAACTGAAATCAGGAGTTTAAACTCCATGAAACAAGGAGTTTAGATTTCATGTGGTCAATAATTAGAAATATCAAGAGCTTGACGGAAGTCTTTGGGTGAAATTTGTTTTGTTTTGTGAAATCAATTCTGAGAATGCACTGATGATTTTAAAAAGGTAACTTCTAGTATTTTAAAGAAAGTTCAGTTGCTAGAAACTTCATTCACCAACTGAATATTGAACATTGTTTATTCTGTATCAGGCAGTATACTAAATGTTAACGGAACTAAATGTTCCCTTACTGAAGAGAAAGGGAATTTTATTAAAAAAGGATCTATGAAATGCATCTAAGTGTGTTCATGGAATGGTATAAATAACAGTAATGTGACAAGAGTTTTCAGTGCATGAACAATAACGGTGGTAAGTATGACTAAGAGAGCAGAAGTCTGCTCAGCTTTTGAAGGATGCTGTATGCCTCTGGCTTTACTGTTAGTGGTACCATCAGGAGAACCTGGGGAGAAGCTCCACAGGGTTGGAAGCAGAGGCTGGAGTAAGAGGGAATGCAGCAGGTGCAGTTTAACAGTTTAAATACATATATATCACCTCAAGAAACATTCAGTCAGAAAAAGCAAATTTATTCTTGAGGGTAGGTTTAGAATAAACTGAATGAGATTGCAGACAGAAGTTAGAACTATCAGAAAGATAGACATGGGAAATACAATTAAACAAAACAGCACGTACTGATAGGACCAAACCCCCAAAGTGTAATGTGACATCGTGTAAGGTGTGTGTGTCTGTGTGTGTGTGTGTGTTAGCCACTCAGTTGTGTCCAACTCTTTGTGATCCCGTGGACGGTAGCCCATCAGGCTCCTCTGTCCATGGAATTCTCCAGGCGAGAATACTGGAGTGGGTTGTCATTCTCTGCTCTAGGAGATCTTCCCGACAAAGGGGTTGAACCCAGGTCTTCTGCATTCAGGCAGATTCTTTACTGTCTGAGCCACAAGAAAAGCCTGAGAAGGTTAGACTTTAGAGGAAGAATTGATACAGATCTTGCTAAGATGTGATGGTGTAGTGACAAGGGCAGATATTTAACCATATCTGTCATTTTAAAAAGAAAGCTCCACTCCTTCATAAAATGCACCATCTCAATTATTAGTCAGAAAGGACATTTGATGAGATTTATGTCTTCCATTATCACTTTTTTTTCTGAACAGAGTAGATGTTAATGTTTAAAAATAATTTGAACATTCAAGAACATGCAGATGAATCATGCTATCTTGCCTTATACTAGAAGGTTTATTTGTAAAATGAGGTTCAGTTAAAAAAATTGGAAGCTATTTCAGCTAGTTGGGTAAAGCTTATAAAAATTTAGGATATGGATATTATTCTTCTGTGTTACACATTTTAAATCCTACTCATAATAGGATTTTACTGTCTTATATTTAATTACTATATTTTAAATTCTGCTATATTGCTCTGGTTACCTAAAATTAGGTTTGAGGGACTGGGAATGTTTTCTAAATGTGAATTACTGACAACTGAAGTGATTCTCTCGCTAGGACTCCCATCCTTGTTAAAATTTTAAGAGTTTGTACTATTTTGAAATTTCTCATGTGCTGCCCTATTATCACAGCACCTCTCTCTTATCCCCCCATAATCCTCATAATTAGCAATTAAAGAGATAATTCTGGATGTATTTGATAGCCGCTGACCCTCCTCTTTGCTGTGTCCAGATTATAATTGCTGGTTGTGAAAAGTTGAGTGCCCGAAAGTCCTCAGGAGATGAATTATTTAGTACAACATAGACATATTCTGGGAAGTCCATACTGCTTCCATGCTGCTTCTTGTCTCACAGGTATATAGGGAGAAGTAGTGATCAGGGTGACTTTTCTAATTTTAGGATGGACTAAAGGAGCCTCAGGGGATACACACAGCATTACTTCTTAAATGTTCATTGGGAATCAAGATGGATTATTCCCCAAAGCACCTGCACTGTATACCCATGTTGCTTGGTTTCAGTTGAGAATTTGAGGCAAGCACTGCTATTTTTCAAACTGCCCCATCTTTACTGCCTTTTCAAGAAAGATAGCAACAGCATTCTGGTTTTAGCAGTTTTCCAACTGAAGTATACCAGAGCTGGTCAAAGAGCTTAAAAATATTGATTCCCTCAATTTTGAGAGTAATCCTCAAGGTCTGGGGTAACCTCTATAATAATTCTGTGAATAGTTTCTGCTCTTTACTTCAGTGTAACTTGCAAATTTTCTTTGTCTTAATATATTTTGGTATGAAAATTTGGGGAGAATTGATGAAAGTGCAGTCCATCTTGCAGTTGTCTACCAGTTACTGAGCATTGATGGGAACCAAGCCTAGAGCATATCAAAGATGAGGAAAGCAATTATAACCCGTCAATGAAGAAACCAATTACCTCTTTCATTTTTCTAAACAAATTTCTCTTTTGTCTTTACATGTTATTGGTAGGAAGAATTATATTCCTTTTGAGAGATCCAGACTTTTTTTCTTATTTTCTCAAAATATGTAAATAGCTGAGCCTTTCTTCCTGATACCAGATATGCATTTCACTCCTTCTGTCATGTTCATCAGTTATCTGACAATCTTAAAATTGAAAACTCACATGTATTTGAGTCAACAAATGTGTTGCTTTTAGAAAAATCTTGCTTTTTTTAGAACTACTTAGTAAATTTTGGTCTCTAACTCAAGATTTTTAGTCTCCTGGTTTATAAAGTGTTCATTGGTAGGGTTATTTTTGAAATTTTTACAGAGATCTAAATGTAACTGTACTAAACACCATGACATTTATGCAAGGATGCATTTTTTTAAATTTTAAGAATCAGCTTATCAATTAAACAAAAAGGAAGCTTTCTTGTGACTACTGGTCATAGCTTTTCAAAACTGTATTAGTTTATAAATTATCAAAAAGAATTCATTTGAACCAGTCCTAATGAGATGGATGAAACTGGAGCCCCTTATACAGAGTGAAGTAAGCCAGAAAGATAAAGAACATTACAGCATACTAACACATATATATGGAATTTAGAAAGATGGTAACGATAACCTTATAAATTATAAAAATGATTTATATTTAAAATTTTTATTTTAAAAATGGATTTATATTAATTTTCAAATATAAGATTTGGTAGGTAGAAACCCTCAGTGAAAAGAGTTTCACTTGCTTTAGTTCCTATAATTTGGATTTAAATATGTATATATTTTTAAATTTCTGTGTATACATATATACATATACATGGAGAAGTATATTTGTAAAATATTAATGCTCAAGTTACAGAGACATGTTTCAGTAAAATGAGTTGTACACTTATATTTGACAGAACTAATAGCTTTGTATAGTAGTAATTGTATAATATACATGAAGAATACAGGGAATCTACTAGTAGTAACATTTTAGCTAGTGAAATTACATTAGAAAAATTTGTTTACATCTGCCAAACACAAATGGTTGAAAGCTGTTTTAGCATCAAACGAAAATCACGTATACCTAGAATTCATATTTGATAAGGCATTTCAAAAAAACATATGTTACTTTTGGTAACTCCAGCTTTTTTTCTTTTTTTTTTTTTCTTACATAATATGTTTACTTTCTTTTTTCTTAGTTTTCTAGTGCTAGTATATAACTATCTTCTGCAATTCTTATAATTTTTACACATCCTAGAAGATGTTAGATTGGCCTTTGCATTATTGTCATTATTCTGCCTCACTAAATAAAGTAAAACATATTTTGAGCTTTTCTTTTTTTCTTTAGGGCCTTGAAACAGAAAAGAAAGTTATAAGATATGTGTTTACCAAAAGGCAACTCACCTTCTTAGAACATTATTAACTAAATCAATATCAATCACTTATTTAGTGCTTGCCAGGAAAAATACTAAGAACTTTTGATATACTTCTTGTAACATCCTAGTAAAAAATACTTCTGTAACAACCTGGTATACAAAGTATAACTCACCCAAGTTACTCAACCAATAGAACCAGAAACTGGACTCAAGAATCTGGCTCTAGATTCTCCTCTACAAGAATCTTGACTACATTGCATTTATTTACGTGATTAACACATATGAAATTCCTCCTCTGAGACTACATCCCATAGTGCCTAGTGCTTTGCCGTGAGTGACTATTGATCTTTGCAACCCAAGTAGGTGGACTCAGCTGGCAGTTCCATTTACAGATGAGAAAACTAATGCTAAACTGATTAAATAATGCCCAACAGATATTGACAAAATTGATTGTAAATCACAAGTGTGTCTTGACTGAAAAATCTGGGTTATTGCAATAATCAGTGTCAGGGGTTATTGCAATAATCAGTGTCAGATTAATACATGACTACAGTCCTATGTTGTGACTATACTTTGGGCTTAAGAGAGCTTGACAAAATTAAAAATCATTATGGGAAATTTGGAGGATGTCTGTAAAACAAGTATAAATAGGAATTTTAGCAACCTGAAATTGGATATAACAATATACAGTGTGAATGTTTGATAAAGACTTGTAATTGATGAGCTTTAAGAAACATCTTGGTGTTTTGAGTTAAGTATATCTTTAAAAATGCAAGGGATGACTATATAAAGTGCAGTTACCACCAGTAAGTAAACTAAATGTATGCACTCTGTTTATCCGCTCTTTAGAAAATTCTGTTGCATGATAGTTACTCAGTTTTAAGGCTTTTTTAAAAACAAAAGACTCCACATAGAAGAATAAAGCTAGCTGTTATCCATATTCCTAAAGATTAAAAGTATAAAATAACTCTAAGGTGGACACAATTCATTTAAATTCCACTGAAACCTTTTTGTTCATGTTACCTGGTATAATTCTAAAAAGAGCCCTGCCAAGAAGTTGCCATTATATATATTTCACATTTGAGGTAGTTGAAATTTACATGGTTTAAGTATCTTTTCCACTTATCTAAGGATAAGAGATAGAACAATGAGTCAAATCAACCCTTAGATTTTCAATTCATGCCTATTTATGGGTCAAAAGAATACTTGTGTTTTTAATGCATTATTTGAGAAAAATGCACATTTTATTTCCTATGCAGCTTTTAAAATTTAATTTTTTAAATACATAAACTAATTTTGATGTCTCTGATAATCCATACTGCTCTCTGGTAGGATTTTTCATTGTTTTGTTTTATAAATTTATGCTAGCAATTTATTGTGCTTACTAGTTTTGGTGTTGAAAAACTTAAGCTAACCCAAATCACTGTGTTCCTTCCTATAATTTTTCCAGGTCCTGAGGAGGTAGAAATCAAGTGCCCCTGGAATCACATTGCTTGCCTTGGTGCCAACAAATGTATTCATTTATCCCAACTGTGCAATGGTGTCCTGGACTGTTTAGATGGATATGATGAAGGAGTACACTGCCGTGGTGAGTCCATTTGCAGAAAAATGCAACTGAAAAACTGAATTTTTCATAGTTTTATTGAAAGTTCAAAGAGAACCTATAACCTGTCTTGTCTTTCAACTCCAGCTTTATCAGTTACTGAGAAAACATGAGTTTTATTGCCAGAGACATACAATATGCATTTCAAAGCTGTGACTATTGTGCTTTATTGAAAAATGCTATGAAAAGTAAAACACACACAAACACAAATTTAGACTCTGAAGTTGGTCTCTTAAACAATCATGTATTTCCTAGCAAAGAGTGCTTTTGGGCAAAGGACAAATGAGAAGTCTTTGTTACAGTAGATTGGTACCATACATAAAAACATGTTCCCTCTGAACTGTTATTTATACTAAGATTATTTGAAGTAAAACCTCTGCAACCAAATATTTTAATAGAATGTATCATGAGAAATGTCCCCTTAATATTGTTTCCATGAAGTTATACTATTAACTTTCTATAATTTTCCTTCTTTTTTAAAAATCTACCTTCTTCAGTGGTCAAGGGTTTACCTATATACTCATGATGGGTGTAACTAGATCTTAAAACTTATAAAAAGTTAATTGGTTTGGGAAGCAGGGATAAAATGTTAGACAAAGAAACAGGAAAAGGTTGAGCATTAAGGTAAGGGTCCTGATGTGGAAACAGATTCAAGCTATCAGTCAAGTGAATCTGTTTTCAACTTGTAATAGAGAAAGAACCCACTGAATCAGAAGTCTCTAACTCATATTCTAGCATGTTGAATGTAAACATTTGTTTACCGAAACTGTCAGAGCAACCTGTCCTTCATTTTGGAGTCAGTAAAACTATAAGGAGTAGAAAGGACTGTAGAAAGCTGGAGATGCATAGCTGGTATCTGGACAGACTCACTAAATTGATGCCATTTTGGATAGGTCCTCGGTCACCAAAAGTTCCAGTTTTTCAGGAGGAGCTCCACATCTTTATGTGTATAAAGTGTTCAAACTGAGCTTTTTAAACATTGCATGGTGAGCAATGTACAGGCTTAACACAACTTGTCTGGAGACCTGACAGAACTTACTGGCGGCCATTTTCCCACATTTGGACTGAAATAACCTGGACTCAAAACCGGAGATGGAGAGATACATTAGAAAAAGAGTAAATCTTCATTTAGAAAGGTAATTCAAAGTGGAAAGGATGTTGAGAAAGCATAGATCAAGTAGGTTGCTAGGTCTTTCCTTCTTTCTAATGTAATGTCCAATTACTCTGGCTCTGTGGACAGATTCAGACTGAGAAGTTAAAGGTCTTTTTTCTTTGGTCGTATTTCCCTTCTTAGCCTTGAACTCTTAGCAGGACCGCATCAGAAACCAATGGATTCTTAGTTTCAGTTATGAACATATGTATAATAAGAAGAAGAAATTTTACTTTTATTTAAAGACTGTGACAGGTATTCCTTTTTATTATTGTATAGTTTTAAAGATGATGTTAATAGAAGGTAAATTAGTGAATTACAAGGTAATAGAAGTTAGAGTTTAATTTTCTTTTCAGAAATAAACTGTATTTTCCAGAACCTAATTCTGTCCTCCTTAGTTTTAATTCAAGTTTTTTTTAATTACATTTTAAACAAAATTCCAGATAGACATGTGTGACTAAGCTTCTTTAAAGGCTGAAAATCATCACATTGCCAAATACTTCCTCAGAGGTGATCATACAAATTTGAATATCATAAACATATTTCAATGACATGGATCATATGGAAATATAAATGAGTTCTCTAATAAAATCTGGAGTTGTGATTTAATGGAGACAGGGATAATAGTTACTAGTAAAACAAGAGATCAACTAAAAACAAAATATCAGTACAAAAATAAAATGGCATTAAATATATGTTGATTTTTGGAAAAATTACCATATAATTCAGACTGAGATTTAGGGGATATAGTTGCTTACATTTCTGTCTTTTCCTGTTCTAATTCAAGTTTCCAGCTGTTCCAAGTTTCACATCTTTATCTCAAGTGGCAATCTTTTTTTTTTTATTTCTTAATTTGCCAGTAGGGCACTGATTGTACCACTTTGGCCTTTTTAATATTTCTAAATTTAACCAAATAAAGTATTCTAAAATACCTAAATAATGCATGACCTGTGGTGGACTTAGAAATAAGGAAAAGTATGTTTGGATCTCTACCTGTTATTTGCCTTAGTAGAGGGATTTTCTTCTACTTCTGTGGCCTTACACAATGACATAGAATGGTAGGATCAAGATGACTGAGTGATACTGTGATTCCAGAGTCAGTGGTTTAACAAAATATTTCTGCCTTGAGAAAAGAAAATTAGGAACATGTTTGTCTGCTTGTTCAGGTAAAGTGCCCCGGACTCTATCACCAGATAGAAGGAACACCAGCTTTATCATATATATGTGGTTTGTGTTTAGAAAAGGTGATCAATTGTAGGCAAAAATATATCATGAGAATTGAGTATATTTTCCCACCTTTAGCCTTCCTCCTGATTTTGAGTCACACTCAATGAAGAGATGTTTTCTCATGGGTTAAGTAGGGGCCTAATTAACATTAAGTCTCTAAGGACTTTTTCACTTACTAGAGACGTAAAATAAAGAAATAAATATTTCTTTAATATTTCAGATTAATTCAAACACTGCATTAATTTTTAGAAATGCTTTCATTGTAGAAAAATTCTGTCTAAATCACTTCTATCTCCATTGCTTTCTTTTTGTTGCATTCTGAGCACATATTCTGGTAAGGAAATGGCAACCCACTCCAGTATTCTTGCCTGGAGAATCCCATGGACAGAGGAGCATGGTGGGCTACAGTCCATGGGGTTGAGAAGAGTTAGAGACGACGGAATGACTTCACTTTCACTTTTCACTCTCATGCTTTGGAGAAGGAAATGGCAACCCACTCCAGTGTTCTTGCCTGGAGAACCCCAGGGACGGGGGTGCCTGGTGGGCTGCCGTCTATGGGGTCGCACAGGGTCGGACCCACTGAAGCGACTTAGCAGCAGCAGCAGAACACATACTCTAAATAATTACAAAGCCTAAGATATGATTCAAAGATGGATATGTTTCCTTTTCCTCATAAAAGATTCTTAGCACACTTGTAATATATTTGTGACCCTTGTGAAAAATAATAAGAAGAGTTTAACAATTTGGAGGTGATAGTTTGGTCTTGGGAGTGCTTTTGTATCAACTGAATTGTTTTCTGAATGGTTTCCTAGAAAAATCAATTTCTTCTTGGTAAGGATAATGAGAAGGTATCTATTATTAATGATTTTCTATAACACTGATGTTTTAATTTCCATAATTTAGCTTCATTTAAAGAAAGAAAAATGGACTTTTGTATATGGGTGTAGCTGTACACAGCAATGTGCTTATTAAAATTTTACAATAGGAAAGTTCAAAATCACCACATTGTATTAAAAAAAAATTCACATCTTCCTACATAGTATTTAATATGGATGGTAATATCACTATCTAAATTGCATGAGCAATGAAAACACATTATATACATACAGTAAGATGCCTCTCAATATAGAACATTGTTGTTGTTTAGTTGCCAAATAATTTGCGACCCAACTCTTTGCAACCGTTTGGACTGTGGCCCACTAGACTCCTCCATCCGTGGGATCTCCCAGGCAAGAATACTGGAGTGGATTGCCTTTTCTTTCTCCAGGGGATATTCCTGACCGAAGGATCAAATCCACATTACTGCATTGGCAAGTGGATTCTTTACCCCTGAGCCACCAAGGAAGCCCTTCAATACAGGATATTTTCACAAAATTCCTCACAATCACGTAAAGAAGTGAACAAATTCAACTAACAGAGACCAAATGAACTGAGGTGTATCAAAACACTTTTAATATTTGCCGTCCTTAAGGTAATTCCTTTTGTTAATATTTAAAGAAGCTGCGAAGAAGAGGAACCCTCTTTAAATTCACAATCCTGGTTAGGTTACATTTTCAGCGCAAAATGGTCATTTATTTAAATGCTCGTGGGACTGACAGCCTCTGTGGCCCTATCTGCTCTTCTCTGTTAAAAGAATCTGAGAACTCTTCTGGTCCCTGTGAAAAGGGAGTCTCTCTTCTGTGGCCCTAGAAAAAGTGATTGTGGATGTTTTCCAGTAAACATTTCAATGTCCTTTTAAATTTAAAATTCAAGGGGATAAAATGTGTAAAGAGTCTATTAAAACTAATTAGGGAATGAAACTCTGACATCTGAAAAGCTCCCTACCCAGACTCACAAGTATGCATACATAGACACATGTACTGTTCTTTTCTGATCTTTCTATACTAAACCTGTTCCTATGATTCTCAGTGTATAATATATTTATTTAGTGTGTTTGATCAGGAATCAAAAGAAGAATAAGATTCTCTTAAGTATTATCTAACTCCATGAAATAATGCATATGAAGAAATTTAAAAATTCCATTTAATTATTTTACTTGCCAACTGGAATATATTTTCCTTATATATGCAATAACATTTTCTCTACCCACAATCTAACATAATGCATTTATTTTAAATTCTAGTAATTCTAATGTATTTATTTTAATGTATTTAATTTAGATACCAACTCATATTTAAAATTTTATTTTTCTTTCATATTACTCTTCATAAAACTAAATTCTTATGAGAAGATGCCAAAAAATTCTGAATGTGATTTACAAACTAGAGGCTTTCTCAAAATGGACCAGGATAAATGGCAAACCTTATTATCTATAATGATTCACCATAGGAAAATTAGTCATCCTTAAAACTTCTTGTGTGAATCTCATATATTCTAAATATTCCAAAAAGGAATTAATCTAGCCCAATTAATTAAGATTAATAGGTTTGACAATATTAAATTTAATAAATATAATAAAATAATTAGGAATTAATTCTTAACTCAAATTCATGACTCTGTTCTCTCATTTTTCCAGAAAGGAAGTATTTTATCTTGTTGTGATACTTCATTAGTCATTACATACATTAGTCATTATAGGTTGTAGCTGCCAAAAGGGGCTTCCCTGGTAGCTCAGTAGTAAAGAATCTATCTACCTGCCAGTGGAGGAGATGGGAGTTCGATCCCTGGGTTGGGAAGATCCCCTGCAGAAGGAAATGGCAACCTGCTCCAGTATCCTTGCCTGAGAAATCCCATGGACAGAGGAACTTGGTGGGCTATAGTTAATGGGTTGCAAAACAGTTGGACATGACTTAGTGAGTAACCAAAAACAACTAAAAAGAAAGGAAGGAAAGAATGAAGTTAGTGAATTTGTTTTAAATGCATTTGGTGCATTTTTTTGTTTTTACTTTCATTTTGTTATATGAATGAATCTTCTTCTATTCCATTTTAAAAGTTCCTGTTGAAAAGTATTGCCAGTCTCTTTCTAAATTAAAATGAGTTCACCATGCTACATAGAGAATGGAATTTCAGCATGCAGAATCCGATAACAGAGGTATGGAGAAGTGTGAAAATTGCAAGCAGTGTTATGAAAAGTGTATTTGTCAGCAACATAAAACTTGACACATGTGGGGAAACTTCACAGTGTGTACTCAGTCACCTAAAACATTGGTTGAGCTAGAAAACAAGCAAACTGGAATTAGCCAGAAGGCATGGGTTTGTGTGCTCAGACTACTTTTGATTACTGAAAGCTCCTACAAATTAAGAGTGAAAGTGAAAGTCGCTCAGTCCTGTCTAACTCTTTGTGACCCCACGGACTATGCAATCCATAGAATTCTCTAGGCCAGAATACTGGAGTGGGTAGCCTTTCCCTTCTCCAGGGGAACTTCCCAGCCCAGGGATGGAACGCAGGTCTCCCTCATTGCAGGTGGATTCTTTACCAGCTGAGGCACAAGGGAAGCCCACAACTGAAGAGTAGATCTGCTATATTCTTTTCTTCGTATTGGCTTGTGTTAAGGTAATCAGATAGTCTCAAATCTATCTTAAGTGTAAGCATTTCCTCCAAAGAACTTAGCTTAATTAATTTAGATCAGTGAAAGGCTATGATCCTTAACATTGGTTGGTTTCAGGGCCAAATGAATGCTTCTTTGAAGCAAAGAAACAATTCTTAGAAAGAATAGATCTTCTACAAGTATATTATTCCTCCGCAAGACTGTTGTAGATATGAACAACACCTATATGAAATTAGGATAGCATACTTTGTACAGACTGTTCTAATTTTATATATATATATATATAGATGTGTGTACACATATGTATATACACACAAATACATTGGTACACATATATATGTACATACATAAGTATATATATTTATTTTTCAGAGTTTTGGTTTTTAAAATTCTGCTTAATTAGAAAGACACTTTTCAACACTGATTTATCAGATATACTTATAAACTAATGCTGCTAAAGAAACTTGGATTTCAACTTTCAGCTGTTTGTTTGAATATGTTCACTTCTAGAGATAGTTAACTAGCTAACTAGATACTGTGGGGGAAAATTACTAAGTCATTTGGTTCAATATAATCTAAGATTGTTTTTTGAAAGTGAATCCTTTTGTAGTGGACTTACATGTTTGATTAATGTTAGTATTATTTTTGTAAAATAGAAAAAAATAGTGCATAGACCTAATAGCTTAAAATGATCTAATATTGAATGATCTAGTTTAAAACAAAGATATTCTTTATTAAAATATCATTCCAAATTCTGTATCTATCTCTCTTTTTCAAATAATTTCAAACTAACAAACTATTTCAGTATTTTTTGACCAAATCTTTTCTGTGGTGATAATCCTGGTGCATTATGGACATTCAGTTGTCGTTGAATTGTTTCAGGTGATTATATTCTATTGAAATAGATGCAAGTCAAACATGGATCCACAACTCACATCCAATGAAGTATTTATTTTGTTTGCTTAATATCTGTAGAAGAAATGGCAGTTGCTTAACAGACAGCTTTACTCCTTGGTTCAAAGAACTCCTATTATACCTGTTTCTCAAACGTAACAGCCTCTTAGATTAAAGGCCTCATGAAACCATGGAAAGTCAAAGAATCAGGTTTCCCACTCCCAGTAATCTCTCCCCCACAGAAGAGAGTTGTTAAGAGTCCCCACCAATTTTGGAATTGTTAATTTATATGAATATTCATGCACACTGGGACTCATCATTTATCTGGATCTTTCCCTCACCATCTTTTTCCTGATATGATAGAAAACAAAGAATAGTCGGTAAGAAACAATAAAGGGCATGAGGCCAAAATGGGTATTATATATGTACCAGTAGAAGCACAGTAAAGCTTTCCCTATATTCAATTCATGTATTAACTTCAGTGAATGTTTATTGAGCATTGACAGTATTCCAGATGCTTACTGAAACCCTAGGGATATAGAAAATCCTATTTTCTGCCTTCATGGAATTGACATATCTTAATGGAGGAAGGTAAAAGTGGCTGAGGAAGAATAAAGTGAGGAGCATCTAATTCTGCTTTAGAGGATGCATGAGAATTTCCCAAGAGAACTGATCTGCATCTCACTCTAGGAGTTGAGTAGGCAAATGAGGGAAGGGAAGAACATTTCAAAAGTCAGGAACTATATGGACAGAGACACAAGTAAGACATCACTGTACACTCAAGACAGTTCTATGCTATTTGCTAAGTTTGAGGCATAGACTCGTGAGTAGAGAGAGATGAACTTAAAGCTGAAGAAATACTTGGTCCAGACCTGGAGTGGTTATGTTTGAATAAGTATACGGTGATAGTTGTTGTTGTTTAGTTGCCAAGTTGTGTCTGACTCTTTTGGGATCCCATGGACTGTAGCCTGCCAGGCTCCTCTATTCATGAGGTTTACCAGACAAAAATACTGGAGTGGGTTGCCATTTCCTTCTCCAGGGGATCTTTCTGAAACTGGGATTGAACTGGCATCTCCTGAATTGGCAGGAAGATTCTGTGCCTCTGAGCCACCAGGGGAGTTCAGGGATATTGTATGACCCACTTAAAATGCATTGCATAAAACTGAAACGAGAAAGACTATGAAAAATGACACTAGGATATATTCTCAACAATATTATAAGGATGTTATATAATGCTGTTTTGCAATTAAACATATGAAGACTAGCTTGTTGCATATATGTATTAATAGCTATGTAACTTATTCTTCAAAGGTTAAAATGCATTTTTACAATATGAAATTTTGAGCTATGCAGTCATCTAGCCATTCACATTGATCAGTTTCTAAAAACAAGGTGTGTTAAGTATTATTCTTTATGTGTCACTTTGATGAAGTTCATATAAGGGAAAGTCAAAATAGATGACATGGGGAGCCATATTAAGTGAATTAATTTTAGACAAGAGCTAGTTACTGGGAAACTGTATTCAACTACATTAAGCAACTGAAATCCCATCTTTAGCAAGCTATAAAATACTACCTTACTTGATGCCTAAGTTTTATCCTCTTGTATCTTAACTTTGGGAAATATATGACTGTTTCAGTATTATTCAAAAGTATAAATTACAACAAACTGTCACTCAGTCCTCTACTCAGCCTCAAAGGTAAGGCCAAATCCCCTATGATTCATTATTTGGTTTTTGACACAAGCAGCTTGATACTTAAAAAAGTAAGGGATAAAAAGGTAAGGAAAAAAAAACAGGTAGCTAAGGTTGAATGGCAACCTCAGGAGTCACACAGTTTGAGTAGTTTAAATACTGTGACCTTGAGTTTTCATTTGCAGTTTTGACTAGTGGGCCTTAACATATCAACTCAGAGAGATGCATGAAATTGTTATGCTTCAGCATCCTTTCTGACCTGTTCTTTAAGCAGCAAGATGGCTTGTAGAAAATCTACTGAAAACCATTTTGAACTATTTGTTCCCTGTCAGTTTTATTAATTGATTGAGCAGGAAAAAAAAAAAAGAAAGAAAACATGTGCTGAGTGAACAACAAGCAGAAAAACTATGTAACAAGTTTGCAGAATTGAATGTCTCAATTCCAGTCTTAGCTCCATCCCCTTGAGAAAATTGGTGCTTTCATTTATTGAGGAATGTGGAAAGGAAATGCAGAAGTTCATTTTAACACTTTAAAGTAGTTTTGCAATATTACAAATAGAAAGTTTTTTTAAAAAAAACTGTTTAAGAATTTGACTTTCATAGTGGAATCTGGAAGGAAAAAGGAAAAACTTTTTAAAATCATTTAGTGGAGAAAGATTACATTTTGAAGTAAAAATCAATACTGTGCCATTCCATGAGAAGCAACTAATAAACAGAAGATTTGAGATGTTAAATTCAATCTGAAATTTTAAGAAATCTTACAGAATTCTATAGAAAGAGATTTTCACATTTTACAGCCAGTATTTTCAATTCTGAATTTCTAATCTGTTCAAAATTGCAGAACAAACTATTTCAGTTGCCTTTTCTTTGATCCATTGTTATCACTACTTATATAGAAAACTCTATTCCACGGAATTACATAGGCATTAATATCATGACAACTGAATATCTCAATTTTAAAACAATATTCAGAGAAACAAAATAGCCATGAGAATTCTGACTTCAGAGCTCCTCATAATCAGTCCATAATCAAGTCTATTATTTATATTTTACTCATGTGAAGATAAAGAGAAATATGCATTTGTATTTTACGTTTCTCCAGACTTTTCTGCATCTATTTGTATATTTGAGTTGTGACACAGTAAACTCAGTAAACATTAATTTTTGTGGGGGAAAAGCCCCACCCTGTTTTATTTACACTAATGGAGAATTTGCATTCTAGCTTCCCAATCTGTTTTTGATTAAGAGAAAGCATGGAATTTGAAGTTTTATTTCAAATGAGACCTCTCTATGACACAAGGGATTGTACACAAGGGCAGACAACCCGCTGTGGTTGTAGAAACCATAAGATGCCAACCAAAATGAGATCACTCTGATCACAGGGCTTCTTCTGAATTAGGTCAGTGTGACCAGAGCCAAGCTTAAGTGTTAGATCCAAGGAGAACGGGAAGGACAAGCCCCAAAGCGCACTTTCGGTTCCATTAGCTGAAACCTGTGATGTGTTCTCATTCACACTACAGGTGTGAAACCAAGAGTGCCAAGAAAAAAATCTATACAGTTCAGTAAACAGCTTCGAGATTTATCCCATATTCTCAAAACAGAAGCACGGAGAACCTAAATAGTCTAATTTTTAGTTAGCCAATTTAAATATTACTTAAGAGATCTCTAAGAAATTTGGAAAGATATATTAGTAGGTATAAAATGCTCTTAAATCTAAGTAGTTTCTATAAAATATGTAAATGTTGTATACAAATTATATATAAATTTATTACTTGCAAATATACATAGAAATATTAATATAAGCATGTGAATATATATTCTATTAGATTTCCCTGGCCTGTGTCTATTGGACATCTAGTTGAAATGCTTATTTTAGGACATTGTAAAAAGAAAATTATATCTTTATGCATTCCACTTATGTTGTGGTCCACTTGTTCCTGTTTGTTAAAACCAGTGTAATATAATGTTTCTTATAGTCATATACTTACTTTGAGTGCTGGGAAAAAATGGGAAAGTTGCTCAGTTGTGTCTGACTCTTTGTGACCTCATGAACTATGTAGTCCATGGAATTCTCTAGGCCAGAATACTGGAGTGGGTAGCCATTCCCTTCTCCAGGGGATCTTTCCATCCCAGGTATTGAACCCAGGCCTCCAGCATTGCAGGGGGATTCACTGTATGCCGGAAATATTGACCTCAAACAGTGTGCTCTTTGTCAAGAAGGTTCACTCCTGCATTCTACCTAAAATAATTTGCTCTTTTCAGTTTCGTTTCTTATTTACTAGATGTAACTGCAAAATGCAAAAGGGATGCAAAGTTCTCCTCAGTGATTATAACTACAAATAGAGAAGCAGCAATAACTTTTTCTCAGTGTGAAACAGAAATGTAAGATAATAGGGCCAAAAGGGACTTTCAGAGGTCATCCAGTTCATCCATTTGCCTTTAGGCTGATTTGAACCCAAACTTGTCTAGACTGATTGCTATCTTCCCAATTTGGACAGCCCCCGGGAGAGAAATCCTAACCACCATTTTTAGTAACACAATCAGTGCTTAGCAGTTTGCATTCTGAACAAATGCTTAGATATTATATTGCAAAATTCCCTACGCCCTCTCAGTTTTTAGCTTTCCTTCTCCATTAGATTTAGATTCTGTATTCCTGTGGCTTAATCATGTTTTTCTTATGCTTCTCCACATATCCTTAAATTTCAAAATCTCTGTATTTCTGTGTCTCTTTTTCTGTTTTGCATATAGGGTTATCATTACCATCTTTCTAAATTCCATATATATGTGTTAGTATGCTGTAATGTTCTTTATCTTTCTGGCTTACTTCACTCTGTATAAGGGGCTCCAGTTTCATCCAGATCACCAGCCCAGGTGGGATGCATGAGACAAGTGCTCGGGCCTGGTACACTGGGAAGACCCAGAGGAATCGGGTGGAGAGGGAGGTGGGAGGGGGGATCGGGATGGGGAATAAGTGTAAATCTATGGCTGATTCATATCAATGTATGACAAAACCCACTGAAATGTTGTGAAGTAATTAGCCTCCAACTAATAAAAAAAAAAAAAAAAAAAATTTCAAAATCTCTAAAGTTAGAAACTATCTATCCCCCAAAACTAAGTGTGTGTCTTGAGTAGTGTAATTGACTGACCTAGCTCCTGACTCCTACGATTCTCTTTTCATTTTCCATTCTTTTTACATATTTGTATACCTAGTATTGCCTTGCTCACTCCTGTTGTGTCAGTTAGGAATTATATTTGGCTGTGACAAACAGATCTTTAACAAGTCTGGTAGAGAAAGGGGTAATTCATTTTCTCTTGTACAAAATGTCCAGCAATGTAGATGTTCCATAGCAGGTAGGGTGAGTTCAGGGCATGCCTGATCTGTAGCCCAGACTCCTGCATTTCCCTTCTGCTGTCATGTTACTTGCCTACAATCCTCAAGGTAGGCCAGCAGTCATAGATGATTGCCGCAGCTCCAAATGTCACATTTATATTGTAAGCGAGGAAGAATAGATATCTCTACTAAGCAAGTCAACCACCTTCTTTAGGAACTTTCCAGAAGCTTAATCTGTAAATTTGTATCTCTGTGCCATTGGCCAGAATTTTAACACACAACCAACCTCAACTGCACAAAAGATTGAAAGATGTAGTTTTTCCATTGTGCAAACATTGCTTCAGTGAATTTAGATTTGAAAGAAGCAGATAATGGATATTTGATAGCAACTAAAATTTTTGCTATACATGATTTAATAGAACAACCAGAAAATTGATTACTCACCAAATAACTGTTGCAGTTGTCAGCTGAGAAATTATTCATAGCCTGAAAGTTGAGAGTTATGTTTTATTTGGTGGCAGCATCTCAACTAACCCTGAGAGAACTGCTCTAAGAAGATGGGCAGAGGGGACAACTAGGGTATATAGGAATTTTGCAACAAAGGGCAGATAGTAAGAACAATAGGTTATTGTTAAAGAAAACCTGAAAATCTCAAATTAAGGAATTTAGTACATTTCTATTTAAGGGAAGATGCAAGTCTGGGCTCACTGAAATCATGCCTTTTGATATGCACTTTACCTATCTATGGCCAGTATCCTATATTTTCACATCCTGAGTTTCCTCGGGGCTCATTGTAGGGATTGGCTACAGTTTGATGACTGCTAGATGGCAGGTATTCTTTTCCTTTCTGAATTCCCTCAGGGCTCACCAGCTTACCTTGGCTTCATCTATGATGACCGTGGCATTTTTGTTTACTAATATGACAGGCAATATTCCATGTATCCATTTATTATTTCACTTATCACAGTTGTATTGTGTCTGATAAACCTACAAAAAGGTTCTAAAGGACAGAGAGCAGGACCTCAGCTGGTGCTATGGCTTTGAAAACCAGGAAACCGAGATGTTTATACATATTAAACAAGCCTTTTTTTCCAGATACAATATCGTATAAATTAAGAAAATTATTCACTATACCTGGGGACTATAGAAGAACGGTCAGGATGTACTGTAATACAGAGTTCCAAATATCTGGACTGAATGTTCATGGAGAATAGTTCCTGAGGAGTCAGTAAGGAATGACTGCTGCCTGAAAGACTCCAGATATGGGAGAAAGGTTTATAGGAGAAAGGTACTCTCTCCCTCCCATTCTCTCAATATTTTTTCCTTTCTTATACATTTTTTTCTCTTCCCTATATACTGTCCCCGCATCTTAAACTTTTTTAGCTTTTCCATTTTTATTCCTTCAAGTTTAGGCTTAAACTTGAAATTTATTAGCTATCTGAATTTCAAAATCTTTTCTATTATTTCATATCTCTGGTCAGCCAATCCTATTTCATCATTTCTTTTCTTTTCTTTTTACTATATGATTTGTCATATGTAAAATTTAGTTTAATATTTTGAGAATGTCAAATTACGTTAAACTGCTTTGCCTTCTCATTCTCTCCTTGACAGTAAATTTCCTTTTGCTTTACTTTGCTTTCCAAAGACTGATAGTCTCCAAGTAACTAAATATACCTCAGCTGTATTAATACTTTTGACTTTTGTTTTGAAGGATCTAATTACTTTCTCTTCAAATTCCAAATTCTATCAGGTGGTTACTCCTGCCATTTTTTATATCCCCCAATAAATTCTTAACTGTGAGATCCCAATTAAGGAAGCCATATTTACCACATGATTTTAGAGAGTAAGCAGACATTATATAGGCACTAGAACAGATCTTAATAAAAATTCACAGTCAAAATAGCATATTGGATAGTTTATATTTATGTATAAAGAAAAGGAGGAAAATGGGAGGGATGAAGGGAGTATATATGCATAGTATCACTTGAGGCCCATCACAATTCTGAAATTAAGATCCTGATGTCTTTGTAAGCAAAGAGCAAGTTGAAGAATTCTATGTGTTGAGAAATGTCAAGGAAAATGTATTTTTTTTTCCTTGAAGGAATTTCAGTTTTATCAAATTCTCTATGAACATAACCCAACCATTCTTCTCATTGGGTAAATCCACATCAGTGAGGTGGTATGCTTCTCTTTGAATGGTCTGGTAAGGGACTGGGGAACTCTTTGGGATGAAACCAAAGGTATCTTTCACCATGTCAGTCTGCGTTAAGGTCTGTGTGGGTTAACCAGTGAAGATAATGTGGCTTTTCCAGTATTAACAGTTTATGTCTTTTAGGACACTGAACTTGAGACATATGCTACTGAATTGCATTCAGTATTATCTCCCAAACTAGAATTGCTATATTTCTAGTTTATACATTGCATTGGATTTCAAATCCCCCAAAATCAGGGAAAAAATGGGGAGATCGGGATTGACATACATACTACTATAGACATATAAGATGGGTGCTTAGTCACTCAGTTGTGTCCAACTCTTTGCGACCCCATGGACTTTAGCCCCCTAGGCTCCACTGACCATGGGGATTCTCCTACCTAGGCAGGAATACTGGAGTGAGTTGCCATGCCCTCCTCCAGGAGATCTTCCCAACACAGGGATCAAACCCAGGTCTCCAGCATTGTAGGTGAACTCTTTTCCATCTGAGCCACATGTAAGATAGATAACTAATAAGAACCTGCTGTATAGCACAGGAAACTCTGCTTAATACTCTGTAATGACCAATATGGGGAAATAATGTAAAAAAGAGTAAATATATATTTATGTACAACTGATTCACCTTGCTGTATGCCTGAAACTAACAACATTGTAAATCAAATATGCTCCAATAAAAATTAATTTAAAAAAATCATGGGACAAAAGTTTCACACATATAAAAAATAGACTGGATTTTAAAATTGTTGACATATCTTCTTTGCTCAAATAGAAATAATTAAATAATCCCTATGGAAGAAATAGCACTCTTTCTTTTTAAATCTAGATATTGAGACAATCTTTATTGCATCAGATTAATTTTGTTTGGTTCTGGGCTAAACTATATTTCTTGATATTTTTCTTTTTTCTCTTTGCTTGTTGTATTTTTCTCCCAAAGTTTATTTAGTTTACCAATGTGTATTTGCTTTATCCTTCAATAGTTTTTACATTTTTAGTTGTCTTTTATTTTATTTATTTTTTTATTTTGGACATGTAATATTTTCTGTGAGAAATATTTCCCAAAGCACATATAAATATTTCCAAAGTATTAAATTACAGATGTCAAAGTTGGACTGTAAAGGCTGAGTGCCAAAGAATTGATATTTTTGAACTGTGGTGCTGGAGAAGACTCTTAAGAATCCCTTAGACAACAAGGAGATCAAACCAATCAATCCTAAAGGAAATCAACCCTAAATAGTCATTGGAAGTACTGATGCTGAAGCTCCAATGCTTTAGCCGCCTGATATAAAGAGGTGACTCACTGGAAAAGACTGATGCTGGGAAAGATTTAAGGCAAGAGGAGAAGGGGATAACAGAGGATGAGATTGTTGGATGACATCATTGACTCAATGGACATGAGTGTGAGCAAACTCCGGGAAATAGTGAAGGACAGGACCGCCTGATGTGCTGCAGAGTCAGACACGACTGAGCAGCTGAACAATAGCAAGAACTGTAATTAGTTTACATGTACCTCTGTAAAGATATAATTTATTAATACAGAGCAGAATAGGTGCTATTAATTCAATCACAATTGATAGACTAGACAAGGAGCTGCGAATGAAATAATGTCTAAATGAAGGCTTCGTAGGGAAATATTGATTCATACAAACTTATTAAAACAGATACTAAACCTGATAAAGCTAAGACTGAGGAGTTGCAGTGAGGTGAACAGACAAAGGGCAGGAAAATAGAATAAAATGAACATTACACTTTTGTGGTGTGTGTGCAGTAGGTTAATCTGGACTACATAAAGAAAATAATAGTCTGATAGAGCATATTTAAGGTTGACTTAATGTCAACTATTTTGTATGAACACAAAGAATTATTTACTCCAATATCCTTTTGTCACCTTTACAGTTAGGTGATGAAAACTATGTGAAAAGGAACTAAAGTTAGGTGTGAGGAAGGTAATATGATGTCTTTCAAAAGAGGGGCCAGGAAAGAAAGATATATGAAAACATTATGTAAAAGTACTTGTTTTATATGAAAGCATGCTCAAAGACTGTTTCACGAGTCAGTTATTACTTAAAGGTTGTTTTCTTGGTATTTTTTTTCAGAGTTGAGTATGAATGCTAGTTTCATGCTCTTTTTCATAGACTCAGTCTTTGGAAATGTAGTTTTATTTACATATTGGATAAATATTTGCTAAAAATCCAATATAGGCCAGTCATTATGCTGAACTATGAAGATATTCAGATGGTTCATGTCCTGTAGGGGTTCCCATCATTGTATGTGAATAATATGGATTAGCAAATAATTGTAAACTAACTGATAGAAATGCATCATTGCCTTTAATTTTTATCTTTTAAAATTATTTTTATTCTTTAATTTTGAAAATTTTATTATTATTATTATTTATCATTGCCTTTAGAGAGGCTACAATTAGACCTGAAGCTCAAGTTTCCTAGAGGAATACTACTATGGATCAGTTACAAATATAACCAGCACTTGGAGGGAGTATGAGCAGAAGAAAGTGATTTTTTTTTTTTTTTACCTTGAATCACATCTTAAAAAAAAATAGGTCTGAAATGGCTGAGGAATCCATTGAGAAAAAAATTTCAAGTTGTACACTTTAGGCCTCTTTCATTTGCTATTGACTGTAATATCTTTAAATGCCTTAAACAAGTGAGGATTTATTGGCTAAGATAACTTCATTTTGGGTCTTGCCCAATGATCCTATTGACTTCAGAATTCTCACTACTCCAAATTCAGGGAAAATGGATCTCACATTGCTAACATTTTCAAGAAAAGTCTTGGGCCTGAATTTCTGTAGATCCTACCCTGTGCCTTATGTACCACTAATTAGGAATTAAACTAGAGTGTCAGAAATCCACTCTTCCCCTCTCCTTTCTCAGCCTTTACTATGCCAGTACTTATCCCAGTACCTGTATTATGTCCTTTCTTTTCCACTCATCCCCACGGAACTGTAATCAGACTTTCAATTCTGTCACTCCAAAGAAACTGCTGTCATCAAGGTCATCAACATCTGTAAGAGCATACCCATTGGTCAGCTTAAAAACTGTCCTCTTAATTTCTCCATCAGCAATTTCTGACATAGCTGATCACTTTCTTTTAGTACACATTCTTCACTTGTCTTTCAGGATACCATCACACACTGTTGGTATTCTTAGCTCACTTCTTGCCCCTTTTCCACCTCATTTGCTATTCCCCTATTCTCCTAAAACAACCTTAGTCCTTGGACTTCTTCTCTACTTAACTACACTCTGTGATTTCATTTAGTCTCATGGCTTTATTATCATCTATGTACCAATGACTCCCATTTTTTTCCCAGTCCAGACTACTCTCTAACTCCATAAATGTACATATAACTGCTATCTTGAAAGTTCCACTTGGATGTCTAACAGATATCTCAAACTCACATGCCCAACATATTCCCCATTCTTCAAAACTGTTATACCTATAGGTTTTTCCTTCTTGGTTGGTGGCAAGTCTTAGTTTGTCACAGCAAAACTATTGGCTAGATCTCTTTCTTTTTAGTCTCCCATAATGAATCCATCAGGATATATTATTAGCTATGCATTTTAAATATATCCAAAATCCTATCACTTTTCACTAGCTTTACTGATATGTCTAGCAATTATCTTGTACTTTGATGACTTCAATAGTCATATAACTAGTTTCCCTTATTTCAACACTGTCATATCATACTCTGTTCTTTCAAAGTCAACAGATGACCATTTAAAACTTTCAGATAATATCAGGACACATCACTGTTTTACTGTAAACCTAACCCATGGAGTTTTTTTCATTATATTCAAAATAAAGTCTAAAGCCCCTCAGTGACATATGAAACTTGTATAATCTGGCCCCTTGTTGTTTGTCTGGCCTCATCGCTAACTGCTGATTCCACCCCACAGCTGCTTTTTTCCTCAAGTATATTTGCCTTCTTACTATTTATAAAATATATCAGAGATACTTTTGTCTTTAATCCTTTGCATGAGTTGTTCCGAAAAAGAGAGTGGGCGGGGGGAAGTTTTATTATTATCATTTGATTCTTTTAGAATGCTTGTAATCAGAAAGAGTTCAAGACTCTAATGGGTGATTGCAGTAGTGGAAAACTGATTGCCTTGGACAATAATTAGATTGGCAATTTTTTTAAAGAAGGAAACACTTAACCCTCTGCAGAGAATCCAACCTGATGTCAATTACTTATAAGGAGAATGTGAAAAATACACCATGTAAAGTTTAGTAACTAGTTTGGATAAGAAGAAATAGGTTTCTGAGTGTTCAAATGTATTTATCTTAGTGTTTTATCTTTACAATTCTGAGATGAATATGGGACACAAAAGCCTTCTGGAGCCTTATTTTTGTGAATGCACAGGCTCACTTCACCTTCCTTATCTTCTGTCCACGTACAGAATCCTATTTTTCTGACACCACAGTTGAGAATGAAAGTGAAGGCTCTTGACTTTAATCTTGCCCTTGCTTCCTCATCAGATTCTAAAGAAATTACAGTCAGTTTCAGGGTTAGGCTAAGGAACACCTGCCTGCACCAACATATCACCTCAAGATATTTATTAGGTATCATGAACTGATCATAGCAGGATCACGAGGAGGCACAGCCATCACATGCATGAACCTTGGCCTCAGAGCTTCCAGTTTAGTGACTAAATGAGACAAGCCAAGATATCATTTGCACTCAGTCGTGTATATGTGTGTGTGTATATTTCAACTATTTCTTTATGTCATGCCTTTGTAACCAGTGTTAAAGACAATTGTGTAATCTGTACAGTGTATGCTGGTTACCTGAAGAACTTGATTAGTGTTGGTTCCCTTGGAGCTTTTTCAGCTAGATATGTGTTGAGCATATAGTGCTGTCCAGATCTGTGAGTCAGACTTTAGCTAAGCTTTATTAATAAAAAAAAACTGCAATTCTGAATCTGGGTGCTGCTGTGGTGCTATTTTATGCATCAGGACTACAGACAGAAGTTGTGTACTGATAATTTTGCCATGGGCCTCCCAGCTGGCTCATTGTAAAAGAACTGGCCTGCCTTTGTAAGAGACACAGGTGATGCAGGTTTGATCCCTGGGTTGGGAAGATCCCCTGGAGAAGGAAATATCAACCTGCTCCAGTATTCTTGCCTGGGAAATCCCATGAACAGAGGAGCCTGGCAGGCTACAGTCCATGGGTCACAAAGAGTTAGACATGACTTAACAACTATAAAACAACAACTTTACCAAAACCCTTAGACAATTTCTCCTCTACAGAGTACAATACAAAAAAAGGAGAAATAAGTCAACTTTCAATTGAAGGAGTTCAGCCATTTATATCTACTTATACACGAGCCTCAGGATGACACTAAAGAAAGAATATGTGTGTGTTAGTCACTCTGTCCTGTCCAATTCTCTGCGACCCCATGGACTGCAGCCTGCCAGGCTCCTCCATCCATGGGATTTTCCAGACAAGAATACTGGAGTGGGTTGCCATTTCCTTCTCCAAAAGAAAGAGTATGAGGTGGAATGTTATGAAGTAGAAATAGTTTTCTAAAAGCACTGTTTCCTGTGTTCAGGAAAAAGTTATTTTTAATAAGTGATTACTTTAATGTGTCTGATGTTGAGGCAACTAACTGGTCTGTCAGTGTGTTGTATAATAATTATTGGCTAAAAAATAATTTTCATTAGAGTTTAGTTTTTTAAAAGTGCATTAGAGATACAAAATACAGATAGTTTCTCCTCTTATAATTGAGGAAAATAGCACACTTACCATTAAGTTTTATTATTTTTTTACATTTGCTTTGTATAGATACTATATACACAAACCACAGGGCTTCCCAGGCGGCACTAGTGGTAAAGAACCCACCTACAATGCAGGAGATGTAAGAGATGCAGGTTTGATCCCTGGGACAGGATGATCCCCTGGACAAGGGCATGGCAACGCACTCCACCATTCTTGCCTGGAGAATTCCATGGACAGGGGAGCCTGGCAGGCTGTAGTCCTTAGGGTCACAAAGAGTCAGACATGAGTGAAGCAACTTAGCACACACGCACACTAACCACAGCAGACTATTGCTACATCTTATTTTTCTATCAGCTTAGATTAAGCTGGCTTTTCTGGCTCTGGAGAGAATGACAGCAGACTAAAATATCTTCCAAAACACAGAGAATGAATTGGAAGGAGCAGTAGTTTTGAAAGGGCTCATTGATCTTACTCTTGAAGAGTTTGTCATTGGCCAAGTGATGATGGCCCCAACAATACGCAGTCCTTTTCCTCAGCTTTTCCCATGGTCTGTACTATCTTGAACATTCATATTTATTCTCAGCTATTTTTATAGAATCTGGGTTAACAATGAAAATATGGGACCTACGATTGAGTTATGCCTTCAATATAAGAGGATCTTTACCCTCCAGGAAATGTCCTTCTGTCATGTTTTTCAGAACCAGTTTCTTGGAGGAAAATAAAAGCTTAGATACAGTACCTTTATCTTTTATATACAATGGATGTTCATCTCTTTAAAGTATTTAATTGCTGGTTTCTATTATACTGTACTTTCTCCTGAATTGCCGTAAGCTCTATGCTCATCTGCAAATTCTGCTTCACCAACTTTCTCACTCTTGCTGCAGCAGCCCAAAAGTTCTCACTCTTTCCTGGGCTTCCATCTTCTGCTGTGTTTTGCCTATTTTACTATCTTTTTGAGTCACTGTACTCACTTTAGCAACCACCTACCTACCTATAACTCCTACTTTTCCTTCTCTCCTGAAATCTAGGCATATATTTCTGACTGTCTCCTACACACTTCATATGTATTCCCCACAGGCATACGAAGCTCATGTCCAAATTTGGATTCATCATTTTTTTTCCTACTCTAACGTAATAGTCCTTCTGCCTATTTTATGTAATTTTGTCATGATCCATAGAGTGATCCAAACCATGCTTCTGGAATATTCCTTTTCTTTTGCCTTACCCAAAACATTCACCAAGTTCAAATTACTCTCACTCTCAGCTAACTTCTAGAATCTACCAACTTCTGCCTATCTAAACAGACTCTAAGTTCTTCTCATAATAACACTTCAAGAATGTTACCTGAGACTGTTTTTTGCCACTTTTGCTAACCTGTCCTGATACATACTCTGTTTAGTCAGCAAAATGGTATTACTGTCTTTAAAAGGTACAAATTGAATATTCAGTCTCTTGCATAAACATAGTAGATGAATTATAAGTGCCTTAGCAAAGCAGATATTTGGCACCTGTATATTTCTTCAGCCTTATCTTCTGGCCCTTCTTTTGCACCCTAGATTTTAGCTGACCCCAAGCTGTATTGTAAAAATCACTGTATTTAAACAAAAGAAATTTAAGGCAGGAATTTTTTACATCATAGTTGTTGGAAGAATTTAAAAGATAACAGTAGACTGTGAAGTAATACAGAGATTAGCAGCATTGGAAAGACACTATCACCTCCAGACTGGAGAGAAAAAGGAATAATACTGTAGTACTGGTCCCAGTTTGTCCCAGGACAACTAGAGCCATGTAAGAGATGGAACTGGTGGCACAGACACAATTGGATAATGTAGAAAGTGAGAGGGAAGAACTCCTATCTCTTCTCCCTTCTAGCCATGATTCCCACTGGTGAACTTAGCAGCTGGTAGATACAGGTAGGAATCTTAGAAATGCAGCATTGATCCTTGAATTTCTCATTTATTGTATGGGATAGGAAGGCCTACCTTGATAAGCTAGTGTGATAATTAGAGATAATGTCAAATAACTTGATAGTGCATCTGGAAAATAATATTCTGTGAATCAAAGATAACCTATCAGTTTGCATATATTCAACACGAAATAGCAACAGTTTCAAAACAAGACATTTACCAGTCTGCCTCATTGTTTGTACATCTCAAACTTAGCAGATTATCTGAAAGGTGATTTTTACCCATAATTATGATTAATGTATATGTTGATAACATTCAAACATTAATGATTATAAGTGCTAAGTTAGATGCTAAGGATACACAGTGCATTCTTGTTTCATGAACCAGTGGATCTATTAAGATTTCATCATGAGATATCCCTTGTCCCCACTTCTATCTTTACCCCAAACTTTTGAGTGGTTTCTTACAGTCCACTTTCATAAAACAAAAGAAAAATGAATGTCATCTTGAATTAAAATCTTCTGCAGTGTCTGCTGTACTGTGTAGGCTGAAGTTTTTCTGGCTAGGACACTTCAGGGATGAACTCTGAGAAGATGCTAACTGCTGAACCAGCAGCGAAAAGAAGAATTCTGTGCCCACTGGGCATGATGTACTCTATTCATTAAAGCAAGAGGAGAAAAACCTTTAGAAACCAGCTCTTAGGGAGATATGTAAATTGAATTTTTCTTCCTTTTTTCCTTTTTTTTAAATGCAGCTTTGAGATGCTTATTCAAATAGATAGAAATCATATACCTTCTATAATTGATTAAAGAGAGTAGTGTTTTAAAGGGTTTTTGACCAGGCATAGGTTTACATTTCATCTGGGCATTTTCTCCCATAAATTAAGAAACAGTTTAAGGTTTATATTCTGAAAAGTTTCTGGCAATTGCAATTCTGAAGTATAAGGTTGAGTGATCAATTGTGACTAGTCATTTTCTGTCACAATGGAATGCAAATATGGTGATGAAGCTTAAAAGGAAGATGTATTTGAAAACATTATTGGTTATTGTTTATAAAAGAGGTGATACAAGAGGATTTTCATAGCCCTCTCGGTCTTGGACAGTAGCTCTTTGCAGAGATGGGGAGAAAGATCTTCTGTCAAGTAAAATTGATCAATCTTCATGCATTTCTCAGAGTACCACTCCTCTCTTTTCTGATATGTTTACAATGTACAGAGATTTGCATTTAAACCCAGATGGAAGAAAGTTGTAGCCAATTGACCTTCACAAAAGAAAATTTATAATGGTTGTATTTTAAATGGAAAGGAAAAGATCTCAAATATCAGAACTAAGATGCAGGAGGAATAGTGTGTAAGTGAATGAAAGTCACTCAGTTGTATCTTACTCTGTGACCCCATGTACTGCAGCCTACCAGGTTCCTCAGTACATGGGATTCTCCATGCAAGGATACTGGAGTGGGTGGCCATGTCCTTCTCCAGGGGTCTTCCCAACCCAGGGATTGAACCCAGGTCTCCTGCATTGCAGGCAGATTCTTTACCATCTGAGCCACCAGGTAAGCAAAGATATAAATATATATATATTTGAGTAAATCTTGGGGAATACATGTAAATCCATGGCTGATTCATGTCAATGTATGACAAAACCCACTACAATACTGTAAAGTAATTAGCCTCAAACTAATAAAAATAAATGTAAAAAAATTAAAATATATATATATGAGTAAATCTAAAGCAACATTGTATTAATGAGGTTTCATTTAATTTATACAGAACTAAATGTCAATGCAAGACATGGTGGAGGGGTGATTATAAATAAAGTTTTCTTTGGTTGGTCTGGATAAACCATTTAAGTGGTCTGACAGTAGTGGTCCTCATGGGGGCAGTGGGTATAGAGAGGTACTAGATTTTAATCAGAGGTTGGAAGTTCCTGCTGGCACATTTCTCTTTTTGCTGTTACCCAAAAAACATCTCTTTTATTCACTCATGATAGAATCTTTTTGAAATCTTCACTCTTTAATATCTAATCAGAAATTTTGTGGCTAAAGGACAGAACATTTTTGGCAACAGAGTCTGGGAGGTCTAATCTAAATAGGTCATTCTTAATTTTGGTTTACAAAATTATATTTTGATTTAGAAACAGTCTATATACTTTAAATTCTAAAATTTGATTTTTCCTACATTAGATAAAACTTATATATCAAATTTCCATTTTTTAAGCATTTTGAACATGTACTTGGGAACAAAATTATTAAAAAATGCAATGAAATTATATGGTGCATGATTCTTAAACATCAAAGCATTTATCTTAATTGATGCAAAGATATACACTAGAAAGATCAAATACTAACAAGATTTTTAATATATACATTTTAAAATAACTGCAGAAGCAATGTCATAAGATGATATAATACATCAAGCATCTATCAGAGAACCTGGTCACAGTACCTCAGTATTTGTTGCATGATATGTGCAAAAGCAGTTCAGATGAAGGTACAATGAAAATCGGGTGACTATGGAAGACTAACAGAAAAGGGATTTCAATTGAGAAGTAGGACTGAAATTTCTTTTTGAATAACTGGAGAAAAACATGGGAGAAAGCATACTAGATTGATGGAATAGTGTGATTAAAACCAGAGGAACAAGAAAGCAAATCCAAATCCCTCAGACTTCGGGTAATATGATATTTTGAAGATGGACATAACAAAACAGATGTTACATGAAATAATATGTTCATTTAGTTGCAGTATCTTGAGAGCAGAAATTGTTGCTTCCAGGAGGTGCAAGAAATTAGGATACAAAAGGTAGGTTACCTCTTGAGAAAGAAATGACTTCCTTGGATAACTAGCAAGTGTTCATTGGTGTGGTACCGAAGGATTCCACTTGGCTAGTCAGCCTGAGATAAAGAAGTAGCTATAGGAGAGCAAGTAGAATGGTGACAAATAAAACAGATAATATTGCAGATACCTGGAAAACTTCTTACTGGAAAGGATTACAGATGTGTTGGCCTCCTTCCAAAGAGCTCATGCTTGCTATGTGGTAGACTTTCTTTTTTTTTGGGTAAAAATCATGCTAATGAGATGCATCTAATACTTGCACTGTAGTTTAGATGTAGAACTAAGCATTAAGGGACTTGATCAAGTTGGCGGAATAAAGAATTCATGCATTTATGGACTCTATTCCATCTCTAAGAAATAGGAGAATTTCTACCAAAAAAAAAAAAAGCCTTCCTTCAGGCATTAAAAATATTCCAAGATTGACTCAGTTATACCAGTACCACGTTATTTGTACCAAAATTTGAAAGATACTGCTTCCTGGGCTTGTGTTAAAAGTATAGGCATTTTACTTTGTATACTTGCCAGTTTGTAGATGTATCAGTAGTGCTCTAAAGCACTTCCTCTTTCTTTTCAGCTTCCTGAATTTTAGTTGTTTGAAGAATATGATAACAGTTATTTCACATATTTTGAGTGGATATTTTTCTTTTCTTCTTCTTTTTTTTTTTTACTGTGTACAGTCTTTCATCTTGGTAGATGGTTGTAGAAAAATCTATTCTTTTTCATTGACATTATTTTAAATAGCTACAAAAGAGGCATTTAATAAGTACTTGTTGAAGGGATGAATGAAAGATAAATTCATCAGTCTCAATTAACTCACCCAATAAAAGAACCAAGAAAATTCAGCTCATTGCCTTTTTTGTGTTCCTTCCATACCTGCAACAATTCAATTTAAGATTGCTTTGGATTTTGGAATTTATTGAGTTGTGGTTTCAAAACTAACCCTGGCAATAATACTCTAGGATTAAAAAATTCCTTTGATAGAAGCTCTAGGATGGATTGTTGTTGTTCAGTAACTAAGTCATGTCCTACTCTTTGTGACCCCATGGACTGCACCATACTAGGCTTTCCTGTCCTTCACTGTCTCCCGGAGTTTGCTCAAACTCATGTCCATTGAGTCAGTGATTCCATCCAACTATCTCATCCTCTGTCACCCCCTTCTCCTCTTGCCACCAATCTTTCCCAGGATCAGGGTCTTTTCCAATAAGTCACCTCTTTGCATCAGGTGACCACAGTATTGGAACTTCAGCATCAGTACTTCCAATGGATATTCAGGATCGATGTTCTTTAGGATGGACTGGTTTGATCTCCTTGCTGTCCAAGGGACTCTCAAGAGTCTTCTCCAGCACCACAGTTTGAAAGAATCAATTCTTTGGTGCTCAGCCTTCTTTATGGTTCAATTCTCATATCTGTACATGACTATTGGAGAAAAAAAACACAGCTTTGACTGGATGGACCTTTGTTTGCAGAGTGATGTCTACTTTTTAATACACCATCTAGGTTTGTCATAGCTTTTCTTCCAAGGAGCAAGTGTCTTTTAATTTTGTGGCTACAGTCACCATCTGCAGTGATTTTGGAGCCCAAGAAAATTAAATCTGTCACTGTTTCCCCTTTTTCCCCATTTATTTTCCATGAAGTGATGAGATCAGATGCCATGATCTTAGTTTTCTGAATGTTGAGTTTTAAGCCAGCTTACTTACTCTCCTCTTTCACCTTCATCAAGAAGCTTTTTAGTTCCTCTTCACTTTCTGCCATTATAGTGGTATCATCTGCATATCTGAGATTGTTGATATTTCTCCTGGCAATCTTGATTCCAGTTTATGAGTCATCTAGCCAAGCATTTTGCATGGTGTACTCTGCATATGAGTTAAAGAAACAGGATGACAAAATTGGGAAAGGAGCCTTGATGTCCTCCTTTCCCAATTTTGAACCACTCTGCTGTTCCATGTCCAGTTCTAACTTTCTTCTTGTCCTGCATACAAGTTTCATTGTGCAGTAATTTGAACATTCTTTGGCATTGCCTTTCTTTGGGATTGGAACGAAAACACCTTTTCCAGTCCTGTGCCCACTGCTGAGTTTTCCAAATTTGCTGGCATATTGAGTGCAGCACTTTCACAGCATCATCTTTTGGTATTTTAAATAGCTGAGCTGGAATTCCATCACCTCCATTAGCTTTGTTTTTAATAATTCTTCCTAAGGCCCACTTGACTTCACACTCCAGGATGTCTGACTCTACATGAGTGACCACACCATTGTGGTTATCTGGGTCATTAAGATCTTTTTTGTACAGTTCTTCTGTGTATTCTTGCCACCTCTTCTTAATCTTTTCTGCTTCTGTTAGGTCCATGCCATTTCTGTCCTTTATTGTGCTCATCTTTGAGTGAAATGCTCCCTTGGCATCTCCAATTTTCTTGAAGAGATCTCTAGTCATTCCCATTTTGTTATTTTCCTCTACTTCTTTGCATCATTCGCTTAAGAAGGCTTTTTTATCCAGAATGGATGATTAAGTATATATTTTTAAATTAGGGATATTATTAAAGAATAGGAAATATTTTAAGATCTCTCATACATATTTTTGTATAAAAGAAGATCTCTCTTTGTGGCTACTTTTTTTTTTTCCTGTAGCTTCAGTTCAGTTCACTCAGTCATGTCTGACTCTGCAACCCCATGGACTGCAGCATGCCAGGCTTCTCTGCCATCAGCAACACCTGGAGCTTTCTCAAATTCATGTCCATCAAGTCAATGATACTATCCAACCATCTCATCCTCTGTCATCCCCTTCTTTTCCTGCCTTCAATCTTTTCCAGCATCAGGGTTTTTTCAAATGAGTCAATTCTTCACATCAGCTGGCCAAAGTATTGGAGTTTCAGCTTCAGCATCAGTCCTTCCAATGAATATTCAGGACTGATTTCCTTTAGGATGAACAGGTTTGATCTCCCTTCAGTCCAAGGGACTCTCAGGAGTCTTCTTTAACACCACAGATCAAAAGCATCAATTCTTTGGTGCTCAGCTTTCTTTATAGTCCAACTCTCACATCCATGCATATGACTACTGGAAAAACCATAGTTTTGACTAGATGGACCTTTGTTGACAAAGTAATGTCTCTGCTTTTTAATATGCTGTCTACCTTGGTTATAGCTTTTCTTCCAAGGAGTAAGTGTCTGTTAATTTCATGGCTGCAGTCACCATCTACAGTGATTTTGGAGCCTCCCCAAAATACAGTCTGTCTCTGTTTCCATTATTTCCCCATCTGTTTGCCATGAAGTGATGGGACCAGATGCCATGATCTTTGTTTTTTGAATGTTGAGCTTTAAGCCAACTTCCTTTCGTTCTCTTCTTTCACTTTCATCAAGACGCTCTTTAGTTCCTCTTCACTTCCTGCTATATGGTTGGTGTCATCTGCGTTTCTGTAGCTTACACTTTCTTTATGAGGGAAATGCAATAGCTGAGAAGAACTCTATAGGTATAATTATACAAGTGAATTCCACAAAGACCGTTTTTGTTTAATGCTGCTGCTGCAGCTAAGTCACTTCAGTCATATCTGACTCTGTGCGACCCCATAGACGGCAGCCCACCAGGTTCCCCCGTCCCTAGGATTCTCCAGGCAAGAACACTGGAGTGGGTTGCCATTTCCTTCTCCAACGCATGAAAGTGAAAAGTGAAAGTGAAGTCGCTCAGTCCTGTCTGACTCTTAGCGACCCCATGGACTGCAGCCTACCAGGCTCCTCCATCCATAGGATTTTCCAGGCAAGAGTACTGGAGTGGGGTGCCATTGCCGTCTCGGTTTGTTTAATGAATTATGAACAAATGCTTAGAGTACTGACATGTAGTAGGCATTCAACATCTCTGTTTGGAAATAATTAATTTGTATAATGATATTTATAAAAATGCCTAGTTTATAATTATTAGTGTGGGTTATTTTGGAACTTAGACAGTTCATCTCTTCTCCCGGTAAAAATAATATTTTTCAAAGTTGAGTTTCTAAAATAATGCTACTAGTTCACTGAGAGTATGAACTTAAATCACTGTATTGATGCAAATTGCCTGAAATTAAAGTTTACAGATTTTATTCTGTATGAGAAATGCATAGATGGGTTAATATTTCATATATGCACACTCTGGGCATGTTCTACAAATGTAATACCCTTGCTGGAGAGTGTTTAGTTTAGTTTAGAGACTCATTTACTTAGATTGTAGGAGCCAAGTAGATGGTTGTGTTAAAGCAGTTTTAAACTGTTATCTATTAATAGAAACATGTCTTGTTGGAACATTGAATAGTTTATAAACACTTGACTACTTTTAACCTAGACCATTATTGTCACTGCTTAAAGTACTGGTGGTGGCTCAGAGGGCTTTCCTGTTGGCTCATACAGTGTAGAATCTGCCTGCAATGCAGGAGACCTGAGTTTGATCCCCGGGTCAGGAAGATCCCCTGGAGAGTGGAATGGCAACTCACTCCAATATCCTTTCCTGGAGAATTCCATGAGTGGAGGAGTCTGGTGGGCTATAGTCCATGGAATCACAAGGAGTTGGACACAACTAAGTAGCTTGTACTTTCAAAGTATTCTGAGGGCTGATTCCTTAGAGATGATAAAACTGATGTTGTACAAGACAAGAAAAACATCTATCTTAGCTTTGAAAATTATTATTTTAAATTAATTAATTTATTTATTTTACGTTAACAATATTGTATTGGTTTTGCCATACATTGACTTGAATCCTCCATGGAAGTACATGTGTTTTAAAAGTAGACTCGGTGCAGGGGTCGCAGGTTAGATCCCTGGTCAGGAAAGTTCTGCATCCCATGCGGTAGAACATAACCCCTCCCCCCACAAAAAATGAAAGCAGTACACACAGGTCTGCAGTGTACTTGTGCTAAGAACTTTCTCTCTCTGTTCTCTCTTCCCGACTCCTCCCTCTTACTCTCTTCTCTTCCTCCTTTTAATAATGAATATATTTGCATCCAGATATAGCTATTTAAACCCATCATTCTCAACTGGGTGATTTTGCTATCCAGAGAATACTAGGCAGTGTCTGGAGGCATTTTTATTGATTATTATTTCCTGGGAGATACAAGTGAAGTTTAGTGAATAGAGGCCAGGGATGCTGCTAAATATCCTACATTATATAGGACAACATATAGGACAACTCATAGCAAAAAATAAAAAAAAAAAAAAATACCTGGTCCCAAATAGCAATAGTGCATTTAAGAAACACTGGTTTAAACTAGGAAGAAGATCATGTCATCTTTGGAAAAAGAGTGTATACTGTCCATGTCTTCATAGAGACTATCATTGCTCTGTTTAATTGGATGGAAAATAAGTATTTTCAACCAAAATATTTTTATATGTATGCTATTTCAGAGTCATTGGAGGTCTATTCAGTTAAATGATTCCCCATGCCATGTTAAAATTGTCTTCTCCTGGTATCTTGGTCAAGATGATCAATGCTCTTCCTGAGCTGTTTAGCCACTAAAATGGGAAAAATATAGGTGAGGGTAAAGTGGAATTGGGGAGAGATTGGAGAGAAGGAAAAACCAAATTCCAATAGAATAAGAGTTACAAAAAGACATAACATTTGAGGGAATCCCTTGGTTTATCAAACTCTGATTCCAAAGCAGTGCTTCTCTGGCAGTAAGGTATTTAAATAAATTTGTACACTCCAAAAATTATTCACATTTGCATGCAGCCTCCCAAATGCCAATTTGAACAGTCATATCATTGTAATTGAAATTATATGCTGGAAAAGGTCATAAACATGCTGTGCAGTGGTGGGCTTCATATGATAATCAAGGAAAAGCTGCAGACTTTATAGAGTAGATTTGGTTTAATGCATTTCTGTTTTTTGTTTTAATCTGAAAAACAAAGGAACATCTTTTCAAGTAATAGATTGCTTGATTTAAAAAAAGAGATGGTGACTGTTAAGATTAAGGAAAAGAAGACTTCATATAGTTCTGTTAGTCACCACATACCTGTTACCTGTGCTAAGTCATTTAAAGCCAGAAATCTTCATTTCTTTAAAATGTAAAGTTTAAAATTTCTTTAAAATGTCTAAACAATAAACAGACACATCTTTCAGAAAATAGTAGTATTTTTTCCATTTTTCACAGAATTTTAAGATTCATTTTTATCTATTGTACTATAAAAATAAATCTTACAAAAGAAGTAAGCATATGAAAAAAGCCTATTTTCTCATAAGTGTATTTTGCTAACTATTTGGCATATTTATGAAGTATGGACTTTCCCATGTATCCTTTTATTTAAAACGTCATATTATACAGCATTGCAATCTACTCTGTAATTCTTGTTTTTGTAAGCTATGTAATTCTGAAATAGGAAAGAAAAAGTATTTCTAGTCTTTAATGAAACATTATTTAAAAGTGACAATAATAAAAGGTTTTGCAATAAATTTATCCAAATTTTGAAAATCTTTGGAGAGACTCCCATATACCTGCAAAGGTAGGATATTTGCTCCTGGACAGTATTTTAAGAGCTTTCTTTACACTATCATTTTCAGGTATACAAAGATAAAATTTGTGGATTGAATGTCATAGAAACTAATTGAAAACCTTGATTAACTGGAATTGGATGCCCAGACAAATTGATTTCTCTATTTATCACCTTATCTAAAATGTCTCTTTTGATTCAACTTGTACTGTTGAAAATATTTCTAGACTATAATACTCAATTTCCCTGTTTTCATAATTAGACAAAAAAAGTGACTCTTTCCATGTTGCCTGGTTGTCTTGTTGTGTCCCAGGATAATTATTCTATAACAGTTCTCATTACAGAATATTTCAGTTGTATCATGTGTAAAGACTGTAAATGATAAAGCATTGGACTACTTTTTAACTGAAATTGCTGAAGTGAGCCTTTTTTTAAACTCATTTGTCTTGCTGTTTTAAAGTATAAAACAAAGAAATGTTTTAGTAATGTTAAGACTCTGATTATTTGGTCTCCTGGTATTTGAAGTTTGAATGTACTTCTAAGTTACCTGAGATTCTCTAGGGATCAGGTGGAAAGCCAGTATTAACAAACAGGTGTTCCAATAACCCAGAGCTTCTTAGCCCTACATTATTAACATTTTGGCCCAGACAGATTTTTGCTGTAGGAGGAGGGAGCTGTTAAACATATGGAGTGCCAAGTGCGATGTTTAAAAGTATCCCTGTAGGACCTTACCTTCCCCAGCTCTGACAACCCAAAATGCCTTCTGACATAGTCCCTCTGAAAACCCCTGCTGTGTCCTGTTAAAATTAAACCTACATTTTCACAACATCGAGCTATGTGGACATAGTGCATTCATTTAATGTCTCTCCGAATTGTTTCAGATTTATCTTGGAAAAATTGGGAAAATACAATGATTTTGTTAATTCAGGTGGAGCGTTAGGTCACGTGTATCATGTAAAATATATAAACAGGGCAAATCAGAATGCAGGCAGGGAAGATTGTTGCACAGGACTACAGGATTGCTGCTCCTCTACTGGGCTGACTGAGTGGGCTGACCATGCCTCAGAGGATGTCTCGCAAGATAGGATGGGGCGAGACCATTTTCTAACTTGTAAGTCCATGGGGAGGCAGCCCACTTGTGTGCCGGCTGGTCAGGGGTCTCGGCAGTGTGAGAAAATGTGAGGTATCGGGGGGTGATAGTTTGGTAATGCTGATTCTTACAGTAAGAAAGAATCATTTTTTAACACCCCAGGAGCAGAAGTTCGACTGGCTGGGTGCAGATCCTGCCTTTGTTCCGTCATAAAACATTTCCAAAGATGCCTGTGCCACAGGAAGGGCTCTTTGCGAAAAATAACATAGGAGAAAGGATCTGTAATTTTCAACATACTCTGCAAAAGAGGGGTTATTGAAATTTTTCTTGGGACTGTTATTATGTGTTATGGACTAGAAAATATGTGGCCAGCATAAGTTGAGTATCAGAAAGTCAGGATCAAACCTTCATTCCTTTTTTAGTGTCATTACTCTCCCTTTGTTTTTGACAGTTATCCTTCAAGGTGGTTGATGAGACTAAAATCTCGTTGTGAATGACTTAATATTTCCTATTAAGTTTCTTCTTCCTGTCACAAAACAAGAAATATGATCCCGGCCTTTGATATAGGGAAACTAAGTCATGGAAAAGTTGGTGTTATTGTCTTGAATTAGGGTGAAAGTCATCACAGATATTATCTCTAGAGTTTGCATAAGAGGATATAGAAGTTCAGACTAAATCATTGGACAGTTTAAAGGTCAGAGAAGCTGATTAATCAGTGATCTAAAATGATAACGTGATGTTCTTTCTCCCACAAAATTTCCTTTTGGTTGTTGTAAAACTGAAGCCTTAGTTAACTCATTTGTTTAACAAGAGCAAATATTCACACACAAAATGATTTTAGACATCTTCTCTGGACACATTTTTAACTGAATCAAGAGGCAAATGTTTGTTATGAAGCTTCTTATTTTACTCAGATTTCTTTTAAGTGTTTCCTTTCTATGTGGATATATTTTAGGTATTCAATCCTACACATCAAGGTTTTGTTTTTTCTTTGAATCATCTAGTCTTTGATTTTTACAGAAGACTTAACACAGAAAAAGAACTTAATTGTTAACTTCTTACACTGATTAACTCTACCTATCTTGGGGTCTGAGTTTGAGCAGTAAATTGTACACATTTCTATTGACATATTATTCATTGGCATTAATTTAAGACTAAGTCATGTAATTAGAGAAAAAAAATAAAACAATGTAGAAAAATAGCTGTGGTTTATATATCATTAAATTTAATATTAGTATAAAGGTATTATTGTCCACCTCAAAAATAAAGTATCTTGTTTCTTTACCAGCAAATGGGTTTATTCTGGAAGGGCAGAGTATTGCAATTTGGGACAGGCAATCAATGGTGGAATCATAGACAATGAGGAATCGTAGACAATTCCTCAGAGACAAAGGGAAGGACAGTTTTTATTAGACTTTAGAAGGATATTGGGGAGAGTTTCTTTTTATTTTATTTATTTGGCTGTGCTTGGTCTTAGTTACACCTCATGGGATCTTCCATCTTGCGCATGCAGGATCTTTACTTGTAGTATGGGAAATCTAGTTCTCTAACACAGGATCAAACTCTAGCCCCCTGCATTGGGAGCGCAGAGTCCTAGCCACTGGACCACCGGGGAAGTCCCAGGGCAGGTTGTTGTGAATGGAAGTTCCCTGGAGAAAAACAGCTCCAAGTTATAGAAGTTTGTTTACTGGCTGCAAGCAGTGGTTAGTGCATTATTGCTGGGGTAGGAAGGACCCTCTGTTTCTTAAAATCAGGGGATGAAATTCCCATGTGAAAAAAAGTCCTCCCCTGGACAAGAAAAAAAGTAACATTTTTATCATTATGGAGAAAAAGTTGTGAGAATTTTATAGAAAGAATTCTATACAAACATGCTTTCTTAAAATAATTCTTATCTTTCTTCTTACTGGTTATACAGGCTGCAACAAGTGGTATGTGCTTTGAGATTCCTCCCTCCAGGGCTTCATACTCCACTTTAAATTTATTTTTACACTGTAAATTGGTTTTTTTTTTTTAAAGTTATTCATTTCCTTTGATTATATTACAGTTGTTGCTTCTAGTTCTAAATTGGAATCGTAACGGATATTGCCAGAGTTTTAAGAGAAAATTTTATATTACTTCAGAAACAAGTGGGTTTAAAACTTTCTTCTTGTTACCTTTGGTAAAGCACTGCAAGAAAATTGATATGCTAAAAGCATGTGTACTTATTAAATTGAATATACCTGCATATAATACTTAATAAATTATTTCACAGCACAAAATAGGGAAACTGATGTAAGAAGAAATCCATTTGCTTTCATTAATACAAAACAGTGACATCGTAACATTAAAAAATAGATTATTTTGATGATAATGCTGGTTTTCTAAGTTTGTAGAATTTTATCAAGGTTATTTTAAATGATTGAAATTCCACATTCCATCTTTCAAGTAGTCTTTTAAAAAATACTCTTTGTTCATACTATTCAATGTAAAAGATTGAAGTGCTACTAGCAAAAATTAACGAAAACCTTGTTAAATCCTGTCTTTCTTCCTAAAATACGGTCTCTCTAAAACATGAAATACATGTCCAAACATTCTTCAACATATACCTGCTTGTCTGTACAACTAAAGCCTTAGCTTCCAATCTTAATTGCTCCCCGAGACGGAATCTAGTTTCTGTTGCCCTTACTGCCTCTTCTTTCTCTTAGCTTCTTTTAAAGCCTTGGCTTTCATTAGTGAGCTAGTACCTCACTAATATCCTCAGAACTCCCTTCAAAATTTCTTTCCCTCCCTTAGCTACAGGCCCCTTGCCCACAAGTTCAGCAGTCCCTCCTGATTCTGAAATACAAACCCCTCTGAGAGAAATTCTTTTCTAAGCCTTCCTTAACAGAAAGAGGTGTGTGGGTATGTGTGGTGGGGAGGAATGGGGAATAGTGGGAATATTCATGCATTTATAACTTCTTTTTTTAAAATTTTTTTAATTGAAGGATAATTGTTTTACAGAATTTTATTGTTTTCTGTCAAACCTCCACATGAATCAGCCATAGCCATACATATATCCCCTCCATTTTGAAACTCCCTCTCATCTCCCGCCCCATCCCACCCCTCTAGGTTGATCCAGAGCCCCTTGGTGAGTTCCCTGAGGAATATAGCAAATTCCTGTTGTCTGTCTATTTTACATATGGTAATGTAAGTTTCCATGTTACTCTTTCCATACATCTCACCCTTCCTCCCCTCTCCCCCTGTCCATAAGTCTATTATCTATGTCTGTTTCTCCATTGCTGCCCTGGAAATAAATTTTTCAGAACCATTTTTCTAGATTCTGTATATGTACATTAAAATATGATATTCATCTTTCTCTTTTTTTTTTCCATCTTTCTCTTTCTGACTTACTTCACTCTGTATAATAGGTTCTAGGTTCATCCTCATCAGAAGCGACTCAAATGTGTTCCTTTTATGGCTGAGTAATATTCTATTGTGTATACATAGCACAACTTCTTTATCCATCCATCTGTCAATGGACATGTAGGCTGCTTCCATGTTCTAGCTATTGTAAATAGTGCTGCAATGAACAATGGGATACATGTGTCTTTTTTAACTTTGATTTCCTCAGGATATATGCTTAGGAGTGAGATTGCTGGGTCATATGGTGGTATTATTCCTAGTTTTTAAAGGAATCTCCATACCATCTTCAATGGCTGTATCAATTTACATTCCCACCAACAGTGGAAGAGCATTCCTTTTTCTCTAAACTCTCTTCAGCATTTATTGTTTGTAGACTTTCTGATGATGGCCATTCTAACCGGTGTAAGGTGATATTTCATTGTGGTTTTGATTTGTGTTTCTCGGCAGAAAATGAAGAGGAACTAAAAAGCTTCTTCATGAAAGTGAAAGAGGAGAGTGAATAAGTTGGCTTAAAGCTCAACATTCAGAAAAATAAGATCATGAACCAGATAGGCATCTGGTCCTATCACTTCATGGGAAATAGATGGGGAAATAGTGGAAACAGTATCAGACTTTATTTTGGGGGGGCTCCAAAATCACTGCAGATGGTGATTGCAGCCATGAAATTAAGACACTTACTTCTTGGAAGGAAAGTTTTGACTAACCTAGATAGCATTTTAAAAAGCAGAGATATTACTTTGCCAACAAAGGTCCATCTAGTCAAGGCTATGGTTTTTCCAGTGGTCATGTATGGATGTGAAAGTTGGACTGTGAAGAAAGCTGAGTGCCAAAAAATTGATGCTTTTGAACTGTGGTGTTAAAGAAGACTCTTGAGAGTCCCTTGGACTGTAAGGAGATCCAACCAGTCCATCCTAGAGGAGATCAGTCCTGGGTGTTCATTGGAAGGACTGATGCTGAAGCTGAAACTCCAATACTTTGGCCACCTCATGTGAAGGGTTGACTCATTGGGAAAGACCCTGATGCTGGGAGGGATTGGGGGGCAGGAGGAGAAGGGGATGACAGAAGATGAGATGGCTGGATGGCATCACTGACTCGATGGACATGAGTTTGAGTAAACTCCGGGAGTTTCTGATGGACAGGGAGGCCTGGCATGCTGCGATTCATGGGGTCGCAAAGAGTTGGACACATTGAGCAACTGAACTGAACTGAACTGATGTATTCTTTTCCACTGGTCAGGTACTCATGCCCACTCTCAGCTGGTGTTCTGCATCTGATGGTGTATTCCTGATATTTCCAAAGAGAGAGATGTGCTCCCTGTCTACATACTCCTCTGCCATCTTTCATTTATAACTCCTATTGTCATACATACTTCAATGAACTTTGATTTTTGATAATTTACTTTTCTTATGTGTGGCCAGAGGAGAATGACTTAAATAGCCTGGGTGTGCTTTAGAAATGGAATATTAGTTTATTTAGACTCAGTAAAATGGGGTCACTGATGCATCTGTTTCCATTAATGAGAGTTAGCAACTGCTGCATGTATCTCATAATTAGATTTATAGAAGTGCTGAAATGAAAAACCCAGTGATGCAGCACAGTGTATTTTCCTCATCCAAAAGATGCTTTTCATTGTCTGAAGAGATAGATGCCATGTTCTGATAAGAATTATGTATGTAGCTTGAGTTACTAATATAAATTATTCAGTATGAAATGATTCCTGTGGAAGGGGTCTACTTTTTTTTTTTCTATTTATGAATCTGAACTGTTTCTTACAAATTTAAAATATTTATCTGCAATAATCTAAAGAGAAACTTTTTTTCATAAAGTAAATATATCTACTACTAATTTTTAAGATAGGTTCAGAAGTCAAATAATAAAAGTGTGGTGGATTAAAATAAAAAATAAACCAATGGTAGGGAGGACTTCTGGAAAGAACTTGGCATACCTTCTCCCCAGGAAAACTGCAATTTAACTGAGAAAAATTATTTTTGAAAGTTCAGTCATGAAAAGTTTCTGCAAATTGTCTTCAGGGCAATTCTGTTGTATTTCTGTATACTAGCAACAGACTATCAGGAAGAGAAATTAAGGACATAATTAAATGTATAATTATACAAAAAAAAAAAAAAAACCCAAATAACCAAAAAAAAGAAAAACTCAGGAATAAACATACCTAAAGAGGTAAAAGAAAACTGGAAGACAGTAATAAAATAAATTAAAAATAGCACAGAGAAATGGAAATATGTATCATGTACATGCATTGGAAGAATTAACACTGTTAAAATGACCATATTGTCAAAAGCAATCTACAGATTCAGTGAAATCCCTATCTAATAGCCAATGGTGTTTTTCATAGAACTAGAAAAAATAATTTTAAATTTTGTGTGGAAACACAAAAGATGCCCAAAAGCCAAAACAATCTTGGGAAAGAGGAACAGAGTTGGAGGTATTATGCACCCTGACTTCAGACTATACTTCAAAGCTAGAGTATTCAAAACAGCATTGTACTGGCACAAAAATAAACACACAGATTAACAGAGCAGAATAGAGACCTCAGATGCAAACCTGCACACTTATGATCAATTATTCTACAGATAAAAATACATAGTGAAGGAGAGATAGTCTCTTCAATAAGTGGTACTGAGAAAACTCAATAGCTGCATGTAAAAGAATTAGAACTTTTTCTCATACCATATACAAAAATAAACTCAAAATTAATTAAATACATAAATGTATGACCAGAAACCATGAAACTCCTAGAAAAAAAAAAATAGCACATTCTTTGACATAAATCATAGCAATATTTAAAAATATTAAATATTTAAAATATTGCTATGGATCTGACTCCTAAGACAAAAAGCAAAAGCAAATAAAAGAAGCCTCAGTTCAGTTCAGTTCAGTCGCTCAGTCATGTCTGACTCTTTGTGACCCCATGAACCGCAGCATACCAGTCCTCCCGGTCCATCACCAACTCCCGGAGTCCACCCAAACCCATGCCCATTGAGTCAGTGATGTCATCCAACCACCTCACCTCTGTCATTCCCTTCTCCTCCTGCCCTCAATCTTTCCCAGCATCAGGGTTAATTCAAATGACTCAGCTCTTCACATCAGGTAGCCAAAGTATTGGAGTTTCAGCTAAACATCAATCAGTCCTTCCAATGAATATCCAGGACTGATCTCCTTTAGGGTTAGGCTTAAGGTTTAAAAGTTTTTGCACAACAAAGGAAGCCATCAAGGAAACAAAATGACAACCTACTAGATTGGGAGAAAATATTTGCAAATGATACGTCTAATAAGAGGTTAATGTCCAAAGTATATAAATAGCTCATGTAACTCAATATCAAAAAAATTAAGACAAATTAAAAATGAGCAGAAGACCTGAATAGACATTTTTCCAAAGAAGATATATAGATGGCACATTAAAAGATGTTCACATAGCTAATCATCAGAGAAATGAATCAAAATCACAATGAGATATCACATCACACCTGTCAGAATGACTGTCATCAAAATGACAACAATTAACAAATTCTGGTATCTCCAAGAAGAAATCACTAGTCTTTCCCATTATATTGATTTCCTCTATTTTTTTATACTGTTTACTTAAGAAGGTTTCTTCATCTCTCCTTGCTGTACTCTGGAACTCTGCATTCAGATGCGTATATCTTTCCCTTTCTCCTTTGCCTTTTGTTTCTCTCGTTTTCTCGGCCATTTGTAAGGCCTCTTCTGACAACCCTTTTGCCTTCTTCCATTTCCTTTTCATTAGGATAGTTTTGGTCACTGCCTCCTGTATGATGTTACAAACCTCCATCCATGGTTCCTCAGACACTCTGTCTACCAGATCTAATCCCTTGAGTATATTTGGCTAGAGATCTTTTCAAGAAAATGGAGAAACTAAGGGATATATGTCCTGCAAAGATGGGAACAATAAAGGACAAAAATGACAATGACCTAATAGAAGCAGAGGAGATTAAGAAGAGGTGGCAGGATTACACAGAAGAACTTAATGGTCTTAATGCCAAAGATAACCATGATGGTGTGGTCACTAACCTAGAGCAAGACATTGGGAATATGAAGTTAAGTGGGCCTTAGGAAGCATTATTATGAACAAAGCTATTGGGGGTGATGGAATTCCAGTTGAACTATTTCAACTCCTACAAGATGATGCTATTAAAGTGCTGAACTCAGTATGTCAGCAAATTTGGAAAACTTAGCAGTGGCCACAGGGCTGGAAGAGGTCAGTTTTCATCCAATCCCAAAGAAAGGCAATGCCAAAGAATGTTCAAACTACTGTACAATTGTGCTCATTTCACATAGTTGTAAGGTAACACTGAAAATCCTTCAAACTAGGCTTCAGCAGTACATGAACTGAGAAATTCCAGATATACAAGCAGGATTTTTAAAAGGCAGAGGAACGAGAGATCAAATTGCCAACATCCATTGGATCATAGAGAAAGCAAGGGAATTCATGCAAAACATGTACTTCTGCTTCATTAACTACGCTAAAGCCTTTGACTGTGTGGATCACAACAAACTGTGGAAAATTCTTAAAGAATGGGAATACCAGACCACCTTACCTATCTCCTACAAAACCTGTATGAAGAACAAGAAGTAAAAGTTAGAACCAGACATGTAATAACACACTAGTTCAAAATTGGGAAAGGAGTACATCAAGGCTATACATTGTTACTCTACTTATTTAGCTTACATACAGAGTACATCATGCAACATACCAGGCTGGATGAATCACAACCTGGAATCAAGATTGCCGGGAAAAATATGAACACCCTCATATATGCAGATAATACCATCTAATGGCAGAAAGTGAAAAAGGACTAAAGAACTTCTTTATGAAGGTGAAAGAGGAGAGTGAAAAAAAAAGGCTTAAAACTCAACATTCAAAAACCAAAGATCATGACATCTGTCCCCATTATGTTATTGAAAATAGAAATGGAAAAAGTAGAAATCATTACAGATTTTATTTTCCTGAGCTCTGAAATCACTGCAGGTGGTAACTGTAGCTGTGAAATTAAAAGATACTTGTTCCTTGGAAGAAAGGTATGACAAACTTAGAGTTGGACAATAAAGAAGGCTTTGCACTGAAGAATTGATGCTTTTGAACTGTGATGCTGGAGAAGAATCTTGAGAGTTCTTTAGATCAAACCTGTCAATTCTAAAGGATTTCAACTCTGGATATTCGTTGAAAGAACTGAAGCTGAAACTCCAATAATTTGCCCACCTGATGTTTAAGAGCTGGCTCATTAAAAAAGACCCTGGTGCTATGAAAGTTTGAGGGCAAAAGGAGAAGGGGGTTACAGATACTGAGATGGTTGGGTGGCATCATTGACTCAGTGAACATGACTTTGAGTCAATGCTGGCTGATAGTGAAGGATAGAGAAGCCTGGCGTGCTGTGGTCCATGGTGTCGCAAAGAGTCAGGCATGACTTAGCAATTGAACAATAACAATACATCAATAAATGGTCGAGAGAATGTAGAGAAAAGGAAATCTTTGTACACTGTCTAGTGGAAATGTAAATTGGTACAGCTACTGAATTAAACAGCATGGAGTTTTTTCTTTAAAAAACTACAACTATCATATGATCCAGCAATTCTACTCCTGAGTATATATCCAAAGAAAACAAAACACTAATTCAGATAGATACATGCACTCCAGTATTCACACAAGCATTAATTACAGTAGATTAAGATATGGAAGTAACCTAATTGTCCATCAACAGATGAATGGTTAAGGAAGATATGATGTGTGTGTACACACACACACACACACACAGTATTTATATATATATACATGCTTAGTTGTTCAGTCATGTCCAACTCTTTGAGACACCATGGACTGTAGCCTGCCAGCCTCCTCTATCCATGAGGATTCTCTAGGCAATAATACTGACCTGGGTTGCCATGTCCTCCTCCAGGGTATCTTCCCAACCAAGAGATCAAACCCAGGTCTCCCGCATTGCAGGCAGATTCTATACCCTCTGAGCCACCTGTGAAGCCCACATAAATTCATAATGGAATGCTATTCAACCATGAAAGATAATTAAACTGTGCCATTTGCAACAACAGGGATGGACTTGGAGGATGTTATGCTTAGTGAAATACGTCAGGAAAAGAGAGAAATACTGTAAAATATCACTTAAATACAGAATCTAAAAATAAATCTAGTGAATATAGCAAAAAACAAACTGACTCATGGAGATAGAAAAAAGGTCATGGTTACCAGAGAGGAGAGGGAAGAAAGGAGGGGCAAAACCGGGGTAGGGGATTAAGAGGTGCAAACCATTATGTATAAAATAAGCTACAAAGATCTATTATGCAGCATAGGGAATATTGCTAGTATTTTATAGTAACTGTAAATGGAGAATAGCCCTTAAAATTTGTGAAGGTTGTTTACCTGAAACTCATGTAATATTGTAAAACAACTATATTTCAATTAAAATGAGAACAAAAACAAAAAAGAAAAGCTCAGTGGCTTCACTAGCAAATTCTACCAAACATTTAAAGAAGATTTAATATTAATTCTACATGCATGCTAAGTTGCTTCAGTCATGTCTGACTCTTTGCTACCCCATGGACTGAAGCCTGCCAAGCTTCTCTGTCCATGGAATTGTCCAGGCAAGAATACTGGAGTGGGTTGCCATTTCCTACTCCAGGGGATCTTCCTAACCCAGGGATTGAGCTTGCATCTCTTAAGTCTCCTGCATTGGCAGGTGGGTTCTTCACCACTCATGCCACCATAAAAAAAGGCAAGGACACTTCCCAGTTAACCAATATCACCATGCTTCCAAAAATAGATAAAGACTTGAAGAGAATGCTACTAACCAATATTCCTTACAAATATAGATGGGAAAATCCTTAACAAAATGCTAGCAAACCATATCTTATAACATGTAAATATGATTATATGCCATGACCAAGTTGTATATATCCTAGGAACACAAAGTTGGTTTGACATTTGAAAGTAAACTAATGTTAATATAAATTAAATACAGGGCAAATATCATTTCAGTTGATGCAGAAAGCACACTTGACTAAATTCAACAGTGTTTCTTTATTAAAAACAAAATAAATGAACTAAGAATAGAAAGAAAATTTATCAATTTGATAAAAGACAACTAAAATACCTGCAGCTAAAAGGAGATCTAACTATACAACTTCATCCTAAAATCAGGGAAAAGAGAAGGATATCTGTTTTTACCACTTCTATTTAATGTTGTGCTGGGGTTCTAGCCAGTTCAATTGAATAACAGAAGGAAATAAAAGACATCCATATTGGAAAATAAGTAAAACTCTCTCTCTTTGCATATGAAGAATCAAAAAAAAAAAAAATCTGTTAGAACTTCTGAGTTCAGGAAGCTTGTAGGACCCAAGATCAACTTATAAAAATCAGTGGTATTTCTACAAACTGTCAGTGACCATCCTAAAAATGAAATTAAGAAACAATCCCATTGTTTTGAAAGAACAGAACACATATATGGGATCTAAGACCCGAACACAGAACGAAACCAATGAACAAACCAAACAGAAACAAATGTGGGGATACAGAGAACTGATTAGTGATTAAGAGAGGAGAAGAGGATTGAGGTGGGCAAAATAGATAAAGGGGTGAACTGTGTGGTGATGGATGCTCCCTCTGTCTATGGTTGTGATCATTCACTGTAGTGTATACAGATGTTAAACTCTAAAGTTGTACACCTGAAAATTACATAACTATAAATGGCATTAAGAAAAGATATTTTGTTGAAAAAATTTTAATGAAAGATGTGAAAGACCTACACATTGAAAACAGTGTTGAAAGAAATTTAAAAATACCTGGTGCGAAAGTCACTCAGTCATATCCAGCTCTTTGAGACACCACGGATTGTATAGTCCATGGAATTCTCCAGGCCAGAATACTGGACTGGGTAGCCATTCCCTTCTTCAGGGGATCTTCCCAGCCCAGGGGTCAATCCAGGTTAACCACAACCCAGGCAGATTCTTTACCAGCTGAGCCACAAGGGAAGCCCAAGAATACTGGAGTGGGTAGCCTATCCCTTCTCCAATTCCAACCCAGGAATTGGACCAGGATCGCCTGTATTGCAAGTGGATTCTTTACCAGCTGAGGTACAGAGAAGCCAAAAATACCTAACTAAATGGTACATTCCAGGTTCACGGATGATAAAAATTAATACTGAATATTATTATTTGAAAGATTGAGATGTGCACAGATTTTCAGATCATCCAAATTATACTGAGTATATGTCAGTCATTTGATAAGATCCAGCCAAATGTAGTGTCATATCCCTAATTGGTTTGTCTGGCATTTGATAATTAATTGCCTTAGATCTGTTTCAGCTCACTAATTGTTTTTAAATTAGATCATCTCATTTTATTTTGGACTATTGGTTTAATTTACTTCCTGATAAGAAAATAATATCTTGGTTTCTGAAGGGACCTTGAACATTAAAAATTGTTTACTGCAGTACTAGAAAGATGAAACTGAAGTTATTCATTAAAATTCTTTCCAGCCTCTAGCATAATGTACAGTAAAATGTCACTATTTAGATGACATTTATTTGGGGACAACTGTGGCAGACACTGTACTGATTCAGTTTTAAGTTTTTTCTTTTCCATTCACCCCCCTCAATGTGTATTTTACACATTTGCTTTCTTAAACTTAGATATGTACATTTTAGGCAGGTTGGTGGGAGTTGGGCAGAAAAACATAATCTGCAAAGTGGGAAGAATGAAGCAAATGTGAAAAAAGCAGCAAATGGGAAAGAATAGAGGGCCTCAAACTGATAGAGAGGCCGCCCCCATATAGCCACTTTCCTTGATGCTCTTAAATCCTTTCAATAAATTCCACCATTTAACATAATCCTCTGTATACAGGTTACTGTCCCTTTCATCTCATGAAGTATTAACTGAGACACAATTCCCCCCGCAAAGTGATCAATCTAGATTTTGTTAACATCTAATAAAATGCATATCAATATTTTATGGCACAGAAACACCTTATATTTAATTATAAAATTGTTTGGTATTATATTTACTTGATTACTTGAGAGTATTAGTAGAAAATAATGTGTAAATTAAATAGGGTAGATGTTTCTGAATTATAAGTGAAAATGAATGGGGAAGTATTTTTTAATGGAAATTTAGTTTTTAAGGATCTAATTGTTTCAAATTATTGAAGAAAGCAGAAACCATTGGGCAGAAACAGCCAGAGTTGTAGCCTATCCAACAGTCTGGCTATTTCCTCTTCTGTGCAACTCACTCAGAATGCCCAAGAATTGTTCTTGCATGTCCCTATAGTAATTTTTCTTCTATATGGTGAAAAACCAGTCTCCTAGCTGTAAGAGGGAATGCTAATCATGTGTGCCATAAATGACACCAATCATCTGTCAGCCCTGCTAAGAGATCTCTGATCAGACCAGAAGTCATAGTTTAGAAAATACATCAGTAATCTAAATGCAAAATCACTGGTTTGAGGAGCATAAAGCAAACTCCAATCCAATCCATGCAGTCATTTATGTATGAACTATTTTGAAAGAGGGCAGTATGAAGTTTTTTGATGTTTTGGGTAGAGGCAGTTCTAATACCCTAGTAATCATAAAGGATGAGAAATAATATGCAAGATATCTAAGAGTGATGAGCAAAACATGTGAAAGAAGTTCAGATCCATAACCTGCTGGCAAAGTGTCACATCAGTGTTTCTGTTTGTATGTATAGAACAGAGAGAGGAGTTGACTCTGGGGAGAGTCAGATAATCTCAGGATCTAAGTTGAGTCTATGGGAAGCCTGTGGTAGACTGGGTCCTAAAAGACATTCTGATATCTTTAGTGTTTTAATTTGTCAAAGGGAAAGTTTGGTCTCATGAGATGAACAATAACATTGACTTTTTGAAACTACAAATGCATTGCACAAAGTCAAGTTGAAATCACTCGTCAGAATTCAGTCAGAAAGCTATGCAGGAAATAGATTCAACCAGTAAACTACTCAATTTAATACATGCTGAAGCAAAAAAATCACTTTGATTATTAGGTGAAAAACAAATACAGATAGGAAATGATAGTGACATAATGATTACAAATTGAAAAGCAATATATATTTTTTTTAAAACTGAAAGTGCTAATAGTGTTACTAGAGTGATAGAATACCAAAAGTTTTTTTCTTTTGGTGGGGAGAGGTTTAGCTTGCTATATCTTATCCAAAGCATATTATATAGTTACTAGTAGTGACACTTGCACTCTTAAATTTTAAAAATTTAAAAGAAAAACGCTGAACATTTTGTTTTTATTCACATGATGACTTCTTTCATGACTTATCTTTGTGTACCATCATTATAGTAATATATTTTACAGCTTTTGTGTTGAAGAAAATGTGCCAATGAAAGCAACAAGTATTTCTTGAACTTCAGCTGTTTATTTTTTAATTGAAGCATAGTTGGTTAACAATTCTGTGCTAATTTCTGCTGTACCGTGAAATGACTCAGTTGTACACATATATACATTATTTTTCATATTCATTTACATTATGGCTTATCCCAGGAGATTGGGTATAGTTCTCTGTTCTATACAGTAGGACCTTGTTGTTTATCCATTCTAAATGTGATAGTTGGCATCTACCAACCCCAAACTCCCAAGCCATCCCTCTCCCTCACCTCCCTTTTGGCAACCACGTGTCTGTCCTCTGTGTCTGTGAGACTATTTCTGTTTTGCAGTTAGGCTTGTTTGTGCTATACTTTAGATTTCACATATGTTTCATATCATGGAGTGTTTGTTTTTCTCTTTCTGACTTAGTATGATAATCTCTAGCTGTGCTGTGTTGCTGCAAATGGCATTATTTCATTCTGTTTTTATGTCTGAGTAGTATTCCATTGTGTACATGTACCACATCTTCTTTATCCATTCATCTGTTGATGGGCAGTTAGCTTTTCCCATGCCTCAGCTACTGTGAATAGTGCTACTATGAACATACGGGCACATGTATCATTCTGAATTATAGTTTTTTCCAGCTATATGCCTAGGTGGTATTGATGGATTATATGCTTAATTATAGTTTTAGATTTCTGAGGCACCTTCATACTTCATACATACAACCCACGTTCCCACCAACAATGTAGGATGGTTCCCTTTTCTCCACATCCTCTCCAGCACTTGTTATTCATAGAATTTTTAATGATGGCCGTTCTGACCAGTGTAAGGGTGGTACCTCACTGTAGTTTTAGTTTGTATTTTTCTAAGAATTAGTGATGTTGAGAGTTTATTCATGTGCCAGTTGGCCATCTATATTTCTTCTTTGGAGAAATGTCTCTTTAGGTCATCTGCCCAGTTTTCAGTTGGGTTGTTTGTTTTGTTGTTGAGTTGTATGAGCTATTTATATATTTTGGAAATTAAGTCCTTGTTGGTCACATAGCAAATATTTTCTCCCATTCTGTAAGTTGTCTTTTCTGTTTATGTTTTCCTTAGCTGTGCAAAAGCTTATAAGTCTGATTAGGTCCATTTGTTCACTTCTGTTACCTTGGAAGACTGATCTAAGAAAACATTGGTGTGATTTATGTCAGAGGATATTTTGCCTATGCTCTCTTCTGGAAGTTTTATTGTTTCTTGTCTTATAATTAAATCTTTAAGCCATTTTAGATATATTTTTGTGCGTGGTGTGAGGCTGTGTCCTAATTTCACTGATTTACATGAAGCTGTCCAACATATCTAGCACCACTTGCTGAAGAGTCTGTCTTTTTCCTATTTTACATTTTTGCCTACTTTGTCAAAGATTAATTGGCCATAGGTGTGTGAGTTTATATCTGGGTTCTCCTCTATTTCATTTATCTGTATGTCTGTTTTTGTACCAATACCATACCATATTGATAGCTGTCATTTTGTAGTATTGTCTGAAACCTGAATGGGTTATGCCTCTTGCTTTGTTTTGTCCCTCAGGATTTCAGCCATTTATTTTAAAATAAAGATAGTTTTGTAAATAATAATAATTTGAGGTCATGGTTAAATTCAGAAACAAATAACCAACTAGCTAAATAAACAAAACAATAAATAAAAGTGATTTGTATATGAAATAAAGATATAAGTTTATATATATTTATATACATACACACACACACACATATATGTATGAAACATATTAAAGCTATTAGCTGACAGGTGCTGAAGAGACTTACCACATTTGTAATATATTATGGTAACAATAGGGCATTTTTGAGCATTGATAATTTAATCAAGGCATAAATTTTGCCATGAATTTTGAAATCTTATAGTATGATTAAATTCATAACCATAGGCATCATATTTTTCCACTCATAAAATATATATTGGTTATTTTGCTATTGGTGGAAACCTATTGATTTATTCATTAAATTGAGCTTTTGTGGCTTCCTTTTTTATCGTTATTCTATAATAGCATCATTCTTAAACTAATATGGATACATATTTAGTTAAAGTTTACATATAAATATAATATATATAATATTTGCCTTCCAAAAGTGAAAATCAAGTCAGATTATATTTTGTCAGATTATATTTTATCAGATTTTAATAGTTTCTCACTGGGGTCAGGGTAAAGAATTATGGCATAGAAATTTGTATACTAATAAAGGCTGTTTTCATGAGATCTAGAGAGAAAATAAAATATTGGAAGACTTCTATATAAACTAGATAATCTTTCTTTTGACCCTCACTATTTCTGCTCCCCTTGGGTAATCCAACCTAGATATTAATTCACTATTGCATCAATATATAAATGAAAAAGTTATTTTCATGAAACTACCCCATTGTCTAAATAATGTACAGTTGATAATCAGAACAAAAAGAAATAGGTGAAAAATCACTTTCCACCTTTATCCTTCTAGCCCCAGGTTATTGTTTCTAAACTGAGAATTCTTACCAAGCATTCAGGTAGATCTTTTGTTTCTTTGTAATTGCAAAGAAGCTTTGCTAACATATTTTTATGAGATGAGAGTAAGGACAGGTGTAAACAGGGATTTGATTATTTCATCTGCTTCAGAATACTCAAACTGAATGTCATTTTTTCAAAAATCTATATTCCAAATATAAGTAATTTCCATGTTTATTTTATTTGAAATACCAGTACTGCAATTTGTTATTCCTGTGATTTTTCAAAGTAAATTGAATTCATTGAAATTTATTACAAGGTTATCCCAAGGGTCAGTGCCATGGGAATATATGTGATCAGTTAATTACTGAGAGATTCATATAGTATTTCAACATGTTTGTGAAAGTTCCAAGTTTATACTGAACTCTGATCTGCAGAACATTGCTATAGCAATGTGTTAATGAGTGTTAATGAGATTGATGTAATACTTGAAGCAAGGAAAAAAATGGGAGCTTTTTACATACTTCATATCACTAAAAATCATAAAGTAATGTAAAATATGAAGTGTCTTATAATTGTTTTTTAATTTCACTTAATTCAGATTGCCTTTCAAATCATAGTGGGTATAGTAATGAAGATTTAGAAAGTCCAGTCCTTTAGCGTCACTAGTCTTAGAGGTTGAAACTATTTCAAGTGATGAGTGCTGTTAAGATAGTTGTTTAAGGTGAAGAGTGCTTGTAGCTCCATCAAAACTTAGAGTCCACTGATTTTTAAGCTTAAAAGTATCATAAACCTAATCTGACAGCAATTGTGCTACTGGTTTTATGTAGATATTACGTCTTTTGACTGAATCATACTTTTTAATTTTAAAATAGAGCTTATATATTAAGTCACTGATACAAAGACATATGAAAAATCAGTATAAATATGCTTTACTAAATATAGTGTTCTTTTCTCAAAGATCTAAAAGCACTTATATCTGTAACTAAAATATTTATGTATATAAATGTAGCTGTTATAGGTAGTGAAAAGAATAATCAAAATAATGAAGACAGTAGTATATTAAATAGAATTTAGAGATAGAAATAGCAGTGTTAATTTCTAAATATAGATTGTACCATAAAGTAAGACTTAGCACATCTAGAAAAAAAAATTTAAATCTGCTATAAGCATTTTGGTTTTAAATATATAAGGATAATGAATTCTAGGAGCCTATATAAAGACAGAAATTATGAAGTTTCTGTTGTTATCTCTGACTACCAAATTATAAACCTGTCTATTTAAATAACACTTTGGGTCGACAAGAAAATTTGGCTATGGAAACTAAGATGAGTAGGCTTTTTTTTACTGGAAAGAATGGCCTAGAATATTGGAAAAGGGGTGTTAATGACTATTCTGCCTCTTATAAAGTTAGATATTTGTGCCGCTTAAATATTCCCATTTCTCCCAGTAACTGTGCTGCCAGCCCTGAGCCTACTGTGGGAAACGATTATTATTCTTGCCAGTTAACTGCTCTCTCCATCTGTGAATCAACTGTGGAAGATATCTGTCCCAGACAAAAATCACTGGCTGTTGCCTGGTGAGAGGACAGTTATAAACAGCTGCTTTCCAAATAGGTACAGTAGAGCCATGTGCATCGGCCAGTGCCGATTCATCTGCATAGCGCAGCACCACAGAGATGATTTTCTTGAGTTTTACTCCAATTTTCTTGAGAAGCTATCTAGCCTGTCAAATTCTATTGTTTTCTTCTGTTTCTTTTCACTGCCCACTTGAGAAGGCCTTCTTATCTCTCCTTGCTCTTTTCTGGAACTCTGCAATGAGCTGCGTATATCTTTCCCTTTCTTCTTTGCCTTTTGCTTCTCTTTTTTCCTCATGTCTTTGTAAAGTCTCCTCAGACAACTACTTTGCCTTCATGCATTTCCTTTTCTTTGGGATGGTTTCCATCACTGTCTCCTGTACAATGTTACAAATCTGTCCATAGTTCTCCAGGCACTCTGTCAACTAGATCTAATCCCATGAATTTGTCATTTCTACTGTATAATCATAAGGAATCTGGCCTAGGACATACCTGAATGGCTTACTAGTTTTCCTTACTTTCTTCAAATTAAGCCTGAATTTTGCAATAAGGAACTTAGGAGCTGGGTCACAGTGAGCTCCAGCTCTTGTTTTTAGTAACTGTATATAGCTTCTCCATTTTGGTTGTAAGAACATAATCAAACTGATTTAAAAACTGACCATCTATTGATGTCCATGTGTAGAGTTGTCTCATGAGTTGTTGGAAAAGTGTGTTTGCTCTGACCAGCATGTTGTTTTAACAAAACTTTGTTAGCTTTTGCCATGCTCCATTTTGTATTCCAAGGCCAAAATTGTCTGTTATTTTCCTAGATATCTCTTGACTTCCTACTTTTGCATTCCAATCTCCTATGATGAAAAAGACTTCTTATTTGTTGTCAGTTCTAAAAGTTGTTGTAGGTCTTCATAGAACTGGTCAAATTCATCTTCTTCAGCATCAGTGTTTGTGGCATTGATTTGGATTGCTGTGATGTTGAATGGTTTGCCTTGGAAACAAATCAAGATCATTCTGTCATTTTTGAATTTGACCCCAATACTGCATTTCAGACTCTTGGTGACTATGAGGGCTACTCCACTTCTTTTAAGGGATTCTTGTCCACAGTAGTAGATATAATAGTGACCTGAATTAATTTCTCCTGTTCCTGTCCATTTTAATTCACTGATTCCTAAGATGTCAATGTTCATTCTTGCTATCTCCTGCTGGACCACATCAAATTTACCTTGATTCATGGACCTGATATTCCAGTTTTCTATGCAATATTGTTCTTTACAGAATTGGGCTTTCTTTTCACCACCCAGACATCCACAGCTGAGTGTTATTTCCACTTTCCCCAGACCTTCATTCTTACTGAAGCTATTAGTAATTGCCCTCCACTCTTCCCCTGTAGCATACTGGACATCTGACTTGGTGTGGCCCGTCTTCTGGCTTCATATCTTTTTCCTTTTTCATAATGTCCATGGAGTCTTCCAGGCAAGAATATGGGAGTGGGTTGCCATTTCCTTCTTCAGTGTACCACATTTTGTCAGAACTCTTCACTATGAACTGTCCTTTTAGGGTGGCCCAGCATGGCATGTCTCATAACTTCACTGCAAGCCTTTTCACCATGACAAGCTGTAATATATGAAGGGTCGAAAATATTTACTGATATTCTATTACATGTCAGACCTTATTTAGATACTGTTGAATATAGTAATAAAACAAAATCCCTATTTGGAAATTCTATATTCTGGTAGTATGATGTCTATCTTCAGCAACCAAGACATATACTTAAAGCTAAAAGAGACATATATAAGCTGAAAACGAAAGGGTGGGAAAAGATTCCATGAAAATGGTAACCAAAAGAAAACAAGAGTGGCCATATTTATATCAGTTCAAAAAATGTGAAAATAGGATATGATGATGTAAAGGGTAAATTCATCAGAGAGATAAAAACAATCATATGTCCACCCACATCAGAGTACACAAATATATGAAGTTAATATAGGCAGAACTCAAGGGAGAAACAACAATGACATAATAATAGAAGAAGATATCAATACCCTACTATCAATAATGTGTAGAACATCTAGACAGAAGATTAGGGAGGAAGCAGAGCTCTTGAACAACAGTATAGACCAAAAAGAAATACAGAGACTATTCTACCCAACAGTAGTGGAATACACATTCTCAGATACATACATACAGAACATTTTTAAAGATAAAACACATATATATTAATTTCCACAACAAGTCTTAACAAAGTTAAAAAGATTGAAATCTTATCAAGTAAATTTTCTGACTGCAGTGTAATGAAACTAGATATTAATGGCAGAAGAAAACCTGAAAAATTCATATATATGTTGAAATTAAACAATACACTCTGAAAGAACAAATGGGTCAAAGAAACCCAAAGGAAAATCAGAAAATATCTTAAGTTAAACAAAACCAAGACGTACTAAAATGCATGGGATGCAGCTAAAGCCATATGAAGAGAGTTTATAAATTCCTGCATCAAAATAAAAAAGTCTCAAATAATCTTTTACCTCAAGAAACTAGAAGAACAAATTAAATATAGCAGAAGGAAGGAAATAGAGCAGAAATAAGCAAAATAATAGAAAACAATAGAAAAATCCAACAAATTTTTTTAAGATCAACAAAATAGATTAAACCTTTAGCTAGAGTAAGAAAAAACAAGACCCAAATAAAACAGAAAGCATTACAACTGATGCCATAGAAATTAAAAGGGTCACGAAACTACTATAAACAATTACACGCCAGAAAATTGCATAACCTAAAAAGCAATGGATAAATTCCTAGAAACATAAATCTACCAAGACTGAATCATGAAGAAATAGCAAATCTGAACAGAACTTTAACTTGTAAATTATGTGCTACAGGACACATCAACCTTGAGGACGTTATGCTGAATGAAATAAATCAATCACAGAAGGACAAATACTGCATGATTCCACTTATAGGAAGTATCTCTGAAGCAGTCAAGCTCATAAAGTCAGAAAGTATAAATGTGATTATCTGGGCATAAGAAGAGGAGGTTGAAATAGAGAGTTGCTGTCTAGTGGGTGGAGAGTTTTGTCACGCAAAGTGAAAAAGTTTTAAAGATCTGCTATGCAGCACTGTGGTTATAGCTAACAATACTGTAACTGGCCACTTAAAATTTTGCTAATAGAGTTGATGTACTGTTATGTGTTTTTCACCATAAGGAAAATAAATCAGCCTTCACACATTTTTCTTATATTGGTAAATATGCCTGTGTAAGAAACCTTTAATATACAAACTAAATTCCAACATTATATATGAATTTTCCCCTTGCACTTAATAAGACTTCAAAATAAAGATAGGGATCTATATATTAACCAAACTTCAGTTGAGAACAACAAAGAAAAGAAAGGTGAATTTATTTCTTACTGTAAAATTAGTACTACTCTTTATAAAGGAAACTAGAATGTTAGAACTAACTCCAGTAATTATGACATGTATCTTTTCAACTTGTTCCTCAGTGGAACTTTTTATATTCTCTCTCTACAGAGAATCCTGTTTCAGAAAACAAATTTAAGTAGTGTTCTCTTTGAGGAACAGGGTTTGGAAAAAGGTCAAATGTCTATGATAAAGCCCTTTCCTTCTTTACCTGATCCCATGACTCCACAAAGCAATGTTTAAAAACTGTCATTGGTCACGTAAAAATAATAATAGTTTTCAAATATTGAGAATTTATTATGGGCCAAATTTTCTGTTAAGCAATATACATATCTTTCCTAAATTAATCCTCATAATAATCTTATGAAGGAGATACTTTTTTTTTATCATGTTATAGATGAAATACAAAATCATTAAGTAAGTGGAAAAATTACTTACCTCATGGGGTGCAGAACCAAAATTTGACCTCAGACAGCTCATGGAATCTAGCCTACAGTCCTAACCACTGCTCTATTGCTTGGCAGAAAACTTTCTTGGTTAGTAAAGCTTTACAACTGGATTTTCTGTATGGAATGATGTTTTCATCACAGGTATTGGTCAGATGGATTGAAAAAATTTGCCAAATTTTCACATTTTTTATCCCATACACATTTTAATTAAAATTTGTGGTAAGTCATTATCATCACTGTGGTATTAGAGAGGTCATATTCAGAAGGAGAGTAGTCTGGAGATTAACTTGTATTGCATTTTCTATGTATATTTAAAGTTTTAAAATTTTTTTTTTAATTTTTAACCATCTTCTGCTTCTGTTATATTTGCTAAAAATCAGCCTTTGAATTTAGTATTTTGAGCTTTAAGATCTTAATTGCTTTAGTACCCTGAAAATGTTTATTTTTTTTAATTTTTTTTTATTGCATCTCCTCTTTCTTTGAAGTCACACATGCTATTATTGTCTTAGCTCAGGCTGCTGTAACAAATTACCACCAACTGGGTGGCTTAAACAACACACATTTATTTCTCACAGCTCTGGAGGTTGGAAATCAGAGATAAGGTTGCCAGCATGTCTGTTTTCTGGTGATAGCCTCTTTCCTAGTTTGTGGCTGGCTGTCTTCTTACTGTGTACTTATGTGGCAGAGAACAGAGAGACAAAGCAAGCTCTCTTGTGTCTCTTTTCATAAAATCACAAATTCTGGGACTTCCTCGGTGGTCCAGTGGCTAAGACTCTGCTGTCAATGCAGGGGGCCTGGGTTCAATCCCTGGTCAGGAAACTAGATACCGTATGCCACTAAACCCCATCATAGCCAAATAAATACATAAACAAAAATATGTAAGAAAAAAGAAAGATCACAAATCTCATCCTGAGGGTTGTATGCCCATGATCTGATTATCCCTCAAAGACTGTGCCTCCTGATAACATTCCATTTAGAGTTAGGGTTTCAAGATAAGAGTTTGAGGTGGGAATATGAACATGGAGTCCTTACAGTTATTTTCTCAAGTAAGAGAAAAAGTGATTGAGGGTAGAGAATTTTTAAAATGAAAAAGAAAACTGAAATGCATACATAGCAAGCTTATTTGTCTGCAATTGTTTGGACTCCCTTGAAACTTACTCATGAATGCACAGTTTCTTTAGGATTAAGAAAGTGAAAGATGGAATTTCCTTGAGAAAATAAGTTAGTATGAAAAGAAATTAAATTTTATTTTAAAATGAAGTTAAAGGTATATCATGTTTTGGCAGGTAATCAATTGTTATTAATACCATCATTATAAATCTCTGAAAAATACGTTTCTTTTAGGGCTGTCTAGTATACCAGTACACTTGACCCTTGAGCAATGTAGGAGTTAATCCATATATAATTTGTAGTCAATCCTCTGTATTCAGGGTTCCTTTGCATCATTGGATTCAACCAATCACAGACTATATAGTATTGTAATATTTACCATTGAAAAACATCCAAATAAAAGTGGACCCTTGAGTTCAACTCTATGCTGTTCAAGGGTCGACAGTATATATATGTTTAACATGACCATTCACATTTCCTAATTTTTTTTTTCAAGATTAGTTTTTCTCTTAAAGAAACATGAATAGTAGGGCAGTCTACTTTTGATGTGAACTAAGATGCAACGTGGGAAAAAACAAATGGATGCTGTTCATTACAAATTAAGTCTAGAGTGGGAGCTACACAGCCAAAGAAGTTCCCTAAGGAAGATCACTATCAGGGAATATACCTCAATTATGTTAGACTTGTCAAAATAAATTCTGTTAAGGTCTAGATAGTGCATATGCATTGATTCAAGTGCTGTATAGATCCTTTATGAATCTTTGATTGCAAACTATGGGAATAAGTTCTGGTCTTAAACAATAATATTATTATGTGGAGAAATATCAAATGAATATTCAAGAAAGTTGGATATTGAGGGTTGTAACCAAAACACTATAGAAATCAGAGTAGTTCTGGGCATCTGGACTGAAGAAAACAATTACCTGTCTTTGTTCTTCCTTGAATTCCTGTTTAACAATTAAAGTCCCTAGGGAAGGGATTTCATTTACTTGGTTTGGATAATTTGCTGCACCATCCTGGCAGAGGCTATTGGAAGGAGGAAGGTACTTGATTTACATTTTCACTAAGAAGGTACACATTAAGAAAGAACCTCCCAAATTTGGATTTTATAAAGAATGGAGAGAGGGGATACTGAGAGACCAAAAATTAAATGTCCACTTCATGTTGATTTTTACGATTGACATGAAATCTTCAGATAATAACATATAAACCCCCCCACTGTCTGATTTGCCTTTTAAGGTCTCAATAAGAAAAACAGTGTGGGGGAGAGATTTCAGTTTTGATCTTTATTTTCTTTTTTAAAATGTTTATTTACTCATTTATTCATTCATTTGGCTGCACCAGGTCTTAGTTGTAGCATGCAGTATCTTTAGTTGCAGCATGCAGAGTCTTTAGTTGTGGCATGTAGGATCTAGTTCCCTGACCGGGCGCTGAACCTTGCATGTCCTGCATTGGAAGCACGGAGTCTTAGCCACTGGACCACCAGGTTAATCGCGGATCTTGTATTTTCTACTGCTCTGTAACAGATTACCACAAACTTACTGGTTTATAAGATTACAAATTTATTATCTTACAGATCTATAGGTCAGAAATCCAATACAGTCTTCTGCTGAAGAGGTAGGTAGGCTTGCATTCCATTTGAGGCCCTAGGGTAGAATCTATTTTCCTATAATCTGAGCATCTAGAGACCTCACACATTGCTTGGCTCATGGCCTTGTGTTTTCATTTTCAAAGTCATCAAGGTCTCATCTCTCTTGCCATTATTCCATAATCCTACAACCCTCAGACCACAGCCAGATAAGGTTCTCCAATTTTAAGGATTCATGATCAGGTAGAGCCTACAAAGGTAATCTGGTACAGTCTCCCCATTGCAAGGCCCTTAATCTTCAACCCCTAGAATCCCAGTTTGCTTTCCATTGTGTTATAGAGTCACCTAACATCCTTAATCTTAGTCATATCTTTAAAGTCCCCTTTGTCTCATAGGATAAATTACTCACAGTGTTCTGGGATTAGGACATGTACATCTTTATATGCTGCTATTCTATATACCATAGAGCCTATTTTATGATCAGAAAGGTATAACTTTTGGGGATTCAGGATTTGTAATCTATCTGCATGGATTTTCCTTTTTGATTACTCTCTTTATTATCAGACTTTTAAAATTTTTCTCTAATTTTTTTAGGAATATTCTAAAAGGGTAGAATGAGTAAAATTCTCCTGTAAATATGTTGTACATGAAGAAAACATACTTTTAATAAATTTCACAAAACTACAAAAATAACCCTTCTTGGTTACTTTTCTAGCTGTGGTGAGTACTATACATACATACACATGGTCTTGATAAAATACAATGCTTGATCACGACCGTGACACATAGTTGTGAGAAAGTATTCAACTCCCCTCTATTGATTAATTGGAGCTAAAGACCAGCATGACTATGTGTTTTTGCTTAGGAAAGTTACCTTTGCATTTATGAGGAACAATTCTTTATGTAAAATAAATCATTGCAGAAGGCTATTTGGAACCAAAAAGAAACTGCAGGTGGGAAAAGAGTTCATTTGTATGAATTCACTTTCCTGCTGTGGAACCCCAGTGTGGAAATCTGATTAATTTAAGAAAATGACTGCAGCAGGGCTTTAAGCTATAAAGGTTCTTTCAGATGAAGAGGTCAGTCTGTCCTGGAATTAAAAGTCATAATCTTGGGCCGGATAAGAACTCTAAGCATTTAACTGCATTAGTCAAAGTTGATAGTTTTACAATTTTCAAATAGTTGCCTGTTGTGGCAAAACTGCCTGGTGTTGACTGATTAGCAGTAGGTTATTGCAGATTCTTAATTTTGCACAAAAGAAAGGAATTTTTAAAATAATCTAATTGTCCTTTTCATATACTAAGACAGTCTGGTATGAGGTGCAATAGTTTATAAAAAGCACAACTGAGACCTTGTTCTGTTTATATTCTGGTTCAAAATCAAATTCTCTGCATGAAAAAAGTATTTTAAAAATTCTTATCACAGCAGTCTTGTTTATGCTTTTAATGAATCAATACATTATAGCACTTTTTTGCACAGCTTAGATTTTTTTTCTTTTGACATATTTAGAGAATGTTTTGATCAGCCATGCTTTATATTTCATTATTTTTTCTTGTCTCTGATAATAATCAATTTTTGACACTGGAAGTTAGAGAAAGTCAGATGAAAGCCAACTGAATTTGTTGGATCAACTGCATTAGCAGTGCAGAATACACACATAAACACTTGCACACACACACACACATCTGCATCCTTAAGCACTAATCCAACAGATGTAAGTGTTTGAAAGTACCTGAAATTTCATATTCCATCTATTCAAGCAAGTTTGACACCTGCAAGCGTATCAACTTAAATCCAGTTTTCACACTAATTTTCATATATTATTACTCAATGCCATACTTGTTTCAAGGGGATGGATAGGTAAACAGTTATTTTAAGTTCCTTTTAAGAACCTTGACATTTTCTGTTTTTCTGCTTTAAGAGGTGTCATCCCACTCTTCCCAAGTTTATATGAAATATAAAAAAACAAACATTGGGGATACTTACACCTATATGATGTATTCCCAAATCAAAACTGATGTTACGTTTACATCTTTGAACTTTTAGCTTGACTTCATTTTCTGTGGCTTCATTATTTCTTGAATATATCATATGCTAGAAATATCAAGACTTAGTCCATATTGCTGGGCTTTCCTGGTGGTCAGATGGTAAAGAATCTGCCTGCAATGCTGGAGGTCTGGGTTCAATCCCTGGGTTGGGAAGATCCCCTGGAGAAGGGAATACCTACCCACTCCATTCTTTCCTGGAGAATTCCATAGATGGAGGAGGCTGGCAGGCCATAGTTCCTATTGCCAATGCCTCATTTGAATTGTGAGGACCTAAGTATTATTCTCTTGGTATCTGTAGTATGTTTTATCTTTGGTTTCCTTAAATAAGATGCAGTGATTTATAAGAGTATTAAAATAAGCTTGTCTTCTTAGAAATTGAAGTAGAAACTTACAGATCTGTAAAATTCAAATAAAGTAAAAATTTCAGCAAATTGTTAATTTTAAATATTATTTTTGAAGGAAAATGTGCATAGCTAAAAGTTTAAAAATGTATAATGAGGTGGTATTTTTTAGTGCTTATATAGTATACTAACTGAAGTATATTACTATAATATACTTTAAAATAATGGAAAGCTGTCATAGGAATGAAATTATTTGAAATACTGTAAAACCATGATTTAATTTGAGAAATAAGCCAAAATGTTTATTATTAGGGTCTTTTATTTATTTTAAAATTCAAGAACAATATTCCATTTTGGCTACATAAAATCTTATTTATAAGCAAAATTACATCCATAGGATATAAGTTTTAAACTAACAATTCAATCAAAAATACTTGCTTCAATCAAAAAAATTGCTTGAAGGTATCCAAAATGAACATGTTACATTACTGAATATTTCATATGTAGAAATAGATAGCTATGATTTTATACATACATATGTATACACACACTTGTGTTGTATAAAGAAAATTTCTTATTATTACATAAGTTGCATTAATACTATGTTATTATATCCTAGTATTTATTAATGATATTTTTATACTAGTATAGACCTGTATCATCTTTTTAAATAGCTATATCCCTTTGTATCAGAAAGTAGTTGTTTATTCAATATATTCTCTACTACTGGTTGTTTAGGTTGTTTTATTCTTTTCTCTTATAAAAAATTACAATGAAAATTATTTTAAATTAATTTTATCCTTTCACCCAGTGGTTTATATAGGATTATGTCCTACAATAAGGTGATATTAAAAAGGCATATAAAAACACATATAGCACTAAAAAAGTGAGCTTTTAGCTTATCACATTGCAGTTTGGATTCAACTAAGAAATTTTCTTGAATTCTGGAAGCCTTGTAACATGGTTTTCTATTTGAAATGAAGTATCTGTATTATCATAAATTGGTTTTAAATGATCTGTAAGTCTTGCTTATAGATTTTTCCCTCCACAGGGAATATTTGATTCATGGTCTCTTATTCTCCAGCCTTGCTACCTTTTGTTTTTCTCTATAACTCAAAGTCCCCTATAACAAACTCAGTACAGCTATCTAATCTTTAATCATGATACCCAATTTTGTTCACTTTGCTCTTTCCTTGCCAAACATTCTCTCTTTACAAGTTATTGTTTGGCTAAATTCTTTTATCGTGCTGAAATATTATCTTTTCAGACATCGCCCTGACCACCCACTTTAGTTTCCCTTTCATATAATTATTTTATCACAGCACCCTCCTTTTCTTGATGACCTTTATTACTATTTGAAGTTATTGTGTTCATTTATTTGTTGACATGGTTGAGTTAACATGAATGTTTCATGAAAGTAGAGATACTGTCTCTCTTTTGCACTACTATATTCACAAATATTGGACATCCATTCATGTATCTTGCACCTACTAGATGTACTGTATTTCTTGAATGAATGAATAATTTGCAGGTGTGTGCTATGGAGCAGAGTATATACAATGAGAGAAGAAGGGAAACTTACTTATTGAACATATTTTGTGTGTGCTAGAGCTTCATAGAAGTTATCTTCTATAAATCTCATAATAATTATCTGATGATGATTTTATTTTCCCAGTTTTTCTAATGAGTAAATGAATGACTGAAAATGTTACATAAATTACTCATGTTTACACAACTCTGATAACTAACGGAGCCAAGTTTCAAACCGAAGTTAACTTGGATGAAAATTCCGCATTCTTTCCACAGTGCACACAGCCAGCTACTTATGACATATTTCTTTAGAGATGTTAACATAATTTATTATGTTTCAGTGCTAATGCATATTTTTCTCACTTCATTTAGTACTCTGAACCACTTGAATGATAAGTATTACTATAACTTGTTTGTATTGAGGGAACTAAATCTTTGAGAGATTATTAATTCATTCAAGACTATGAGACTGCTAAATATAAGTCTGACCTCAATCACTGTGGCCTGAAAACTCTGTGTTGTATTGTATTCCATGCAGAGAAATTTGCTGTAATAGTGCTTGTTGTAATTTAGCTTTATTTTTATTGCTATGTATACTTGAGAAAATCAGTGTCTTTGACCAAATACATTGTTTAATGCAAATATATCTCACAGAAATATACAGAATTTAATGGATAAGGGCCCTGGGAAGAATAAATATATTTGACTATGTTATTTATGTATAAAATGACATGGTAAAAGAGAAAGGGAGCCGATGACGTGGAGTTATAGTAAATGACATTTAATGTGGAATAAATCATTTTTCAACAAACAGAAATGAATGGAATCAAATGGCTACATTTATTTTGAGCATTCATTTATTAATTAAAACATCTTGTGATATATTTGAAAAGAATCAATTCTTTCGCACTATTCTTTGTTACTTTAATGATCATTTTTATAGAAGATTCTGTAATTGTCATAATGAATATGGACCTAGCTTATTTCACTCATGGCTAATTTTCAGATATTTTAAATGGTCCACAACACTTCCTATGGCAAAATGAAGAGAAGAAATAATTAATTCCATTTTTCACAGATTTTGTGCTACCCTAATCAGTTGCATTTCACTCTTCCTAGAACCACTCAAATATGCTGACCTGAAAGAATACTGCTATGAGACCCATCCTCATATGCCCATTGGGTCAATATTAATAAGACTGCAGGAACTGATCATTTATTCATTTCTATTTCAAGTTATGCTCTTATTCATTTTCCATTATTTCAATAACCTAGAATATATTTTAACTCTATGGCTTTTCCCACTAGAATATCAGTATAAATTTATTGCTATAATACATCAATAATCCTAAACCCATGTTTTCAGAAAGAAAAAATTCCTGTATCACACAAAACCTTACTCCAAAGCTAAAATGTCTATCTTAGATTCTTAGAACTTGTTATTAAACTTTCGTTCTTCCTACAAATTCTACTCCTTTTTATGTCTGCTTTCTTTTTAGCATTATTATTCTAAGAATTATTTCCTTTTTTTGTAAAATACCTTAAAGTATACATGGTGCTTGAAAAGCGAGAAAAGAAAAATGATATTAACATCAAGTAACTGCTACTACCCTTATCATGTCAATGAAACTTACACATGAGTGTTGAAATTCCTAACCAGATTATTTATTCTGAAAACTATTCTCAAGCCTACAATATTGTGTACTATTGATTGGGACAATTAATCACCTGTTTGCTTAAACTGAAATGAGATTGGGTAATTGTGCTGATAAGTAATTTACCATATTTATACCAATTTTACTGTACCATTTATCTTAATTTTTTATGACAAAGATTTAGACACATCTGGAACCTTTCTAAGTTTATTTTTATACAGCAATATCTATACCGCATAGGTTACCGGAAGGATTTGGAGACCCAGGAAGAATGAGGCAAAAGAGCAATAATTTCTTCTCATTCCTTGGAAAGATTATGAAATGGACTTTGTTCCCAGATGGTGGGAGTTACCTTTAGAATGGAATCAGAAGTAAGGCAGTAATACCCTAGGGGAGCCGATGTACACAGAAATGTGGAATGTAACAAAGCCACACTCAAAAATAATCTTGGAGAATTAGCCATAAAAGCTCTTTACTTGAGTACTCCAAATTTAAAATATATTGCTATGGCATAATAGAATTAGGGGTTTGGAAAGAATCTGAAATCAGTATCAATAATAGATTAGGAACTTCTGAGAATTTTAAGGTCAAATATAAATGAACGCTGTCTCATTGATGTGTATATATCAGTTAATCCCAGTGTTTATGAATCATGCACTGAGCAATTGTAAACCTTAGCTAAAATCCAAAACTCTATTTATATATAAATAAGATTTCTGAGAATGATGGAAGTTGAATTTATTCCTAATTTAAAATTCTGCCACACATAGATGATCAGATTTTCACATTCCTAAAATAATTAGGAATTAAGATCACATGCCCTTACTTAAGAGAGTCTTTCTTAAAACAGAAAGGTTTTAAATAAACAGGGAGGAAATGAATTGCAGTGTTTGTATTATATTTAGTGTTTGTATTTGATTTTGTAATTTTTAGACATCCCATTAAAAGAAATGCAAAATGGTGATGTTACTTTATTCTAAAATATTTTAAACAACTATATCTTCTCAAACATATAAGAAATAAACATTGTTAACATTGCTTTAGCTTCACGGATAAATCTGTTTCCAAACTATATAGAGGATTATTATTATGATTATTCTTTTGAGTTTAAACGCAGGGTTGTTGATTGTGAGCCTCAATACATTTGACTTTTCACTCAATTCTACAAAGGCCAAATGAATTAGCTCATACAATTGTAGCCCAAATCTCGGGAAATAAAGGCATTTATTGCATTCTCGGTGTCTTCATTCCAAGAGGCAGGTAGTGATTTGCCCCATCCTCAGTTCGGATCTGAGAAGGCAATGGCAACCCACTACTTTCCCTGGAAAATCCCATGGACGGAGATGCCTGGTAGGCTGCAGCCCATGGGGTCGCTAGGAGTCAGACAACTGAGCGACTTCCCTTTCACTTTACTGCATTGGAGAAGGAAATGAAAACCCACTCCAGTGTTCTTGCCTGGAGAATCCCAGGGACGGGGGAGCCTGGTGGGCTGCTGTCTATGGGGTCGCACAGAGTCGGACATGACTGAAGCGACTTAGCAGCAGCAGTTCATATCAGTTGCTCAGTTGTGTCTGACTCTGTGCGACCCCATGAACTACAGCATGCCAGGCTTCCCTGTTCATCACCAACTCCCAGAGCTTACTCAAACTCATGTCCATCAAGTCGGTGATGCCATCCAACCATCTCATTCTCTGTCATCCCCTTTTCCTCCTGCCTTCAATATTTCCCAGCATCAGGGTCTTTTCCAATGGTCAGTTCTTCGCATCAGGTGACCAAAGTATTCAAGTTTCAGCTTCAGCATCACTCCTTCCAATGAATATTCAGGACTGATTTCCTTTAAGACTGACTGGTTGGATCTCCTTGCAGTCCAAGGGACTCTCAAGAGTCCTCTCCAACACCACAGTTCAAAAAGCATCAATTCTTAGGCATTCAGATTTCTTTATAGTCCAACTCTCACATCCATACACGACTACTGGAAAAACCATAGCTTTGACTAGACTGCCTTTGTTGACAAAGTTAATGTCTCTGCTTTTTAATATGCTGTCTAGGTTGGTCAGAGCTTTTCTTCCAAGTAACAAGCATCTTGGAAGAAAATGTGATGAGATGCCTCATCCTACTCATCTCGTAGTCAGAAGTTAGATGACTTGTGGAAAGTCAAGTGGTAAAGAAATTGTTGGATGTAAGTGAAAAGAGAAATTCTCACTCAAACCTAATACAAAAAATCAATATTTTCAGTGTCTTGATATGAATGAAAATATTGTTCTAAAGATTTATATTTTCTGTAATAGAATAGATTATTTTGAAATGTATGAATAGATCCTTCAAACTTAAGCTAATGATCCTTTTAGAAAGATCTGAACAATGTTTCTTCATCATGATGATACCTTTTCACATTATATTTCAGGAAATACTGAAGTATACAGATAGATAAACCTTTAGCTTACCTTAGATTTCAGTTTCATTGTGAAATATTTCCGTAGGGTTGCTTTGGAATATTTACATCAAACGCTACTAAATATTTTCATAAAATACTATTAAAACAATCTGCTGAATGCCTATTCAGAAGCCATGGACACTAATACTTCTTGGTTGACTGATCTACTCTGTATTATATTTAATTCTTTGCTCTCTTTTCAGATAGATTTTGGGCCAAGGAACTTTGCTGTTTTTAAAGTTCACATTATACAGATTTGATTTGGTTATCCTAACACAAGCATGAAGGACCATTCTAATATTAATGAAAACTTTGACTAATCTAAAAATTAGAGGGAAAAACACTCCAGGTTCTAAACAGAACCCAAAAAGAAAATGACAGTCTATAATAAAATATGTGGGTTAAACTTGCATGGTTGAAAGTAAGGAAAACAATTAGACTGATTCTGATGCAATCTGACATAGAACTAAGCTCACGTTCAAAGGATAATGTAACAGAAAGGTGAAACATTCCATACTGATCATTTATTATCCACAGCTGTTCATCATTTAGTGGCAAGACAATTGATTTCTTATGGCTTACTTAGAAGTTAAGGTACAAAAGGAAGGTTATCTATATGTATATAGATACAGATATGCATGTTTCAAAATTGGATATTGCTTAGGCCAGAAAAAACCTATTTAAGGTTGATAGTTCCCTCTGGGGGGCTATCGTGGTGGCTCAGATGGTAAAGAATCTGCCTGCATTGTAGGAGACCTGAGTTTGATCCTTGGGTCAGGAAGATCCCCTGGAGAAGAGAATGGCTGCTCAGTCCAATATTCTTGCCTGGAAAATTTCATGGACAGAATTCCATGGACAAAATTCCTGGCAGGCTACAGTACATGGTCTCGCTATATGGTCTAGAGTAGCAGAGAGTGGTCAACTGGACAAAAATACAACTGGAAGTCCTCCAGGAAAGCAGAGAAGACTTGGAAAAAAACTGTCTGCAGTCGTCATGACATATGATATTACCAGGAATTTACCCCTCCACTGTCTGAAAATATGACAAAGTGCATTATAAGTTATAAAAAATTATTGCCAAGGATATTGCCAAGTTGATACTTAACTGAACAAATACATATTTTAGAAATCCATGGTTGTCTTCTTGTCAGAAAATAGAAGAAAATAATGATGACAATGTGAGAATGATTCCATCTCCCTTAGATGTGGAGTATGAACTGATGATGCATGTGTTGCTAACAGAAGCAAATGCAGTGTAACACTGGCAGGCACGCTGGCTACAGACATTGACCATCTGCTCAACACAGACCTCCAAAAGATCATCATGTCTTGTGATAGATAGACTTGACACTTTCAGTATTCTGACAAACCCTGTAAAGCAAGGCAGTTAATGATAACAAAAAAATACAATAATGTAAAGTCCAGATGTTTTAGTACTACCTCCTCTAATATTCCATATAGAGGATTTGTTTATAACTACATTTGTAGCAGAGTACTTATACTATCAGTAAGCAGCCTTCTTGATAGTGATACCAGCATTTGAGATAGTTTTGTCTTCCAAATATGTTACACGATAGCAGTTAAATAATAATTGTAAGCAGATAATTGAAACTACTCCCAGAAGTATTATCTAAAAGTGTCTCAGTAGGAATTAAAATGGTGATTATAAATCAGAGTTTTAATGTTAATGAGAGGATGTTTCGTCACCTTTTATGGGATTGCCAGATAGGTCACAAAACGCTGCAAAATACTGTGCATTTGTAAATTCAATTGCTGTTTCTTTTTAGAGAAGGTGATTCTAGTCAAGTATTTTCTCTAAAACGAAAGATTATGAGCTAAAGCATAGACAGTGGGGGAAAATAATGCAGGGCTGACAAGAGTGAAGCATTTATGTTGAAACAGTGGCATGTAAGTCTTGACTGACAATTAAACATAGACCATATTATGAAAGACATAGGTGCTAAGCTATGGTAATTTGTCATTACACAGGAGTCATTGCTATATTTATATGCAAAGAAAAGATGTAATTAAATATTCTGATATGCCTAGCAAGAAGTTTCATTGAAATATGGAGATAGTAAAACTATTGTATCTGAGCAAAATATTATACTAATTTTTTAAAAAAATAAAGGAGCATTTTAAAAGAATTTGGCTTTTTCTAGAGAAAGTCAAGTATCTGGGTCTCTTTGATACTGCTGTAATGACCCACTACATTATTTAGAGCCAACTTCTGGCTCAGGTGTTGGATGTATTTAGGGTAATGCCATCTTTTATTTGAGAAATCACCAATTATGGACAGATTTCCCACAATTTTAGTGGCCATTACTTTAATTCCTTTGGCAACACAGCAGAAAAGAATTTGGTTTCTGTCATTTACTATCTTTATAATCTTAGGCAAGTTATGTATTTTACCTCAGGGACTCAGTTTTCTGGCCATTTAATTCATGAAAATAATGTTTAAGACATAACTTGATGTGATGATTAAAAAAAAAAGCTTAATAGTTTCTCACATATAGCCAACACTGAGTAACTTTCTTCTTTCTGTATTATGAACATTATTATAACAGTGGAGCAGTGATTCTTAGAGTGCCATCTGTAAACATTTGAACAGTTTGGGTTCTTTTTTTTTCTTTTTTGAACTATTTATTTATTTGCCTGTTCTGCGTCTTTGTTTCAGTATGAGGGTTCTTTAGTTGCGGTGTGTGGTATCTTTAGTTGCAGCATGTGGAACTAGATTCCCTGATCAGGGATCAAACCCCGGCCGGCCCCTTGCATTGGGAGCATGGAGTCTTAACCACTGGACCCCCAGGGAGTCCCACTTTGTGGGTTCGGAAGTCAGACAGACCTGAGTTTATTTCCTACCTCTGCAGCCTACGAGTGGTATGCTTTTAAATAAGACACTTGACTTCTCTAAGCATACATTTCTTTTATCAGTGAAATAAGAACAATAATAATGTCTATTTCACAGAATTGAGCTGAGGATTACATGTGACAATGTCTTTAAAGCACTTTGTACTGCTATTACTGACATTGTTTTAGACACTTCTTTCTGGTACAACTGCTTATCTGCTTATAAGAGATAAGTTTTTCTATAAATTTTGAAGTTAGTATTGCTTAGTGCTTTTGGCCATATTCTGACCATACTTTTAAAATTTTCTTTTGCCTTATTCATGGTGATAAGCACTGTGAGACAGTGTTTACAAACACTTGACTATTCTATTACAGTTGATAGTAGGACATTTAAACTTTTGAATGAATGAATATGATTCACTGGGTCGACTTGTGTTTCTTTTTTCCAAATGAAAAGCCATTCTTTAACCTCTACTTTTAATTAAGTGCTTTTTCAAATGGCTCTCTCTGTATCCATACGTTCATTTGCTTTAAGATATATTCATTAAATAGTTATCTATCACTGTTTCCACATAAGAAAATGAGATACAGTATAAAGCAAATTACAGATGTTCCCCTTCTTAGATAAGTGTATAGTTTTCATTTGAAATAAAAGTCCTTCCCAACTAGATGCAAAGCCTTTGATGTTTAACATGTATTCGTTTTTACTATCAGTCTGCAGCACAATGCCTGGGACGTTTTAGACTTAAATATTTGAACTGTTCTTTTATTAATATCATATGAGAATAAGCTATTTTATTTCAGAACACTTACACATTGAAATTCAATTATTAGCATCATTTTAAAATATGGTAATACTTGCAAAATGTTGTTTGATCTAGTGCAATAGTTGTCTTTTACTCCTATTTTTCCTATTAAGTTAGTGGTATTTTTTTTTTTAAATGCATTACTCCAAAATTAAACGTTATTTTTTCCTCAAATTTCCATTTAGGTTCCATATTCCACTGAAGACACAATGAGTTATGTTTTATAATTTATGATATTGAGGGAGAAATGGATACATAGGCAATTATGCACTACACATGGGTGATTATGTACTATGCACAGCAATATGTTGTCACTAATTTTAATTGAGTAAATACCTAAAAAAGAAGAAAAAATTCAATTTAACTGTATTTATTTAAGCCATATGTGACATTACTAAGAAATGCAAAGTTCCATCTCCAAATTCTGTTTTTCTACACAAATTAGTTTCTAGAGAATTCACATTCTAGTAGAATTCACATCCTCTTATTTCTATGTCTTGTTGACACATCTGAATTTTTTTCTAGGGATATATTCTACTATAAATATGCCAATTAAAATAACCTTTATTGTGTTAATTTTATATGAATATAATATACCTAGTGTTTTTGTATTCAGCATTTATCAAAATGCCAGCTGAGCAAAATTGCATTTATTTAAAAGCAAATATGCATCTATCAAGATCACTAAATTTTGTTTTGAATAATCTTAATCTTTTAAATTAGTCATTCAGTGAAATGCCAGTATATTATTATGATTAAAACTTTTTTTAATTGACTTAGTCCCTGGTGTCTCAGACAGTAAATCTTCCTGCAATGTGGGATACCAGTGTTTGAATCCTGGGTCAGAAAGATCCCCTGGAGAAGGAACTGGCAACCCACTCCAGTATTCTTGCCTGGGAAATCCCACTGAGAAAGGAGCCTGGACGGCTACACTCCATGGGGGTCACAAAGAGTTGGACACAAGTGAGTGACTAACCGGCACACAAAGGATAACATGCACATAGTCACTAAAAGTATTATTTCATTGATTACAACAACTACTTCAAAATATTGCCAACTTTATCATTTGATAATCCCATTAACAAGGAGAAATTTAAGATTCAATTCTAAGGAAAATTTTGCTTAGGCCCTGCTGTTATTTCTATTTTTTATTTAATAATGAGAATGAAAAATTGAAAATGCATATTTTTTCACATGGTTGAAAGGAAGAGCAACACTAAGCTTGAGAATCAACCATAGAAATTAGATTAGGCCTCCTGTACTCATTCTGTTCTTCATTAACTCTACCTTGATGTAATGAATAATATTTTTGTATGATTTCTTTATATAGGAATATGAAAATACATGCAGCTGCAGATAGTCATTTGTGAATCTATACATTTGATCAAAATAATGATAAAAAATAATAGTCTTATGCTTTCAAGCCTCCAGAATGAATGTACCATTAATGAATACCATAGAGGTTAGCTGGATTATTTTTCCAAGTTAAAAGATGAGGAAACAGGTACACAACTGTTAGATAACTTGCCCACAGATTTTTGTTTTTGTTTTTCCCTCCTGTGTGTGCTTAGTCACTCAGTCATGACCGACTCTTTGTGACCCCATGGACTGTGGCCCGCCAGCCGCCTCTGTCCATGGGGATTCTCCAGGCAAGCATACTGGAGTGGGTTGCCATGCCCTCCTCCAGGGCATCTTCCCAACTCAGGGATCCAACTCAGGTCTCCCGGATTGCAGGCAGATTCTTTACCGTCAGAGCCACCAGGGAAGCCCAAGGATACTAGGGTGGGTAGCCTATCCCTTTTCCAGGGGATCTTCCTGACCCAGGAATTGAACCGGGGTCACCTGCATTGCAGGCAGATTCTTCACCAGCTAAGCAACAATGGAAGCCCCCCCTTACCTTATCTGCATGTAAATTTTGTATTAATAGTTGTCATTCTAAAATCTACTCAAAAGTCTTTTCTTCTATGAAGGGATTTTCCCTGAACCCAAACTAGACAATTAATTACTTTCTTCCTGGAATATTATTTTCTGGGATACTCTTTCCTAAAGAAATTTTCATGTGAGTATTTATTTAAATATCTTGCACTAATAGCTTATATGCCCATATATCTAGGTAGTCTGTAAGTTCCTTAACTGCAGAAATTATGCTTTGCCTTGAATTGGCTATCTCATGAACAGTCTTGGAGTCAGGTGACAGATACTAAAGATGGACATCTAGCATGTAAACACTGTTGTCCTGAAATACCAGGGAGAGTTTGTTATTTTCCAGCTGTCTGAGATTTAAAACTTTAAAGCTTAGACAACTGAAAAATAAGGCAGATTTGTACTTTTAGGATCAATTATCCAGGTCCCAAACTGCTTTTAAAATATGCTGACATTGATACATCATTTCGTATTCAAATCAGAGACATTGTAATGACCATAATTATTATAGATTAAATATTCTAGAGCCTGAGGAGACTCCACTCTACATGGCTTTGCCATGTAGGTGTAGATACTCAGGTAGGTGTATAATCAAGAGACATTTCAAGATATCAAAGGGTGTTTTTTTAAACATATTTACCAATTCCTATGGTAAACAGACTGTCAGAATTTCTGTTTTGAACCTGATTCTTAGGCTTTATATGAAAGTAGGTTTCAATTACTACTGCTTGCCAGAGGCAAAGAAAATTCATTTAAAAGAAAGGTTGACTCATTTCCCTGATCTCTTAAAATGAAAAGTGTTTTATGTTATTTGAAAAGTTCTGAAATCTGACACAATTATTTAAACATTAAAAAAAATCCATGCATGCAGTTTTAAAGTAAAATTTAAATTTTATATGAGAAGGTTTCTTGTCATTATGCAATTAAAAGGAAAGAACACTAATAGTTAAGATTTATATTTTAATAACTGCTCAATATTTAGTTGGTGATTTTAACTTAGAAATCATAGTGTACTCAGACTAATGCATATTAAATTATTTTTAATCTAATAGTGATATACAAGGTGAGTATCATAGATATAGATAAGGTGCATTAAGTAAGATAAAGCTATTTATATATATATATATATATATATATATATATATAATATGTGCAAAGTGAACACACTACAATAACGTTTCTGTGTTTTTGAGAAAACAAGACTAAAATATTTGTCAGAAAAAAATGTGTGTAATGTATATGAGAAGCTTGTTATCTTTACTTCCTATTAACTCTGTATTCAGTGGGCATTTTAGTTACTATCACATAACCTTTGTTCTGTAACATTTTTCTGCACATGTTGTTTTCCATACTAGAATATGGATTATACTTTAAATTTGTTTTTATTTCTCAGTCCACTCAAGCCAAAGCTGAACTCAGTAAAATTTTGTTACAGTTGTCATTTTCTTTTGATTTAATGAAAAAGTATCATTCACATCAGGAAAGTCATGAAGATGAGTGCTTTATGAGGAAATATTTTTAAAAAGATGAGGAAAAGGAATACATGTTTATTTCATTTAATTCACAGTCAGAAATCATACTGTAAGGGAAAAGTTTCACTGGGCCAAAATGCTAATTGGGTCTGGAAATTGACTTAGAGTAAATAAATTTAGCAAGAGGAGCTCAAAAAAAGTACTATGTTTATTTGATAATGGTGAACAAAGTCAGGCTGATATACTCCCTTGCGGTGCTATAATCAATTCACATTTCAGTGTTGTTAGAGTTTTATGGATTCTTCCTTAACCCTGTTTCTAGCCATTACCTTCCAAAGAGGTTCTTCTTTTTGTGGATGGGTGGGAGGTTGGGTGTGTTTTGATGGGAAGGCATTTTGGTTTTGGAATTTCATATAGAAACTCAGTCTACACCTTTATTTAAAGTTTTTTATGGACCTCACAGCTTTTGCCTAATATAATCCTTCATAGTGTTGACCTTTCTTTCGAAATAGGTGTTGTACAGAATCCTTGTTAAGTACTAGAGTCAGAACTTTTGAGTCATAACCAGATGGACAGATTTTCTATTCTAAGAAGCCAAGGCTCGTGAAGCTCCCAAAGATTGTAACCTAGATCTATTCATAGGGACGGGGGATAGAATCTTGTGAAACTGAGAAAGTGCTCCGTGCTCATTTGTCTGTGGAGAATTTTTGGAATCTCTCTGGAGCTGACACTATATTCCACAGCCCAGTTCCTATGTGCTGACTCTTCACTTAAATAACATGACATGCTGGAAGGTCCTCATCTTCCCGAAGTGTTGGCTGATTTCACTGAGTCCTTCTAAGAGATGAACTCTGTTATTAGCCTTTTCATATTAACATCTTGATTCAAAAATACACCTGTGAGATTAAGGACTCTCAAAATATATCCCTATTTTAGGCCTTCTCATGTCTGTGAGTGAAAGTCACTTAGTCATGTCCGACTCTTTGTGACCCCATGGACTGTAGCCCACCATGCTCCTCCATCCATGGGATCTTCCAGAAAAGAATGCAGGAGTGTTTTGCCATTTCCTTCTCCAGGGAATCTTCCTGACCCAGGGATCAAACTTGGGTCTCTTGCATTACAGGCAAACTTGTAACCATCTGAGCCTCCAGAAACTCAGTTCCCATTCCAACTCCTCATGTCTGTGCCCTACTTAGCTTGGCTTCCAGTAGATCCTTTGTTCTTTGTACTGTTACTTAGGATCACAGAAGTTATGCATGGCCAGACTTATTCAGTCATCTGATTTTCCCCCTTCCCACCCTTGACATATTGTTTTCATGAGTAATGTTCTTCATTATAAGAGAGGACAATGCTGATAATGGGAATAGGTTGGCAGGACTTGCAAGTCAAGCAGAATGACTTGTGTAATACCACCTGCATTTGCTTACACATCACTTGGGTTTCAACAGCCCATTCAGATAACATTTTGCCTTCAAGATTCCTCTTTATTAGAAAGCAGTTCTACTCCTTAAGATACACATAATTTCTTCATCTAAAATTGCATGTTGAATTCCTATGGTAAATGGTCTGTAAAATAATATTGAAAATATTATATGTAATAACATAAGTAATAGAGACTACTTAAAACATATTTAACACAATACTGTAAAGCAATTATACTTCAATAATATAAATTTAAAAATAATAAAGCATATTTAAAGACTAGGCTGTCGTTAGTGACACATTCTTCAGAGTTTCCCTGAGGCATCAGCTTAAACTGTCTTTCAGAGATCAAAATACCTTTCAAGTAGCTTTTAGGTAACACACACCACAGTCAGCTGAGCATCTAACCGCAGGGTCAGTCTCTTCCTGATGTTTTGAAGTAAGATTTTATCTCAGGCATAAACTTGGGAGGATATTTTTAAATTTAGTTATGTACAAACACAGTAGGTTACATAATAGAAGTAAAACCCAGAGAGACCTAAGGGGCTATCAGAAGTATGTAATAGCACACTCTAGAATAATGAGAGGCTTTATAAATACTTTTTTGTTCTGGAACTTGATCCTGTCAATTCTCTCTCTAAAATCTAAGTTATCTGGTTTTACTACCTGTATGCAGGTCAGGAAGCAACAGTTAGAACTGGACATGGAACAACAGACTGGTTCCAAATAGGAAAAGGAGTACTTCAAGGCTGTATATTGCCACCCTGCTTATTTAACTTATATGCAGAGTACATCATGAGAAATGCTGGGCTGGATGAAGCAGAAGCTGGAATCTAGATTGCTGGGAGAAATATCAATAACCTCAGATATTTCCATTTTTTTAAGAAATCTCCACACTGTTTTCCATAGCGGCTGTACTAGTTTGCATTCCCACCAACAGTGTAAGAGGGTTCCCTTTTCTCCACATCCTCTCCAGCATTTATTGCTTGTAGACTTTTGGATAGCAGCCATCCTGATTGGCGAGTAATGGTACCTCATTGTGGTTTTGATTTGCATTTCTCTAATAATGAGTGATGTTGAGCATCTTTTCATGTGTTTGTTAGCCATCTGTATGTCTTCTTTGGAGAGATGTCTGTTTAGTTCTTTGGCCCATTTTTTGATTGGGTCATTTATTTTTCTGGAATTGAGCTGCAGGAGTTGCTTGTATATTTTTGAGATTAATCCTTTGTCTGTTTCTTCATTTGCTATTATTTTCTCCCAATCTGAGGGCTGTCTTTTCACCTTACTTATAGTTTCCTTTGTAGTGCAAAAGCTTTTAAGTTTCATTAGGTCCCATTTGTTTAGTTTTGCTTTTATTTCCAATATTCTGGGAGGTGGGTCATAGAGGATCTTGCTGTGATTTATGTCGGAAATAGAACTGCCATATGACCCAGCAATCCCACTTCTGGGCATACACACTGAGGAAACCAGATCTGAAAGAGACACGTGCACCCCAATGTTCATCGCAGCACTGTTTATAATAGCCAGGACATGGAAGCAACCTAGATGCCCATCAGCAGATGAATGGATAAGGAAGCTGTGGTACATATACACCATGGAATATTACTCAGCCGTTAAAAAGAATTCATTTGAATCAGTCCTAATGAGATGGATGAAACTGGAGCCCCTTATACAGAGTGAAGTAAGCCAGAAAGATAAAGAACATTACAGCATACTAACACATATATATATATGGAATTTAGAAAGATGGTAACGATAACCCTATATGCAAAACAGAAAAAGAGACACAGACGTACAGAACAGACTTTTGAACTCTGTGGGAGAATGTGAGGGTGGGATGTTTCAAAAGAACAGCATGTATACTATTTATGGTGAAACAGATCATCAGCCCAGGTGGGATGCATGAGACAAGTGCTCGGGCCTGGTACACTGGGAAGACCCAGAGGAATCGGGTGGAGAGGGAGGTGGGAGGGGGGATCGGGATGGGGAATACGTGTAAATCTATGGCTGATTCATATCAATGTATGACCAAAAAAATAAATAAATAAATAAATAAATTTTAAAAAAAAAGAAAAAAAAATAACCTCAGATATGCAGATGACACCACCCTTATGGCAAAAAGTGAAGAAGAACTAAAAAGCCTCTTGATGAAAGTGAAAGAGGTGAGTGAAAAAGTTGGCTTAAAAATCAAAATTCAGAAAACTAAGATCATGGCATCTGGTCCCATCACTTCATGGCAAATAGATGGGGAAACAGTGGCTGACTTTATTTTGGGGGGGGCTCCAAAATCACTGAAGCTGGTGACTGCAGCCATGAAATTAAAAGATGCTTACTCCTTGGAAGGAAAGTTATGACCAACCTAGACAGCATATTAAAAAAGCAGAGGCATTACTTTGTCAACAAAAGTCCATCTAGTTGAGGCTATGGTTTTTCCAGTGGTCATGTATGGATGTGAAAGTTGGACTATAAAGAAAGCTGAGAGCAGAAGAATTGATGCTTTTGAACTGTGGTGTTGGAGAAGACTCTTGTGAGTCCCTTGGACTGCAAGGAGATCCAACCAGTCCATCCTAAAGGAGATCAGTCCTGGGTGTTCATTGGAAGGACTGATGCTGAAACTGAGACTCCAATACTTTAGCCACCTGATGCAGAGTTGACTCATTTGAAAAGACCCTGATGCTGGGAAAGATTGAGGGCAGAAGAAGAGGGGACAAAAGAGGATGAGACGGCTGGATGGCATCACCAACTCAATGAACATGGGTTTGGGTGAACTCCGGGAGTTGGTGATGGACAGGGAGGCCTGGTGTGCTGTGGTTCATGGGGTCGCAAAGAGTCAGACACAACTGAGCAACTGAACTGACTGCCTTGTTTGAGCCTAGGCTACCTTGTTCTCCTTGGAAGAGAGCAACATCCTCTCAACATTTCTTTGTGTATCTCATTTTTGTTTCCTTCAATATTATTTTTTAATTTTGCTTTTCTTTTTTCAAGTTTTATAGAGGTTTAATTGACAAAAAATTGTAAGATATTAAAGCGTACGTGCGTGTGTGTAAGCAGCTTCAATTGTGTCCAACTTTGTGCAACCCTATGGACTGTAGCCGACCAGGCTCCTCTGTCCATGAGATTCTCCAGGCAAGAATATTGGAGTGGGTTGCCATGTCCTCCTCCAGGGGATCATCCCAACTCAGGATCAAACACACATCTCCTGTGTCTTCTGCATTGGCAGGTGAGTTCTTCACTACTAGAGCCACCTGGAAAGCCCCTTAAAGTGTACATCAAAGTCATTCGGGGCTTCCCTTGTAGCTCAGCTGGTAAGGAATCTGCCTGCACTGCGGGAGCCCTGAGTGTGATGCCTGGGTTCGATGCCTGGGTTCGGAAGATCCCCAGGAGAAGGGAAAGGCTACCTACTCCAGTATTCTGGCCTAGAGAATATCATGCATTGTATAGTCCATGGTGTCACAAAGAGTTGGGCATGACTGAGTGACTTTCACTTCACTTCACTTCACTTCAAGGTGATTTTATATATATACTGTTGAAAACAGTCCCACCATCTGGTTAATTCCACATTCATTACCTTACATATTAATCTTTTTTTTTTTTTTAATTTGGTGAGATCAGTTAAGTTCTACTCTCTTAGCAAATTTCAGTTAGATAATAGTGTTGTTAGCTACAGTCATTATATTTTACATTAGATCCTGAGATTTTATTTGTCTTATAACTGAATGTTTATACTTTTTTAATCAACCTTTCCCTATTTTCCCCAGCCCCTAGTATTCTTCTCTGTTACTATAAGGTGATTTCTTTCTTTTTTTTTTATTCCAGATATAAATGATATCGTATAGTATCTGCCTTTCTCTGGCTCATTTTGCTTAGCATGATGCCCTCCATATTTATATATACTGTTGGAAATGACAGGCTTTTTTCCCCAAAGGCTGATAATGTGTGTTTGTATCTTTCTAGATCTTGATCCATAAATCCACTGATGAACTTTTGGGTTTCTTCCATACCTTAGCTGTTTGGAATAATGCAATAATACTGCAGTGAGCATGGGGGTCTAGCTGTATCTTTGAGATGCTAGTTCTGCCCTCCCTACCTTTGGATATGTACAGAAATGGGAATACTGGATCATCTGGTAATTCAGTTCTACTTTTAATTTCTTGAGGAACCTCCCTTCTGTTTTCCATAGTGACTGTATCTTCTGTTTCCAGTTTATACCAATTCTTATCAGCGACCCCACCAGGCTCCTCTGTCCATAGAATTCTCCAGGCAAGAATACTGGAGTGTGTTGCCATTTCCTTCTCCAGGGGAATTTCCTAACCCAGGGTTCGAACCTAGGTCTCCTGCATTGCAGGCAGATTCTTTACAATCGGAACCACCAGGGAAGCCCTGGGAATGTGAAATGGAACCTTATTGTGATTTTGATTTGCATTTTCATAATGACTTATGATGCTGAAAATCTTTTAATGTATTTGCCAACAATATGTCATTTCCCTTGGAGAAACATCTGTTAAGGGCTGTTCCCCTTTTTTAGTTGGGGTATTTGTCTTTTGTTATTGAGTTGTAAGAGCTAGTTATATGTTCTAGATACCCTTATCAGACACATGATTTATAAATATTTCTCCCATTCTATGTGTTATGCTTTCACTTTCTCAGCAGTGTCTTTTTATGCACCAACTTTTTAAATTTTGATGAAGTTCAGTTTACCTTCTTTTTCTTTTGTTGCCCGTATTTTTATTTCATTGCCAAAGCCAAATGCAGATTATTTACTCCAGTGATTTCTTTTACAAGTTTTGTGGTTTTAGCACTTATTCTTAGATCTTTGGTCTATTTTAAGTTAACTTTTGTATATGGTATGAGGTAGCAGTGCAACTTTATCTTTTGCATCTGGATTTTCATTTGTCTCAGCACCATAGAATAGAAGAGACTATTCTTTCCCCGACTGAATGGAGAAAAGAAACAGATTTTTTTTTTGTTAAAAACTGCCCAAAGATTCATGTATGTATCTTTCCTTAGACTCTAAATAACAATGAGACATACCCTTATACTTGTCAGAATGACTATCATCAAAAAGTGTTCAAGTAACATATGTTGGGGAGGATGTGGAGAAAAGGGGACCTTTGAACACTCTTTGAGGGAATGGAAATTTCTGTGGCCATGATAGGAATGGGTATGGAGGTTCCTCAAAAAACCCAAAAGTAGAATTTCTCCTCCAGGGTATATATCCAGGGAAAAAAAAAAAAAAAACTATTCAGAAAGATACATGTATCCTCATGTTCATAACAGAACAATTTACAATAGCCAAGATATAGAAGCAAACCTAGTTCTTATTAACAGATGAATGGATAAAAAAAGACGTGGTGTATTTGTATATATAAATATATTAAAATAATGAAATATTACTAAGCCATAAAAAAGAATGAAATTCTGCCATTTGCAGCAATGTGGATGGAGCTAGAGAATATTATGCTTAGTAAAGCAAGTCAGAGAAAGACAAGTACTGTATGATATCACTTATATGTGAAACCTAAAAAATAAAACAAGCAAATGTATGTATCAAAATAGAAACAGACCTACTGATATAAAAAATAAACTAGTAATTGCCAGTAGGGAGAGGAAGGCATGTTTAAGGGGTATGAGATTAAGAGACACAAACTACTATGTATAAAATAAATAATCAACAAAGATGCATATTGTATAGCCAGGGAATTGCAGTCAGTATCTTATAGTATTTTTAATGGAATATAACCTATAAAAATACTGAATCACTATGCTATATACCTAAAAGTAATATAGTATTATAAATCAACTATATTTTGATCAGAAACAAATAGGCTTTAAATTTTATTTTATTGATTTATTTAACTGTCCTCTGCCAATACCACATTGTTTGTTTATTGTAGCTGTAGTATGTGTTGAAATAAAAAAGTATGACCCTTCCAACTTTGTTCTTTGTTTTCAAGATTGCCTTAAACCCATTTTTAATTCCATATGAATTTGAAGATCAGCTTTTCCATTTCTGAGAAAAAAGATACTGGAATTTTGATTAGAGATTACTTTGAATCTATCAATCTTTTGGGGTAATATTGCTATCTTAACAATATTGAATCTTCTACTTCATGATAAAAGGCCATTTTCCATTTATTTAAGCTTTATTTAATTTCTTTTAGCAGTGTTTTGTATTTTCAGTGTATAAATTTTTAATTTTAGTTAAGTTTATTCCTTGTTATTTTATTCTTTGGATGCTTTTATAAATGTAATTGTTTTCTCAGTTTTTTTTGTTCAGTGCTTGTATAGAATCCAATCAATATTTGTATGTGTGCATACTGAAAATTTGTTGAATTTTTATAACATAGTATTTCTATGAATTTATTGGGATTTTATGTTGGATCATCATCTGATAATAGAAATAATTTTACTTCTTCCTCTCCATTTGGAGGACATTTTTGTTTATTTGTTTTGTCTGATTGCTCTGATTCTAGTCCTGTGTAGAAAGGATTAATGAAAGTAGGCATACTTGTCTTGCTTCTGAATTTAAGGTGAAAGGTTTTATTACTTCAGCATTGAATGTTATGTTAGCTGTGGATTTTTTTTTTTTTTTTTTTTTTTTGGTATCTGTTATCATATTGAGGTACTTTCCTTCTATTCCTAGTTGTCTGAGTCTTTGTATTTGTATCATAAAAGAGTCTTGGGTTTGTGACCTTCATCTATATAAGCTTTTTAAATATGCTATTGATTTTTTGTTAGTATTTTGTTGAGAATTTTTGTGTCTATATGGATAATGATCTGTAGTTTTGTTTTTTGTTTGTGGTGTCTGAATCTGGTATCAGAAAGATATTGGCCTCACAGAACAAGTTATGTTTTGTTTCTTCTTCCTGTATTTTTTGGAAAAGTGTGAGAAGTGGTGGTGTTAATTCTTTGCACCTTTAGTAGAATTCACCAGTTTTCTTTGTTATAAGGTTTTTAAGTTATTAATTAAATCCACAGGTCTTCTGTGATTTTTATGTCCTCTTGAGTCACTTTTGGTTATTTGTGTGTTTGTAGAAATGTATCCATTTTATGTAGGTTATCTAATTTATTGTTTTACAGTTGTTCATCATATTCTCTTAGAATCTTTTTATTTCTATAATGTTGGGGGTAATGTCCCCATGTTCATTTCTGGGTTTAATATTCATATTTTCTTTAATTTGTCCATCTAGCTTAAAGGTTGCTATTTTTTTATCTTTTCAATGAACTAAGTCTTGATTTTTTTGATTCTCTTTACTTTTTGTTTTGTTTGTCATTTATCTTTATTTTAATCTTTATTCTACCTTACTTTCAGCTAGGTTTTTTCAATTTCCTCTTTTTTTCCATAATTCCTAAAGATATAAATATGGAGTTTTGATTTGAGGATTTTTTTTTAATGTGTCTGCTTTCTACTTTCATTTTTCCTATTAACACTGCTTTGACTACATTGCATAACTTTGATATATTGTGTTTGATTTTCCTTTTCTCTAAATATATTCTAATTTCTCTTGTGATTTCTACTTTGAACTATTGTTAAGATATGTTATTTAATTTCTACCAAATTGTTATTTTTCTAGTTTCTCTGTTATTGATAGATAATTTTATTTCATTGTAATAGGAGACAATAGTTGGCATGATAGCAATCTTTTAAATTTTATCTAAGTTGTTTTTTAACCTGACATATCATCTACTTTGGGTAATGTCCCCACATATACTTGAAAAGAGTGTATTCTGATGTTGGCTATGGAGTGTTTTATATACATATTAGGTCTAGTGTGTATATAGTGTTATTCATGTCCTTTATTTCCTTATTGATCTCCTGTATAGTTGTACTATTCATTATTAAAGTGGTGTATTATGGTCTCCAACTATTTTTGTAGAAGCATCTATTCCTCCATTCAATTCTGTTAATGGTAGCTAAATCATGTCTTGGAGCTCCATTGTTAATGCATATATATTTATAATTGCTATGTTTTCTTGATGAATTGACACTTTTATCAATATATGATGTGTTTCTTTGCCTTTGCTAACAGTTTTTGCCTTAAAGTATGCTTTGTGTGAAACTAATGTAGCTACCACCAGCTCATTTTGGGTTATAATTTGCATGGAATATATATTTCTATTTTTCATTTTAAGCTAATTTGTGCCTTGAATCTCTTATAGATGACATATAGTTGGATCATAACTTTAAAAAAATTAATTTTGCTAAGCTCTGTTTTAATTGGAGAGTTTAATGTTTGCATTTAACATAATTCTGACAAATAAGGGCACTGCCATTTTAAAATTGATTTTCACTGTATTATAGATTTTTTATTTATTTTTTTCTTCTCTTATTGCCTTTCTTTGTCATTTAATCATTTTTATAGGACACTTTGAAAAATGCCTTTATTTTTACTTTTGTGTAAATTTTGTAGATGTTTTATTATTGTTCACTGTGGAAATTACAATTAATGCCTTGAATTTACTGTAGTATAACTTCAATCACTCAAATATAGCTTTAGCAACATACAGAAATTCTGTTCAGATAAAACTTTGCCATATCTGTGTTATTATTGTCAAAAAATAGCATTTTTATATATTATTTGACTGTTAATATAGATTTTAATTTTTATGTGTCTATTTTTCAAATCATGTGTGTGCTAAGTGGCTTTGGTTATGTCTAACTATTTGTAATGCCATGGACTATAGCCTGCCAGGCTCCACTGTCTATGGAATTCTCCAGGCAAGAATACTGGAGTGGATTGCCATTTCCTCCTCCAGGTGATCTTCCCAACCCAGGTATCAAACCCACGTCTCTTATATCTCCTTCATTGGCTGGTGGGATCTTTATGACTAGTGCTACCTGTGAAGCCCTCATATCATATAAGATATTAAAATAAAAATTATAAACTAAAAATACATTAGCACTGGATTTTTTTATTTAGCTATACAGTTATCTTTACTGGAATTATTATTCATGATATGTCTTCATTTTGCTCTCTAGTGTCCATATTTTGAGTTAAAAGACCCCATTTAATATTGTTTTTGTTGTAGTTCAGTCACTAAATCATGCTCAACTCTTTGTGACCCTATTTACTGCAGCATGCCAGATTCCTCTGTCCTCCACTATCTCCCAGAGTTTGCAGAATTTCATGTACATAGTGTCAGTGATGCTATTTAACCATCTCATCCTCTGCTACCCTCTTCTTTTGCCTTCGATCTTTCCCAGCATCAGGATCTTTTCCAATGAGTCAGTTCTTTGCAACAGGTGGCCAAATTATTGGAGTTCCAGGTTCATCAACAGTACTTCCAATGAGTAGTCAAGGTTGATTTCCTTTAAGATTGACTGGTTTGATACCTTTACAGTCCAAGAGACTCAAAAGAGTCTTCTCCAGCCCCACAATGTGAAAACATCAATTCTTCAGCACTCAGTCTTCTTTATGATCCAACTCTCACATCTGTACACAACGACTAGAAAAACCATAGCTTTGACTATGATCATCGTTTTCTGTATGCATTTTTTACACAGCGTCTAGGTTTGTCATAGCTTTCCTTCCAAGTAGCTAGTGTCTTTTTAATTTAATGGCTGAAGTCACCATCTGCAGTGGTTTTGGAACCCAAGATAATAAGATCTGTCACTGCTTCCACTTTTTCCTTTCTATTTTCCATTAAATGATGGGACCAGATGCCATGATCTTAGTGTTTTGAATGTTGAATTTCAAGCAAGATTTTTCACTCTTCTCTTTCACTATCAGCAGGAGGCTTTTTAGTTCCTGTTCAGTTTCTGCCATTTTAGTGGTATCATCTGCACATCTGAGGTTGTTCATATTTCTCACAGCAGTCTTGCTTCCAGCTTGTGATTCATCCAGCCTGATATTTAGCATGATATATTCTGCATATAAGTTAAATATGCAAGGTGACAATATAAAGCCTTGTCTTACTCTTTTTCTCTTTACCAATTGTGAACCAGTCTGTTGTACCATATCCAGGACTGTTGTTTCTCAACTGGCATATAGGTTTCTCAGGAGACAGTTAAGGTGATATGGTATTCCCATCTCTTTAAGAATTTTCCACAGGTTTTTGTGATCCACACAGTCAAAGACTTTAGTGTAATCAATGAAGCAAAGGTAGATTTTTTTTTTTTCTGGGACTCCATTGATTTCTCTATGATCCAGTGACTGTTGACAATTTAATCTCTAGTTCCTCTGCCTCTTCAAAACTCAAAACTTGTACATCTGGAAGTTCTTGGTTCATGTACTGCTGAAGCCTAGCTTGAAGAATTTTGAGCATTAACTTTCTAGCATGAGAAATGAGCACAATTATACAGTAGTTTGAACATTCTTTGCCATTGCCATTTTTTGAGACAGGGATAAAAACTGATCTTTTCCAGTCCTGTTGCCGCTGCTGAGTTTTTCAAATTTGTTAACTTATTGAGTACAGCACTTAAACAGCATGATATTTTAGGATTTTAAATAGATCACCTCCACTAGCCCATTTGACTTCAAACTCCAGAATATCTAGCTCTAGGTGAGTAACACAATATTGTGGTTATCCAGGTCATTAGGGCTTTTTTTGCAGAATTCTTCTGTGTACTCTTGCCACTTCTTAATCTCTTCTCCTTCTCTTAGACCTTTACTGTCTCTGTTCCCTATCATGCCCATCCTTGCATGAAATATTCCCTTGATATCTCTAGTTTTCTTGAAGAGATCGCTAGTCTTTCCCATTCTATTTCTCTGTTTTCTTTGCATTATTCACTTAAGAAACCTTATCTCTCCTTGTTATTTTCTGAAACTCTGCATTCAGTTAGGTATATCTTTCTCTTTTTCCCTTGCCTTTTGCTTCTCATCTTTCCTCAGCTATTGGTAAAGCCTCCTCATACAACCACTTTGCCTTCTTGCATTTCTTTTTCCTTAAAATGGTTTTAGTCACAGCCTCCTGTAGGCACTTTGTTACCAGATCTAAACCCTTGCATCTTTTTGTCACCTCCACTGTATAATAATAAGGGATTTGATTTAGGTCAGACTTGAACAGCCTAGTGGTTTTCCCAAGTGACTTTAATTTAAGCCTGAATTTTTCAATAAGGGGATCATGATCTGCTCCACTCTCAGCTCCAGGTCTTGTTTTTGCTGACTGTATAGAGCTTCTCCATCTTTGGCTGAAAAGAGTATAATCAATCTCATAATTTTGGTAGTGAACATCTGGTGATGTCTGTGTGTAGAATTGTATCTTGGCTTGTTGGAAAAGGGTGTCTGCTATGACCAGCATGTTCTTTTGACAAAACTCTGTTAACCTTTGCCATGCTTTATTTTCTACTCCAACACCTAACTTGCCTGTTATTCTGGGTATCTCTTGACATCGTACTTTTGCATTCCAATGCCCTACGATGGAAAGGACATCTATTTTTGATGCTAGTTCTAGAAAGTGTTATACTTCTTCACAGAACCAGTCTACTTCAACTTCTTTGGTATAGACTTGGATTACTGTGATAATGAATGCTTTCCCTTGGAAACGAACCATGGTCATTCTGTCATTTTTGAGGTTGCACCCAAGTACTACATTTTGCTCTCTTTCTTGACTATGAGGACTACTCTATTTATTCTAAGGAATTCTTGACCATAATATTAGATATAATGGTTATCTAAATTAAATTTGCCCATTCCTATCCATATTAGTTCACTAATTCCTAAGATTTTGATGTTCTGTCTTGCCATCTCCTGCTTGACCACTTCCAATTTACCTCGATTAATGGACCTAACACTCCATATTCTTATACAGTATTGTTCTTTACAGCATCGGACTTTACTTTCACCACCAAACACACATCCACAGCTGAGAACTGTTTCTACTTTGTCCCAGCTGCTTGATTCTTATTCTAGCTATTAGTAATTGCCCTCTGCTCTTCCCCAGTTGGATATTGGACACCTTCTGACCTGGCAGGCTCATCTTCTGGTGTCATATCTTTTGCCTTTTCATATGGCCCATGGGGTTCTCCAGGCAGGAATACTGGAGTGGGTTGCCATTTCCTTTTCCAATGGACCACATTTTATCTGAACTGTTCTCTGTGACCCATCCGTCTTGGGTGGCCCTACACAGTATGCCTCACAGTTTCATTGAGTTATGTAAGCCCCTTCATCACTACAAGGCTGTGATCTGTTTAATATTAGAAGAAATTTAATATTTCTTCTAAAACAGGTCTAGTATCAATGAACATTTTCAATTTTTATTTATCTAGGGATGCCTTAATTTCCCCCTCACTTGTGTAGTATAGTTTACATATATATTGAATTCTTGGTTGACAGGTTTTGTTGTTTAGCATCCTACTCCCTTTTGGTATCCATGGTTTCTGATGAAAAATATCTGCTCTTACTCATATTAGTCCCTCATAGGTTTTGAATCACTTTTCTCTTGCTATTTTTAAGATTTCTCTACAATTGGACTTTAACATATCTAGTTGTGGAGCTCTTTGTACTTATTCTTCTGAGTTTGTTGAGATTCTTTTTTTTTTTTTTTCATTTATTTTTATTAGTTGGAGGCTAATTACTTTACAATATTGTAGTGCGTTTTGTCATACATTGACATGAATCAGCCATGGATTTACATGTATTCCCCATCCCGATCCCCCCTCCCACCTCCCTCTCTACCCGATCCTTCTGGGTCTTCCCAGTGCACCAGGCCTGAGCACTTGTCTCATGCATGTTGAGATTCTTAAATGTGGAGATTTTTATCAAATTAGGAACATTTTTGACAATTTTTTTTCTTTGGTGTTAATATGTCTAGTAAAGCATACTGTTTACTATTTAGGATATTTTTTGGTTGAAGGTAAGAAACTTACTTGGCTTAAGAAATAAAGTAAATTTGTTGACTTATATAACTAAAAAAATGAAGCAGGGATTTCAGGCATATTTAGACAGAGATGTTCAGTATACTCTCTCTCCTGTTGGTAATATTCTAACATAGGTACTTCTCACTAGTCTATCTCACAACACATATTTCACTTTTTCAAGATTTCTTTACAGTTTCTTTTCAGGTCAGTTTGAACCAAATAGGGAAAGGGGGGTTTGATTGTCTAGGCATGATGAATTATTAGCTCCATTTATACCTACTAGACTAAAAGTAGAAGAGAGGTCATTCCCTAAAGGAAAAATATGAGATGGTACTCCGAAGGAAAAATGGATACTGACAGATATAATCCAAGACTTCCATTTTAGATTTATTTTTCTTCCATGTTTTAATCTTATATTCTACTAAAAATTTGATTCTCTCTTATCTGATATTTTCATTAGTAAGATAAAAAATAGCACCTAGACTGATATCCAAATTGGGCTTTTAAAAAACAAAAACAAGAAGTGTACCAGTCCAACTGTTGTTTGTGAAAATAAAATATTAAAACTTTTGTTTCAATAGAGTTCTTGCAAAAGAAGTTTGTTTTTTTCTGGTATCTATAGAGTTCATGGACTTCTTAACCTACACTCTACATTTTTATCAATCATAGTCCATGTTTGTTCCATAAGTTTTCCTAGCACTTAGCAGTGCTGAAAATGGGGCTCTCATTCTCTTTTAGAACACTACAAGTTTTATGTATTTTGTTATCTACAGATCCTAGTATTTAGGTTAATAACTGATTCAATATAATAAATATACCCACGATTAATGACAAATTACAGAGCTGACATCTCTCCTGTTCCTCCTATGAGCACCTCATCACTCTTGTAGAGTGACAATCACAAGTGACAGTTTAATAGGATCTGACAAAAATTAGTCAAATATTAAGGACTCTTAAGAATACTACCTAGTGTACAGACTTATGCTTGTTATTATTGGAGATGTAATTTATTCTGTGTTTATTTTGTATCTTAAAAATACCAATTAAACTATCATAATTGTTTAAATGCAATCTTTATTTCAAATTTGTAATATCTTTTATTTAAATTTTGTTTTATACCTAGTAAGTTAGTTTATAATAAATATTCTCTTATACTAGTAGGGTATCATAATCAGCATGATTTTGGAAGGCATTAGTCTAGCCCTGTGCTATCCAGTGTCATATCCACTAACCACGTAATACTTTTTTTTTTTTTCACTTATTTTTATTAGTTTGAGGCTAATTACTTTACAATATTGTAGTGGTTTTTGCCATACATTGACATGAATCAGCCATGGATTTACATGTGTTCCCCATCCCATCCCTCTGGGTCTTCCCAGTGCACCAGCCCTGAGCACTTGTCTCATGCATCCAACCTGGGCTGGTGATCTGTTTCACACTTGATAGTATACTTGTTTCAATGCTATTCTCTCAGAACATCCCACCCTCGCCTTCTCCCACAGAGTCCAAAAGTCTGCTCTATACATCTGTGTCTCTTTTTCTGTTTTGCATATAGGGTTATCATTACCATCTTTTTAAATTCCATATATATGTGTTAGTATACTGTATTGGTGTTTATCTTTCTGGCTTACTTCACTCTATGATGGGCTCCAGTTTCATCCATCTCATTAGAACTAATTCAGATGTATTCTTTTTAATGGCTGAGTAATATCCCATTGTGTATATGTACCATAGCTTTCTTATCCATTCGTCTGCTGATGGGCATCTAGGTTGCTTCCATGTCCTGGCAATTATAAATAGTGCTGTGATGAACATTGGGGTGCACGTATCTCTTTCAGATTTGGTTTCCTCGGTGTGTATGCCCCGGAATGGGATTGCTGGGTCATATGGCACATAATACTTTAAATGAAGTTAGCTAAAATTAAAATTAATTGCTTCACTCATCCTAGCTAGCTATATTTCAAAAGCTCGTGTGGTCATATGTGGCTAGTGGCTTCCATGTTGGGTAGCATAGATACAGGACATTTTCTTCATCTCTGAAAGTTTGAATGAATGGCACTGGTAGATAATATTTTCATGCTCTCACAGCTACATAGAAACATATGCATATGAAGCAGCTGTTTCTGAATCATTGTTAATTTAAAAAAGCAAAATCAGCATTAATCTACAAGATTTGGCTTTGAAACTTGTTTCATTATCATAACTTAAATTACAATTTAAAGATCAGTTAAAACTATGCAAACACAGTGATTTTAGAAGGGTTAAATTTGGGACAATATAAAAAGAAAAATAGTCTTTTGAGTGAAATCAAGAAAAGTTTGGTCAGTTCATTTGGATATTGGCTGAAACTCATAGTAACATCAACAGACTGGTAGGAAACAAATAGATGAGTTTAATGAAGAAAAATTACTCCTATGATTATTTGTTTATATTTTTTACTCCATTAAGACCTCCAGAATTGGAAACAATATAAGACTAGGAGCTAAGTTTCCAAGATGCTGCTTCAGGATAGACTAGGAATTTCATGAAAGTAAAAACCAGAAAAAGGCATGGTCAATTGCATAATTTTCATCACTTGGGAAAAATGGAGAAATATAGAAAAAATTAACTAAACACAGCAGGTATTTCATGAAAGCACATACTGTACTAGTTTCTTAAAGGTATTTCTGGTTTGGTGGAGCTTTATATAGTTTAGTGATATAGTAGTAAAAAGACATTTCTTAAAATGTTCCTATTGCAAGTCTACTGATAATATTAAAGTGCAGTTCATGATATATATAGGGACTATACTGTTCTGTGAAAGGAAATTAAAAAATATGAATATATTTTGCTATATGTGGTAATTAGATTGTTACCTCCCAAAGAGATTGTTGTGCCTAATAAGCTATCAAATTTCAAAATGTGATTTGAAATTCAGTCATTCATTTGTCTATATGTTACATATCCAATGCAGAAATTCTTATCTAGAGAAGATTATATGCTTTTAGGTATTTTAAAAGCAATCTGAAGATAACTTGGGCTTCCCTCATAGCCCAGTTGGTAAAGAATCCGCCTGCAATGCAGGAGACCCAGTTCGATTCCTGGGTCGGGAAAATCCCCTGGAGAAGGGATCAGCTATCCACTCCAGTATTCTCGATTTTCCCTTGTGGCTCAGCATGTAAAGAATCCGCCTGCAATGTGGGAGACCTCAGTTCCATCCGTGGACTTGGGAAGATTCCCTGGAGAAGGGAAAGGGACCCCTTTCTATGGGGTCGCAAGAGTCGGACACGACTGAGCGACTTTCACTTTCACTTTAAAAGAGTTGGAGTGGAAATTACACATTTCAAATAATTGGTTTAGCAAGGTAAATTATATCTTTAAACTGCTGTCTAGCGGGACAATACATCAGTAAAAAGAAAGGAAGTATGAAGTAAAAGTAAAAAATAAAGAAATTTGTTTATATAAAAGAAATCAGATCATTGAAGGCTACCATGTATTTTCACAGGTACGTCTATAAAAGACGTAATACATGTTTGTAAAGTATACACATTTCCTAAAATTTCTCTATAAAAGGAGGAGTTTCTTTGGACATACACATCCACATACACACCCACCCACACATTTATATTTCTTAGAAAGCAATTTAAATAAATATGTCAAACAATTGAAAAATCCCTAGACTCTTGTTTTCAAGAATTCAAAAGCTGTTATGAGCCCAGTTGGACAAAATCAGATAATCTTAAAACATCCATTTAGAAATTTTGATGTAAATAAATGGTTTTGAGACTTTATTTTTTATTTACAAATCCTGATATTGAAATTACATGTCATAACTTAATATATATTCATTATCCAGGTTGATTAATGTTAGAAGTTCTAAGGTTCAGTTGATAAAGTTTTATATTTTTTCTAGACTTATGATTTAAGTGATTTAATGTGAATATCAAAATAGTTCTTTGTAAATAATTTTTACAAATTTTTTTAACAAATTTGTTCAATTATTTTGTATAAAATAATTGTACAATTTTTTTAATTTTTCTATAGTTAAAATTATGTATTCAGTTTGACTATTCAGTTTGAATTTTTACATCAGGTGTCAAATATCTCAAAATGGAATCCTTAAAACTTTATTCTGCATGTTGTAAAAACATTTTGTATCCACAAACAAGCCACAAGTAGCTTGTACTCTAGTTTATTTGGAGTAAATATGGTAATGATGATAGTAATATAGTAGAAGTCTATGATGAATAGACTAAAGTCTCTTTTAAATTAAGTCTAAAAGATAATAAACAAAAGGAAAATAAAGCATAAAAACTTGTGTGAACAAAGGTAAAATTTGAGACAAAAATTTAAAATTTTAAAAAGTCTACATTGACTCCTACATGAGGTATTTTGGATCCTTGAATTCACTGTTTCTGAAACTGAAAAAAAGGATTTCAAAACTACTTGAAGGCAACATATATCTCATATTTTAGTTTTATTATTTCAGTTATCTTATTTTCAGTGTTAATGTCTGAAAACTAGGTAGTAATTTTCACAGCAAATTTTTTATTAGAGATAGTATTCACTCAGAGGAACTGGTCTACATGAAATGAAAAATATTTTAATTTAGATCTTAAATATATTTTTAATTGCCTTTGCTCTTACTTGGAGAGCTTTTTGTTTGTTTGTTTGTTCACCTTCTGAGTGACTCGGGTATTGTTCCTGATGTTTTTTGGTTTATGATTCTTAAATGACTGTTTTATATGGTTAGTGTCTGGGTAGTAAATCAACAGAATAGTGATACTTATATTAAGCAGGTTGTATAGAGTCTTTAAGTTCAGCATAATATTACTCTATATTATTGAGAAAAAAAATTCCAGCAAAAGAAGATGAATTATTGTAGCTGAATATATAATTTTGCTAAACTTTAGAGAAAATAAATCTATATAGCAATATTTTTAGTACCATGGCAACACTACTTTAAATAATTAAGTATATTTCAATTAAAATCATTGTCAGTAGGATTCACCGATTCTTACATAATAGCTCTCTAAATTGATATGTATGATTTTCTAGTTTAGAATATAAAGATTTAATTAAATGCTTTTTAAGAAACCATAACTGTCATAGAGTATCATCATTTCAGCAACTAGCAGCCTGGGTATCATTCTCAAGCTTAAAATCAGCAAAACCAATTAGAATAAAAGCCACATGTGAGTTATCCATTATGCATTGACATTTAAAATTTCTCCCTTATTTGTATTCAGAATATTATATTATACAATGCAATATTTATCTGTGATATTTTCTATCCTGACATGATGTATGCATAGCACAAAAAAAGCCAGGGAGCTTCTCTACCAACAAGGAAATTTTCCCCTCTGCAGTATAACGTGTTTGATGGATGCTTACCCTCTTTTGCAGCCCCTTCTTCTGCAATTTATTTTTCAGTGCTATACATTCATTTGTTTCTTTATTTCTCCTCTTCAAGTAGCACAGCACATTTCCAGGCAGGCTTTGTCTCCAAAATCATGTGTAAATCCCCACATCTCAGACATTCACAAATTAATCACAGATATGCACACTATAAACAAGAGACCCTGATGAGTGGCTTGAGATATTCTATAATTTGTGCTTTGATTAACTGACTTCCCCCCTTATTTTAGATTACATTAACTATCCTGAAGTAATTATTTTAATCTTACATTTGCCAGCTGCAAAAACCTGATTTTTTTTTAATTTGAAGTGTTAATGATTTAGTAACAAACTAAAGAATCTATAAAGAGACAAATATCCACATATAAGTCATGGTGAAGTATAAACATTTAGATTAGCGGCATTGTAGTTAAAGTTTTATACTGGTGTTGGTGTGAAGCAGTTCTAGAACTGTTATTAAAAATACATTGGCATTCTTGTATGATGCTCTGTTTTGACAAGAGGATATTTTTCTTTGCTAAATATAGTCTTGCATTTTTCAACCATCTCATACTTGTATTCAATGAAGTATATAAATAGGCATTGATGATTAGGAAATTCATTTTAATTGTCTAAAATATATATACCAAAATACTTTAAAAATAAAAATAAAATCTTATCAATTAAAACCAGGAAATTTAAAAGTAGTTATCCTCAAATTAAAAGGAAATATTTTTTTAAATGGTAAATTTAACCATATCAGTCTGGCTTCTTATGAGTTTTTGTGTCTAAAATTCTAATTTTTATTATACATCTAAATTATATATGATTTTTATTTTTATTTTATGGTTTTTATTTTTAGTTTTGCTACTAACAAGCTGTGTGATTTTTTGAAACTCACTTAACATCGGCTTTAACTAAAAGGAGTTTAATTACCAAAAGTCCAAAATTTCCTTCAATTCTGGCATTCTATTACATGTTTTATTAATGACAAAAAAAACGACAGTAGTTGTTTTTATTTTTAGCTATTGATATTTTATAAAAGTTCAGCAAGTGCATGATCATAAGCCAACAAGAAAGACAATGAACTCTTCTGTGACCTTTAGAACTCATCATTAATATCCTTCTATCATCTTCAAGAATCGGTATTTTCAATTGAATTAAAAAACAAAACAACCAAATATGTGTTATAATACGATACCAAAGACTGAGTTTAAATTTTTGACAGAGATTGAGAGAAATGATCTGGTATTTTCAAAGAGTGAACTGTGTCTTTTCCATAGTCATAGTGATAATTCACTTTTGCCTAAATTGGTGCTTAAAGAGTAAAGTAAGGAATTATGAGGATGAATTTGTTTTTGTTCTTCCTCTTGAAGATTTTTCTGAAGTAAGGAGATCTTTACGTAATGATGGTCAATTCTGTCATAGTTCCCTCAAGAAAACTCTAATATGACTGATTTTGAGGGAAAAATTATCAGAAACAGAGGGTGAGATAAATAGTAGGGTTCTAATCTTGATGCTGGGAGGGATTGGGGGCAGGAGGAGAAGGGGATGACAGAGGATGAGATGGCTGGATGGCATCACCGACTCAATGGACATGAGTTTGCAGTAAACTCCGGGAGTTGCTGATGGACAGGGAGGCCCGGAGTGCTGAGATTCATGGAGTCGTAAAGAGTCAGACATGACTGAGCGACTGAACTGAACTGAACTGAACCTTGTTTTAAAATTAAATATTTAATGAAAAAAATGCAAATTGGAATTTTATCTCTCTGAAATTAATGGCTAGTTTCCAGTTAGCTAGTATCATTCAGATTGATTACACATTCATATAGTATTTTCAGGAATATGTAAAACAAAATGGATTTATTTAGCCTCTTGAATTGAAGAATAGTCCAGAAGAAATTAGGTAACATTTGTATGTGACAGCTTAATTCTTGTATGTCTTCCAGTTGTAGAATTTATGATAAATATGAGATTTCAGATCATAGCATAAATTGTGCTATTAAGTAATTTATGTATCTCCCTTTAGTTATCTGAAAGGGAAGATCTGAATATTGATAGACCCAAGTAACTCCTTGCACTTTTAATTTAGTAAAATTATTTCCTTATATCTACATGTACTGGAGAATCTGAAACCATAAAAATGACTGAATAATTTCCAATTTTGAAATATATCTGTAGAAAAAAATGTGTTGCTAGAGTGTGAAAAACAAGGAAGATATTAGAAAAAGTAAGAATCAGTCATTTTATATATATCCAACTCACAATAATTATTATTTAAATTTGTTAAGAATAATAAGAGTTCTAAATACTGTATTTTTCAATAGCTGGAGATTATGTGGGGTTTGCACATAATTTATTTCCACATGTAATTTATTATAGTATAAATCTTTACAGATATGCTGATCATTATATACAGAACAGTATTCTCCCTTGAATTTGTATCATGATACAGACTATATGCTGGATGAGGTAGAAGTATTGTATAGATGGGACTTCCCTGGTGGTCCAGGGGTTGAGACATTGCTTTCCATTGCAGGGGAACAAGTTTGATCCCTGATCAGGGAGCTGAAATCCCATATGCCATGTAGCCAACAAACCAAAACATAAAAACAGAAATAACATTGTAAGAAATTCAATAAGGACTTTAAAAATGATCCACATCAAAAAAAAAAAAAAACTTAAAAAAAAAGTATAATATAGAGGGGTAAATTAAATTGTGTCCAAAAAGTCCTAGCATGTGTTTCCACTTAGTTTGTCATAATTTGAAAAGAAAATATACTCAGATTTTTTCAGCAATTGGAGACCCCTTAATGGCTTCTTAAAGCATTTCAAGTTTGGGTTTTTAAATATCTTGATCCTCTTTTTCTTGAGCTTGCAGATAAATAAACAATTTTCACTTAAAAAAAAAAGAATATATACTCAGATTTTATTTGTTTAGAAAATATCTATTTATAGACTGTACATTTTTAATAAATTAAAGTTAGAGGAAATATTTTAAACACTTAATTAAAAAAAGTTTTAAGTATTCTCCAAGGTTTTATAAGCAACACCTACAAAAAAAGATAGTATGTGTAAAGTTAAGTCTTAAGGAAGTAGCTCAAATACCTCTGCTAGTATTGTGTTAGATTAATGAGTTATTGATTAGATATAAAAATATTGTATCACCTTTTTAAGACTTTCTCATTTACTCTAACCATATGCTCTGAATATTCTCTTAAGTTTGCCTATCAAATATTCATTAAAGGCATAGTATGCTTATGATTCTGTGATAAGTCTGAATTAAAAATTCCTGAAGGAGTTTGATTTACTAACATAAACAATTTTTTTTAAATTGCAGTAACAAATAGCACACTATATGCCATTAAAAACATACAGATACTACAATGAGAATTGGGATAATCAAGAGATGTTTTTTTAATATATTTGAACTGGGTTTTGGAGAATAAATTATTTGGGCAGAAAAGGGTGGTGAGTCCTGGCTGATGAGTCCTGGCTTACTGAAGAGACAGACATGTATGTCATATCTGAGAAAAAGCAACAAGTCTAAAGCTTGAACAAAGCAGTTACAGGATATAAGGCTTAAAGATGCTTTGGCACAGACTGTGGAGGACTCTCAGTTTGGGTTAAATATTTGAACTTTTTTTTGTTTGGGCAATTAAAAAAATATATATATGCTGGGAACCGAAATAATCAGCTCTGCACCAGGAAGATTAAGCTGCTGGTAGTTTCTATTAAAGTAATGACATTTCCCCCAAGCCTTTATTTTGAATGGATGAGTCAACACTTCCATTAGATACATGCCAAAATGAAACAGATAATTACCTTTTTTTTTTCTCTGTTAATGTCAGGGGATGCTTTAAAAGATTCACTGTGGCTTTCTGTCTAACAGTGCACTGGATGGATCTTAACCCCTTTCAAAATTACGTGAATGTGAAGTGCCAAAATCTTTTGTGAAGCCAAAGGAAGAGTAGCCCAACTTGTTAAGGCAGAATTTGCAATATTGTTTGTGAAAATACGGCTGAATTTTGAACCAAATGTCACATGCAAATTTTAGAAATCTCTTTTTGACTTGGCCAAAAATGTCATAGTACAAATTCCAGCTGATGCGATAAGCATCCTACCATATGCCAAGTGGCAAAGTTTTACTGCTGGTTTAGTCACTCACTGCTCACATGGAATTACCTTTCTTCTGCTGTGTCCATCTGCTGATTACCTAGTGGTCCTCTCCTACTGCCGTGTCCATCTGTTGGCACATACAGATGCCTTCCTAATGCCCCATGCACCTGTTTATACTGTTCCTCCCAGAATGCAATGCATCTCATCATTACCAACCAAACTGTATATTCATCTTTTGGGGAAGCAGTAGAGGTTTGGTTTTTCTTTTTCCTATTAATGGAACCAAAATAAGTTTAAATATTAATCAAGTCGATCCTGCAAACAATTCTCTTAAAGAAGGGTTTTTCAGTGTGATTGATTATAAGATGGTCAACAAAGAACTCATGAAAAGTTAGAGAAGGTCCACATTCAATTAAAAAGGTTACACTTCTTTGTTCTTAGATTATAAATAGGTACTCCAAGCACTCTACACACAATTTACAGAATTGATTTGGCTCCTTGAAGCCATTAAATCTTCATCTCAATATATTTCAGTTTGGTAGGATGGTTAAATATGTCTGAAAAATACCCCTTCCCAGGTCAGATACTTTTGTGAAGATGTGACGGTGGCAGAATAAGTGAAAAGATAAAGTGCTTGGGTTCTGTACTTGTTTTTACTGAACTGAAAGTGACAACTGAGTGATGTAGTGGAATGAAATGAATGATAGAAATTTTTTAAAAGGTACTATGATGTAAAAAGGATCTATAAAGACTATGGTCAAATAAACCTTTCTAAAAGATTTAGACCATTCTGCTTCAGGTAACTCTATATTATTTACTTTGCAAGATACTGAAAAGTATCTTGGAAGATTACAAGAAGAAAACTCCCTACCTACATCTAGTAATTCCTCAAGCACTGAAATAATTACTTAAAAATGATAAATAATGATAAAGAAAAGGATATGATTTCCAATACTGCAGCACATTTAGATATGTTGCATTTTTGAGTATTTAAAATCTGCATAGTTCATAGAACATTTTAAAGAAATTTATTTCACATTTTTTCACTAAGGAAATAGCTCCTAAAGGGGTTCATTTTATGAATAGGACTTATGAATATATGTTAATATGATTTTAATATTTAGACGAGAAAGAAATAAAAGATTAGTTTGATTGAAAAGATAGAAATAATTATCAGTTCTTTAAAAAACAGACCATGTCTTTAAAAATTGTTTTAAAGTATGAATAAGATATGTTTTGTATATGTGAAAATAGTATCTACTAGGTACATCTTTATGAATATAGAACAAATCCTCAGAATATCTCTATTGTAGCTGAAGTTGTCATTTCTTTAACTTCGTATGACTAATAAACGCTAGCAATAAAACTTTCATATATTTTTGTATCTTGTTTAAAAATTAAAAATAAACATGAGATTGTTGAATAGCCTGTTTTTAGCATCCATTATCTAATGTAACAACTTTCCAAATAATCATCTTAATATCAATTAAATTACTCACGGACTATCCATTTCTGAAGGTTCTTATTATAACATGCAGTCCCCTGGTGACAGTAAAGAATCTGCCTGCAATTTGGGGGCCTGGGTTTGATCCCTGGGTTGGGAAGAACCCCTGGAGGAGGGCATGGCAACCCACTCCAGTATTCTTGCCTGGAGAATCCCCATGGACAGAGGAGTCTGGCGGGCTACCATGGGGTTGCAAAGAGCAACATGACTGAGCAACTATGCACACATAACATGCAGAGTCCAAAAGACTTGATATTTCAGTTTAATGCTTTTGCATTGCTTCATTTGCTAAGGAAACACAATTTTAAAGTATACTACATATTTATATACTTGTGTATTTGGACCTATCTGAAGTTTTATCTTATTTCATTAAATTACTCCAGTCTTTTATTCCTGTATAACAAGTAAAAGGAATATTTAAATGTAGTCACCACAGTATTTGCAGGCACCACAGATAGTGCAAAACTTCCTGCCAGGAAGTTGTCCTTTGTATATCCTTCCAGTATTTTCCTTTCTGTCTCATCCTGAACTGTGATACATTGACTAAGCTCTTTGACAATGAGGTTTAGTAATATCACCTTTACATTTGTTTTTGTCTTGAGGAGTATTTAAAAAGGAGGAAAAAAAAGTATAGAAGCAATACCTCACATTGAGGAAAAATTACATTTATATCCACACTGTATACTGTCATATGTTTATACACAAGTAGCATTCACAAACATACTCAAATATGCCTACAAGATAATTTTGACTTTAACTTCCAATACTGAGTAGAATTAATGTCTTAGCTTGGAGCCAAAATATTTCACTCCTGGTCCTGATTTGGATATTTATCCTCTTCCATTGCTATAATTATCATGAGCTGTTCTTCTGTATCTCATATTGATGCCTATTATTCTAGCCAAAATAGCCTACTATTCTATTTCATTATTTAAAAAAATTTGCCATAACCCTAAACCTCCTTATCTTCACTGTCTTACCTATAAAGATATAAAGAAATGGCTATAATTTATTTCTGCACATACATACTTAATAAACAGAATAAACAGAGCACACATCCATTTACACTGTAAAAAATTTCAAGTTATCATGGAGTAATATTGGATATTATACAAGAATAGTTTCTGTCATTGGTATATTTTTTTTTCATTGGTATGTTCTTTTGTGCGTTAAAATTGTGTGTATGAAGCCACAAGTCTGTGTATTAATAACCTCCAGATTAACCGTAATGTATAATACTGAACCAAGGAGTGTGCCAATAAAAGCTCTAAATTATTGTTACCAATTTGAATCTGAATGAAAGATAGCTCTCCAGTGTATATGATCAACATATTTATCTCATAATGAGTTAAAGATGTGTGGTAGAAACTGTTGTTGTTTTAACCTTGCTTAAAGACCTATCCTTAATGAACCCACAACTATATACAGCCAGAATTGATATCACAGTGGAGAACTTAGTTTATATATTAAATTCAGAATATTAATAGTCTTTGACAAAGAATCAATATCCCAGGGCTCAAATAATTTAATATTGCTTAATTTGAAACTAATTCAGACAAATTAGGCATTACAGACTGCTAAAGTGAAACCGTTTTGTGTCAATAGATTAAGAACAGACTATCAGGAATTCCATGTTCAGCCAGAAGAGTATAAAATTAAAACTTAATTTTGAGGATAATTTAATTATTTCAAAATGTCTAATTGATTTTTAATATATTAGATTTTAAAATTTAAATACTTTGTAGATTTAAAAAATAAAAGTCTAATTAATTTTTAATTTTGCATAAAATGAAGTTGCATTCCAATACAGGCTTCTATACTTATCCACACACTTTTTCCTGCCTCTCATTCCTAAGTTCTTCTGCTCTTTTTTCACTTCCTTCTTATCTTGAATAAATGTGCTTTATACTTTGCATCATATCTCACTGCCATCTTATTGTTATGTGTAAATTTAATCAAAATCTTCATTTCCAAAGAAATAAAATATAAGCCTATTTTCCTGGAATGCTTTACTAATCTATCATTGCAACCTGGACAACCTGGACAAACTTCAATGAACAGAGACATCACTCAATTTAGTTGGTATTTGGTATGTTCTTTACCGTTTGTAGAACAACTAGCCTACTTCAAATCACCAGTTTGTATTTTTCTACTTATCTTGTTAGAGATAAAAATTGGCAGATATACACTAGTAGAAAAAAAGCAAAATATATACATGTGAACATTTATATACCTAAATATATTTCTATTTTAATTTTTGATACTCTGCCAAAAGTGTTGTATTTCAGTGAACTTAAATTGCATTAATAGCCTTAATTTTTTTTAACAGAGACTAAATGAGTGGAAATATATATTTACTCTGTATTATAGCAATAGAAAATGTCACAATTTACTGTCCCCATTTCTTCTACAGGGGTCACTTTCAGTTCAGTTCACTTCAGTCACTCAGTCGTGACCAACTCTTTGTGACCCCATGAATCGTAGCACGCCAGGCTTCCCAGTCCATCACCAACTCCCAGAGTTTACTCAAACTCATGTCCATCGAGTTGGTGATGCCATCCAGTCATCTCATCCTTTGTTTTCCCCTTCTCCTCCTGCCCCCAATTCCTCCCAGCATGAGGGTCTTTTCCAATGAGTCAACTCTTTGCATGAGGTGGCCAAAGTATTGGAGTTTCAGCTTCAGCATCTGTCCTTTCAATGAACACCCAAGACTGATCTCCTTTAGGATGGACTGGTTGGATCTCCTTGCAGTCTAAGGGACTCTCAATAGTCACCTCCAACACCACAGTTCAATAGCATCAAATCCTCAGCTCTCAGCTTTCTTCACAGTCCAACTCTCACATCCATACATGACCACTGGAAAAACCATAGCCTTGACCAGACAGACCTTTGTTGGCAAATTTATGCCTCTGCTTTTTAATATGCTGTCTAGTTTGGTCATAACTTTCCTCCCAAGGAGTAAGTGTCTTTTAATTTCATGGCTATAATCACCATCTACAGTGATTCTGGAGCCCAGAAAAATAAAGTCTGACACTGTTTCCACTGTTTCCCCATCTATTTGCCATGAAGTGATGGGACCAGATGCCATGAGCTTCGTTTTCTGAATGTTGAGCTTTAAGCCAACTTTTTCACTCTCCTCTTTCACTTTCCTCCTTTTTCTTTCTCCTCCTCCTTTCACTTTCCTCCTCTTTCACTTTCATCAAGAGGCTTTTTAGTTCCTCTTCACTTTCTGCCATAAGGGTGGTGTCATCTGCATATCTGAGGTTATTGATATTTCTCCCAGCAATCTTGATTCCAGCTTGTGCTTCATCCAGCCCAGCATTTCTCATGATGCACTCTGCATATAAGTTCAATAAGCAGGGTGACAATATATAGCCTTGATGTAGTCATTTTCCTATCTGAAACCAGTCTGTTGTTCCATGTCCAGTTCTAACTGTTGCTTCCTGACCTGCATACATGTTTCTCAAGAGGCAGGTCAAGTGGTCTGGTATTCCCATCTCTTTCAGAATTTTCCACAGTTTATTGTGATCCTCATAGTCAAAGGCTTTGGCATAGTCAATAAAGCAGAAATAGATGTTTTCTGGAACTCTCTTGCTTCTTCGATGATCCAGCAGATGTTGGCAGTTTGATCTCTCGTTCCTCTGCCTCTTCTAAAACCACTTTCAGTTCAGTTCAGTTGCTCAGTTGTGTCCGACTCTTTGTGACCCCGTGAATCGCAGCACGCCAGGCCTCCCTGTCCATTACCAACTCCTGGAGTTTACTCAAGCCCATGTCTATTGAGTCAGTGATGCCATCCAACCATCTCATCTTCTGTCGTCTCCTTCTCCTCCTGCCCCCAATCCATCCCAGCATCAGGGTTTTTTCCAATGAGTCAACTCTTTGCATGAAGTGGCCAAAGTATTGGAGTTTCAGCTTCAACATCAGACCTTCCAATGAATATTCAGGACTGATTTCCTTTAAGATGGACTGGTTGGATCTCCTTGCAGTCCAAGGGACTCTCAAGAGTCTTTTCCAACATCACAGTTCAAAAGTATCAATTATTCAGTGCTCAGCTTTCCTTATAGTCCAAATATCACACCCAAACATGACTACTGGAAAAACAATAGCCTTGACTAGATGGAACTTTGTTGACAAAGTAATGTCTCTACTTTTTAATATGCTGTCTAGGTTGGTCAAAATTTTCCTTCCAAGGAGTAGCGTCTCTTAATTTCATGGCTGCAGTCACCATCTGCAATGATTTTGGAGCCCCCACAAAATAAAGTCTGACACTGTTTCCACTGTTTCCCCATCTATTTCCCATGAAGTGATGGAAACAGATGCCATGATCTTAGTTTTCTGAATGTTGCGCTTTAAGCCAACATTTTCATGCTTATTTTTCACTTTCATCAGGAGACTTTTTAGTTCTTCATTTTCTGCCATAAGAGTGGTGTCATCTACATATCTGAGGTTATTGATATTTCTCCCGCAATCTAATTCCAGCTTGTGCTTCTTCCAGTTTGGCATTTCTCATGATGTACACTGCATATAAGTTAAATAAGCAGGGTGACAATGTACAGCCTTGATGTAATCCTTTTCCTATTTGGGACCAGTCTGTTGTTCCATGTCCAGTTCTAACTGTTGACTCCTGACCTGCATACAAGTTTCTCAAGAGGCAGATCAGGTGGTCTGAGCATTCCCATCTATTTCTGAATTTTCCACAGTTTATTGAGATCCACACAGTCAAAGGCTTTTGCATAGTCAATAAAGCAGAAATAGATATTTTTCTGGCACTCTCTTGCTCCTTCAACGATCCAGGAGATATTGGCAATTTGATCTCTGGTTCCTCTACCTTTTCTAAAACCAGCTTGAACATCTGGAAGTTCACAGTTCAGGAATTGCTGAGCCTGGCTTGGAGAATTTTGAGCATTACTTTGCTAGTGTGTAAGATGAGTACAGTTGTGCAGTAGTTTGAGCATTCTTTGGCTTTGCCTTTCTTTGGGAATGGAATGAAAGCTAATTTTTTCCAGTCCAGTGGCCACTGCTGACTTTTTCAAATTTGCTGACATATTGAGTGCAGCACTTTCAGACCATCATGTTTTAGGATTTGAAATAGCTCAACTGGAATTCCATTACCTCCACTAGCTTTTTTCATAGTGATGCTTCCTAAGGCCCACTTGACTTCACATTCCAGAATGTCTGGCTCTAGGTGAGTGATCATACCATCATGATTATCTGGGTCCTGAAGGCCTTTTTTGTAGTTCTTCTGTGTATTTTTGTCACTTCTTCCTAATACCTTCTGCCTCTGTTAGGTCCCTACCATTTCTGTCATTTATTGAGCCCATCTTTGCATGAAATGTTCCCTTGGTATATCTAATTTTCATGAAGAGTTCTCTACTCTTTCCCATTCTATTGTTTCCCTCTATTTCTATGCATTGATCACTGAGGTAGGCTTTCTTATCTCTCCTTGCTATTCTTTGGAACTCTGCATTCAAATGGGTATATCTTTCCTTTTCTCCTTTGCTTTTCTCTTCTTTTCATAGCTATTTGTAAGGCCTCCTTAGATAGCCATTTTGCATTTTTTCATTTCTTTTTCTTGGGGAAGGTCTTGATCCCTGTCTCCTGTACAGTGTCACAAACCTCCATCCATAGTTCATCAGGCACTCTATCAGATCTAATCCCTTAAATCTATTTCTCACTTCTACTGTATAATCATAAGGGATTTGATTTAGGTCATACCTGAATGATCTCATGTTTTTCCCTACTTTCTTCAATTTAAGTCTGAATTTGGCAATAAGGAGTTCATGATCTGAGCCACAGTCAGCTCCCGGTCTTATTTTTGCTGACTGTATAGAGCTTCTCCATCTTTGGCTGCAAAGAATATAATCAGTCTGATTTCAGTGTTGACCATCTGGTGATGTCCATGTGTAGAGTCTTCTCTTGTGTTTTTGGAAAAGGGTATTTGCTATGAGCAGTGCGTTCTCATAGCAAAACTCTATTAGCTTTTGCCCTGCTTAATTCTGTACTCCAAAACCAAATTTCCCTGTTACTCTAGGTGTTTCTGGACTTCCTACTTTTGCATTCCAGTCCCCTATAATGAAAAGGACATCTTTTTTTGGGGGGGTGTTAGTTCTAGAAGGTCTTGTAGGTCTTCATAGAACCATTCAGCTTTTTTCAGCATTATTGGTTGGAGCATAGACTTGGATTACTGTGATATTGAATGGTTTGCCTTGGAAACGAACAGAGATCATTCTGTCGGTTTTGAGATTGCATCCAAGTACTGCATTTCAGACTCTCTTGTTGACCATGATGGCTACTCCATTTCTTCTAAGGGATTCTTGCCCACAGTAGTAGATATAATGGTCATCTGAGTTAAATTCACCCATTCCAGTCCATTTTGGTTCACTGTTTCCTAAAATGTCGATGTTCACTCCTGTTTGACCACTTCCAATTTGCCTTGATTCATGGACCTAACATTCCAGGTTCCTATGCAATATTGCTCTTTACAGCATCAGACTTTATTTCATCACCAGTCACATCCACAACTGGGTATTGTTTTTGCTTTGGTTCCATCCCTTCATTCTTTCTGGAGTTATTTCTGTACTGATTTCCAGTAGCATATTGGGCACCTACCAAGCTGTGGAGTTCAGCTTTCAGTGTCCGCTCTTTTGGCGTTTTCATACTGTTGTTCCTGGGGTTCTCAAGGCAAGAATACTGAAGTAGTTTGCCATTCCCTTCTCCAGTGGACCACATTCTATCAGACCTCTCCACCATGATCCGTCTGTCTTGGGTGGCCCCACATGGAATGGCTTAGTTTCATTGAGTTAGACAAGGCTGTGGTCCATGTGACCAGATTGTCTAGTTGTCTGTGATTGTGGTTTTAGTCTGTCTGCCCTCTGATGCCCTCTCTCAATGCCTACCATCTTACATGGGTTTCTCTTACCTTGAACGTGGGGTATCTCTTCATGGGCTGCTCCATCAAAGCACAGCTGCCTCTCCTTACCTTGGACGTGGGGTGTCTCCTCACGGCCTCCCCTCCTCACCTTGGATGTTGGGTATCTCCTCAGCCGCTCCTGCACGACGTGGCTGCCACTCCTGCTCTACATATTTATAAACATATATATATATTTCTTGAAATAATATCTGTTTTATAGCATCAAAAGGAATATTATTACCAAAGGCCCCAGTTTCTATATATTTATTTCTTTTTCTATAATATATGTATTTGATATTAATTTTAACATTAATATGTTTTAAAATGATATATAGTAATTTTCTTTAATGGTATACTTATTACTGTTCTATAAACTTATTACTGGTCTTGTTTTGTATGTCTGAGTCTTCTTATATTTCTAAGTCTTATATATTTATGTCTTTCTGTACTTTCAAACCTCACAGTCTTAAAATTGTTACTTCTCTTCACACTTGCCTACCAGGATCCACTACTTAAGCCCTGTGTCTAAAGACCTGTGACTTATTTGAAAGTAATTAATTAATTCTTTATACTTTTCTCACATATATTAATGTATTCAGATTAATATTAATATCAGACTCAAATTGACATTTTACTTTTCCTAGTAAATAATAATTTATTTTGTGCACAGAATTTATGAATGTAAGATTTTCTGTTTTCACACAGTAGGCATACCTACCTTCTCATACTATCATTTTGTTATTTTTTAATAAAAGTGCTGTGTCTATATTTTCAATAGTTTTTAGATTAACCTAGAAATTCTTTTTTCCTTTTCATTGATTTTCATGTTTTTCTCAATTTTTTTTACTACCTTTTCTAGGTTTGATTTATTTCTATTTTCATGAGTTGGTCAAGTTTAACTAATTTCTTATCTTTATTTTCACCGTTAAACTATTTAGACCCTGTATTTTCCTTTAGATACAATTTGGACCACATACCGTAAACTACTATTCTCATTTAATTATTTTCTGAATCATTTCTAATCATAGATTTGTTTTTCATAATATATCATTTAAAAAATGAAATTTAACACTCTAATTATTAATTAATAATTAAATTAGAAACCATGACTTATAGAGCTCCGTATTTCAAAATGTAAATATTTATTTTGTGACCAATTATTTTATCAGTTTTTTAAAGTGTTTTATGTATACTTGAAAACATAGCATGTTATACACTTAGAGACTGCAGTTTTGGTACCTATCAGTTTATGCAAATTCTGTGATTATGTCATCATTATTTTGGTCTATCTTAGATTATTAAATTCTACAGAGAAATTGTATTTATTCTTTCAAGAAATACTTCCTGATCACTATGGTAGTCACACTGTAATTCTTAGGACCAAATAGTGAGCAAATCAGTTCTATGAAATCAACAATCTAGTATTAAAATAGACAAAGAAATTAACTTCTCAATTACCTTCTGATTAGAGTTGGCCAATGGAGAGACAGATGAGAGAACAGAAGAAGGATTAGAGGGCAGGGGAAGAGAGAAGCCTCTTCCTTTTTAATCGGTGGCCAGTGGCAGCTGCATTTTCTCTGTGGCTCCAGCCAACAGACAAGGACTCCTTCACAGTCCAGCCTGAGCAGAAATGCCATGTGGGTTCTAGCTGAGCTTCATTACTCTATCAATACTGCTTTTTCTATCCCTTCAAACTGCAGGGTAATTGGATTTTCCTATAATTGCAAATCTTGAAGTCACTTTACCTATTTTTGATTATAGTTTCAGCTTATATAAGATCTTTAAAAGTAACTCTCAAGATTCTAATTCTGCATATTTGAAATAGCATATAAATTTATTGCATATTTCTTCAAATTTATATTCACTTTAAGTGACAAAAGTGTGCTTTCCAAAAATGAGTTGATGCCCCATTCAAATGATTAAACAATACATTATGAAAGGAAAAATCACTTAAGTATACTCTGTATAATTGTGGCTTTGAAGGGATTTTCTAGAAGTTTTTTTTTTTCTTCAACGGGTGTACATTTTGTATTTGGCAAAAAATGACTTGGAACTTTCTTTGAGTTTTACATATGGGCCCAAAATTGTAATATATACTTTTAGAAAGACTTCTTTCTAATAGTATGGTCCATTAATCCCCATCATTTAGTCCATAAACCCCCATTTATTTAGTCTCCATTTCTTAGGGAATTTCTTTGTTGCTGAATATCATTTAATGTTGTTTTCAGCCAAAAGTTACAGGATACACAATTAAAACTCTGTTATGTATTAGGGTATTTGTCTTTTCTCAGTTTCATGATTCTGAATGAAGGGTAGTTTCAGAGTTTATTCATGACTTGTTTCTTAGGTTTGACTTATTAAAGTTTTAAGATGGTGGTTACAGATTCAGGAATCACATTTTAAGCAAAAGTCATTGGGCAAAGACGAAAGATATTTCTTTTTAAAGGCTTCTTTTTACTAAGGAGGCAAAGCTTTACTAAAAGGTGAACACATATTTCCCATCATGTCTATTCTTTTGGATTGGTTCAAATGATTATTTCTCACCATGCAAAACTCAACAGGAGGCTGGTGAAACAAATATTTGATGTTTTTAACCTCTGTATTTGGAAATGGGTTTGAGACTATAAGAAAAACACTTTCGGTTCAGATGGAGAATAAAGAAATAGCTGTTTGGTTTGCAGTCAAGAATATCTGCCACTGTCCATCCCTTTGGCCTTACACAGACTTTCTCTGTACATACAGAATGTATGTACATAAATAATTACATATTTTCATACATGTATATTTTCACTTGCTTCTCAAAGTCACACAAACTAAAATTCTCGTTAATCACTATTTGTGTGCTAAGTCATTTGCTTCCATCGTGCCTGCCTCTTTGGGACCCTGTGGTCTGTAACCCACAGGCTCCTCTGTCCATGGGATTCTCCAGGAAAGAATACTAGAGCAGGTTGCCATTTCCTTCTCCAGGGGATCTTCCCAACCCAGGGATCAAACCCGTATTTCTTATGTTTCCTGCATTGGCAGGCGAGTTCTTTACCACTAGCACCACGTTAATCACTATATTCAGCTATAATATCATTCACAGTTTTTATGTGAAAGCCAACTAAAACAATTCTGGACAATTTAAGTTGAAAAACTACTTATTAAAAGTACATATGGTAGCTTCAATTATTTCTAAGAGGACCAGGGAAATGTGTTTGAAGATCTTGCAGGCTAGAACAATGACTCAAATCATATCACAGCACTGGTCCCCTGAAGATTTATCACTGTTGTCACTGGAACAGTTTGGTCACCAACACTAAATATTGCTTTCTGCCATTCTGGACAAACCAATGGACCACTATCACTGTAATCTTTGGAAGCCAGGAGTATCTGGCTCAAATAGCATAATCATTGTCAGGATGGAATCCATGCTCTTCCTATTTCTTCTCAAAACTAGCCTCTGATCCAGTGTTTGAGGAGATTGTACATGAATGACAATGCCCAGAAGGTGTGCTTATTCTCAGCTAAAAGATTTGGCAAATGCATAGTTGAAATTTTCAGACTGTGTATTAAGAGTATTCTTTCTGGTAATATGAGGAATTCTCTGAACACACAAAAAGGGCTAAAAATATGGACCTTCAGAAAAATATGACAAACGTCTACTTCAATGTGCCTAAGAAAATAATCTAAAGGAAAGACATGAAATGTATCTAAGAAAAGGCAGTGGTATTCAAGATCAATGTGACAGTCTCTCTAAAATCCATATAAATTACCAATTCAGGTAAAATTCTAAGAGATAAATGCATTTCATAATACTTGGCGTCTGTGCTAGGTCACTTCAGTCACCTCCAACTCTTTGCAACGTTATGAACTGTAGCCCCTCAGGCTCCTCTGTCCATGGTATTCTCTAGGCAAGAATACTGATATGGGTCACCATGCCTTCCTCCAGGGTATCTTCCCAACCCAGGGATCAAACTTGCATCTCTTATGTCTCCTGAGTTGGCAGGCAGATTCTTTACCACTAGCACCACCTGGGAAGCCCTTTATAATTCTAGCTAATTGGAATTATTTTTCCTTTGTTCATTCATTTAGGGTCTGGACTGATGCTCTGGCTTTTAATTTTTTAATTTATCTTGTTAGCACAACATAGGATTATAAACCAATATGTTATTCATTTCATTATGATCATTATCCTGTCATACATCCATTAAATGTAATTTAAAAATCAACAATTCTTAAGAATATTATATTTGAAAAATAATATGCTGATAGGAAGTAAAAAACAATAATTTGTATAGATGACAGATTGTTGGACAGATGGTCACAAGACCAGATTTATTTATCTCTTCTTTTTGTTTAATGCATGGTAGTAATTGCTCTAAACATATCAACGTTCTAATAAGACAGACAAATATGAAATAAAAATGTTACCACACATCATTAATCTTCCATAGCAATAAATAAGTTTCCTGTGGGACTTGTGGAATACCTCCAGAAGACATTTCAATAATAAGAGGAAAATGAGTTCTAAAAAATTTCTATTTTGCTCCCCATGATTAACTAAATACAGAATGTGATTGAGCTCTGCTAATTCAGTTTCTTGTGATCTTACTAAAGATTTCTGCTCTGGAATTGATGTTTATGAGAGCCTTATAAACAATCTTAGAAGCCTTATAAACAAGCCTTATAAAAAATCTTAGATATTTTCTAAGATGATTATTATCGCTTTTCAGGTTTCCACTATTTTTCTTCTTTCAGTATTTGTCATTCTTAGTAGCAAGGCTGATTATGCATTACTTGAGTTGAAACTGTTTCTACTGAGATAGTGAATGTTGCCACTGCGTTCAACAATATTTTCTCATGCCCTGAAGCATGCATTTCCATTTCTCCTTATTCTCATATTATCAAGCTTTTACCTCTAGTTGTTACTAGGAAATAAAGCTAATAAAATAAACATGTGAAAACACAGTCTTTACTTCTGTATGTGTATCTATATTCCAAATTGTCAAAGTGTTAATTTGTTATTTTCCTGCTTTCTTGTAATTAATGGTTCTCTTTGAAGACCCCTAAGAATATTATTTTGCTGTTCAGACTTTACATAAATAATGCTTTTTGTGTGTAAATACTTAGTAAGACTTTGATATTTTTTGTAAACAGTATTGATCTGGTCAGTATATTTTCTTATGTATTGTCTCAGTGACATTCTGAGTGGTGGGTTCTGCTTAACTTTTCCAAGATAACTAAATTTTGTTATTGTTTAGTCTCTAAATAGTAGCCAACTCTTTTCTTTTTTTTTTTTTTGCATAGCCCACCAGGCTCTTCTGTCCATGGAATTTCCCAGGCAATATAACTAAATATTTGTCCTCAAATAATACCATCTCTGAAGGTCTTCTGGACACATTCTCCAACAACTATTTTGTTGTGACCTAATTAGGAAAGAGATGAAAATACAACTTTTAAAAATTAATGTATTCAATTACTCATTACTTCATTGTTCATTGTTTTTCATCTTTTTACTTGTGATTTCTTCAGAAATCAGTGTAATACAGTAGAAATAACAACTCTTACTGGGAGTTAGTGATGTGAAGGTAGCTATATTAAGATTTTTCTTAGTATTCAGATTTAGAATCTTGAATGCTTGGGGTAATAGATCAAAAGATAAAGATAAGAAGAAATAGTAGAAAGAAAGAAGGAAAAATGTAGCTAGAAAAGAACATTTAATGCAGGAAAGATTGTATGATTTACCCAAGATCACAATTAATGGTTGGTATTCCTGGGAATTAAACTAAAAACTTCAACATTCAAGGATTTTTTCTTCTATACGATATTGTAGTAACTTAGTCATAGGCTTCTAATCTATGATCTTGTCTATAGGTCTCTTCATTTACTAATGCCCTGTGCTCAGAATAATAGATAATCAAAACATGTTCACCAAATTAAATGAAAATCTGTACTAACATTAAGAACAAATTAAAAAGTCTAGCACCTAAGCTGTTTATCATAATGAACTATATAGTATTGAGATATGAAAATGTGTCAAGTAACATCCCCCAAATTTCAGTTTTGGTAGAATAATTATATCTCATTGTACAATTCTGAACTTCTAAGTACAGATATTATGGTTATTAGGAAACCAAATTTTCTAGTAAAAATTATAGACCAGGATTTACTAGTGTTCATGTTATGACTGAGACTGTAATGCATTGATTTTAATCAACATCTGTTGTTGTAATCATAGTGTAAAATGTGATGGCCATTTTATTGTAAGACAGTGTCTTCTGAATCATAGGTAATCGTGAGTTTATACCACTTTTAAAAGGAACTATTTAAATATTTTATTATATTTGAGTCAATTAACCAAGAGTCAACTCCAGCTAATGATGGAGAAATAATAACCATCAATTGGCTAGAGTGATATTGTTTTTGGGAATCAAAACCATGCTTAAATTGTGCTTATATGTTAACATTAGGGGAAACTGAGTAAGGAATAAATGGAAACACTCTATAATGTATTGCATTTTTTCTGTGAATTTTAAATTATTCCCAAAAGGTTAGTAAAGAAAAAGTGGGGCTTAAAATAAAACACTATGATCTTAAATAACTTTATAGTTCATTTCTGTTCATGAGTATTTATAGATCTATAGAGCACAGCAGTATACCAGTGGTTATAGATATCCGCACAATTTCTTTCTTTTTTTTTTTTTTTTAGTTTTCTAGTAACATGTATCAGAAGCTGAAAAAGAAAACTAATTAATATAAAATGAATCAAGAATCTCATAACCGATCCCTCTAACTTGGTTTTTCAAATTTAGTAAATCATAAACATGACATCCAAAAGAATCTTTTTAAAGTACAACATTATTAGATTATTCCTAATTTTCTTCCTACTTACCTCTTAAATCATTATCTCCCTATGTTATTATTGTGGTTTAGTTGCTAAGTCGTGTCCAACTCTTTTGTGACCCCATGGACTGCTGCCCACCAGCCTCCTCTGTCCGTGGGATTTCCCAGACAAGAATACTAGAGTGAGCTCCATTTCCTTCTCCATTTCCCCATACTGTTCTCTTAAACATCCTTCTCTTTGGTAATGAATAATTTCCCTTCTCCCAAATTCCCAGTGCTCCCTTGTGTCTCTAAGACTCTTGTGTATAATTCCTAACCCTCCATCTGTGATGGTCTGATGCTTTCTCTCCACTCTCACTATCTAGCCTGTTTATCGCCTCAAATTCACCTTCATTATTCTGTGACTGTTTCCTGTAAGCCATTTAGGCTTGAGTTTCCCCATCACATTTTCTAATCAAACCTAACCCCTTTTGAACTCATTCAAAATAATTAGATTCTCTCTTCAATTTCTTTCAAGCATGTATGATCACATTTTTAAAGTACTGATTGTATATATTTGACTTTCCTACCAGACTAAGTGTTATGTAGAAGAGATCTGCATTATTATATTCCTAATGGGTAACAAAATTGCCTGCTACATAGTGAGTCTTGTTCACATTTGATATATGTGTGTGTATGTCTACATGTATTTTGATCATAAGGGAAATTTTCCTGAAAGAAGTAGGTGTTGTATTAGGTTTAGGTTGAGTGAGGGTACAATTTGTATCCACTTTATCAAGGACGTCTCTATCAGAAGTTCTGATAGATGACCATTGAATATTTGAGATATTAAGGAAAAGAAGGTACAAAGAAGTAAAAGAAAATGATTTTGTGATATAATAGAAAAGGTAGATTATAAGTTTAGTAAAATACTACATTTTTGACTGATAAAAAACAGTATAAGTATATAAGAAAATTTTTATTAGTAAATATTAAGTGATTTCTTAAAGACATGAAAAGTTAGTGGCAGAATAAAACAAGAATGTTGATTTTTTACTTCTTTGATTTTTCTGATTCCTAATACAGTGCTCATTTTCTGTAAACCAGGTTGACAGAGATATAGTTTATGACTGATCTTATGAATATTCTGAGAAGTGAAATTACAGAAAAATGATTTGATCAGACAAATACAAAATACATTAAAACTAGGACTTAAATTTTTCCAAGATTGCTGGCTTTGTATTATAAAAAGCTTTTCAGCATGACAAAACTTTACAGGAATGATAAAACCCCAAATTCCTTGTAAAGTGTGAGGGATATAATAGTTTAAATTCACTTTAAAGTTGTTTAAGTCAGAGTTTTAGAGACTTTTACCAAAATAGACTTTATTTCTGATTCCAAGTAAGTTGAAAAGACCAAGATACCTCAAAGTCTCTTACTTTCTGTAATTGTTGTTGTTGTTTAGTCAGTCAATCATGTCCAACTCTTTGAGAGCCCATGGACTGCAGCAAGCCAGCCTTCCCTGTAATCACCAACTCCCAAAGCTTGCTCAAACTCATGTGCACTGAATCAATGATTCCATCCAACCATCTCATCCTCTGTTGTCCCCTTCTCCTCCTGCCTTCAGCCTTTCCCAGCATCAGGGTCTTTTCAAATGTGTCAGTTCTTCACATCAGGTGGCCAAAGTATTGGAGTTTCAACATCAGTCCTTCCAATGAATATTCATGACTGATCTCCTTTAGGATTGACTGGTTTGCTCTCCTTGCAGTTCAAGGGATTCTCAAGAGTCTTCTCCAACACTACAGTTTGAAAGCATCAATTCTTTGGCAGTCAGCCTTTTTTATGGTACAACTCTCACACCCGTGCATGACTGCTAGAAAAACAATAACTTTGATATATGGAACTTTGTCACTAAAGTAATGTTTCTGCTTTTTAATAGGTTGCCTAGGTTTATCATAGCTTTTCCTCCAAGGAGCAAGCATCTTTTAATTTCATGGCTGCAGTCACCATCTGCAGTGATTTTAGAGCTGAAGAAAGCAAAGTCTCTCACTGTTTCCATTGTTTTCCCATCTGTTTGTCATGAAGTGATGGGACTGGATACCATGATCTTAATTTTTAGAATGCTGAGTTGTAAGCCAGTTTTTTCACTTTCCTCTTTTACCTTGATCAAGAGGTTCTTTGGTACCTATTTGCTTTCTGCTATGAGGGTGGTTTCATCTGCATATCAGAGGTTGTTGATATTTCTCCCCCCAATCTTGATTCCAACTTGTGCTTTATCCATCTAGGCATTTCTCATGATGTACTCTGCATGTAGGTTAAATAAGCAGGGTGACAGAATATAGCCTTGATGTACTCCTTTCCTAATTGGGAACCAGTCTGTTGTCCATTTCCAGTTCTAACTGTTGCTTCCTGACCTACATACAGGCTTCTTAGGAGGCAGGTGAGGTAGTCTGATAATCCTGTCTCTTTAGGAATTTTCCTCAGTTAGTTATGATCCACAGAGTCTTTAATATAGTCAGTGAAGCAGAAGTAGATGGTTTTCTGGAATTCTCTTTGCTTTTTCTATGATCCTGTGGATATTGCCAATTTGATCTCTTGTTCCTCTGACTTTTCTAAATGCAGTTTTTTAAAATCCAAAAGGTCTCAGTTCAAATATTGTTGGAGGATTTTGAGCATCACCTTGCCAACATGTGAAATGAGTGCAGTTTTGCCGTTCCTTGGCATTGCCTTTCTTTGGGATTGGAATAAAACCTGATGTTTTCCAGTCCTGTGGCCACTGCTGAGTTTTCCAAATTTGCTGGCATATTGAGTGGAGCACTTCAACAGCATCATCTTTTCAGATTTGAAATAGCTTAGCTGGAATGCCATCACCTCCACTAGCTTTGCCCATAGTTATGCTTCCTAAGGCCCACTTGACTTCACACTCCAAGATGTTTGGCTCTAGGTGAGTGATCAAACCATTGTGGTTAACTGGGTCAGTAAGATCTAGACTACTTCTAGTGAAGTAGAAGGAAGTGTGCTCATCTTCTGCAAAAACTCAGAATTACAACTCGCTGCAGAACAGCCATCAGCAGGAGAACATTGGATCTCACCAAAAGAAGATACCCCACATCCAAAGGCAAAGGAGAAGCCCCAGAAAGACAGTAGAAGGGGTGAAATCACATTTAGAATCAAACCCCATACCAGCCAGAGACACTCGGAGGGCTCAAACAAAACCTTGAGTGCACCGGGACCCAGAGACCCCGCGAAGACTGAACCAGAAATGCCTTTGAGTGTTTGAATGTCTCCTGTGAAGGAATAGGTCAGCAGTGGCCTGCCCCAGGGGCAGGGTTACTGGGTGCAGCAGACCTGGGTGTTGCAAAAGCTCTCTTGGAAGAGGTTGCCATTAACCCCACTATAGAGCTGCTGAGCAGAAGAACTTACACAGGACTGGAGAAACAGGCTCTTGGAGGGCACAAACCAAACCTTGTGTGTACCAGGACCAAGGAGACAGGAGCAGTGACCGCACAAGAGACTGACCCAGACTTACCTGTGAGTGTCCAGGAGTCTCTGGCAGAGGCATGGGTCAGCGGAGGCCTGCTCCAGGGTCCGGGGCACTGAGTGCAGCAGTGCATGAGCAGGACCTTTGGAAGGAGATGCCCGTTATCTTCATCACCTCCACCATAGTTTGGTCCCAGGTCAAACAACAGGGAGGGAGCACAGTCACACCCATCAACAAAAAACTGGGTTAAAGGTTTACTGAGCATGGCCCTACCCATCAGAACAAGACCCAGTTTCCCCCACAAGTCAATCTCTCCATTCAGGAAGCTTCCGTAAGCCTTGTATATTTATCTGTCAGAGGGCAGACAGAATGAAAACTACAATCAGAGAAAACTGATCATGTGGACCACAGCCTTGTCTACCTGAATGAAACTATGAGCAATGCCTTGTAGGGCCACCCAAGACAGATGGGTCATGGTGGAGAGTTCTGACAAAATGTGGTCCACTGGAGAAAGGAATGGCAAACTACTTTGGTATCCTTGCCTTGAGAACCCCATGATCAGTATGAAAAGGCAGAAAGATAGGAAGGACACTGAAAGATGATCTCCCCAGGTCAGTAGGTGCTCAATATGCTATTGGAGATCAGTGGACAAATAACTCCAGAAAGAATGAAGAGAGGGAGCCAAAGCAAAAACCACACCCAGTGTGGATGGGAGTGGTGATGGAAGTAAAGTCTGATGCTGTAAAGAAGAATATTGCATAGGAACCTGGAATGTTAGGTTCATGAATCAGAGTAAATTAGAAGTGGTCAAACAAGAGATGGCAAGAGTGAACATCACATTTTAGGAATTAGTGAACTAAAATTGTTTGGAATGGGTGAATTTAATTCAGTTGACCATTATATCTACTACTGTGGGCAAGACTCCCTTAGAAGAAATTGAGTGGCCCTCCTAGTCAACAAGATTCTGAAATGCAGTACTTGGGTGCAATCTCAAAAACAACAGAACGATCTCTGTTCATTTCCAAAGCAAACCATTCAACATCACAGTAATTGGAGTCTATGCCCCAACCAGTAATGTGGAAGAAATTGAAGTTGAACCGTTTATGAAGACCTACAAGGCCTTGTGGAACTAACATCCAAAAAGATGTCCTTTTCATTATAGGGGACTGGAATGCAAAAGTAGGAAGTCAAGAGACACCTGGAGTAACAGAGAAGTTTGATCTTGGAGTACAAAATGAAGCAGGGCAAAGGCTAACTGAGTTTTGCCAAATGCACTGGTCATAGCAAACACCCTCTTCAAACAACGCAAGAGATGACTTTATTAATGGACATCACCAGATGGTCAATACCAAAATCAGATTGATTATATTGTTTGCAGCCAAAGATGGAGAAGCTCTATACAGTTAGCTAAAACAAGACTGGGAGCTGACTGTGGCTCAGATCACGAACTCCTTATTGCCAAATTCAGACTTAAATTGAAGAAAGTAGGGAAAAACATGAGATCATTCAGGTATGACCTAAATCAAATCCCTTATGATTATACAGTGGAAGTGAGAAATAGATTCAAGGGATTATATCTGATAGAGTGCCTGGAGAACTATGGATGAAATTTCAAGACATTGCACAGGAGACAGGGATCAAGACCATCTGCAAGAAAAAGAAATGCAAAAAGGCAAAATGGTTGTATTAGGAGGCCTTGAAAATAGCTGAGAAAAGAAGAGAAGTGAAAGGCAAAGGAGAAAAGGAAAGATATACCCATTTGAATGCAGAGTTCCAAAGAATAGCAAGGAGAGATAAGAAAGCCTTCCTCAGCCATCAATGCAAAGAAATGAAGGAAAACAACAGAATGAGAAAGTCTAGAGATCTCTTCAAGAAAATTAGAGATACCAAGGGAACATTTCATGCAAAGATGGACACAATAAAGGGCAGAAATGTTATGGACCTAACAGAAGCAGAAGATATTAAGAAGAGGTGGCAGGGATACACAGAAGAACTATACAAAAAAGATCTTCATGACTCAGATAATCACGATGGTGTGATCACTCACCTAGAGCCAGACATCTTGGAATGCGAAGTCAAGTGGGCCTTAGGAAGTATCACTACAAACAAAGCTAATAGAGGCGATGGAATTCCAGTTGAGCTGTTTCAAATCCTAAAACATGATGTTGTGAAAGTGCTGCACTCAATATACTAGCAAATTTGGAAAACTCAGCAGTGACCACATGACTGGAAAAGGTCAGTTTTCATTCCAATCCCAAAGAATACTCAAATGACCTCAGAATTGCACTCATCTCACACGCTAGTAAAGTAATGCTCAAAATTCTCCAAGCCAGGTTCAACAGTACATGAACCGTGAACTTCCAGGTGTTCAAGCTGAATTTAGAAAAGGCAGAGGAATAAGAGATCAAATTGCTAACCTTTGTTGGATCATCAAAAAAGCAAGAGAGTTCCAGAAAAATATCTATTTCTGCTTTATTGACTATGCCACAGCCTTTGCTGTGTAGATCACAACAAATAGTGGAAAATTCTGAAAGAGATGGGAATACCAGACCACCTTACCTGTCTCCTGAGAATCCTGTATGCAGGTCAGGAAGCAACAGTTACAACCAGACATGAAACAGACTGGTATCAAATTGGGTAAGGAGCACATCAAGGCTGTATATTGTCATCCTGCTTATTTAACTTGTATGCAGAGTACATCATGTGAAATTCCAGGCTGGATGAAGCACAAGGTGGATTCAAGATTACTGGAAGAAATATCAAAAACCTCAGGTATGCAGATGACACAACCCTTATGGCAGAAAGTGAAGAAGAATTACAGAGTCTCTTGATAAACGTGAAAGAGGAGAGTGAAAAAGTTGGCTTAAAGCTCAACATTCAGAAAACTAAGATCATGGTATCACTTCTAAGTCCCATCATTTCATGGCAAATACATGGGGAAACAATGGAAGCAGTGAAAGACTTTATTTTCTTGGACTCCAGAATCACTGCAGATGGTGACTGCAGTCATGAAATTAAAAGATGCTTGCTCCTTGGAAGAAAAGCTATGACCAGTCTATCAACATAGTAAAAAGCAGAGACATTGATTTGCCAACAAAGGTCTGTCTAGTCAAAGCTATGGTTTTTCCAGTAGTCATGTTTGGATGTGGGAGTTGGACTATAAAGAAAGATGAGCACTGAAGAATCGCTACTTTTGAACTGTGGTGTTGTAGATGACTCGAGAGACCTTTGGACTGCAAGGGGATCAAACCAGTCAATCCTAAAGGAGCTCAGTCCTGCATATTCATTGTATGGACTGATGCTGAAGCTGAAACTCCAATACTTTGTCTATCTGATGCAAAGAACTGACTCATTGGAAAAGACCTTTATGTTGGGAAAGATTGAAGGCAGGAGTTGAAGGGGATGAAAGAGGATGAGATGGTTAGATGACATCACTGACTCGATGGACATCAGTTTGAGTAAGCTCTGGGAGTTGGAAGACTGGTGTACTGCAGTCTAGGGCTTCGCAGAATTAGACACTAGTGAGCAACTGAACTGAAGATCTTTTTTGTATAGTTTCTGTTTATTCTTACCACCTCTTCTTAATATCTTCAGTAATCATCTGTTTTTAACAACCTAAGTTCAGAGAAAAAAAAAAAGAATATTCTGTCCAATCCAGACAGTGGTTTACACTGGCAAACATTTTAAATATGCTAAATTTCCTTTTGTATCTCTCTGAGTACATTTTCCTGTTCCTAGTAACTTTTTTTATCAGAGTTACTCCTTACATCTCTTCATTGCTCTCATACTAAACATAATACATCTTTACTTTGATAACCCTACTATAACTGTTCTACCTTCTTCCAAAGTTTTTTCAAATCCAAAATAACTTTCTTTTCTTAAAAATTGAAATATAGTTGACTTTCAGTATTGTTTAGTCTCAGGAGTATGATAAAATTATCCAGTTACTTATATATGTGTGTATATATGTATTATATAGTATATTTAAATATATTTTAAAACTATATATTATTTCCATTTTAGGTTGGTATGAGATATTGAATATTGTTCCCTGTATTATACAGTATATATTTGTTGAATATCTAGTTGTGCATTTGTGTTAATCCCATATTCTTTCTTATCACTTCCATCCACCTTTCTCTTTTGGGAACCAAATGTTTGTTTTCTATGTCTGTGAGTCTGTTTCTGTTTGGTAAATAGATTCATTTGTATTTTTTTAATATAATATTTTTCCTTCTCTAACTTACTTCAGTTAGTCATATTCTCTAGGTTCATCCATGTTGCAGCAAATGACAATATTTCATTATTTTTTATGGATGAGTAATATTCCAGTGATCTGTTGATAGACATTTAAATTGCTTAAATATCTTGGCTATTTTAAATAAGTTCTGCTAAACATTGAGGTGCATGTATTTTTTTTTTTAGTGTATATGATTCTTTTTAATTTTTTTTCATTTATTTTTATTAGTTGGAGGCTAATTACTTTACAATATTGTAGTGGTTTTTGCCATACATTGATGTGAATCAGCCATGGATTTACATGTGATCCCATCCTGATCCCCCCTCCTGCCTCCCTCCCCATCCCATCCCTCTGGGTCTTCCCAGAGGTGCATGTATCTTTTTGAATTATGGTTTTCATTTTTTCTGGATATGTGCCTAGGGGTGGGATTTCTGGATCTTATAGAAGTTGTATTTTCAGTTTTTTAAGGTATCTCCATACTGTTTTCTATAGTAGTTCCACCAATTTACTTTCCCACCAACAGTGTAAGAGTGTTCCATTTTCTCAGCACCCTGTATAGCATTTATTATTTTTAGACATTTTGATGATAGTCATACTGCCTGGTGTGAGACAGTACCTCATTATGTCTTTGATTTGCATTTCATTAATTGTTAGAGATATTGAGCATCTTTCCAAGAGCTGGTTGACTATCTCTATGTCTTCTTTGGAGAAATATTTATTTAGATGTTCTTCCCATTTTTTGATTAGGTTGTTTGTTTGACATTGATTTGCAAGAGTTCATATATTTTGGAAATTAATTTGTCAGTTTCATTGTTTCCAAATATTTTATCCCATTCCATTGGTTGATTTATTGTTCATAGTTTCCTTTGTTGTTCAGAAGCTTTTAATTTGTTTCCATATGTTTATTTTTGCTTTTATTTCTTTTACCTTGAGAGACTGCTCTAAGAAAGTATTGCTATGATTTAATGTCAAAGAATGTTTTGCCAATGCTCTCTTCTTGGAGTTTTATGGTATCATGTCTTATATTTAGGCTTTTAAGTCATTTTAATTTTATTTTTTTGGTGTGTGGTATGAGGGAATGTTATAATTTCATTGTCTTACTTGAGGATATCTGGCTTTCCTAACACCAGTTCCTGAAGATATGTCTTTTCTTCATTGTATATGCTGCTTTCTTTTTCAAAGATTAACTAACCATAGGGGTATGGGTTTATTTCTGGGCTCTATATTCTGTTCCATCAATCTATAGGTCTGATTTTGTGCCAATAGCATGCTGTTTTGATTATGGTAACTTTGTAGAAGTATCTGAAGCCTGGGAGGGTTATGCCTCCAGCTCTGTTCTTTTTCCTAAGGATTACTTTAGCAGTTTTGGGTCTTCTCTTGTTCCATATACATTTTAATATTTATTTTTGTGAAAAATTTCATAGATAATTTTATAGGGATTGGATTAAAACTATAGATTACTTTGGGAAGTATGGCCATTTTAATGTTCATTCTTCCAAGATTATCTTTCCATTTCTTGAATCACCTTCAGTTACTGTTTTTTTTTTTGTTTTGATTGTTTTTTTAGACATTGTTTTACAGTTCTCAGTATATAGGTCTTTGACTTCCTTGGTTAAGTTTATTCCTAGATATTTTGTTTTTAATCTTTTGATATAATTTTAAACAGAATTTTTTAAACTTTCTTTTCTGATATTTGATTCTTAGTGTAAAGATATACAAATTTTTATATATTAATTATGTATCCTGCTACCTTGCCAAATTCATTTGTTAGCTCTGATAGTTTTGTGTGGCATCTTTAGGGTTTTCTATGTAAAGTATCATGCCATCTGTAAATGTTATTTTTCTTCATCCTTCCTAATTTGGATACATTTCATTTCTCCTTATTGTCTGACTGCTGTGACTAGTTCTTCCAGTACTATGTTGAATACAAGTGGTGAGTGTGGGTTTCCTTGTCTTGTTCTTGAATTTAGTGTCTTGTTCATCATTGAGTATTATGTTGGCTATGACTTTGTCATAAATGCCTTTTGTTATGTTAAGATGTGGTCCCTCTATACGTACTTTGATGAGAGTTTTTGTCATGAATGGATATTGAAATTTATCAAATGATTTTTTGTGTCTGTTAAGATGATCACATGGTTTTTCTCTTTTGTTACTGTGGTGTTTCACATTTATTGATTTGCATATATTGAAGCAAATATATGTGCTTGGTGTGACTCTTGAATGAATCCAAGTTGATCCATGGTGTATGATCCTTTTTATGTACTGCTGGATTTGGTTTCCTAACATTTTGTTGAGGATTTTGGCATCTATATTAATCAAAGATACTGGCTTGTAATCTTAACTTTTTTTTCTGGTTTTGGGTGATGGTGGCTTCATAGAACGGTTTTGAAAATGCTTAGAGTTAGAGAAGAGTTAAGATCAGTGTAAGTTCTGTGCGTATTTGGTAGAAATTCCTAGTGAAGCCACTTCTTAGGACTTTTTGTTACAAAGATTTTTTTTTTTTAACAGATTCTGTTTAACTTCTAGTGATCGATCTGTTCAGATTATCTATTTCTTCTTGACTCTATTCTTGGCAAGTTATATGTTTCTAGAAATTTGTCCATTTCTTCTATGTTTTCCAATTTGGTGGCATATACCAGCTTATAATATTTTCCTATGATTTTTTTGTATTTCTACATTATTATTGTTATCTCTCTTCTTTGTTAATTTGTGTCCTCTCTCTTCCTTTGTTGGTGAGTCTGTGTAGACATTTCTTGATTTTGTTTATCCTTTGCAAAACATCACCTTTTGGTTTTATTTATCTTTTTATTATTTTTATCTCTATTTTATTCATTTCCTCTCTGACATTTATTGTTTCCTTTGCTCTGCTGACTTTGAGTTTTGTTTTTTCTTTTTCCTAGTTCTTTTAGATGGTAGGTTAGGTTGTTTATTTTAGTTTTGTTTTGTTTCTTTTTTTTCTCCTTAAAGGCCTGTATTGCTCTGAATTTCACATGTAGAACTGCTTTTGCTGAATCCCATAGATTTTTTAAGGTTGGGTTTTCATTGTCATTTGTCTCAAGATATTTTCCAATTTCCTATTATTTTTGACCACCTGATAGTTTAGTAACATGTTGTTTAGTCTCCATGTGATCATTTTTTTTTTCAGATTTTACTTTGTAGTTAATTTCTATTTTCAGACTGTCGTGGTCAGAAAAGGTGTTTGACCTAATTTCTGTTATCCTAAATTTGATGAGGCTTGTTTCATGTCCTAGCATTCATATATATTAATGAGCATGAAGTCATCTATTTGCACTGATCCCTTTATCATTAAATAGTGTCCTTCTTTCTTTATGGACTCCGCTTTAAATTCTATTTTTTCTAATATGAATATTCATACCTTTGCTTTGTTGTCCTTTTTATTTGAAAGAACTATCTTTTCTCATCTCTTCCTTTGCAATCTGTATCTTTCACTCTAAAGTGAGTCTCTTATAGTCACAATAGTGTAGGTTCTTTTTCTTCTTTTTTAATCCAGCCTACCACTCTAGGTCTTTTGATTGAACCATTTAGTCCATTGATAATTAGTAGGTATATATTTATTTCCCTTCTAAACTTTGTTTTTCAGCTGATTTTGTAGTTCTTTGTCTATTTTCTTTTTTTTTCTATGATTTAATGGTTTTCTTTTGCATTTAGCTAGGGATCTTTTGGTGTATGTGTGAATCTGTTGCATGTTTTTGATTTATGGTTAACCTGGTTTTCAAGTATGTTAACCCACAACTATATACACTTGCTTTCGACTGAAAATCATAAGACACATTCTAGAAATTCTGTTTCTTTCCTCCGTTCCCTTCTGTTTTGTGATTTTGATGTCTTGTTTTACATCTTTATCCTTGTGCTGTTAATTGTAGTTATAATCACATTTATAAACATTTTTATTGTTTTTAGATCATGTACTGATTTATATGTGATCTTAAATTTTTATTATATATTTGTCTTTCTTACTTTTTTTTTTTTTAAACAGATTCTTGCTTCTTTTCTATTTGAAGAAGACATTCAAATATTCCCTTTAGGTCAAATGTAATATTGCTGTATTTTTTTAGTTTTTGCTTGCCTGAGAAGTTCTTAGTTTCTTCTGTTCTAATTGATCATCTTTCTGAGTGGAATATTCTTGGTTGTAAGTTTTTCCCTTTTAGAACTGAAAAATATCTTGCCTTTCCCTTCTGCCCTGGAAAGTACTGTAGAGATATCAGCTGATAGCCTTATGGAGATTTCATGTAACTAAATCTTTGTTTTATCTTGCTACCATTAGAATTATCTCTTTACCTTTAACTTTTCCCATTTTAAATATGTCTTGGTGGTGGTCTATTTGGGTTCATTTTTTGGGGGACCCTCTGTGCTTCCAATACCTGGATAGGAAACACTTCTCTTTGTGTTTGAGAAGTTTTCAACCACAATTTCTTCAAATACATTTTCCATTCCCCTTTCTCTTTCTTTTCCTTCTGGAACCACTTTTGTGCTTAGGTTGGTACACTTTATATTATTCCATAGATCCCATACGTTGCTTTTATATTTATCAATTTGTGTTTCTGTCTGCTCACCTGATTGGGGGATTTCCATTATTCTATCTTCCAGATTATTTGTTCTACATTATTTAGATAGCTGTTCATATTCTTTTAGCTCAGTTTCTATCTTGGCAATTAATTTTTCTAATTTTGATTTGTTCCTTTTCATAATTTCTAGTTTTTCATTACATTGTATTTTCATTGATAATTTTTCTTAATTCTCTCAGCATTTTTGTTACCTCCTCCTTGAATACAGTAGACTACTAGATTACAGAGGTCTATTGTTTGTTCTTTCCAAGGATTTGTCTTCCTTTTAATTGGAAGTGCTTCCTCTCCCTTTTCATTTTAGATTTGTCTTTCTCTGTGAATTTCTGAGAAATGGTTATCTACTATCATCTTGAAGGGCTGTTTTTAAATTGGGAGCATCACTATGTAGACCGTGGGGCTTCCCAGGTGGCACTAGTGGTAAAGAACCTGCCTGCTAATCCAGGAGACAAAAGAGATGTGGGCTCGATCCCTGGGCTGGGAAGATTCCCTGGATGAGGATATGGCAATCCACTCCAATATTCTTGCCTGGAGAAACCAATGGACAGGGGAGCCTGGTGGACTACAAGTCCATGGGATTGCAAAGAGTCAGACATAGCTGAAAAGACTCTGTGGACTATAAGTCCAATATTTTTAGTGTGAGCACTTTTTTTTTCTTTTCATATTTATGCCTGCCATTTCTTTCCTCAGAGTGTGTTGGCCATTATCCCCTTATAGGATACTAAGGGAGGAATGGGACATTATTAGCCCTTTGTAAGTAGTAGTTATTTATGTTCAGTATTGAGGAGGAAATCCCTAAGTCTTGAAGTTCTTATGAGAGGGTCTGGACCACTGGGAATATCCTGTAGTTTAATTTTCTTATAACAAAGTCTGTAGACACATTCAGTAGCAAATCTCACATGGATGACTTCTAAGACAAACTTCTTGCCCTTAATTGGCCTCTGCAACTAATATTGTTAAAACAACAACAACAACAAAAGCACTCTGAATCATCTAAACCATTACTATAAAATAAGATATTAAACTCCAACTATGCCTAATTCTTTGGGAAGATATAGAATAATTTTTATATGTATAGCAATGTTTTGAGTTACAAATTTTAGACTATTAATATTTGATTATTGCATTTTCTGGTACCCCTTTGCTTTGAAATTTAATTTACTAAATAAGAGAATAATTTTCTGCTTAGAAAATAAGATATTTTATAATCACAAAGTAGTCATTTGCTGTTTTCAGTATACATGTCAAAATCTATTTGCATTGCCTTCTACATTTATTTTCCTTCACCGCATGTCCCATCTTTCCTGTTTGTTTGTTTTTTTTAATCTTATGGACACATATTTGGCATTTATACTTGGACAATGGAAAAGCTGGTGCACAGACATGGCAGTAAGTGTGGAAATTTTATTTGAATCTTAATGCCTTTGAAAATCACACTGATTATGAAGAGATGTATATGATTATTCTAGGTTTAGCCCATTCTGATGTGGGTGTAATAGACTACATTAACTCCATCGATGTTCAGTACCTGGACTGATTTGATAGACCCATTCTGTTGCTGAAGTGCTATGTCATTATCTCAATAAATGGCTTAGACATGTTATTTTAAGTATTTATTTCCGTTCAACTTTTGAGAGATTAAGGTTTTAAGGTAACAATTTGAAATCTCTCATCTCATGACTAGTTTTTAATACTCCATTCTTGATTTGTCATACTGCCAAAATTATTGCTGATTCTGATTGCAACCAAAAGTACTAATAGACTTGATGAAAATTCTAGTAACTGAACTATTACTCGTCATCAGAAATAAACTGTAGTATGCTACTCTGGGATACTGAGACTTTTCTTACTCTATATCAAAAGCAAATTTAATGTCTTAGTAGTTTCTTGAACTGAGCTAATTTTATGAAAACCTAAAATTACATTAAATTAAATCCTTTTACATGGATATCTGAAAGCGATTATGCTTATATGTGAACAAGGGGATAGGTTTTTGTATATCTCAGTAGCTTTTATGGCATTTTTCTTGTAATTCCCTGTTATTTTGTTCAGAGAATGGTAAGAGGTTGCCATATGGTTAATTTTATACATACCTATAAGTCCCAGTGGATAAAATAATCAGCACTCTTTAACCTGCTGGATGAAGTATCTACTCTATTTTTTTAAATAATTGAGATTACATTGTGTTAAATTTTGACTTCTAGTGACCTTTTTAGTCATTTCAGTTACCACTTATATTCTTACTGTATTATCAGAATACAAATAAAATGGGGAAAAAAATGTACCTGACTTAGAATGTAATCTGTAAAAGATAAGCCAGGGTTAGATTTGGTACAATAAGATGCTTATATATATATATAGGCTTCCCAGGTTGTCCAGTGGGTAAAAAATCAGCCTGCAATGCAGGAGACTAGAATTTCATCCCTGGGTTGAGAAGATCACCTGGAGGAGGTCATGGTAGCCTACTCCAGTATTCTTGCCTGGAGAATCCCCATGGACAGAGGAGCCTGGTGGGCTACAGTCCATAGGATCACAAAAAGTTGGATATGACTGAAGCTACTGAAATATGCTTAGAAATATAGTATATACAATAATATTATTAATAATATTAATATTATATTAATGTATAGTATATTAATGGTAATTAATAGTATTAATAGTGATTAATAGTAATTAATAGTATATTATAGTAGTAGTATAATAATATAGTAGTATAGTATAACAATACTATAGTATTATAGTATATAGTATATATATATTATATAATATAGTATATAATATAATAATATAGTATAGTATAATATAATAATAGTATATTATTAATAATAATATTAATAGTATATACAATAATATTTAAAAGTTCTAAGAAGAAAAATGAGGAAAAGGGAAAAAGGACCATCACATTAGATTTTAAGTTTAGATGGATGGCTACAGCATTCCTTGATAAGAATATAATATTTGAAGAGCCAGCCATGTGATTATCTAGGGAAAGAACACCCCAAACAGAGGAAACATCAAGGGCAAGGGCTCTGAGAGGAGAGCATCGCTGCCTTATTTAACCAAAGCTAAGGTGCTAATTGTGGCTAGAGCTATATGAATGGGAGAACAAAGGTAAAATGAGTTATGAATGATAACAGAACCCAGACAACATAGGGACCTGTAGACCTACATTAGGACTTGGCTGTTACTGAATGAAATAGGAATTGAAGATTTTTAAGCCAAGAATATCATCTCATGTGGAAGTTACTAAATGTCTACCACTGCCAGCCAAGAGGAAGTGGCAGGAATATGATTTATCCTTTCACCTAATGTAACAAAACTGACAATATATATGAAACAACAGTTTTCAAGATGCTGGATGTCATGTAACAGAGTATAATATTCTTTTACTGTCATGAAACAGATGTAAATCTTTTGATTACCCCGGCTGTCATGCCGGGAGGTTTCCCTCAGGTAGACTCCAGCTGTCTCCTTGAGTCTGAGAGAGATCTGGGAGTCTGGGAAACTAAGACACTAGAGTATCCCCAAATGTACAATGGAGATACTAATACTACCAAACTCATAGTGAAAATTGTGAGTTAATATATTTATCTGACATATAAATGCTACATTTTCCTTATGTTTGCCATGGACTGACTTCTTAAAATTGAAAGTCTAGATCATTCTAATTACTAGATCATTTTGACCACTTGGACATTTTTTATCTGGGTATCAAAACTCAGCTATCATCTTTGCTTCTTTGCATATCTATGGGCAAACTCTTTGCTCGTGTAAGATATTTCTTTAGCACTTTTCCCTAAGTTCTTGGGTTTTATTTTCTGTTCAAAATTACATCTAGACCAAAAATGAAACTATTTAAGTCATGTCAGCTCAAAATTGTTATTACTGAGAGACCAACACTTCTGAAATGGCACTGTTTTGAATCCCTTCCTTGATGAATACTAGAGAGCTAAGATAATTCCAACATTCATTACTATCTTTTCTTTGATGGGTGAGCAATAAAATTATGATAATGAAATAGCTGGATTCCCACATTACAGAGATCACTTGAATTAGTGCAATTCTGCATAAAGCATTTTAGAACATTTGCAAAGGTATGTATATAGTAATCCTGTGTTTATATCAGGGTCACTGGATTTATTAAAGACATTTTTGCTTTTATAAGAATTTTATAGGAGTGTTAAAGCAACTTTTTACTATATTGACAATAGTGTTATTCCGGCTGTTTCAAGGGCCTAATTTCCTAAAGATTTATGTACCCTTTCCTCACCCTTATGTTGAAAAAAAGCAAGTAATTTGTATGCTGAGACTTTGAAATGTGTTGAACAATTTGGAAAAGAATTGATATAGTCAGCAAACAGGGCTTCCTGGTGCTTCTCATGTTGGGCTTGTAATAAAATTGGCTACCAAATTGCAAGTAATCAAAATAAATAGAGTTGATTGTTCTTTCTGCTTTAACAGGCATTACACTAAAGTATTCAAAAGTGGAAGGGAATTTTTTTCCTTGCCCAAATCTACACAGAAATCACAGAAGAGAGTTACTCACAAAACTATAAGTGGGACAAGTGTAATCAAAGGGGAAGATGGCCAGAGTTTTGAAAAGCTTTCTATTGTAGATATTTTTTTGCTGTTAAAATTTGACTCTCCTCAGGAGAAAAAGTGTTTTAGAGCAAATCTTTTAAATGGATTGATTTTAAGTTTAAAGCATGCCAATATTCAGAAAACTAAGATCATGACATCTGGTTCCATCACTTCATGGGAAATAGATGGGGAAACAATGGAAGCAGTGTCAGACTTTACTTTTCTGGGTCTCCCAAATCACTGCAGATGGTGATTGCAGCCATGAAATTAAAAGACACTTACTCCTTGGAAGGAAAGTTATGACCAACCTAGACATCATATTAAAAAGCAGAGACATTACTTTGTCAACAAAGGTCCATCTAGTCAAGGTTATGGTTTTTCCAGTGGTCATGTATGGATGTGAGAGTTGGATGGTGAAGAAAGCTGAGTGCTGAAAAATTGATGCTTTTGAACTGTGGTGTTGGAGAAGACTCTTGAGAGTCCCTTGGACTACAAGGAGATCCAACCAGTCCATCCTAAAGGAGATCAGTCCTAGGTGTTTATTGGAAGGACTGATGCTGAAGCTGAAACTCCAATACTTTGGCTACTTCATGTGAAGAGTTGACTCATTGGAAAAGACTCTGATGCTGGGAGGGATAGGGGGCAGGAGGAGAAGGGGGCAACACAGGATGAGATGATTAGATGGCATCACTGACTTGATGGACATGAGTTTGAGTAATCTCCAGAAGTTTATGATGGACAGGGAGGCCTGGCGTGCTGCAATTCATGGGGTCACAAAGAGTCAGACATGACTGAGCAACTGAACTGAACTGAATTTCAATCTGAGACTGGTTCTAAACCAGTAGTTAAATCATATATGAGAATTGCTACCTTGTATCACTGCCCATTCTTGTTCTCTGCATATTATTTCTCCAGAGAGCTATTGTTTATTAGTAAGACTTTTATGACTATTTGAAATTTTGTTTTCTAGAGCCATAGTCTGCTTCTTCTCAAACTTTAATACCTGTGAAATATCTGGAGATCTTTTTAAAATGCAGATTCTAATTCTATGGGGTTCTGAAATGAAGCATTTACAACAGATTGCCAGGTGATGCTAAGGTTGCTGCTTCCTGGACTGCACTGTGACTCACAAAGCTATAGACTCCACTTTGTCCAAGCTTCCTTGCTGTCTGACTGTCAGTTCCCCAGTCTCCTGGCTCAGGTTCATGATTCCTGCTATATAATTGAGTGGGCCTCTGCCTCTGATCAACTACCCTTATGGCACATATGTCAACTTTTTGTTTTGACTGATGTGGCCCATGTTTTCACTGGATCCAATCTATTAATAAATTTCTCATATTTGGGCTTAGTTGCTCAGTTATGTCAAACTCTTGGCAGCACCATGGTCTGTAGCCCACTAGGGTCCTCTGTCCATTAGTTTTTGCAGGCAAGAATACTGGAGTGGGTTGCCATTTCCTTCTCCAGGGGATCTTCCCCACCCAGGGATCGAACCTCGATCTCCTGCATTGTAGGCAGATTCTTTACCAGCTGAGCCACTAGGGAAACCCTGAATAAATTTCTCATCCTAGTTCTTCTGTTCTGTGCCCATTCATAGGACAGCACCAAGAATGCAAAACAAATCAATAAGAAATACATAAACATATTAAAAACTTTATATAAGCAGTGTGGCATAGAAGGAAATTTTAGGAATTTAGGAATGAGACTGATTTATTCAGATTCTGACTTTGCCATGAAGCTCTACCAACTTCATCCCTTGATCTCTATACATTACTTGGCTCATTGAGAAAAATTAATACCTTAGTAGACATTCTGGTCTAAAAAATATGTGGCAAATAAGCCACAATATGCCAAAAAATACGTGGCAATTACAGCAGTAATTCATCTCATCACAATTCTTTTTTCTTAATGTTTATAAACAAATTATATAAGAAAATGTTGTTTTCATTACCTGGTAATTTAAAAGTTAAAAATATATATCTTAGTGTCAATTATTTTGTAGACAGAAAATGCATTATGCATTACAGAAAAGATTTTTTGTCTTAAAACCTAGATTAATCCTTATGTTTTCCACTTCCCTTTTTAGGGCTTACATGTTCCCTACCCACAAGCCACAGGCTTTTAGTTATAAAACATTTGTATTCATGTTTCCCATTAGCATCTTTTGAAGTAGGTGATGCCTATTTTCAGAACACTTAAGCACTCATCCTTGCAGAGCTAATATCTAAGTAAGAATATTCTCAGAATAAAAAATCTCATGCATGAAAAAAGAAAAAAATTAACTCAAATGGTTTTTCTTGGTAACTTTTTGACCTAGCATTCCTTGACTATTGATAATGCCAGAATATCCTTTATATTTTTCTCTTGAAAGTCTAAGGATAAAATGATGACAATCATAGGTCCAGATTACATGTAGGTCCCATATAACAGTTATATTATAAAGATACAGGAAAAAGACAAAGGAAGAAGATACTATCTTTTGAATATGAAAATAAGAAATGTAATATTCTTGTACTTTTTGGTATTAACATCTCAAAAACCTTTGATTAGTGATATGCTTTTAATAATGTTTCAACTTAAGTTTGAAGCACCTGATACTATCTTCTATTTTTGTTCTTTTTAATTTTCTTAAAACTGATAATCCAGTGTTTTATTCACAGAAGTTCTTAATTACTTTTGCTCCTAAAATTGATTTACAACATTCAGAAAACTAAGATCATGGCATCTGGTCCCTTCACTTCATGGCAAATGGATGGGGAAACTGGAAACAGTGACAGACTATATTTTTTTGGACTCCAAAATCACTGCAGATGGTGACTGCAGCCATGAGATAAAAGACACTTGCTCCTTGGAAGACAAGTTATGACCAATCTAGAGAGCATATTAAAAAGCAGAGACATTATTTTGCCAACAAAAGTTCATCTTGTCAGGGCTATGTTTTTTTCCAGTAGTCATGTTTGGATGTGAGAGTTGGAATATAAAGAAAGCTGAGTGCTGAAGGATTGATGCTTTTGAACTGTGGTCCAATGGAGAGGACTCTTGAGAGTCCCTTGGACTGCAAGGAGATCCAACCAGTCCATCCTAAAGGAAATCAGTCCTGAATATTCATTGGAAGGACAGGCTAAACCTGAAACTCCAATACTTTGGCCACCTGATGTGAAGGACTAACTTATTTGAAAAGATCCTAATGCTAGGAAAGATTGAAGCTGGGAGGAGAAGGGGATGACAGAGAATGAGATGTTTAGATGGCATCACCAACTCAATGGACGTGAATTTGAGTAAACTCCAGGAGTTGGTGATGGACAGGGAGGCCTAGTGTGCTGCAGTCCGTGGGGTCGCAAAGAGTCGGATACAGCTGAGTGACTGAGTTTACCTGAATTGAAAAATTGAATTAATGCAAACTTTCTAGTTTATAAGACTAAAAACAGAATTACGACCACTGAAATTGGCAGCTATTAATTTTTAAAAATTTTAAATTATTTTTTTATTGAAGTATAATTGCTTTACAGAATTTTGTTACTTTCTGTCAAACCTCAACATGAATCAGCCATGGGTAACAAATATCCCCTCCCTTTTGAACCTCCCTCCCATTTCCCTCCCCATCTCACCCCTCTAGGTTGATACAGAACCCCTGTTTGAGTTTCCTGAGCCATACAGCAAATTCCCATTGGTTATCCATTAATAATTTAATAAATAACAACTTTCATATTGCTTTATGTAGAGCATTATATTTTATATATTTTATTTTATCTGAGTGCAGTGTTTCAAGGGGTGGATTTTGGACTCAGAGGTTAAATATTAACCTACATTTTATCAATTCTGTGGTTTTGAACAAGTTATTAAAACTATTTAAGTCTCAATTTATCTTCATAAAATTTAAATAACACCTAGCCAACAGAATCTTTATCAAGGTAAAATTAAATAGTCTCAGGAAAACCTCCATGGTTTTTGACATACAAAAAGGCATCAATATGTGACAACTATAATTATTAATGTAATAATATTTGATCTTTACAAATCAGTTAAAGTGGAAGGTATATGTCAGTAATGGTTTCTCTTAAATCTGTAGAAGACAACTGAGGGTAAGAAAATATCCCGAATATATAAAGATCCATGATTATAAACTAAGTCTTCTGGTTAGAATAGCTGTTAATTATCTTTTGATTATGTAGCATTACAAATATTTTTTAAAAAGCCAGATTTTTTTGTGTGTTTTAGCCACAGTTCTGTGTGGTTCATGTTTTACCTCATTCAGTCCTCAAACAGCCATATGAAATAGATGTAATATTCATCCCCCTTTACAAATTAAGAAACTGAAGTAATAATAGATATGTAATCTGTTGCTGTCATATATCTAGCAAATGATAAAGCCAGTTTTGAACCGAAGATGTAGTATAAGAAAAGCCTGATATTGTCTCAGACTTAATGTCTAGACCATCATGAACTCTGATAATTTACCTTAAAAGTTCAGTGTATGTTCAAATAATGAGCTTTTTAAAAAAATTTCTATATTATCATATGAATAGAAATAACCCCAGGTGGTGGTGAAATGACACACATGAACGAGCAAGATTCTTGACCTTGGGTAGCTTTCAATCTAATTGGGGATATTTTATAAATATAACACCTAGAGTAAATCTCCTGAGAAATATATGTGCAGAGACCAGAGGAAGCATGTTTACTCTCAGTCTAAGGTTCAGGGAAAATATTCTGGAAGGATGTTGCTGTGAGTCTTAAAAGATGAGGACGTATTAATCAAGTAAAAAAGGAAAGAATAGCACATTCCTAGTGAGAGAAAATCAAGGAAATACCATTCATAGAATGTATCAGGTATTCATGATTCTTGGTATTTGCTTGATGTTCTTCATTCATTCTTGTAGCTGTCCAGTTTTCTTACTACCACTTATTGAAGAAACTATCTTTCCCCCATTGTATGTTTTTGTCTCCTTCATTGTAGATTAATTGACCAGAGTATGTAGATTTATTTCTGTACTCTTTAGTTCTTTTACTGATCTATAGCTTTGATTTTTGAGCCAGTAACACACTTTTTGATTACTATAGCTTTGCAGTATAGTCTGAACTCAAGGAGCATGATTCCTCCAGCTTTGTTCATTTCTCTCAAGTTTTCTTGTCTATTCAGGATCTTTTGTGGTTCCATAAACATTTTTTGGGTGATTTTTTTTTCTCATTCAATAAAAACATTATGGGTATTTTAATAGGGATTGCAATTAATCTGTGTATTGTTTTTGGTAGCAAGGACATTTTAACAATATTAATTCTTCTGATCCATGAACAGGGGATCTCTTTCCATTTATTTGCATTGTCTTCAGTTTCCTTCATTAATGTATTACAGTTTTCAGAATATAATTTTGATTAAATGTTATTATTTTTTGTATTTATTATTTTACTATCTTATTATTTTTGATGCAATTGTAAATGGGACTTTTTAAAAATTTTCTGATAGATCATTATCTGCATATAGAAATGCAACATATTTCTGTACAAATATTGCATTCTACAACTTTACTAAATTTGTTTATTTTATGGTCAAGTATTTAGAGTTTTCTACATAGAGTATCCAGTCATCTTCAAATAGTGACAGTTTAAATTCTTGCCTTCTAAACTGGATGTATATCCTTTTTCTTACTTGATTTCTGTATCTAGAACTTGAAATAGTATGTTAAACAGAAATGATGAGAGTGGGCATCTTAATCATGTTCCTGATATTAGAGGAAAACCTTTCAGCTTTTCACTATTGAGTGTGATGTTAGCTGTGAGTTTGTCATAAATGATCTTTATTATGTTCAGATATATTCCCTCTTTACCAACTTCTTTTGAGAGTTTTTATTTTGAAGGATGTTGAATATTGTCAAATGCTTGTTCTGAATCTATTGAGATTGATAGCTTACGGTGAATGATGTTGGACTCATGATCTCCGAAGGAGTAGATTTAGCTTCAGGACCTGGGACTAGGCTTGGTCACTAAAGAGCTTTTGAGTAGCAGAATTTTATTAAAGTGAAAAGGGACAGAAAAAGCTTCTGACATAGACATCAGAAGGGGACAGAGAATGCCTCCCTAACTAGTCTTAGCAAGGGAGCTATATACCTTATTACAGTAAAGGGTCTTACAGACCCACTCCCACAATATAAGATAACAGGATTAGAACTAACAATAGAAAGATCTTACCAGACCCACTGCCACAACATACATCTTAAAATATCAAGATTATTCAGAAGGTTCTTGTTAAGGAGAAATATGTCCTTGAGCAAGATACATTGTTAAATTGGCCAAGACAAAGCAATGTAGAAAAAAGTTTGTCCTTTTCTCCTCCTTGAGACCCCTTCCTCCTCAAGAGCCTCAGACTCCTAATCAACCTACCTAAGGATGAGCTCTCTCAAGATGATCCTGTGATTTTTATCCTTTGTTTTATTAATGTGTTGTATTATGTTGGTTGATTTGTGGATATTGAACTGTCCTTGCATTCCTAGAATAAAGCCCACCTGACTGTGACAGGTGATCCTTTGTATGTATCATTGAATTTGACTTGCCAATAATCTGTTGTGAATATTTGCATCTAGGTTCATCAGGGATATTAGCCTATAAATTTCTTTTTTGTAGTTCTTTGTCTGGTTTTGGTATCATGATAATGCTGGCCTCACACCAATCAGAATGGCTATCATCAAAAAGGACAAGAAATAACAAGTGTTGGGGTGAGGATGTGGAGAAAAGAGAACTCTTGTGCACTGTTGGTGGGAATGTAAATTGGTATAGCCACTATGAAAAACTATATGTAGGTTCCTCAAATAATTAGAACTACCATATGATCTATCAAGTCTACTCCTAATATAAGAAAAGCAATACTTTGAAAAGATATATGCACTGCAGTGTTGCAGTGTCATTAGCTAAAATATGGAAGCAGTCTATTTGCCCATTAACAGATAAAAAACCCATCACAGATGCTACAGTCAGTAGAATTATTGGTTTTGACACATTCATTTTCAGTAGAAAGGAGGTAGTCTGAACAGGAAGAATACATAACAGTAAGAACACTCTGCTAATAATTTACAGATGCAGACATTAGCTGAAAAGTGCCAAGAAATGAACTTTTCTAAAATACTTTATAAAAATATCAAGGACTTGATGTAGAAAAACAAATCCGTATTTTTTATTTCTCCTTCATAACAAAATTCATAACAAAACTGGCCTATCAATAAGCATTGTGAATCATTGCCAAGAAAAAAGATAGAATTCTAGTTATGATGCCTTTTTCAGATTTTATAGAGTATATTTCATGATCAGGTAGCTACGTCATGATAGGCTCACTTCACAGAGGAAAAATTCAGATTCAGAAAAGTAAATTAATTTAAAAGCTGTCAAAGTTTATCTTAGGAGATAACTATACATAGTTGAACATGTAAAGTGAGATTTGTCCTCCAGGGGCCTACAGTGTAGTTGAGAAGATTGACCAAAAAATAAAATCAGCTACTATAGAATATAGTAGGCAAGTGAGCAGAATGCTAAATGAGACAGATCTTTATTTATTTATTTTTAATTGGAGGATAATTGCTAAATAAAAAAAAAAGAAAGAAAGAAATGAGACACATAAATCTAAGTATTTAGCATAAATAAAAAGCATTCAGCAGAGTAGGGTGACTTCTGTCATGGTTTTGGAAATATAAATAAGTTTGCTAAATGAAGAAGAGGTGAAATCAGTTGTAGCCTGAAGATATGTAATGACTTCACAGACATATGAGTAGGAGACTTTGGGTAGTACAAAGGAAATTATATTACAGCAAACAGTCTCGGTCAGGAGACCATTCTAAGCATTAACAATTTGCTCAGAAATATTTACATTTCTGGGTAATAAAGACAATATTTCTCTCCTGAGGAGAGAATAGCTAAATTTCCCTTGCAGCCTGTCAATAAGAAGATAAGTTTCTAGAGTCAGAGTTCCTCGGTTGTAAAGTAGACACAGGATGCTGCAACACACATCCTCCACATCACCCCAATAGGACTTGAAGGGATTTCCTTAAAATTTATTTGCGTTCATTGTCTGATGGGCTTCCAAGGTGGCACTAGTGGTAAAGAATCCACCTCCCAATGTAGGAGACATAGGAGATGCTGGTTCAATCCCTAGGTTGGAAATATCCCCTAGAGGAGGGAATGGCAACCCATTCCAGGATCCTTGCCTGTAAAATCCCATGGACAGAGGTGCCTGTTGCTCTATAGTCCATGGGGTCGCAGAGAGTCAAACTCGAGTGAGCACACATTGTCTCCTTAGCAGCCTAATCTGTGGAAATGTGATGAGACAAACTAGCAGTTTCGTTCAGTTCAGTCGCTCAGTCGTATCTGACTCTTTGCGACCCCATAAACCGTAGCATGCCAGGCCTCGCTGTCCATCACCAACTCCTGGAGTTTACCCAAACTCATGTCCATTGAGTTGGTGATGCCATCCAACCATCTTATCCTCTACCGTCCCCTTCTCCTCTTGCCTTCAATCTTTCCCAACAACAGGGTCTTTTCAAATGAGTCAGCTCTTCTCATCAGGTGGCCAAAATATTGGAGTTTCAGCTTCAACATCAGTCCTTCCAATGAACACCCAGGACTGATTTCCTTTAGGATGGACTGGTTGGATCTCCTTGCAGTCCAAGGGACTCTCAAGAGTCTTCTCCAACACCATAGTTCAGAAGCGTCAATTTTTCAGCGCTCAGCTTTCTTCACAGTCCAACCCTCACATCCATACATGCCTATGGGAAAAATCATAGCCTTGACTAGACAGACCTTTGTTGGCAAAGTAATGTCTCTGCTTTTTAATATGCTATCTAGGTTGGTCATAACTTTCCTTCCAAGGAGTAAGTGTCTTTTAATGTCATGGCTTCAATCACCATCTGCAGTGATTTTGGAGCCCAGAAAAATAAATGTTTCATCTGTTTCCCCATCTATTTGCCATGAGGTGATGAGACCAGATGCCATGATCTTAGTTTTCTGAATGTTGAGCTTTAAGCCAACTTTTTCACTCTCCTCTTTCCTTTCATCAAGAGGCTCTTTAGTTCTGCTTACTTTCTGCCATAAGGGTGGTGTCATCTGCATATCTGAGGTTGTTGATATTTGTCCCAGCAAATATTTGATTCCAGCTTGTGCTTCTTCCAGCCCAGCGTTTCTCATGATGTACTCTGCATATAAGTTAAATAAGCAGGGTGACAATATACAGCCTTGACGTACTCCTTGTCCTATTTGGAACCAGTCTGTTGTTTCATGTCCAGTTCTAACTGTTGCTTCCTGACCTGCATATAGGTTTCTCAAAAGGCAGGTCAGGTGGTCTGGTATTCCCATCTCTGCTGCACTCAACATGTCAGCAAATTCGGAAAACTGAGCAGTGGCCACAGGACTGGAAAAGGTCAATTTTCATTCCAATCCCAAAGAACGGCAATGCCAAAGAATGCTCAAACTACTGCACCATTGCACTCATCTCACACTCTAGTAAAGTAATGCTCAAAATTCTCCCAGGCTTCGGCAATACACGAACCATGAATTTCCAGATGTTCAAGCTGCTTTTAGAAAAGGCAGAGGAACCAGAGATCAAATAGCCAACATTTGCTGGATCATCAAAAAGGCAAGATATTTCCAGAAAAATATCTACTTCTTCTTTATTGACTATGCCAAAGCCTTTGACTGTGTGGATCACAATACACTGTGGAAAATTCTGAAAGAGATGGGAATACCAGACCACCTGACCTGCCTCTTGAGAAACTAGCAGTTACCATCTTCTAAATTTCTAAAGTTGCTGCTTAGGAACTGCTTAATCATTTGACAGTTGTAAAGGGTCAGGCAGGAGATAAAATTAGAAAGACTAGATGAAAAGCACTATATATGTTAAACCAAACACCAGCATGCCTTTATAACAAAAGCCAAATTAACATGTGTGTCTACCCACAAATACATAGTAGGTAGAGTGTTGAATTTAGATATAGTGTCTCGTTCAGTTAAAAAGAGTTTTAGCCAAAAAAAAAAAAAAAAAAAAAGTAGAATTTTGTATTATTTTTTTGCTTAAGTAATCTCTACAGCTACTTGGATTTGCCTGGAAAAGGGCTAATATTCTCAGATCTTTGTTAAGTAAACCTGTATTTTACAATAACATAGTGGAATCAAGTTGAGCAGAAACTTTGGAAGCTTTTAAAAATGTACTTTGTAGAGTTAGGAAAAGAACAATCTATTGCCAGGGTCTTAATATGTACTAATAAACCAGTTTCACAGTTTTGAAATTTTACCTCTTATTGTGCCTATTATAATAGTTTATGTTGAATTCCTTGAATTGCTTTAAATTATATTTCAAGAAAGAGTATAAATCTTTCATATAACACACATGTAAAATACATAGACAACCTCATTTTGGTGAATAAGTGTTGTAATATAAGATTATGAGTGTCATACTTTTGTTCTACGGTGACTGATTTTTATGGTAAACTGAAAGGTGCATAAGCTCTATGACCAATTCATATTTTTAAAAAATGTAATTGAGACACGTCACTTTGTTGGCATGTTTGATATTCTCATATAATTTTAAAGGTATATTGGTTATTATGCTGTTTGTGCAATTTTGGTGTAATCATTATTTAATCTTCAAAGGTTATATGAATTTTCTAATAAAAATAATGCAAAATCTTAAATTTAGAAGTTTATGATTATTCATTTTGGTTACTATCCAGAATATAGGCTATCCTCACTTAGCTTCTAGAGTAGGAAATAACAACCCACTCCAGTATACTTGCCTGGAAAAATCACATGAACAGTGGAGCCTGATGGGCTCTGTTCCATGAGATCACAAAGAATTGGACACAACTGAGCATGCATGCATTTATACCTAGCTTAGATTTCTATCTTCAATAGCCAATGGAAATATTCAATGCAGTGAAAGTGATGCAGTCCCTGTATCAGGGAATAAATGCATTGAATGTTTGGTAGATATACACAAATTCAGAGAGAAGCTCCAAGTTTTTCCATACAACATGTATGTATATTAATTGACTCAGTAGACTCTTCCTTTCTTTCTTTGTTTTTTTAAAGGAAATTTTTTTAATTTATTAAATGATTGCAAAATTGAGTATACTTATTGTCAAAGTTGTAAATATAGAAAAGCATAAGCCATAAACTAAAATCCCACCAACCTGGTAATACTCATTGTTAGTATTTTAAGATATATTCTCTTTTTATGAATAGAAATCATTATCTCTTAAATGGAATCATGATTTAACACTCTTTTATGATCTGTTTTTTCATGGGCTTCCTGATCTCATAAAGCATTTTTCTGCAACATCGTTTTCAAATGATTGCATCTTTCCATCACATGGATAGACCCCAATAAATTTAAGCATTTTCTCATTAATCATATTTAGGTTGGTACAATTTTCACTGTTATATCAGAAACTGTAATGAATATTCCTGTCAACAATTTTGTGCACATACACATGGTTAACTTATAAGAATACATATTCCCAAATATTGCTGAAGGTGAAAGTCCCTCAGTTATGTCCGACTCTTTGCAACCCCATGGACCCTATACAGTCCATGGAATACTCCAGGCCAGAATACTGGAGTGGGTAGCCTTTCCCTTCTCCGGGGGATCTTCCTGACCCAGGGACTGAACCTGGGTCTCCTGCATTGCAGGCAGATTCTTTACCAATTGAGCTATTTGGGAAGCTCTAGCTACTGGAAAAATAACAGTGCTATAAAGATGTGTGGAGTGCAGTCTGGTAATATGTCATAAAAGACTTGAAGAATTTATTTTTGTGTATGGTGTTAGAAAGTGTTCTAGTTTCATTCTTTTACAACTGGTTGACCAGTTTTCCCAGCACCACTTGTTAAAGAGGTTGTCTTTTTTCCATTGTATATCTTTGCCTCCTTTGTCAAAGATAAGGTGTCCATAGGTTCGTGGATTTATCTCTGGGCTTTCTATTCTGTTCCATTGATCTATATTTCTGTCTTTGTGCCAGTACCATGCTGTCTTGATGACTGTGGCTTTGTAGTAGAGTCTGAAGTCAGGCAGGTTGATTCCTCCAGTTCCATTCTTCTTTCTCAAGATTATTTTGGCTATTCGAGGTTTTTTGTATTTCCATACAAATCGTGAAATTCTTTGGTCTAGTTCTGTGAAAAATACCGTTGGTAGCTTGATAGGGATTGCATTGAATCTATAGATTGCTTTGGGTAGAATAGCCATTTTGACAATATTGATTCTTCCAATCCATGAACACGGTATGTTTCTCCATCTGTTTGTGTCCTCTTTGATTTCTTTCATCAGTGTTTTATAGTTTTCTATGTATAGGTCCTTTGTTTCTTTAGGTAGATATACTCCTAAGTATTTTATTCTTTTTGTTGCAATGGTGAATGGTATTGTTTCCTTAATTTCTCTTTCTGTTTTTTCATTGTTAGTATATAGGAATGCAAGGGATTTCTGTGTGTTAATTTTATATCCTGCAACTTTACTATATTCATTGATTAGTTCTAGTAATTTTCTGGTAGAGTCTTTAGGGTTTTCTATGTAGAGGATCATGTCATCTGCAAACAGTGAGAGTTTTACTTCTTCTTTTCCTATCTGGATTCCTTTTACTTCTTTTTCTGCTCTGATTGCTGTGGCCAAAACTTCCAACACTATGTTGAATAGTAGTGGTGAGAGTGGGCACCCTTGTCTTGTTCCTGATTTCAGGGGAAATGCCTTCAATTTTTCACCATTGAGGGTGATGCTTGCTGTGGGTTTGTCATATATAGCTTTTATATGTTGAGGTATGTTCCTTCTATTCCTGCTTTTTGGAGAGTTTTAATCATAAATGAGTGTTGAATTTTGTCAAAGGCTTTCTCTGCATCTATTGAGATAATCATATGGTTTTTATCTTTCAATTTGTTAATGTGGTGTATTACATTGATTGATTTGCGGATATTAAAGAATCCTTGCATTCCTGGGATAAAGCCCACTTGGTCATGGTGTATGATTTTTTTAATGTTGTTGGATTCTGTTTGCTAGAATTTTGTTAAGGATTTTTGCATCTATGTTCATCAGTGATATTGGCCTGTAGTTTTCTTTTTTTGTGGCATCTTTGTCTGGTTTTGGAATTAGGGTGATGGATTAAAGATCTAAATGTAAGACCAGAAACTATAAAACTCCTAGAGGAGAACATAGGCAAAACACTCTCTGACATAAATCACAGCAAGATCCTCTATGACCCACCTCCCAGAATATTGGAAATAAAAGCAAAACTAAACAAATGGGACCTAATGAAACTTAAAAGCTTTTGCATTACAAAGGAAACTATAAGTAAGGTGAAAAGACAGCCCTCAGATTGGGAGAAAATAATATCAAATGAAGAAACAGACAAAGGATTAATCTCAAAAATATACAAGCAACTCCTGCAGCTCAATTCCAGAAAAATAAATGACCCAATCAAAAAATGGGCCAAAGATCTAAACAGACATCTCTCCAAAGAAGACATACAGATGGCTAACAAACACATGAAAAGATGCTCAACATCACTCATTATTAGAGAAATACAAATCAAAACCACAATGAGGTACCATTACATGCCAGTCAGGATGGCTGCTATCCAAAAGTCTACAAGCAATAAATGCTGGAGAGGGTGTGGAGAAAAGGGAACCCTCTTACACTGTTGGTGGGAATGCAAACTAGTACAGCCGCTATGGAAAACAGTGTGGAGATTTCTTTAAAAACTGGAAATAGAACTGCCATATGACCCAGCAATCCCACTTCTGGGCATACACACTGAGGAAACCAGATCTGAAAGAGACACGTGCACCCCAATGTTCATCGCAGCACTGTTTATAATAGCCAGGACATGGAAGCAACCTAGATGCCCATCAGCAGATGAATGGATAAGGAAGCTCTGGTACATATACACCATGGAATATTACTCAGCCATTAAAAAGAATTCATTTGAACCAGTCCTAATGAGATGGATGAAGCTGGAGCCCATTATACAGAGTGAAGTAAGCCAGAAAGATAAAGAACATTACAGCATACTAACACATATATATGGAATTTAGAAAGGTGATAACGATAACCCTATATGCAAAACAGAAAAAGAGACACAGAAATACAGAACAGACTTTTGAACTTTGTGGGAGAATGTGAGGGTGGGATATTTCAAAAGAACAGCATGTATACTATCTATGGTGAAACAGATCACCAGCCCAGGTGGGATGCATGAGACAAGTGCTCCGGCCTGGTGCACTGGGAAAACCCAGAGGAATCGGGTGGAGAGGGAGGTGGGAGGGGGGATCGGGATTGGGAATACATGTAAATCCATGGCTGATTCATATCAATGTATGACAAAACCCACTGGAAAAAAAAATAATAATAAAAAAATAAAAAAGACTTGAAGAAATGCATTCACTTTGGTTCAGCAATAATGTACTAAGGAATTTATTCTTATAGACTCTTCCTTTCTAATAAAACACGTCATACCCTAACAAATAGGAACTCTAAGAATTACCATTTATTTGGATATTTAATTTTTCTAAATCCAGACTTATAGTAAGTCTTTTATATGGAGTTCACAATTTCAGTATTCTCATCCTAAACCTCAAAATGAATATAAATAAAAATGTTATGACTATCACAAAACTAAAAGTAATAGAGTTTATATCTTACGTAGGGTTTATAAGAGCTGAAGATTTCAGAGACTTTTAACATGACCATTTTCTATTGTTGATAAGTTAGTTGGAACTCACAAAATGTAGTCATTTGAAAAAGATCATCAGTTCATTGATAACTGAGGTGATAACAGAATCTAGTAACATAATCAAAGGTCAACTCACTGCTGCTTTTTCCAGGAGCACACTCTCGATCACCTCCAACTTTCTCAGATGCTTCCCATCAGACTACCCCTGCTAAAATTTCTCCTTGAATGGGAGGGATTTGCCTGAGCCCAGTGTTCATGATACAATGACCATAGACAAAGGACTGGTGATATCTTTCCCTTCTAATCACTCTCGGCATGCTGTAAGTCCATGAGGAGAGTAACTCACAGAACAGTAACCAAATTAGAAATGAAGACACTGTTATTATTAGCTTTGCCAGAGAGGGATATCATGATGGAGGACTCCCATACAAATCAGACAGATTTTATTGTAGTTGCTGTTTCTTATTCTTTTGCAACCCCATGACTGTAGCCCACCAGGCTCCTCTGTCCACTGGATTTCCCAGGCAGCAATGCTGGAGTGGGTTGCTGTTTCCTTCTCCAGGGGATCTTCCAAACCCAAGAATCGAACCTGTATCTCCTTCATTTGCAGGTGGATTCTTTACAACTCACCCACCAGGAAAGCCCAGAAGTCAGATTAGAGAACATAAATTCTTAGTCCCAGGTGGTATCTGCTGCTGCCTGTGGAAAAAAAAAAAAAAAAAAAAAAACCCTTGGGTGTATTAATATCAGTTCATTTCAGTCACTCAGTCATGTCCAACTCTTTGCGGCCCCATGAACTGCAGCACACCAGGCTTCCCTGTCCATTACCAACTCCCAGAGCTTGCTCAAACTCATATCCATTGAGTTGATGATATCCAGCCATCTCATCTTCTGTCATCCCCTTCTCCTCCTGCTTTCAATCTTTCCCAACATCAGTGTCTATTCTAATGAGTCAGCTCCTCACATCAGGTGGGCAAAGTATTGGAGCTTCAGCTTCATCATCAGTCCTTCCAGTGAATATTCAAGATTGATTTCCCTTTGGATTGACTGGTTTCATCTCCTTGCAGTCCAAGGGATTCTCAAGAGTCTTTGCCAACACCACAGTTCAAAAGTATCAATTCTTCAGCACTCAGCCTTCTTTAGGGTCCAGCTCTCATATCCATACATGACTACTGGAAAAAACATAGCCTTGACTATACAGACCTTTGTCAGCAAAGTAATGTCTCTGCTTTTTAACATGCTGCCTAGGTTTGTCATAGTTTTTCTTCCAAGGAGCAAGCATCTTTTAATTTCATGGCTGCAGGGATTTTGAAGCCCAAGAAAATAAAGTCTGTCACTGTTTCCATTGTTTCCCCATCTATTTGCCATGAAATGAATGGGACCAGATGCCATGATCTTAGTTTTTTGAATGTTGAATTTTAAGCCAACTTTTTCACTCTCCTCTTTCACTTTCATAAATAGGAACCTAAAAACTTATACTTCTGTAAGCCTATGGATGAATGAGGCATTGTCAGAGGAAGGGCATGAAGAGAACACAAAGTAGTTAATAGTTCTTGTGTATTTTACTAGATGATAATCATAGGTCTATGTGTTTTATAAATATTTACACATTTAACAATAACATATAATAATAATAACTAAGATCATAGCATCTGGTCCCATTTAATAATGACATTTAATAATAAGAGAAACTCATTAAAGTGTTATTATTTTGTATTTTACAAATGATAAAATTGAAGTAGAGATTAAGTATTCTGTCAAAGGTCACCCAGCTTAAAAAGTTCGGAGATTTTAATTTTCATCGACCGTGACCACTTGTAAACATGGTCCAATCAGTGTCTTGAAATCTGATCAGTTTTTTCCTATGACCTCCCTTTAGAGAGACGTCAACAAAAGGGTATTTAAAAAATAGCCTGGGGGAGCAAGAGTAATATAGCATAGCAGAAAGAAAACTTCTTTTATGGGGAATATATGGGTTTGAATCTAGTCCTGTGACCTTGGGAAATACATTGAGATTTGCTAACCCTCGTTTTGCTTATCTATACAAAGGCCTCTTTTAAGAAGTATGTTCTACTTTTCATCTGTTTATTCCTCCATGTTCCACAGTTTTCCTGATTTCCACCAATTCACCACTATAACCATTGCCACCAGCACTGCTTCACTGAAATTGTTCTTGGAATTTCCTAACTATATTTTGTAGTTCCATTCATTTTACTTTGTTCTAACTCATGTATAAATAACTATTTGCTGACAAACTCTGGGTAGTCTTCAGACATTTAAATTTAAGTGACCCCAAACCAAACTATTCATCTCTTTTTTCTCTAATATTGCTCTCTCTCCTTTTGAATCTGTTTGAATCACATTACTTTTATTCAATTGTTATTGTTGTTGAGTCTCTAGGTCATGTCCAACTCTTTGCAACCCCATGAACTGCAGCACACCAGGTTTCCCTGCCCCTCACTATCTCCCTGAGTTTGCTCAAACTCATGCCCATTGAGCCAGTGATGCTATCCAAACATCTCATCCTCTGTTGCCGCTTTCTCTTCTTGCCCTCATTCTTTCCCAGCATCGGGGTCTTTTCCAATGAGTCATCTATCTCTTCACTGAGAGTCATTCTTTATTGTTTCCTTTCATAGCCACATGCACTCATCTCTCATTCTTAGTTCCTTTCTTTCTCCTCCTTTTCTTCCACCATTATTTTTCTTGATTAAATACAGGTACCTTTTTCCCTATAATTCCTAACTCCACTGATCCAGTCCTGACCCGTCTACCAGAATGATGCTTATAAATGAAAGCAGTATGTTACTGAAGGGCCTAAAACCCTTCAATGATTTATCAGAGGTTTCCAGATTCCTGACTTTCTATGTTAGTACATATCAAGCTTTCTCAGCCTTGTTACTATTCACATTTTAGGCCAGATAATTCATTGTTGGGGTGGGGGGTGGGGTGGCAGCTATCTTGCACATTGTAGATTATCTAGAAGAACCTCTGACCTTCATCCATTAGATGTCAGTTGCACCCTTAGCCCATTGTAACAACCCCAAAATATCTTCTGACTTTGTCAAATGTTTCCTAGGGCAGAATCTCCACTGGTTGAGATGAGTAGCCCTCATCTGGCTACTGCATTTCTACTTCCCTGCAAAAATACGTTCCATATCTTACACCTTACCCCAACACGAACTTTTCATTCCAGCCATCTAAACCCCTTTTACTTTCCGAAGCATGACCTGCTTTTCCATGACTCTGCACATAATGATCTTTTAGCTTACCATGTCTTTTCCTTCATCTAATTAACTTATCAACTTAAGAGCTCGGCCTAGGAAGTGGTTTGTCATTGGAAGCCTTTCCTCTCATGGATCCAATGAATTCTGAAAATACTTTTATCAAAATACTTAAACTGGGTTGTGTGTGCATGTGAGCTATGTTGATTCAGTCCTGTCCAACTCTTTGTGGCCCTATGGACTGTAGCCCACTAGGCTCCTCTGTCCATGGAATTCTCCAGGCAAGAATACTGAAGTGGGTTGCCATGCCCTCCTCCAGGGGATCTTCCTGACCCAGGGATTGAAACACTGTCTCCTGCAACTCCTGCATTACAGGCAGATTCACCACTCAGCCACTGGGGAAACCCTAAACTGAATTATATATATTTAAAAGCACAACACAACTCATTTGTCTTTTAGCATACTCTATATTCTTGACCTGAGCATCATGTGGTATTTTGTTTTGTATTCCCAATTCCTTGCCATGGATGGCAGCCTCAATAGATGTCTGCCTTTGTGAATGAATGTATACCTCATAAAAATAAAGGGAATCACTATGTAAAACACCACATTCATATCTTGCACACAGTAGTGGTAAGATCAATGTTTGTTGTTTTTTATCCATTTTTATACTCCTAATAGGATTATTAATACTAGGTTTTATAAAGCTTGCTTTTTAGAAATTTTCAGATTTGTCAGTCCCAAACTCCCAGTATATTTCCTCCCCCTACCCTTTCCTGCTGATAACTATGTTAGTTCTCTAAATCTGTGAGTTTGTTTCTCTTTTGAAAATAAGTTCATTTGTATGACTTTGTTTAGATTCTGTGTGTAAGTGATATCATATGATATTTGTCTTTCACTAATTTACCTCATTCACTATGATAATCTCCAAGTCCATCCATGTTGCTGCAAATGATATAATTTCATTCTTTTTAATTGCTGAGTAATATTCTATTATATGTATACCACATCTTCCTTATCTGTTCACCTGTTGATGGATGTTTAGGTTGCTTCCATGTCTTGGCTATTGTAAACAGCACTGCAGTGAACACTGGGATGCATGTATCCTTTTGAACCAGGTTTTTCTCCAGATACATGCCTAGCAGTGGGATTATCAGATCACATGGTAGCTCTAATTTTAGTTGTTGTTGTTGTTTTTCCAGGAACCTCCATACTAATCTCCCCAATGTTATACCAATTTACATTCCCACCAACAGTGTAGTAGGGTTACCTTTATTCCACATCCTCCCTAACATTTACTTGTACATTTTTAGTTATAGCCATTCTGACAAGTGTGAAGTGATATCTCATTGCCATTTTAATTTGCATTTCTCTAATACTTAGTGATGTTAAGATTCTTGTCATGTGCTTCTTGGTCACCTGTATGTCTTGTTTAGAGGAATGCGTATTTAAGTCTTCTGACTGTTTTTTGTTTGGGTTGTTTGTTTTCTGATATTGAACCACATGTGTGTGTGTGTTAGTCAATTAGCTGTATCCAACTCTTAGCGACTCCATGGCCTGTAGCCTGCGAGTCTCCTCTGTCCATGGGATTCTCCAGGCAAGAATACTGGAGTGGATTGCCATAATCTTCTCCAGAGGATCGTCCCAACCCAGGGATCGAACCCTGATCTCCTGAATTGCAGGCAGATTCTTTACCATTTGACCTACAGGGAAGTTCTGATTGAACCACATGAGTTGTTTGTAAATTTTGGTAATTAATCCCTTATTGGTTGAATAATTAGCAAATATTTTCTCCCATTCTGTGCTGTCTTTTCATTTTGCCTATGGTTTCCTCTGCTGTGCAAAAGCTTTTGAGTTTAATTACGCATCTGTTCACCGTCATGTTTTCCAACTTATCTTTTACATTCTCTCCTATATAACCTTCTGACCTCTCCATTTATATACATTCTTTTGATCCTTAGAGGCCAACTCAATCCCAATTCTTTCACGAAGGCTTCTTGTGCTTTAGCTTATGTCATTTCTTCCCCCTTATCATAAGAAAACTATGCTTGTTTGACTTTTAATCACAAAATTTTAGTATCTAAATTTAGTTCATCTTCCTTTTTACTTAAATTAGAGGGAAAATATGGTGAGGACCTATTAAAGACAATCACCTTGAAAATACAGGTAAGAAAAAAATAAAACCTATACAAGCAAGTGTAGAACAGTCCATAGTAAAATCTATGGACTTTTCACAGTGACCTTTTATCAAGAGGTAAAAGTTGCCTAATTGTTCTATTTGGAAAATCATGGAAATGTATCATGGACTGTAAGAGATTTTCGACAAAAATTATTCAAATACTGTTTTAACCCTTGCAGAGGCATTTAATCAAATGAAATAATTTGGCAGCCTATTTTCTAGAATGCAAGAAAAAAAAAAAGCCTCTGAATGTGGGTTTGTTTTCCAGGATGGAATCTACATAAAGCCAATGTCAATTAGGTCTTGTGCAAAATGTGAAAATTATCTCATCAGATTGTGGTATTAGTCCTGAAACTGTGGCAGTGTCATTGCCTCTATTTCCTTATTTGCAAAAGAAAGGGACCTTTAATATTCTGTTCGAATTTAATTACATTATTGGTGTTTCTTCTTTTTTAAAAACACATTTTATATGGAAATGTAAGGTTGCAAATATTCTATTTATAAGAAGAGTTCTTTATAATTCAGGTTTCTATTCCCTTTGTTGAATAAAGGTCTCTGTCTTTACAAAAGATTACAAACCAGGGAGGAGAAAAACAACAACTTGAAAAAAAGAGTTTGCTTTGAAATTGTACAGATATATGAAATATTTAAATAAAAGGAAACTTACTATTTTTTATTTGCTGTGGCTTTTGGATTATCAATAAGCACTTAATAATTTCCTTCTGTATAAAGAAACAAGTACCTGTGCTCTTGAGTCTTCACATCATGTTTCTTTATTATTCAGACTTTTAAATACAAGAAGAATGTCTTAGAATCAGGCTTCACACCTTTGTCTTGAGTTAGTAATTTAATAGCATTTATTAGGAAGATTGGACGATATCAGATGCATGGAGCTTCACAAATAATATCTAAAAAGAAACCCAATTCCCTCCCCTATCCTCTTAATCTGAAGTAAATATATTTTCATCTTCAGATACTTTAAGAAAACATTTTAGAAGTTGAGATATCCAGGGGAATAGAAAGGGCATAGCTGATTAGTTATCTGGGGAGTCAGAATCAAAAATAACATGAGAGAAGGAAAAAATATTTACCATAAATACAATGAAACTATGACGAAAACCCATAAATGTTTGCTTACATTGAGTACACTTTGGGAAGGGTTCTTTCTCTCTCTTTTTTTTCTTTGTATTCAATCAAAGCAGGAAATTTATATATTTATTTTATATTTGGAGTGACTTGCTATTTTTGATTATTCTCTGCAGGTAGTTGCGGGGGGTGGGGTGTTGGGGAGGGGGCAGTTGCTTTTGTTTTTTCTGTTGCATTGCCATGGTGTCCAATTTTCCATTTTATTTGCCGTCTGGGTTTGTAGAAAGGTTGGGAAAATTTTAGGTTATGCTCTACTGGACCAGAAAATTAATGATGAGTGAAAACTCCAAGAGGTCTAGAGGTTCAGCCAAGTTGGGGTTAATATCTAGAAGTCTAGATGTTTATTGAGACTTGCAAAAACCTTTTGAGTCTATGTAAGTGACCTGTGAATTTTGTGATAAAAGGTGTTTTGACAAGGTTTTCAGGATATCTTAGATCCAGAGAGCCCGAGGATCTCCGAGAGGAGCAATTATGACTTAGGTCGGAATACAGGAGTTTAGGAAAAATAAAAATGAAAGAGTTACATAAAAATGAAAGTGTTATTCTTACATCACAAGAGTTTGGGCTTAAGTTTTAAGGTGATGTTTGTAGATTTGTATTTTTCTTTAAAATGATTTGCTATTCCACCTGAAAAAAGTTTATTGGACATTACAAAGTTTTATTTTATATTGACTTTTAGACTTTGTAAAATATACTGAGAGATTTTTATTAGAGTTCCTATTACTACTTTTATTTTTTCTTTGAAGGCTTTAGATTGAAGACTTAGAACTAGATAACTAGTGTGCTAATTTTAAGGTGGTTCAAAAAATAGGTGAGAACACTTCAGAGTTTTTGTCTGTATCAAGGATTCATATATTACTGTCACCTATCACCTATGAGTTTGCCTATCTCAGGAAGAACAGTTAATCAAGGTAGTGGTGGTAGTAATATTAGCAATTGCTATAATAATAATATCTGTAATAATTATTCTTGGTATTATTTTAAGAGTGCCACACACTGCTAAGCATTTTAAGTGTATTAATGTTCTTTACAACCTCCTCAGGAAGATATCATCATTATTTTACAAGGAGTAAACAGACATACAGGCATTTTTTTTTTCAAGCTATAATAAATAATTGATAAAGTTGGAATTTTAATGTTGAACCCTGAACCTCAATGTCTTCGTTCTACCAGATACACTATTTTGCTTGATCATTAACTTGGACAGGGAGGTACCCTAGCTTTTGAAAATCTATAATTAAATTCAAGGTACCTCTATAACTGTATTTGTGTCTCTAGGAATAATGGCATAAGAAGGGAAAGATGTGGTCTGGAGGAGAAAATGCAAATTCACTTACATCTTTGGCCTACATACTTAGTTTCTCAGATTTCAACCCCTTCTCCTCATCCCCTCTGCTGCTGCTGCTGCTGCTGCTAAATCATGCCAGTCATGTCCAATTCTGTGCGACCCCATAGGCGGCAGCCCACCAGGCTCCTCTGTCCCTGGGATTCTCCAGGCAAGAATACTGGAGTGGGTTACCATTTCCTTCTCCTATGCATGCATGCTAAATCACTTCAGTCGTGTCCAACTCTCTGCGACCCCGTGGACAACAGCCCACCAGGCTCCCCTGTCCATGGGATCTCCAGGCAAGAATACTGGAGCGGGTTGCCATTTCCTTCTCCATCATCCCCTCTACAAGATAATATTGAGGATATTTGTAAGAATACCATTTTTCAACTCAGTCTCATACCAAAGAGGGATACTCTTCATTGTGCAAGGGGTGGTTGAGGTTGGTTTAAGGATAGTGTTTTCTAGCTGCCTCTCCCCAGATCTCAGAAGGACAGGAGGTATTTCCTTCTTGTTTTCAAGTTTTCTCCTCAATATTTCACATACATGACCAGGACAAACCTGGGGCTCAGGTTCTGATTCTCTTTCTCTCTTTTCATCTCTCCCATATATCCCTCTATCAGATAGATAAATATTTTCTTTTGCCTCTCTTTATTAAATACATGTTCCATTATAGGAAAGCACACCTCTGAATTAGTATTAGCTGTACTGTTCCTAATTAGAAAAGTACTGTACTAGAGAAATCTTTTCTTTTGCTCATTCATAAATCTCATACTCTTGCTTGAAAAGAAACGTGTCTGTCCTCTCTTCCCCAAGATTCATAATTTAGGGTTCTGCCTCAAAAATAAAAACCCCTAAGGAATGGGATCACCGACTCAATGGACATAGGTTTGGGTAGACTCTGGGAGTTGGTGATGGACAGGGAGGCCTGGCGTGCTGTGGTTCATGCGGTCACAAAGAATCAGACATGACTCAGCTACTGAACTGAACTGAAGGGATGGGACTTAGCGGTATAAAAAATGCACTGGTTTGATATTTTTTAGTATTAATATTGACTTAAAAATTTCCAAGCATGACTACTACATGCCACTGTTTACAAAGGAATCCCTGGAGAAGGGTTGTTTTCTTGTGTAGGCCCCCAAAATGGTAGTTTGAGAGAAGTTGAGGCCATTTCCTTTTCAAGATTAGAAATCAGAAGAATATGCATATAGCACTCATTGTGTGGCTTTGAACAAGTTGCTTTATTTCTCTCTATTTAAATTTATTTTTCTAATAAAAATATACTAAAATAGATGTTTACACTAGCTAATGGAGGTGAGATTCCTTTGTCAACTACAGATTTTAAAATAAGTTTTTAGAATTCATTTTCATATATTCTGAGACATAAAAGATCAATAGAAAAGAGGTTATTGTTTATTCATCTATATCCTCAGTTATAAAAGGATTGGGGAATTTGGTTTTTATTTTTATGTTCTTGGAATTTTTTTTTTGACAATCCTTACATTTCAAAATCAACAGTGAAAATTCCAGGTGTGAACTGTAAGGAAAATGTATATAAAATACCTGCCAAGATAACCTTACAACCTGGAAAGGATTCTTTATCATAGGTATTTTGATAAAATAATGGCTATTTAGTGTTTTGTTAATCCGGAGTACCTTCCAGATAGATGAAAATCTTTTTTCTTGAGCATATATATTGCACCTTACATTGCTATGGTTATGAATGTTTTCCAGATCCTAATGCTAATCTATCATATGGTATATTTTACCCACATACATTGGCAAATAAAGTTTATAAATAAATACAGTTAATAAGATTTGTTAAAAAATTAATGAAGTTTCAGCTATGAGCAAAGTATAAAAAAGAGGGAATTCTGAAATCACTTTCTTATGTTTTATAAACCTTCAGAAAACAAAGTTCTTTAGGCAGAGTGTTTTTTAATGCAATTCTCACTCTGAATTCTCACACGGTATACAAAGCCATTGTTATTCTTTGCATACATGAATCAAAACTCTCATGTGATATTCCATTGAATCATTGAATAATAAACAATGAAGGAGTAGGCATGGTGTAGATGTGTATATTTTCTTTAATTTTACTTGAACCAGCTATGTCAAGAAGATGAGGAAGCGCATCATAACTTTCTCAGTTGAGAGAAAAAACAGTGGAGAGTCCATTACTCAGCTACTTCTATCCTCATAAAACATATTAGCAAACAGCCAACTTACAACTGCATAGGGAAATGATGTTCCACTGATAAGGCTGTACTGGCTCCAAGAAACAGGAAAGTCCAGGTATAGTAGGAGCATCACCCCACAGTATATAGAATTTTTTATTTTAAATCACTTTTATCTTTTTCATATATCTCACAAGATTGAGAATGGGGAATCTGAACCTTTAATCCTAACCAGCCCTCAAATATGTCATTATCAGCACAAATTTGTAATCATACACTCTGATATTATTTTACTTTTCTACAAAAAGAAAAGTGATTCTAAGGAAAAAAAAATCTAATTTTAAGTCTGATCACAATGAAGTCAAAGACTTTTACAAATATTACCAAGTTAAAGTAAAATGAATTGGCAGGAACTGATACAGCTATTTTTGGAGAGTCACTTCTTTTGCTAGGAAGGTGGTTATGAAATGTTATGATGAATTGCATGAAATTATGTGGAAGAGCCAGACCATGAAAGTTGTAGTCCATCATCTGGCAGGACTGGCATCATTTGAGAATTTATTTAGTTCAGTCACTCAATTGTGTCCGACTCTTTGAGACCCCATGGACTGTAGCACACCAGGCCTCCCTGTCCATCACCAATTCCTGGAGTTTACTCAAACTCATGTGCATTGAGTCGGTGATGCCAAACAACCATCTTATCCTCTGTTGTCCCCTTCTCCTCCTGCCTTCAATCTTTCCCAGCATCAGGGTCCTTTCTAATGAGTCAGTCCTTCTGATCAGGTGGCTAAAGTATTGGAGCTTCAGCTTCATCATCTGTCCTTCCAATGAATATTCAAGATTGAGTTCCCTTAGGATTGACTGGTTTGATCCCCTTGCAGTCCAAGGGACTCTCAAGAGTCTTCTCTGTTGGACCACAGTTCAAAAGCATCAATTCTTCTGCACTCAGCTTTCTTTATAGTCCGACTCTCACATCCATACATGACCATGACTACTGGAAAAACCATAGCTTTGACTGCTGCGGCTGCTGCTAAGTCGCGTCAGTCGTGTCCGACTCTGTGCGACCCCATAGACAGCAGAGAGATCTAAAAAGCCGAAGTTTAGGCCCCATCTCAGAACTAATGAGTTAAAATCAGTCTTTTCATAAGATCTCCAGGTAATTTTTATGTTCATTAAAATTTGTAAGGCATTATTTTAGATCATATCATAGAATTAGCAAATGCTATTTTATAATAAAGTTAAATATCATGCTACCTAAGATTTAAGTTTTCTAATCTATGTTATCACAGAGTCCGACATGACTGAGAGACTGAACTGAACCTATATTACCACCGAGCCTTTGCATTCTAATTCTTCATCTCCTTTTATACCCCAGAAAGATTTGACTCATGTATTACATGTTTCCATATGAAACTGAATTATGAAAAACATTCTTGTTTCCAATTTGATAGGCAGTGACAGATTCTAGATCAAGAGGACTACATTTGACAACCATTTTATCCACCTAAATATACATGCAAAAATTTGGCTAATTTCCAAAGTCAGCATTATAGTTGATTGATAAAAATACGCTTCCTTATTCAAAGTCAAATCAATTTATCAGAATTTTCTTTTGCCTACTGAGCAGCTTCCATGAGGATCCCAATCTGACATAACTGTGCATGCATTTTCTTACTTAAATATATAAACCTCTTGCAGCTTCAGTGTACCTAATGCAGTATATGATTTGCTGCTAAAAAAAATCAAAAATCTCCTCAAAATGTCAACTTTTTCAGATTTGCCTCACATGAAAATGTCTTAAGAGTACTTTTACACAAGAATGGAAAACAAAATCACCTTTTAGAGACTACATAATGTGCTTGATTTGACAATGTTGACAAAGAATAAAGATATTGTAAAAGTTCATGAAAAACAATGAAAAATAGGCTTTTACCCTCGAGAGTTAGCATATTTGTTTATTATTTGTGTAATACATATTAATATTATAAAATTATGTCAGTTTGCTCTCCTCAAGTATACAATATGGCCCTTCAGATGCTAGAATTAAGAGCATTCTATTGAAATATATGTCAACATTATATAATCTAGAGAAAGACATAATGCAACTTTTGATCTATATCAATGTGAACCTTTGTCATGTTAAACAGAAAGAAAAATGAAAGAGTTTAATTTTACTGAACTGGATTTCATTATAAGAAAGCTATAGTTATATTTTAAAAAGCTCTTATCTCCTTGGGATTCTAATGAAGGTAAGTTTATCACAGTGATTCAGCTTTTAAATAAATAAAAACATATGGTCATATTTTCTGGTTAAAATTGACAACATCAGAAAGAGAGGATTTTTATTAGTATATTTTTAAATGAAGCATTTGTAAGATAAGTTATTTAATCTTAACCAATAAAAACATGAGATTTTAGTATTTTTTAGGATATTTTGACAGGTACAGTGTTCATCGCTCAAACGAGTTTTTGGTTACTTAATCTTTGAAGCAGCATCCTTATTTCTACATATTAAGCTTCTCCTCAAACATTTCTTATTTTCTTCCAAGCCATTATTATGACCTCCATTTCCTGAAAATTGAATGAGAGAGCCAATGTCTGTACCTTCTGAAAGAGCCACATGAAAGAGAATAAAGGATTTTGTTATATAATTAAAGTGGGGAAAAGTTTCAAAGCATTCTTCCTTCCTTTTTTGGTTTCTTGCCACCACTTACCAATTTTTAAAAATTGCCCATACTTTAAAAGTTATTTTAAATTTGATCTTTTTATGAAAACCATCCTAATAAGCTAGCTCTTATCTCCAACCTTGGCCACAACCTTCTCCACTCTTGGCCTTCAGGCCCTACCACCTAAAAGATAAACATCAGAGAGAGACATGGACAACTATCAGCTACTTAGTACTGCTAGAATATTTTTCAGACTTGATCTTCCTCAGCCTTCATAAAAAACCCGGTGTCTGCATGCATGCTAGTCACTCAGTCATGTCTGACTGTCTGTGACTCCATGAACTGTGGCCTGCCAGGCTCCTACGTCCATGGAATTCTCCAGGCAACCAACTGGAGTAGGTTGGCATGCCCTCCTCCAGGGGATCTTCCCAACCCAGTGACTGAACCCACGTCTTCTGAAGCTCCTACTTTGGCAGGTGGGATCTTTACAACTAGTGCCACCTGAGAAGCCCCCAAAATCTTGGTATGCAATTATTAATAGCCTATTTTCATAAAGAAGGATTCATCTTGCCAAGATAACTTAATCTTACAGTAATGTATGGCCAGCTAGAATTCACACCCTATTCTGCCTAACATCCAAATACATCCTATTTTGCATGTACTGTTCTGCCTGGAAGATCATCTTCAAAGAAGACAGTTATGGATTGAATTGTGCCTTCCCCCTTTCCTCAGTTTATATGTAGAAGCCCTAAGCCTTCTTGTGACTATATTTGGATATAGGGCCTTTAACGAGGTAATTAAGGTTAAACGAGATCATAAGAGTAGGACTTTAATCCAATATGACTAACATCCTTATAAGAAGAGGAAAAGCCATTGTAATGAAATACTTTGAATTTTATGTCCATGGTCATAAGGGAGTTACTGTATAATTTGCAGTAATATAAAGGCATAACAGAACTTTAATTTTAGAGGGATTATTTTGGTGATGATATGAAGATGTTACCATGGAACAAGTTGAGTACAGACAAGAGGGTCAATTAGAAGACTCTCTCACTCAAATGAAGCACTTCAGGGTCTGAATCAAGGGCCTCTCTGAAAGACTTTAATCCGATATGAGTGGTGTCCTTATAAGAAGAGAAAATGACCATGAAAGCCTGAAGTGAGAGAATAGCCAACTATAAGTCAACAAAAGAAGACTTAAGAGGAAACAACAACAACAACAACAACAACAAAAACAACCCTGATGATGCCTTTATCTTGGCCTTCCAGCCCCCAGAACTGAGAGGAAGTAAATTTCTGTTATTTAAACCACTGCTCTGTGCTATTTTATTATGGTAGTGCTGACTGACTAATACAGAGACACTATTGAAAATCTAAATCTATGGTTAAAGGGAGAAACCTTAGGTCTAGAGACCAGGAGATGATCTAGAGATACAGTCTAGATCAGTGTTTTGTGTAAGAGCCTCATTCAGTCATATCAAAGCATGTTATTGGTTTGGCCCAAAAGTTAATTTAGGTTTTCCCATAAGGCCTTATGGGAAGCTGCCCAGGGCAGGCAGCAAGGCTTCTCGGATTCCAGATTAGGCCTCTTTAATAATTTCTACAATTCCCTTTGGTGGAACCACTTTTTAGATTGTAGCTTAATGAACTTGTCATTATTGCACTTGGTCTAATACAAACACTGTTAATTCCTAGAGTTGAGTGGCATAGTACTTACTGGTGAACTCTATTTTCCCAAGATGGTCATGCATAAAGATGAATACTATTGCAGATTCTCTTTACTGAGAATATATATTATCTTGTCCCAGTTGCTCTTTCCCTCTTTTTCCTCTATGTGCCCAGAAGATCTTTTGAAGTATGTGTGGAACTTTCTTTTTTTTTCCTCATTTCTTGAAGGTGCAAAGATATTTGTACACTAATAACTGGTCTGGTCAATCATGGTTTCTACATTTCCCCTACCTACTTGTTTTCTTGTGGCTCTTTATTTTTCTGGGTGCTGCATTTTTAAATCATTTTATTTATACAATATTTCAAAAGTGCTGTTCTCTTTCAAAATGGTATAATATAAATAAAAAGAATATTGAGAACTCTGAGCCTAAAAAAGTATTGCTTTATTTTGGCTTGATGAGTGGGAGAAAAAGTTTCTCATGGTAATAATGCTGATAAATGACAAGGCAATCAAGCCCTCACACTTTCATTTTTTCTTTGAAAAGACAAGCTTATAACTAGTATTATGGGAGTCATGACACCTGTAATCCAAAGAGCTTGACTTTAAAAGGAGAAGAATCTCATAAGGCTATCTAAAACAGGAAATTATTCTTGTCAAAATCATTAGCTCCCCACTAAGTTCAGATAGAATAGAACCTTTGTTAAATGACTGGGAAATGATTCTCCTGTGGGAATCTGATCTGTTATCCAAATTCCCTAGGAAGGAACAACAGTGGTAAGAGATGAAGTATAAAGTACATTACCATTTGAACCCTGTGGTAAGAAGTCATTTTTCTGTAGATCTTGACCACGAATGGAAAGAATACAATAGTCAGAAAGTTGTATGGATACTAATGTAGATATGTGAAAGGCAGGCAGACAGCAGTCAGATGATTTTTACAGAAGTTTCTCTGCGTTTTACAGTACCAGGTAATACAAAGGCAATGATAGCTCATTCTGAGAGGCCCTTTGCAGGACTAAGGCAGAACAATGAATTTAGTCTCTGAGCAAATGTGAATGACAACCAAGATCACTTTAGAACTGTTTATTTTTTATTAAATAATTTTAAAAAAGGTTCTAGGGATTGGATTTACAATTCCAGTTGAGCTATTTCAAATCCTGAAAGATGATGCTGTGAAAGTGCTGCACTCAATATGCCAGCAAATTTGGAAAACTCAGCACTGGCCACAGGACTGGAAAAGGTCAGTTTTCATTCCAATCCCAAAGAAAGGCAATCCGAAAGAATGCTCAAACTATCGCACAATTGTACTCTTCTCACACGCTAGTAAACTAATGCTCAAAATTCTCCAAACCAGGCTTCAGCAATACATGAACCGTGAACTTCCAGATGTTCAAGCAGGTTTTAGAAAAGGCAGAGGAACCAGAGATCAAATTGCCAACATCTGCTGGATCATCAAAAACACAAGAGAATTCCAGAAAAACATCTATTTCTGCTTTATTGACTATGCCCAAGCCTTTGACTGTGTGGATCACAATAAACTGTAGAAAATTCTGAAAGAGATGGGAATATCAGACCACCTGACCTGCCTCTTGAGAAACCTATATGAAGGTCAGGAAGCAACAATTAGAACTGCACATGGAACAGACTGGTTCCAAATAGGAAACAGAGTACATCAAGGTTGTATATTGTCACCCTGCTTCTTTAACTTATATGCAGAGTACATCATGAGAAACGCTGGGCTGGAAGAAGCACAAGCTGGAATCAAGATTGCCGGGAGAAATATCAATAACCTCAGATATGCAGATGACACCACCCTTATGGCAGAAAGTGAAGAGGAACTAAAAACCCTCTTGATGAAAGTGAAAGAGGAGAGTGAATAAGTTGGCTTAAAGCTCAACATTCAGAAAACTAAGATCATGGCATCTGGTCCCATCACCTCATGGCAAATAGATGGGGAAACAGTGGCTGACTTTATTTTTTGAGCTCCAAAATCACTGCAGATGGTGATTGCAGCCATGAAATTAAAAGATGCTTACTCCTTGGAAGGAAAGTTATGACCAACCTAGATAGCATATTAAAAAGCAGAGACATTACTTTGCCAACAAAGGTCTGTCTAATCAAGGCTGTGGTTTTTCCAGTGGTCATGTATGGATGTGAGAGTTGGACTGTGAAGAAAGCTGAGCACCAAATAATTGATGCTTTTGAACTGTGGTGTTGGAGAAGACTCTTGAGAGTCCCTTGGACTGCAAGGAGACCCAACTACTCCATCCTAAAGGAAATCAGTCCTGGGTGTTCATTGGAAGGACTCATGCTGAAGCTGAAACTCCAATACTTTGGCCACCTCATGTGAAGAGTTGACTCATTGGAAAAGACCCTGATGCTGGGAGGGATTGGGGGCAGGAGGAGAAGGGGACGACAGAGAATGAGATGGCTGGATGGCATCACTGACTCGATGGACAAGAGTTTGAGTAAACTCCAGGAGTTGGTGATGGACAGGGAGGCCTGGCGTGCTGCAATTCATGGGGTCACAAAGAGTCGGACACGATTGAGCCACTGAAATGAACTGATGTAACAAAAAGTTTATATGTAAGATACAATTATACTATATAGTAGTTCTTAACTCTTGAAGAAATCCTGAGTGGTATACTCTCTGTTATGTTCATTTTCCATATTTACATAAATCAAAGCTCAGAAAGTTTATAGCTCTTATCAAATAAGTGTCAGGCATAATACTAAGTCTGGCAGTTGATACTACATGTAGAGATGTTTATGAGAATATAACAGTTTATCCATGTTTATTTGGGTGTCATGATAGCTGACAACAATTTTTCACCTTTCTTCTTCCTCCCATTCTTCTTTTTTCTCTTCACCCTCTTTCTCCTCCATCTACTGATTGATTAAATTTTTGTATTCCAGAATATGTAATATTTTAGTCTTAGGCTCCTGGGGAGAGATCAAAATTTCCTAAAGATATCTTGTAGGTCACTCTTTAAAGACCTGTTAAAAAAATTAAAAAAAAAAAGTCCTGTTAAATCAAGATTTAGTTACTTTGCAAGAAAATAAAAGGCTTTATTTTCTTTTAGCTATTCATCTACTAGACAACTCAAATATATTTAATTGTACATCTTAAGTGAAATTATTTGATTTGCAATTGTGTGAAAGAATTGATGATCGTAAAATTGTATAGTTACATGTATGAGTAAGAGAGAATTTCTCTCTCTAGGGAGCTTCAAAAAGAATATCTTATTATCCTAAAAAAAAAAAAGCCTCTTGCAAAAAGTCTCATATGAAGACATCTATACCTAATAGCCTTTGAAAGATCTTTAAAGCCCAATGTCCTTAAAAATATGTTTTTATTTAGAACACATGATACAGAATACAGGAATGGGGTCACTAACCAGCAACATTTATTTTTAACTACAGCAGAAATGAAAACATAAAAATGTTGAGAAAATGTACCGTTTTGCTTTGTGTGTGAAAAGGTAACAGTTTTGCTTTGTGTGACTATTGAAGGATAATTACTTTATAGAATTTGTTGTTTTCTGTCAAATATCAACAGTGTTAACCCCAAAGGCACCAATTAAAAATGTAATGAGAAATCTAATGAATAGAGAAGGGTCCTAATGGAGACAAAAGCACAATTAATTTGTAGGGAAAACAAACAGGGACTCTGTGACCTTCTAGAAGGGTGGGATGGGGAGGGAGATGGGGGGGAGGCTTGGAAGGGAGGGGACATGGGTATAACTATCCCTGATTCTTGACGTATGACAGAAAGCCCCAAAACTCTGTGAAGCAGTTATCCTTCAATTAAAACAATAAAGTGGCAAAAAAAAAAAAATAATAAATGAAGATGTAAGTTAAAAAAATAATTGGACTCACACACTGGATCACGAAAGACAGAAGAGATTGTACATTATTTGCCAGCCTCCTTTCCCACTGCCCACATGATACATTCCCTCCTTGGGGGTACTGAAGTGATCCTTTAGAGGAGGGTGGACCCCAGCAATTCTCAACGCTCGTAACAAAACACATTTGCCTGGGCAGTGTGTAATGTTCACACATGAAGTTGGAGAAGAGGGTTGAGGCACCTGGAGTGATTCTCATGTGGACCTGGGGCTGGGAGATGGTAGAGCTTACAGACTTACGTCTTTAGGAGCTTCCGCTGTAGGTGGAAGGACACTTAGTGTCTGCATCCGGGAGAATAGCTCTGGTCACTCTATTTCCATCTGTTCTGTTACTATTCCTAATCTCTTTCCTATCTCATCTTGAACAGAAAAAAAAAAAAAGAAAAAAAATAATTGGAACTAATGAATGAAAACGACTTGCAGAGAGACTGAAGAAAAGTGGCAAAAAAGAATACAGTTCTTTGATGTAGGAAACAACAGTGAAATGTGTAAAATAAGAACGACACTGAAACTACTTTGAGATAGAGAAAATAAAGGGAGAAGAAGCCCAGGGAAGACATTGCATATATATCGTCACCAAGATTTTGTTTCCCTAAGTTATTTTATGCATGTTTTTGACTCTAACATCCCCACTCACTTCCATTGATCACTACTCTTGCTGAGTGGGTTTTTCTTTGCACCACTTTTGGAAACTTAAGCTGCCAGTTACTTGAGTTCTGATGTATTCTCATTCCAAAAATATTCAGGATCCAGAAAAGAGTAAAAGAGGTGCAAAGAAAGAACGTTTCTTGCTCCTGGGTTTTGACCCAAGTTCCTTCAACCAAGAATACACTCTGTATTTTAAAAGAAATAAGACAGAACAATTTTGTTGTTATGCTGTTTTAGTTTTTGCTGATTGTCAAAATATCTCCTTCTTATTTCATATCTCTAGATATGAAATCCCAGACAATTTTCAATGTTCCTGATGCATTTTAAATTACTTTTCTTTTAAGTTTCTATTCTTTTTGTAAAATAGGATCTAAAACTTTCTAGGGATCATGCATGTGATCATGCATATGATCATGCAGGCAAAATTCTAGTGTTTATAACATTTTATATTCATAAAAATTTTCTAACCAAAGTAGATAAAAATAACCCAGTAAGGAATTCATTTATTATTATTACTCAAAAAAATAGAAATGCTTCCATCTTGGTTAACTGTAAAAAATCAGGCATGATGAATTTGGTTTTTTGAGATATAATTGACATATTAATTTCAGGTATATAGCTTAAAAATTCCATATATATGTGTATAACCAAACAATTACCACAATAAGTGTAGTTGACATCCATCATACACAGTTAGAATTTTTTTCTTATGATAAGAATTTTTAAGATCTACTGTTTTAGCAACTTTCAAACATGCAATCCCATTTTATTAACTAGAATATATATTACATATTAAACATGATATATATTACACCTTCTGGACTTATTTTATAACTGGGAATTTATATCTTTTGGCCACCTTTAACTATTTCCCCCAACCCCCTGCCACCTCTGGTAACCACCAATCTATTTACTTTATATACACACACACACACACACACACACACACACACATATATATCTTTATATTCTACATATAAGTGAGATTGTATGATATTTGAATTTTTTGGTCTGACTAATTGCACTTAGCATAATGCTCTCAAAGTCCATTGTGGTGGAATTTCCTTCTTTTTTATGAATGAATATTGCTCCATCAGATATGGATGTATCTCAGATCTTTATCCATTCATTCATCCTTGAAAATTTTTTTGAGGTAGTATTTTTGTTTCTTTCATATACATACCCAAAAGTGGAATGAATGCATCATATGGTAGTTCTATTTTAATTTTTTCAGAAACATCCATACTATTTTCTTTCATGGCTGCACAAATTTACATTTCTACCAACAGTACATAAGGATTCCCCTTTCTCCAAACTCTGCACAATGCTTGTTATTTCTTGTCTTTTTGATGATAGTCATTTTAACACATGTGAGATATTAACATTGATATCTCATTGTAATTTTGATATGCGTTTTCCTAGTTCCTAGTTATTTTGAGCATCTTTTCATGTACCTATTGGCCATCTTTGTATCTCCATTAGAAAAATGCCCATTTACATCCTCTGCCAATTTTTAATAAGATGTTTTTGTGTGTTCTGCTATTGTTGTATGAGTTTTTATACATTTTGAATATTAACATCTTTATATATATATATAATTTGCAAATATTTCACCCCATTTTGTAGACTGACTTTCCATCATATTAATGCTGTCCTTTGATATACAGAAGCCAGAGGTTTTTAGTTTGAAATAGTCCCTCTTGTTTATTTTTGCTTTTATTACCTTTGCTTTTGCAGGCAGATTAAAAAAATCATGTCCAAGATCTATGTCAAAGAGTTTATCATCTATTTTCTTCTAGGATTTTTACTTGAGGTCTTACATTCAAATCTTTAATCTATTTTGAGTTAATTTTATTGTATTATGTAAGACAGTGGTGAAGTTTCATTCTTTTGCATATGATTGTCCAGTTTTTCCAATGCAATTTACTGAAGAGACTGTCCTTTCCCCATTGAATGTTCCTGGCTCCTTTGTCTTAACTGACCATAAATGTGTGGGTTTGTTTCTTGGTTTTCTATCTTATGTCATTGATTACTTTTATGCCAATACTATACTATTTAGATACTATCACCTTGTTTTATGCTTTGAAGTAGTATGTGTGTTAGCTTTGTTCTTCTTTCTCAAGATTGCTCTATTAGTGATCTTTTGTTTTTCCATACAAATTTTAGAATTGATTCTTCTGTATCAGTTTCATGCAAAACAGAAAAAGAGACACAGATGTACAGAACAGACTTTTGGACTCTGTGGGAGAAGGTGACGGTGGGATGTTTCGAGAGAACAGCATCGAAACATGTATATTATCTAGAGTGAAACAGATCACCAGCCCAGGTTGGATGCACGAGACAAGTGCTCGGGCCTGGTGCACTGGGAAGAACCAGAGGAATCGGGTAGAGAGGGAGGTGGGAGAGGGGGTCTGGATGGGGAATACATGTAAATCCATGGCTGATTCATGTCAATGTATGACAAAAACCACTACAATATTGTAAATTAATTAGCCTCCAACTAATAAAAGTAAATGAAAAAAAAAAAAAAACTAAAATAAAAAAAAATGCCATTGGAATTTTGATATGAATTAAATTGAATCTGTAGAATTCTTTGAATAGAATGGGCATTTTGGCAATATTAAATCTTCCAGTCATAAGCAAAGAATATGTTTCAATATATCTGTCTTCAATTTGTTTCATTAATGTTTTATAATCTCAAGTATACAGAGTTTCAACAGTTTGCTTAAATTTTTTCCTAGCACTTTATTGTTTTTGATATGACTGCTTTGTTTTCCTAATATCTCTTTCTGATAGTTTGTTATTAGGATACAGGCATACAGTTGATTTTTATAGTAATTTTGTATCCTGCAAATGTGCTAAATTCAGTTATTGGTTCTAACAGATTTTAGTGTCATCTTTAAGGATTTCTATGTATAGTATCATGTCTTCTGCATTACAGACAGTTTCACTTTTTCCTAACTTGGAAACCTTTATCCTTTTGACTTTTTAATATTTTATTTGATAATATGATAGTGGAAGTGTTAGTCACAGTCAAGTCTGACTCTTTGCAACTCCATGAACTGCAGCCCTCTGGCTCCTCTGTCCATGGGATTCTCCAGGCAAGAATATTGGAGTGGGTTGCCATTTCCTTCTCCAGGGGATCTTCCCAACCCAGTGATCAAATCCAGGTCTCCTGCATTGTAGGCAGATTCTTTACCATCTGAGCCACCAGGGAATCCCATTTGATAGTATAGTTTGTATTATAGTATATTAAATTTTATATATATATATATATAATGTATATATGTATTTATATACACATATGCATTATATATATATACATTATATAGTAAATTATATAGTATATTAATATTTTATTTGAAGTATAATTGATTTGGGCTTCCCTGGTGGCTCAGATGGTGAAGAATCCACTTGCAACGTGGTAGACCTGGGTTCGATCCCTGGATTGGCAAGATCCCCTGGAGGAGGACATGGCAACCCGCCCCAGTATGCTTGCATGAAGAATCCCCATGGACAGAGTAGCCTAACGGACTACATACAGTTCATGGGGTTGCAGAGTCGGACACTACTAAGCATACCACATCGTTGATTTACAGTGCTTTTACTTTCAGATATGTTTCATTGTGATTCAGTATTTTTATAGTTTATATTCCACTATAGGTTATTATAAAATAAGGGGTTTAATTCCCTGGTCAATACAGAATATCCTTTTGGCTAGTCTAATTTTTAAAAGTAATTTGTATATGTTAATAACCCTAATTTGCGCCTCTGCTTCCCTCTCTTCTTTGGTAACCACAAGTTTGTTTTCTACATCTGTGACTCTGTTTCTGTTTTGCAAATAGATTCATTTGTATTATTATTTTTTTAGATTCAACATATGAGTGTGACCATATAATATTTACATTTCTCTTTCTGACTTACTTCATTTACTATGACATGCTCTAGGTCCATCCATGTTGTAAGAAATAGCAACACTGTGTTCTTTTTCATGGCTGAGTTATATTCCATCATATGTATATGTACCACATCTTCTTTATCTATTCATCTATTGATGAAGATATAGGTTGCTTCCATGACTTGGCTATTGCAAATAGTGCTGCTATGAAAATTAGAGTACACACATCTTTTTGAATTAGACTTTTTGTCTTTTCCAGATATATGCCCAGGAGTAGAATTGCTGAGTCATATGGTAGCTCTGTTTTTAGTTTTTTAAAAGGAACCTCCATATTTTTTCCATGTAAGTGGTTTGCACTAATTTACATCCCCACCAACAATATCAGAGGATTCTCTTTTCTCCACACCAATTCCAGCATTTATTATTCATAAATATTTTGATAATAGCCATTTTTCTGATGTGAGGTGATATCTTGTGATTTTAATTTGTGTTTCTCTAATAATTTACAATGTTGAGCATCATTTTACATGACAATTGTCCATCTGTATGTCTTCCTTGGAGAAATAAATGTCTCTTAAAGTCTTCTGTCCATTTTTTGATTAGTTTTTTTTTTTTTTTTTGATATTGAATTGTATGGTCTGTGTGTATATTTTGAAAATTGAACCCTTGTTGCTAACATTTGTGAATATTTTCTCCCATCCCAAAGGCTATGCTTTCATTTCGTTGATAGTTTCCTTTTGTGTGCAAAACCTTTTTAAATTATGTCCTGATTATTTATTTTTGTTTTTTCTCCTTTGGCCTAGGAACTAATCCAATAAAATGTTGCCAAGATTTATGTTGGAGTACTCCACCTATGTTCACTTCTTTTAAGTCCTACATTTAAATATTCAAACAATCTTGAGTTTATTTTCATATATAGCATGAATGAAAGTTCTAATCTCCTTCTTTTACATGTGACTGTGTAGTTTACCCAGCACCACTTGTTGAGGAGATTGTGTTTTCCCTACTGTATATTCTTTTTTTTTATTTATTTTTATTAGTTGGAGGCTAATTACTTTACAGTATTGTAGTGGTTTTTGCTACATATTGACATGAATCAGCCATGGGTTTACATGTATTCCCCATCCCGATCCCCCCTCCCGCCTCCCTCTCCATCCCATCCCTCTGGGTCTTCCCAGTGCACCAGCCCCGAGCACTTGTCTCATGCATCCAACCTGGGCTGGTGATCTATTTCACCCTTGATAGTATACATGTTTCAATGCTGTTCTCTCTGAACATCCCACCCTCGCCTTCTCCCACAGAGTCTAAAAGTCTGTTCTGTACATCTGTGTCTCTTTTTCTGTTTTGCATATTGGGTTATCATTACCATCTTTTTAAATTCCATATATATGCGTTAGTATACTATATTGGTCTTTATCTTTCTGGCTTACTTCACTCTGTATAATGGGCTCCAGTTTCATCCATCTCATTAGAACTGATTCAAATGGATTATTTTTAATGGCTGAGTAATATTCCATAGTGTATATGTAACACAGCTTCCTTATCCATTCGTCTGCTGATGGGCATCTAGGTTGCTTCCATGTCTTGGCTATTATAAACGTGCTGCGATGAACATTGGGGTACAAGTGTCTCTTTCAGATCTGGTTTCCTCAGTGTGTATGCCCAGCAGTGGGACTGCTGGGTCATATGGCAGTTCTATTTCCAGTTTTTTAAGGAATCTCCACACTGTTCTCCATAGTGGCTGTATTAGTTTGCATTCTCACCAGCAGTGTAAGAGTGTTCCCTTTTCTCCACACCCTCTCTAGCATTTATTGCTTGTAGACTTTTGGATAGCAGCCATCCTGACTGGCATGTAATGGTACCTCATTGAGGTTTTGATTTGCATTTCTCTGTTAAAGAGTGATGTTGAGCATCTTTTCATGTGTTTGTTAGCCATCTATATGTCTTCTTTGGAGAAATGTCTGTTTAGATCTTTGGCCCATTTTTTGATTGGGTCATTTATTTTTCTGGAATTGAGCTGCAGGAGTTGCTTGTATATTTTTGAGATTAATCCTTTGTCTGTTTCTTCATTTGCTATTATTTTCTCCCATTCTGAAGGCTGTCTTTTAACCTTGCTTATTGTTTCCTTTGTAGTGCAAAAGCTTTTAAGTTTCATTAGGCCCCATTTGTTTATTTTTGCTTTTATTTCCAATATTCTGGGAGGTGGGTCATAGAGGATCTTGCTGTGATTTATGTCGGAGAGTGTTTTGCCTATGTTCTCCTCTAGGAGTTTTATAGTTTCTGGTCTTACATTTAGATCTTTAATCCATTTTGAATTTATTTTTGTGTATGGTGTTAGAAAGTGTTCTAGTTTCATTCTTTTACAGGTGGTTGACCAGTTTTCCCAGCACCACTCGTTAAACAGGTTGTCTTTTTTCCATTGTATATTCTTGTCTCCTTTGTCAAAGATAAGGTGTCCGTAGGTATGTGGATTTATCTCTAGGCTTTCTATTTTGTTCCATTGATCTATATTTCTGTCTTTGTGCCAGTACCATACTGTCTTGATGACTGTGGCTTTGTAGTAGAGCCTGAAGTCAGGTAGGTTGATTCCTCCAGTTCCATTCTTCTTTCTGAAGATTGCTTTGGCTCTTCGAGGTTTTTTGTGTTTCCATACAAATGACCAAGTGATCAGGTGGGCTTTATCCCAGGAATGCAAGGATTCTTTAATATCCACAAGTCAATCAACGTAATGCACCACATTAACAAATTGAAAGATAAAAATCATATGATTATCTCAATAGATGCAGTAAAAGCCTTTGACAAAATTCAACATCCTTTTATGATAAAAACTCCAGAAAGCAGGAGTAGAAGGAACATACCTCAACATAATAAAAGCTATATATGACAAACCCACAGAAAACATTATCCTCAATGGTGAAAAATTGAAAGCATTTCCCCTAAAGTCAGGAACAAGACAAGGGTGCCCACTCTCACCACTTGGAAGTTTTGGCCACAGCAATCAGAGCAGAAAAAGAAATAAAAGGAATACAGATAGGAAAAGAAGAAGTGAAACTCTCACTGTTTGCAGATGACATGATCCTCTACATAGAAAACCCTAAAGACTCTACCAGAAAATTACTAGAGCTAATCAATGAATATAGTAAAGTTGCAGGATATAAAATTAACACACAGAAATCCCTTGCATTCCTATACACTAACAATGAGAAAACAGAAAGAGAAATTAAAGAAACAATACCATTCACCATTGCAACAAAAAGAATAAAATACTTAGGAGAATATCTACCTAAAGAAACAAAAGACCTATACATAGAAAACTATAAAACACTGATGAAAGAAATCAAAGAGGACACAAATAGATGGAGAAACATACCGTGTTCATGGATTGGAAGAATTTATATTGTGAAAATGTGTATACTATCCAAAGCAATCTATAGATTCAGTGCAATCCCTATCAAACTACCAATGGTCTTCTTCACAGAACTAGAACAAATAAAATCCCACTGTATATTCTTAAGTTCTTTGTCATAGATTACTTGACCATAGTGCGTCTTTGGGTTTATTTCTGCACTGTTTTTTTTACCCCCATTGATCTATATGTCTCTGTTGGTACAATTACCAGCTATTTTGATTACGGCAGTTTTCTAGAATAGTTTGAAATTGTGAACGGTTTTTTAACTATCCCGCATTCCCCTCACCCCAGAATTTCATTGGCAATTTGGGATTTTTGTGGTTATATATAAATTTTAGGACTATTTTTTTTTCCTAGTTCTGTGAAAAATTTCATAGTTATTTTGTTAGGGATTGCTTTGGGTAATATGGCCATATTAGTAATGTTAATTATTCAATCCAATAGCATAACTTTTCATTTCTTTGAATCATCTTCAGTTTTAATCAATGCTTTATAGTTTCCAGAATATAAGTTTTTCACCTCCTTGGTTAAATTTATCTCTAGCATTGTTTTGTTTTGTTTTTGATACAGTTTTAAATAGAATTTTTTAAACTTTCTGATAATTTATTGTTAGTGTATAGATATGCAACATATTTCTCTATATTGATTTTGTATCCTGCAAGCTTGCTAAATTAATTTATTAGTTCTAACAGTTTTAGGGTGGAGACTTCAGGGTTCTCTGTACAGATTATCATTCCATCTGCAATGCATGATAATTTTAAATCTTTCTTTCCAATTTGGATTTTTTTTTCCTGTCTGTTTCTGTGGCCAGTACTTCTGGCACTATGTTAAATAGAAATCTGAAAGTGGGTATCTTTGTCTTGTTCCTGAATTTAGCAAGAAAGCTTTCAGTCTTTCATTACTGAGTATTAGATTAGCTGTGGGTTTGTCACAAGCAGCTTGTGTTATGCTAAGATATGTTCCCTCTTTACCCATTTTGATGAGAGTTTTTATCATGAATGAATGTTGAATTTTGCCAAATGCTTTTTTTTTTTTCTTACATCTTTTGAAAGGGTCATGTGTTTTTGTCTTTCCTTTGTTAACACAGTATATCACCTTGATTGATTTGTGTATGTTGAAACTTACTTGTCACCTGGAATAAATTTGATTTCATCATGGTGTGTGATCTTTTGTATGTATTGTTGGATTTGGCTTGCTAATATTCTGAGAATTTTACATTTGTATTCACCAAAGTATTGGCTTGTAAATTGTTCTTTTTTTTTTTTTGTAGTGTGTTTATCTGGTGATTATCTTTTATTTCCTTTTCTTGCCTACCTGCTGTGGCAATGACTTCTAATACTCTTTAAATAAGTGATGAAAGTGTGATTCCTTGTCTTGTTGCTGATCTTACCAAAATAAAAAAAAAAAATTCACTTTTCACTATTGAGTATAATGCAAACTTTGTTCTTGTTATATATAACTTTATTGTATGAAGGTATATTCCCTCTTTTTCCACCTTTTTTTTGCTTTTTTGAGAGTTTTTTTTTTCCCAATTATGAATGCATGTTAAATTTTGTCAAATACTTTTTCTACATGATCATATGTTTTATAGTCTTTGTTTTGTTATGTTACACTGATTCATGGGTATTAAACCATCCTTGCATGTCTAGAATAAATTCTACTTTATCATGGTATATGATCCTTTAAATGTATTGTGAATTTGATTTGATAATATTTTCAGAATTTTTGTATCTATGTTCATCATTGATAATGATTTTTTTAAAATAGTGTAATATATTTTAATCTATTTGAGCATTTAAAACCCTGGTCTAAATGTGTCTGTCTGGGTGTGTGTGTGCATTTACACATAGCATAAATAAACATTTATCTACAGTTATCATTTATAGTAGAAATTTGCACATAAAGCTATTTAACTTAATTTTATTATAGAATTTTCAATAGTGTTCACACTAAAAATAAATATAGATTACATCAGAAAAGAAACACAGATCAATATAACTATTTAGCCTAACCTCAATAGAAAATAAACAAAAACAAAATTCACCTTCTAAAATTTTGGTAAGACCATCTAGTTCTTCCATCCTTAAAAGGATCACAAGTAATTATAAAATAATGAAGGAGGATAGTAATCATCTGGAGGAATTTTTTTGAGGATCTAAAATTTAGTTTGGCATTATTCAAGGTTAAATTGGACTCAAGAAAATAAACAACTAAGAAGGAAAGCTAGGTGTGTGATGCAGAGGTACCAGAAATGACAATAGAGACATATTAGTCAATACTTCAAAAAAAAATTTTGTATATTTAAGCATCCATGGCTGATTCATCTCAATGTATGACAAAAATCACTACAATATTGTAAAGTAATTAGCCTCCAACTAATAAAAATAAATGAAAAAAAATCATAGTTCTATCTAGTAAGATAATTAATTTAGATGAAGTTTGGAATTCCTGTATGCAGCCAAATCCTTCTTGGAAGATAAATGCTAGTAAGAGGGTTTAAAAACTGGAATAACTTTAGGAAGACTTTGAATCACAAAGAGGAAAAGGAGATCTGACCCATGTTTTTTAATGAATGCCACATTATCTGTTAAGAGACAAAACAGAGATCAAGATTCTGTTTTCATCCCTCAAGATTTGAAAATGAAAGATTACCTGTATTTGAATTCCAGTTCTTATGTTGGCTAAGTTTTGATTATTATTGTTTGATAAGTTAAAATACTGATAGGAATTACAGCATTTCATATCATGTTTCAGTTCAGTTCAGTTCAGTCGCTCAGTCTTGTCCAACTCTTTGTGACCCCATGGACTGCAGCACTCCAGGCCTCCCTGTCCATCACCAACTCCCGGAGTTTACTCAAACTCATGTCCATTGAGTCGGTGATGCCATCCAGCCATCTTCTGTCATCCCCTTCTCCTCCTGCCCCCATACCCTCCCAGCATCAGGGTCTTTTCCAACGAGTCAACTCTTCACATGAGGTGGCCAAAGTATTGGAGTTTCAGCTTCAGCATCAGTCCTTCCAATGAACACCCAGGACTGATCTCCTTTAGGATGGACTGGTTGGATCTCCTTGCAGTCCAAGGCACTCTCAAGAGTCTTCTCCAACACCATAGTTCAGAAGCATCAATTTTCGGTGCTCAGCTTTCTTCACAGTCCAACTCTCACATCCATACATGACCACTGGAAAAACGACAGCCTTGACTAGATGGACCTTTGTAGACAAAGTAATGTCTCTGCTTTTTAATATGCTATCTAGGTTGATCATAACTTTCCTTCCATGGAGTAAGTGTCTTTTAATTTCATGGCTGCATCATCATAAGCAGTGATTTTGGAGCCCAGAAAAATAAAGTCAGCCACTGTTTCCACTGTTTCCCCATCTATTTGCCATGAGGTGATGGGACCAGATGCCATGATCTTAGTTTTCTGAATGTTGAGCTTTAAGCCAACTTTTTCACTCTCCTCTTTCACTTTCACCAAGTGGCTTTTTAGATCCTCTTCACTTTCTGCCATAAGGGTGGTATCATCTGCATATCTGAGGTTATTGATATTTCTCCCAGCAATCTTGATTCTAGTTTGTGTTTCTTCCAGCCCAGTTTTCTCATGATGTACTCTGCATATAAGTTAAAGAAGCAGGGTGACAATATACAGCCTTGACGTACTCCTTCTCCATGTTTAGGGAAGGTTAAAGTATATAACATATGAAAGTTCCCAGCATAAATTATTTAATCATTAAAAAAATGTGTCTTAGTTTTATGTGAGAGAACAGGACTCCTTGATATAAAATTGGTGTCCAGATTTGTGTGAGGGAAAGATATGCTGAGATGGTATTTTATTTTAAGTAATAAATAATTTGTTGTCCTCTGTGCCGAATATTTTGAAAAATGTTTGGTAGAGTGGAAGGATACTCTCTAACTCTAAAATTTGTTTACTTTTTAACCAAATCATTGATTTCAAATTAGTATAATATTAAAAGCACATGTTAATCCAATTAAATGGTTTTCAGTCTTGGTAAATATGTTTTGATATTGGTAATAAGCAGTCTTATATGGTCTGAGCATATTAACAAAGTAAAATCACTGAATCCATTATTTTTTTCTCCCTGGGAGTGAAAAATATATATATATATGTACAGAAGATACTTTCACAGATACATACCCAGGATGATTTATGGGACTGAAGAATCAAGATACATGTTTGACTTTACAGAGAACTTACATTTTTAGTTAGAAATAACTTGCTTCCAATAATAGTCAACTCAAACTGTTAAAGTGTAGAAGAGAAATCAGAGATGTGTCTGAGTTGCTTTATCACAAATCCAGAAGTCTGTTTAAATGTAAATGATATCACCAGTAATAATTGATCTCCAATTTTTTCTACTAACTTTGCTTTATTCTCAGTTCCCAGCATCCCTAAATTCATGTCTTCTCAGGTTCAAATCCTCTGCAGTGGTTTGTATTTGCATTTAATTGACTGATGGATGAAGTACCCATCCCTGAGCTAATCACTGTAACTAGAGGAATGTACTATCTTAATTGGCTTAGGCATAAGTCACATTTTTCACCTTGGACTACTTTGTTGCAAGAGGTGTCAATATCTATCATAAATGATGTATAATTCCACTTTTGAGTCATCACTTTTTAAAAAGATACATCCATAATTCACATCTGGTATTGAGGTAAAGATTGTTACTGTCATTGTTCAGTTGCTCAGCCATATCTGCTTTTTGCAACCCCATGGACTGCAGCACGCCAGGCTTACCTGTCCTTCTCTATCTCCTGGCGTTTGCCCAAACTCATGTCGGTTGAGTCAGTAATGCCATCCAACCGTCTTGTCCTCTTTCGTCCCCTTCTCCTCCTGCCCTCAATCTTTCCCAGCATCAGGGTCTTTTCAAATGAGTCAGCTCTTCGCATCAGGTGGCCAAAGTATTGGAGCTTCAGCATCAGTCCTTCCAATGAATATCCAGGGTTGATTTTCTTTAGGATGGGCTGGTTGGATCTCCTTGCAGTCCAAGGGACTCTCAAGGGTCTTTTCCAATACCACAGTTCAAAAGCATCAATTCTTCGGCACTCAGCCTTCTTTTATTTTTTAAATTAATTGTTTTATTTTAACTGGCGAATAATTCGTTTACAATATTGTGATGGTTTTTGCCATACATCAACATGAATCGGCCACAGGCATATGTGAGTCCACTGGATACTGAACTCCCCTCCCAATCCCTACCCACCCTAATCCTCTGGATTGTCCCAGAGCAATATCTTTATGTGCCCTGTTTCATGCATCAGATTTGTACTGATCATCTGTTTTAATATGATAATGTACATGTTTTGATGTTATTCTCTCAAATCATTCCACACTCGCCTTCTCCCACTTAGTCCAAAAGGCTCTTCTTTACATCTGTGTCTCTTTTGCTGCCCTTCATGTAGCCTTCTTTATGGTCCAACTCTCACTTCTGTACATGACTACTGGAAAAACCATAGCTTTGAGTATGCGGACCATTCTCAGCAAAGTGATGTCTTTTAATTTCATGGGTGCAATCACTGTCCACAGTGATTTTGGAGGACAAGGAAATAAAGTCTGTCACTGTTTCCATTATTTTCCCATCTATTTGCCATGAAGTGATGGGACCAGATGCCATGATCTTCGTTTCTTAAATGTTGAGTTTTAAGCCAGCTGTTTCACTCTCCCCTTCACCTTCATAGAGGCTCTTTCATTTGTTTTCACTTTCTGCCATTAAAGTAGTGTCATCTACATAATCTGAGGTTACTGGCATTTCTCCTGGCAATGTTAATTCCAGCTTAAGTCTCATCCAGACTGGCATTTCACATTTTGTCCTCTGCATGTAAGTTAAATAAGCAGGGTGACAACAAACAGCCTTGATGTATTCCTTTCCCAGTTTTGAACCAGTCCAGTGTTCCATGTTTGGTTCTAATTGTTGCTTCTTGACCTGCATACAGCTTTCTCAGGAGGCAGGTAAAATGGTCTGGTAGACCCATCTCTTGAAGAATTTTCTATAATTTGTTGTGATCCACACAGTCAAAAACTTTAGCATAGTCAATAAAGCAGAAGTAGATTTTCTGGATCTCTCTTGCTTTCTCCATGGTCATTGAATGCTGACAATTTGATCTCTGATTCCTCTGCATTTTCTAAATCCAGCTGTACATCTGGAAATTCTTTGTGCACATATTATTGAAGCCTACCTTGAAGGATTTTGTGCACTACCTTACTAAGCATGTGAAAAAAGCACAATTATGTGGTAGTTTGAACATTTGTTGGCATTTCCCTTCTTACTGTGGTGTCTTCTCTTTTTGCAGAATACGGGCTCTAGGACATTCAGACCTTAATAATTGTGGCATGTGAGCTCAGTAGTTGTGACACATGGACTTAGTTGCCCAGGGCATTTGGAATCTTCCTGGACCAGAGATCAAACCCATGCACCCTGCATTGGCAGACAGATTCTTAACCACTGGGGGGAAGTCCCATAAATTAAGATTTTTGAGTTAAAATTTCTAAACTTTTACATTGTTATTATTTTGTGTATTTATTATATTTCAAATACCAAATATTTAAAAGGATGACAAAGTTTTAATTATCACATACTTTTTCTTTCCTACCTGTGAGAGAATGCTAGACTTAAGTGTCCCTAGGAATTTCTCATACTGTTGTTTTTAGATTGTTTTGAACTTTTTCCAGAAAGGTTACCCTGCTTATTTTTGTTTTGGTGATTTGTATGATTTTTGGCTTTGTTTTATTATTTTCATAGCCATTCACCTCTTTATATTTAGCTAAATGAATTAGCACAAACTATGGGAATAATCCCCCCAAATATATCAAATTTCAAGCAAGTGAGAATTTTAATAATCATTTGCCCAGGAGTGGTTGCTCTCCTAGGCTACTGATTTGTGACTTCTTCAGAGGACTAATGATTAAGTCACTGAATATTGTGGGATGTCTGTGAAAGTGCCACAGGCTACTTATATGTCTTCAAAGTGGGAAATAATGTTAAAATAATCAAACGTCTTTGGAAATGCATGTATTTGATGGATAAACAGGAAGACACTCCTGGGGCAACAGCATTATTCAAGAAGTGAGCTATTATAGACCCAAACTGATCACTTATTTTCTGGTAGTGGCAAGTCATTTAATTTCTATTGGTCTCAGCTTTCCTATTTGAAAAGTGAGAATAATAAATTATGCTTCATAGAGATATTATATATACTTGGGAACACATTGAGACACTGTATACTATAGAACAGAATTATATTTCAACCAGTTGGGCCTTCTTGAGATGTTAGCTAGAAGCGCTTTGGAAGGTGGACTGGTTTCCCACACTGGGCTTCACTGAATGACTTTGTTGCACCTTAACACCAAAGTGGCTCTGAGTGTAGCCTTCAAGTTTGCAATAACATAAATTTGATTCTGTTATTATAACCCTAACTTATCAAGAGAACAACATATAAAACCAAAGGCCAGTTCCTGATTTATGTAAAATATATTTTTTCAATGTGCACAAGACTAATATATATCAGCATACTTTGATAAATGTGAAGAGCCCCTGGTAAGTTAGAAAAGTGATAATAAAGTTACCCTAGTGAATGTGGAATAATAGGTAAGGAAGATGGAAAATTTTGAGGGATAATTCTCCCATGCTGTATTAAAACCTCATTCTTCACAACATCTATCTCCCATTTAATAACAATGATTCCCAGACACTTCTTTCATTTGAAGAATAATAAGCATTGAAAAATTTTTGCTCTGACTCTATTTTTATTAAGGGTTCCTTCCAGTAGAATGATCATATTTTAGGCATCATAAAACATTATTGATTAGTTTCAACTTATTTATAATTCCATTTCATACGATGAGTGCTTCCAGAGAGGTGCTGTCCTACATTCAGATCTGGCCCCCAGCTCAAAATGTAACCTTAATTGATTAAAAGTCAAGGGAAAAAAATGTTAAAATTTGTATGAATTTGCTCAAATGACCTGAAGATTCTCTCAGTCTTTGGTCATCTATTCAGACAGATTCGAAAGCTGTATTGCCTACTAGAATTACCTGCAAGCAAATGTTAAAATCTTGGTCCAACCATCTAAACATTCTAATTAAATCATATGATATAAATATTATTATTACTATTTTCATTTTACTCATTAGGTAGCTTGTAAGATGCTAAAGGTTGATTAATTATGGGATGTTTTTAATAAGTTTTAGAATTTTATTTTGGGGGAAATATTAAAAAATGGTATTCATTCTACTCTATGATAATCTACATATAATCGTTGCTAGGATGGGAGAGTATGGATTGCATTTCAGTGACCTATGATTCTTCAACTGTTTAAATTGACTGAATTTGCAACTAAATGGAAATTTTACTCTGGCCACAAAAGGGGCTATCTAAATTACAGAGCTATGTAAAAATTAGTATGATCATTAAATTTCAAGTACCAGTACTTAGAGAGGGCAACACATTAAAATAAATAGTATTACCGTCTTTTCTATTAAATGGTTCCTAGATATTCTACAGTTAGGACAATCAGTCATTTCTTAATATGTATACTTTAAGATAACCTTATGAAGTTCTATAATGTTATTTAAAAATTACTGATTGTGAAATTGAAACCATAGAAGTTAAATGACTTTTGCAGAATACATATTTATCAGAAGCCCATATCACTCCATAAGGATATTATACTCTCTGCTCTGACCATTGCATTACAGAAATCATTTAGCCTTCTCTCCACTGTTAGCCAGTCTGTGAAGGTTGAGGGCACAATCCTCCATAAGAACACCCTCATTCCTGACATTAACCACAAATTTGAGGGGTTCCTAAAAACAGTCCATTTCACTAACTCATAAGGACTCACAGAACTCATTGAAAGCTTTTTATTTTTTTTTTTTAAAGCTTTTATACTCAGAGTTATTGATACAATATGTAACAGGGAAAATCTTTAGATTGTTGTTGTTGTTCAGTTGCCAAGTCATTCTGATTCTTTGAAATCTCATGTACTACAGCATTCCAGGCTTCCCTGTCCTTCATTACCTCCCTGAGTTTGCTCAAACTCAAGTCCATTGAGTCAGTGATGCCATCCAACCATCTCATCCTCTGTTGCCCCCTTTTCCTCTTTCTCTCAATCATTCCCAACATCAGAGTCTTTCCAGTGAGTTGAATCTTCACATCAGGTGGCCAAAATATTGAAGCTTCAGGTTTAGCACCAGTCCTTCCAATGAATATCCAGAGTTAATTTCCTGTAGGACTGACAGGTTTGATCTCTTTGCTGTCCAAGGGACTCTCAAGACTCTTCTCCAGTACCACAGTTTGAAAGCATCTATTCTTCAGCCCTCAACCTTCTTTATGGTCCAACTTTCACATTCACACATGACTACTGGAAAAACAATAACTTTGACTAGACGACATTTGTCGTCAAAGTAATGTCTCTGCTTTTTAATATGCTGTCTAAGTCATTGATTTTGGAGCCCAATAAAATGAAATATGACACTGTTTTCACGTTTTCCCCATTTATTTGCCATGAAGTGATAGGGCCAGATGCCATGATCTTCATTTTCTGAATGTTGAGTTTTAAGCCAGCCTTTTCACTCTCCTCTTTCACTTTCATCAAGAGACTCATTAGTTCCTCTTCATTTTCTGCCATTACAGTGATATCATCTGCATATCTGAGGTTGTTGACATTTCTCCTAGCAATCTTGATTCCAACTTGTGCATCATCCAGCCCAGCATTTTGTATGATGTATTCTACATAAAAGTTAAGTCTTTAGATTAAAATTAGGCAAAGAAATGGGAGGATTCCAGATGTGAACCTTCTGTTGTCTTCCACTGTGAGGCTAGCCCTCCTAGCATCAATGTGTTAGAACAGAGTATTGTCAACCAGGAAAGCTTACCTGAGCTTGGTGTCCAGAATTTTTATTGAATCTTCATGTCCTGGTTGATTAATTTATTGATTGCCCACATGGTTGAACTCAATCTCTGGGTCAACTGATACCACAAGATCCAAAGCCTCATCCAAAATCACATAGTCTTTCTGGAGGGACTATTTCTGCCATAAATAGGACAGATACTGCCACAGGATAGATACTCCTATCAGATGAGAGATTTCCTTGAAGAAGACAAGAGGAAAGGTGAGGCCTTTATCTAGACAAGGCCAAATTCTTTTCTATGCAACTCCAAATGCTCATACAGTCATTTATTCACTTACTTGAGAGCTAATAACTTAATAAATACTGTGTAACAGACTGTACTGTGAAAGACAGTGAAGAAAGTGAAAGAAGTTTCATAATGACAGTGGCTCCTGTCTTTATGATAATTTTAAGGAGTAAATATTAAACTATAATCATATAAATCATTGTAAAGTTAAAACCATTGGTAAAATAGATAGAGGAAAGTATAGCAGTTTATCACCCAAAAAATACCAGGACCTAACATGGGCACAGGACTTGTGGAAGGCCCTGTCGAGAAAAGAAAGAGCCAACTCATTGGAAAAGATGTTGGTTCTGGGAAAGATTGAGGGCAGGAGGAGAAGGGGGTGACAGAGAATGAGGTGGTTGGATGACATCATTGACTCAATGGACATGAGTTTGAGCAAACTCTGGGAAATAGTGAAGGACAGGAAAGCCTGGTGTACTGCAGTGCATGGGGTTGCAGAGTCAGACAGAACTTAGTGAATGAACAGTAGCAACAAAACTGATATTTAACAGCCTGCCTTAGCTAAGTCAAAATCAGATTCAGTAATGTTAACCGTAAGGTATTTTCATATTTTTTAAGACTTAGTTGATCTTTATTTTGTTAATTCTTATTTTTCTTAAAAATCATTTTCAGTACTCCCCTGAAACCAACAATTATAAAGAATTTTAACAGCACCTACTTAATTCTGTTTTATATATAGTCATGTCAATTCAATAAACAAGCATGTACTGAGCAGCTATTATAGTCAATATTCTAAGCATTGAGTAGGTAACTAGCAGTGAACAAAATATAACACAACATTTTCTCCCAAGTACTTAACCTTCTAGTGATTTAAATGAGTTCAAACTCTGCACATAGTTGTTGAATAGTAGTTTACAATGTTAGATGCTAGATTAGGTTGCCTTTTTAATACCAGCTCTACAATGAAGTATCTGTGTGACCCAGGTAAATCATTTGATCTTTCTGTGCCTAAATTTCTTCAAATATAAAGTGTGGATAATGAAAATTCTTATTTCTTACAGCTGTTGTAAAGACAAAAATTTCACTATTTATAAAGCATTTGACTTACCTATAGAAAGTATTCAATAAATGTTGGGTGTTAGTATTTTTAGAAAGAAAGGAACTATTGGATAAGTCAGTTCTGCATGATTAACATATTGAATACATTTGGTTTATCTTTGTTTTTTACTAATTTACAGAATGACTATGGTGTACTTCACATTTCTTGACCTCTCTTTCTTCATTTTAACACGGAGGATAGCTTATCATTAAAGTTCCTTCAATCTCTATCCAATTTTATATTTTTAAAATAGTCCATAACTTTTTATGACTTAGCTGAGTTTCTAAAGGCCAGGTCATGCTCCTTCATACTTAACTTTGAAGAAAATCTAGCGCAATTGACCCTCTGTATCCACAAATTATGCATCTATGGATTCAATCAACTGAAGATTGAAAACACCTGGGGAAAAGAAAAAAAATTCCAGAAAGTTACAGAAAGCAAAACGTGAGTTTGCCATACAGGAGTAAATACTTACATAGCATTTACATTGCATCAGTATTTAGAGCTATTTATAAAACATTCATATTCTATTAGGTGCCAGAAGTAATCTAGAGGAAATTTGATGTATGCATGTGAATGTGCATAGGTCATATGCCTATACTGTACTGTATGTAAAAGACTTGAGCATCTGTAGATTTTTATATCTAAGGATATGCTGGAACCAATCCCTCTACCCCAGTCATGGATACTGAAGGATGACTATACAAAATATTGACTCCTTTATATTTGTTTTCTATTATGTTTGCTGAAAATTTAAAGTTACTCCTTAGCCAAAATTTTTATGTCTACTACAATACAGGTAACATTTGTGTCTAAGATAGAAACCCACCGAGAGCACGCTCAGATAATGTGTTCTGATGGAGGAACACAATCCATTAAGGTGCTACTAGAAAGCTGTACTTTGAAACAAGTATTGTGAAGTAAGCAACAGAAAATCAAGCTTGACAGGAATTAGAGGCCAGATGCTCCACTGTTTTCTTTTTTTTTTCCCCCCTGATTTTTTTCCTTCCCTCACAGTAAAGTTGGGGTAGTTGTCTGTCAGTTGCCCAGTGACAGGAAGTGGCTCAAGAAAAAGACAACTAGAAATTGCTTTCCTATAAAGATAAAGTAAAAGCTAATTTACCACTGTCTTACTGAATCTCATGCCTCACTTCAACAGATCAAGGTGGAGTTAGTGATCAGAGAGATCAGAAGAATCAAATGCTGAAGATGTCAAGGAGACAGTAAGCAATTGCCCTATTGACTGCTACTGATTCTAGTAAAATTAGTTTAGACTTTTGACAATTTAGGAAAGTGTTTGTTTATATATAACAGTTTGATGTCATGCTTTAAGTTTAACTTAAAGATATTTTCAAATTTCTGCATATATTTTAAATCATGGTTCAAATATATACATACCTACAAGCATGCATATTTTGTATATACATTTATATATATATATATATATGTATAAAATCTGCTTCACCATTTACTTATTATTGAGCATAAATGATAATCATTAAAATTTTGCTATCTTAAATAACTTGAACATGCCTATTACAAAATATAAATTGTCTACTTTTTGTATTTTTTTTTTCCATAGATAAGTTCTCATATCAATGTTTAGTCATGGGGAGAACAAAAAAACTCGACTTTTTAAAAATTATGTTTTCCTCCTTTTTAAGTTCCCTGGTGACTCAGGTGGTAAAGAATCTGCCTACAATGTGGGAGGCCTGGGTTTGATCCCTGAGTTGAGATGACCCCCTGGAAATAGCATGGCAACACACTCCAGTATTCTTACCTGGAGAATCCCAAAGGACAGAGGACCCTGGTGGGCTACAGTTCATGGGGCTGCAAAGAGTCGGACACAGCTAGGCAGGGCACAAATGAACCACTTCCTGGAGTTTGGGTACCAGGGTATTTAAAGAATGTACTAATTTAAATTAAAGTACAATTTCATGCCAGGAAAAAAAAAATCACATAGGGATCATTGATGTCAGTAATTTAAATGTATAAAAGTAATTACCGAGATACATTTTCATTGTTCTGAGCATCTTAGTTTCAGTGTATGCATGGTATACATTCGGTGTACTCCATCAGATATCCAAAAGCTAGGCTACATTGTGAAAGAATATCTAATTCTTGTATAGCCCTTCAAGAGAGGCACTGCCACTCTTGTTTATGATTACATAAGTATCAAGATCTCAGAGAGAACAGAAGAATTTGCTCAAAACATAATTATTTGTGGTAAAGCCAGGAAAATAACAGGTTTTTCAGTGTAAAATGAGAAAGTTGTAAGATTACATATGTGCATGAAACTTGACTCGCATCAAGTTTATTGTTTCTCTCAGTAGACATCTTCACTCTCTTCTGTGAATTTGTACATTTCTTCTTTGTGGATATATTTCTTCATACCAGAAAACCTTACATCTCTCTCTATTGATTTGACATCATCTATCCATTTAAAGAAGCAACGGTTAGAACTGGACATGGAACAACAGAGTGGTTTCAAATCAGGAAATCAAGGCTGTATATTGCCACCCTGCTGACTTAACTTATATGCAGAGTACATTGTGAGAAATGCTGGGCTGGATGAAGCACAAGCTGGAATCAAGATTGCCGGGAGAAATATCAATAACCTCTGATAGGCAGACACCACCACCCTTATGGCAGAAAGCAAAGAAGAACTAAAGAGCCTCTTGATGAAAGTGAAAGAGGAGAGTGAAAAAGTTGGCTTAAAACTCAACATTCAGAAAACAGATCAAGGCATCTGGTCCCATCACTTCATGACAAATAGATGGGAAAACAGTGGAAACAGTGAGAGACTTTATTTATTTATTTTTTTTGGTGGGGTGGGGGCTCCAAAATCACTGTAGATGGTGACTGTAGCCATGAAACTAAAAGATGCTTGATCCTTGGAAGAAAAGCTATGACAAACATAGACAGCATATTAAAAAGCAAAGACATTACTTTGTTGATCAGGGTCCGTCTAGTCAAAGCTATGGTTTTTTTTTTCCAGTTGTCATGTATGGGTGTGAGAGTTGGACTATAAAGAGAGCTGAGTGCCGAAGAATTGATGCTTTTGAACTGTGGTATTGGAGAAGACTCTTGAGAGTCCCTTGGACTGCAAGGAGATCCAACCAGTCCATCCTAAAGGAATTCAGTCCTGAATAGTCATTGGAAGGAATGATGCTGAAGCTGAAACTCCAATACTTTGGCCACCTGACTCGAAGAACTGACTCAATGGATAAGACCCTAATGCTGGGCAAGATTGAAGACTGGCAGAGACAGGGACAACAGAGGATGAGATGGTTGGATGACATCATCGACTTGATGGATATGAGTTTGAGCAAGCTCCAGGAGTTGGTGATGGACAGGGAGGCCTGGTGTGCTGCAGTCCATGGGGTCTCAGATTCAGACACTACTGAGTGACTGAACTGATCCATTTAAAACTCTGCTTTACGGACACTTCATTTTTTAAAATAGGTTTTACTTTTTAGAACAGTTTAGTAAATAGTTACCATCTATACATATCCTTTCACTTCCACTGGGGATATACCCAGAAGTGGAATTACTTGATATGATAATTCTAATATTTAATATTTTGAAGAGCCACCTGACTGTTGTCCACAGCAGCTACACTATGTTAAATTCCCAACAGCAGTATATGAATATAGTGAATAGCCTCGTATACTTAATATGATATACTAGTATATACTGAACTAATGGTGTTGCTAAAGTTTATAGCTCATTAAGATTTCATTAGTTTTCCCCTAATGTTCTTTATATATTCTAGGATATCACTCAGGATTCTACCCAGCATTTAGTTGTCATGTCCACTTAGGTGCCTCTTGGCTATGGTAGTTTTCTCAAACTTTGATGACTGACAGTATTGAAGAGTACTAATCAGATGTTTTTACGTATGTCTTGCTGTTGGAATCTGATGATTTTCTCATAATACTGGGGTTATAGATTATTGGGAGAAAGACAACAGAGGGAAAATTCCCATTTTCACCGTATCATATCAAAGCACATACTGTGAACAGGATTTGTGACTGTTGATGTTGACTTTGATCATTTGACTGAGATCATATTTGTTAGGTTTCTCCACAGTGAATTTATTCTTTTTGCTCTCTTTCCCATTCTATTCTTTTTGGAACTAGATATTTTTTCTCTTCATCCCCAAGCATCTTTATTACTGCTATCACAGGAGGTGGGGGTTGATTTTCTTTTCTTATTATACTGAACTGTTGTTGGACAGAGGATCAGCTTTGATCCTAAGTGCCTATCACCTACTTTATTGTATAGGGAATACCAAAGTAAATATTTGTTGAATCAAGAGATGTTTTGCAATAAATTAAAAAAAAAATTCAAACTTAAAACTAGTTTTAATGAGCTGATATGGCATGATGGACAGTTTTTTTTTTTTTTAATTTTGGTCATAAAATTAGAATATAGCCTTAAAATGTATGAGGTTAGTTTTCACATTTCTTCAACAATTATGGAACATTGATAAAAAGCAGATTTCTAACATTTTTATGTAATAGAATGACATAAAAATTACACAAAAATCAAGATATAAGACTGGAAAGTTGAGTAGATGTTATCAAAGTGGAAGTCTATTTTCATAGAGATAAAAGCCTCTAGAAAAATTATATTAAGAGACAATTCACAAAAGCAGAATACCTTAATATGGATCCTATTCAACATGATTTCTTCTCAAAATATTTAAATTATATTAAGAAAATAAAATCTACCATATGCTTTTAACCTAAAGAGTGGAAACTTTTTCTAATATTTCTGTCTATGGCAAGGAATATCTCATGTGAAAGTTATATATAATTCTAAGAGTAGTGTTTCTTATTCTTTACATTTCTATTTTGATTCCAAAATTACACTTAAAGACTTTCTTTTTAATTCTATACCTGAGAATAGTAACACTGCCTTTGAGGTAAGTGGTCTTCAAGAGAGAAATGACATAGTCATGAATGGAAATATATTTCCTCAGTCTTTTCTGTTTCACTTGACTTGAAACATTGCATTTTGCATTTGTTAGAAGTCAGGCTCATGTTGAAGATAATATTTGGGCTTATTCTGTTTTGGATGTGGAAATTAATCATCTGCCACACAGTAAACAACTTTCCTTAATGCGAGTTCTTATTCATTCACAAAATGAAAATTAAAAATCTCCATGTTTCATAAATCTGAGGAAGCCAGCCCTAGATTTTCATTTTGTGTGTGTGTGTGTGCGTGCATGTGTTTGTGTGTATGTGTTTATTTCCTACTGGACCACTAATAACCTATTTTAGTATTTTCAGGTCCAAATATTTCAAATTAATCTTATAGACACTACTCTAGCAAAAATCAAATGAATGAGAACAGTTATTCATATAAAAGTGCTTCCTTGGAATTCTACTCTACTGGTTATCAAGGTTGTAGAATTTATTACTATTCAATAGCCTCATACCCTATAATGAATACAGCAGTGAACAAAGGCAAAGAACAATAGCCATTTGTTTATTACTAAAGTTCTGTGCCATATAAACAACTCATTGTTAAATTAATTCTTGTCTTCTCTCCAAAACATGAATTTTTTATTTGAAATATAAATAATAAATACTATTACTTTCTGGAATTTTTAAAGAGCACTTGGTAGATGACATTTTAGTTTTAAAATTATTTCTGTTATAATCATCTAATTCACTTATAAAATCCTTCATATCTGTTGATATTTATACTATGAAATAGAGCCATTGCTTTCTAAATACAAAGAAGATTTTCACCCAAACTAATCAGTTCTTTAGATAACCTTTCTTTTATGTGTTCCTCTCATCAGGAGGGAGAACTGTATTGAATGATCATAAGTAAAGACTAAATCTTATAGACTTTGGCTTGAATTCTTATTTATTATGAGCACTGAGAAAGAGTACAAATTATTTTAACTCTTTAACCCTCAGTTTCCTCCTCCATTCAATAAGGAAGAAAACAAAACAAAAGCATATCTCTACCTAGATGTAGATTTGCAGTGAAGATAAATTGCAAATATGCATGGAAAGAACAGTATTTGGTACATTGTTAGCACTAGTAAGTAACAAATATATAAAATAAGAGTAGGGAGAAATTTAAAAAAAATTTATATACTCAGATATTCTACAGGCTCTGGAAAGGATCTGTGTCCCCACATCCATAAATCCACTGTTCATTGTTCCTGTTGAACTTTGCTCTTCTATCTTTGCCCAGTTTGTCACTTCCCTTTCAGAATCTTTAAAAATATAAAGAAGAAAGTGAATACATACTATATATAATATAGGAAAGGGAGTAAGTATTCTAGGGTTGTATATTTTTCCTGAAGTGCAGTACTTTCTCTTTATAGTGTAATCAGATATCTAAAACTGTGATGAATATATGCTCCAGTATTCGAAATGAAAATCAAAAGTAAACTCAATTAATGAGAGGATGTAATAAATGTAAACAATGACAAAACTAATATTATGTATTCCAATATCATTCTGTAGTTTATATGAGATTATTGTGTAACCAGATACCTTTTTGATACATTTGAATTTTTTAAAATATCCACAGCTACTTGTTTATCTAATTTTACTGCTTCAAAGATTTGTTATTATAAAAAAATATCCTCAAGATGTAGTGAAGGAAAAGACAATAGTAAGTCTTTTAATTTCCAAATTACGTTTGCAAAACAACCAGCTGCAAGTGTTTTAGATCTCCTGAAATTGGATGTCACTTTTTAGCGGCCCTAGAACTTAGAACCACACCACACTAGTAATACCTAACCTGGGTCAAATGTGATGAGGAGACATGAAGGAAAGTCTTCCTTCTGAGAGACAGGCCTCAAGATTGAATCCCTTCTATTCCAGTGAAGTGAATTCTGCTAGGGCAGAAAAAGGTGGCAGATACAAGATGTATAACTTGAGGTTTTGAGGAGCGCGGGAAGAAAACATTGAGGAGACAAATGTAATTAGCGAACAAATGTCCCAAGTAGGTAAAGTTTGAAAAAAAATGAAAATGTGTCATAGATACAAGTTCAGATCATTGAGTAGAGTCAGTTTCAGAGGACATGGAGAGCAAGTAGGCTGTAAACTCCTTGTTTATAGGATTTTGGCTTAATCTTTATTGCCCCCTCCCCCCAGGCATGATAGTATCTTGATCTGTATTGTAAACACATTAAATTCAAATAAGGGTTCATTCAAAACTTAGACTATTTTTTTTCTCTTATGTTCTCTTTTCTCACCTGTCATTTGAAGTTTTGATACAGGGAAACAAAGTTTTCTACCACTGTGTGAAAGAAAAAAGTGACTATTTCTACATTCTTAATTATGATTGATGTTACCTTCTTTCTTCTAGTCTTGATATCGAAGTAGAATGTGGTTTTTTCCCCTAGTTTCTGTAAAATACATAAAGACAGTTGAAAACAAAAACTATAGCATTGCTCTGTTAGATTTATAATATATGTAGCTATAATACACCTGACAACTATAACATTAAGTGCTGAGAGGAAAGGAGAGTAAATTGTGTGTTCTCTGCATTGCATGTGAACTAATAAAATATTAACTCTTAGTGGAATCTGAGAACTTAAGTACACATTGTATTCCTAGAGCCATCTCTCTCTAACACACACATATACACACAATCAAAAAGAGTATATTTTGAAAAATATGAAAATTAATTTATTTAAAATTCACACAATCCAAAAGAAAACAGGTTTTGAGGAGTGTGGGAAGAAAACATTGAGGAGACAAATGTAATCTTGTTATTATCTTCTTCTTATCAGAGATTCTCTGATTGTGCTGTCCTGTCCTTTCTGTTTTGGATCTTTTTCACATCCTATTCTTTGTAAAGCACTGTTTCTCCTCACTCTGCCTGGTAAATTTCTATCTAGCATATAGGTCTCAACCTGGATGGAAATATTCCAAAATACTGCTAATAATTTTTCCCATTGAACCCTATATTCCCCCATCATAACAGAAGCCATATTTACTTGTCTTTATCCCTTGAGCCTGTAAAGGGCATAATGCAGATACCTTATGGATAAAATGGAATAAATGAATAGTGAATGGTTAAAGAAGCCAGGCACCATGCTAGGCATCTGGATAATGAGATGAAAGGCAGAATCTCTGCTCTCAATGAATTCATAGACTAGTTGATGAGACAGATAAATTAAGCCAATGATAATATGAATATATTGCATAGTATACAATGGTAATGGCTCCTTTGAATTTTACTTGGAACCATTTACATTTTCTAAATGTCTACACCCACCATATATTTCTACTAGATAACATAACTTAGGCTTTTTTTCTTCACATGTTTTGTATATGCCTTTGAATATTTCTAGAACTTATGGATACTTCAACATTCATAAATAATATTAAAAACACCTTCCCAGCCTACACTGGACCATGGTAGTCTCTCCTTTCCCTAAACTTCAATTGCACTTCTAGTACTACAATCCACTGGTTAACCATGTATAAAGAGTTGGTTAATTATTTATAATTATATCCACTTCTAGATTTAGAACTCTTGGAAGATGGAGAAATTACGTAACTCTGCATGTATGAAAACTCTTGAAAGACCCATCAAGGAGTAGAAAGATATCTTGCTCATAATAGTTTAATCATAATTGATTTTTAAAAAAATTATAAGCTGCGTTATCAGTCCTCTCTATTTTCATCCTGTTGAATTGCTTAGATTCATCATCTATTCTCCAGTTTTGCTTTGCAAAATACAGAGCACATTTATTCTGAACAGTTGAAGACTAGTGTTTTATTTATATTATTTACTAATTTCACATATCCCAAGAATTGTGGCTAACGCTAACTGTGGCTAACATTCTGCCATTTAACCCTTCCATTAACCCCATGAGGCTGATACATCTAGTAACTTCATTCTGCCTCTGAAAAAGTAGGTTCCAAGTAGGCTAAGTTATTGTTAAAACCATTCAACTAATAAGCAGAAGTTATAGTTTAAGTCTCAACTTTGACTCTAATAGGACTTCCCAGCTGGTGCAGGTGGTAAAAAACCCACCTGTCAATGCAGGAGACATAAGAGTCATGGGTTCGATTCCTGCGTTGGAAAGATTCCCTGTAGAGGGAAATGGCAACCCACACCAGTTTTCTTTCCTGAAGAATCCCAAGGACAGAGGAGCCTGGCAGACAACAAGTCCATGGGATCACAACAGTCAGACACAACTGAAATGACTTAAGATGCACACGCTGACTCTAACATATTATCCACCACTATATTCTTGTCATGGATAATGCACATAGTTCTTCAGATCTTGCACATTGTGATGATGAACATTCATCACTAGCTAATTCTATATTGCAAGAAATGTGTACAAGGACTATGATTTATCTTGAAAGTGAAAGTCGCTCTGTTGTGTCCGACTCTTTGCGACCCCATGGACTATACAGAAATTCTCGAGGCCAGAAAACTAGAGTGGGTACCCTTTCCCTTCTCCAGGGGATCTTCCTAACCCAGGGATCGAATCCAGGTCTCCCACATTGCAGGCAGATCCTTTACCAGCTGAGCCACAAGGGAAGCCCAGGGATATACCTTAAAATCCTACAAATATAACAAAGTATGTTTTTCAGAACAGTAATCATTATTTACTAAGAACGTACCTGGTACTTTGCTAACACTATTTTATTTTTTCTTCCTAAAGGATACTTAGGGTTACTATTCCTATGATCATTTTCTAGACGAGAAACCTGAGACTTAGAAAAGTCAAGAACACTGTTCAGGGTAGGTCACACAGCTAGTAAGTAGCAGATTTGGATCTCAACCACTATGTTTGTCATCAAAAATGGTGCTTTATAAAAAATGTTAAATTTATTATTTATGACTGTGTTGAGTTTTCGTTGTTTTCTTCAGTTGTGGTGGGGGCAGGGCTCTTCTCTAATTGTGTTATGCAGGCTTCTCATCGCAGTGGCTTCTCTTGTTGCAGAGCACAGGCTCGAGGATGCCCAGGCTTCATAGTTGCAGCACCTCGGTTCAGTAGTTGAGGCTTGTGGACTCTAAGCAAAGGCTCAGTAGTTGTGACACACAGGCTTAGTTGCCCTGAGGCATGTGGAATCTTCCCAAACCAGAGATCAAACCTGTGTCCCCCGCATTGGCAAACAGATGCCTAACCACTAGGCCACCTGGGAAGCCCCCCAAATTGTGCTTTTTTAACTGCTATACTATACTACCTTGTTAACTTCTGTTTATATGCTTCTCAATTTAATATTTCTTTATTATTGTGTCACCATGAAGAGTATAAATGTGCTCAGAGTTCTGTAATGTAAATTTACTGGTTGGGTTTGGGATAACTGGTTTAAGTATTCTAACTTTTTCCTGCCACCCTTTGTGACAACTGCCCAAGACACTATGATTTTATCAAATTTTAAAACATGAATAAAAATATCATTAATATATTTTAATCCTATATTAAGCATATGAGGTCAAGCACATGCCTTCCTGACATAGCTGTGTTGTTTAGAATTAGTAGCTAACATATTTCCATTGAGCTAAATTTGTAATTTTATCCTTGTTTCCATTGTAACTCTTAACCAGAATTCTCAAATTCTTTCCTGCAAAGTCTATATTCTATAATCTAGACAGAATTATGGGCCCAGTTGAGATCACTAAGATCATTACATTTTGTCATCTTCTTTCTCATATAGTAGGTAAAACTAATAAAAAATGTACTAACGTAAGATAAAAGCCAGCTACTTATTTCAACACAGCAATTGAATGCTATCCATCAAGGTACTCGTTGCTGTCAGAAAAGAAAACTAGAAGTTTCTGTATGGAAGAAAATAAGACTTAAGATAAATTAAAAAGCTTAATCTATAAAAGAAATATACTTCTGAAATTTGGGAAATGAACTAGGAGAAAAAAATAGGAACACTGTTTGATAAGGCCTGTCTAGACATTGATATCTTGAATGTGAATAGTGAATATTGAATAATAAAACTGAAATGAAAAACATTATGATAAGATCAGGTAAATTCATGAAAATATAAATCAGCAAGAGAGAACAAAATTGCTGTGGCATTGTTATTTTAAGGGCTGAATACAAATATGGGCTGGATCTTTTTTGGCAAACTCTTCACTTAGCTGACCACTTATTATAAGGCCTACAATGAAAACCACTGTTCTGTTTTAGTCTAGTTTGGTTTTAGACACTACCTACATTATTTTGTATTCTTAATAAAATCTACTTTTTTACTATTACAAGTACAACATGCTTATTGTGAAAATTTAGACTTTAGGAATATAGAAAAAGACAGTAAAGTTCACCAGGTAGTGGTTATTCTCAGAGTGATTTATGTTTAGCATTTTTATTTCTGGGACTTAAATAAGATATTAAGAATTCTCCAATCTAAAGAAAACAATAATGAAAAATTGCTTCTTTGTTTTTATGCTGATTTATTCCAGTAAGGTTTTTGTTTACTTGTTTTGTAATTATTATAATCTGTTAATATTAAAGTATATATATAATATGATTGCAGAGGTAAATATTAGGGACACAAAAAGTTCTATTCAAAACTATATAGTGTGAGTGGATACTAATTTTGATTCCGTTATAGGCTATGTCTTTTACATTTACATGATATTAAATAACTGACTATATTAACTGGGAGGTTTACACTCATTTTATTTTTTTGGGCTCCAAAATCACTGCAGATGGTGACTGCAGCCCTTGCTCCTTGGAAGAAAAGTTATGACCAACCTAGAGAGCATATTAAAAAGCAGAGACATTACTTTGCCAATAAAGGTCCATCTAGTTAAAGCTATGGTTTTTCCAGTAGTCATGTATGGATGTGAGAATTGGACTGTAAAGAAAGAAAGCTGAGCGCAGAAGAATTGATGCTTTTGAACTGTGGTGTTGGAGAAGACTCTCAAGAGTCCCTTGGACTGCAAGAAGATGAAACCAATCAATCCTAAAGGAAATCAGTCCTGGGTGTTCATTGGAAGGACTGATGCTGAAGCTGAAACTCCAATACTTTGGCCACCTGATGTGAAGAACTGACTCATCTGAAAAGACCCTGATTCTGGGAAAGATCGAAGGTGAGAGGAGAAGGGGATGACAGAGGATGAGATGGTTGGATGGCATCACTGACTCAATGGACATGAGTTTGAGTAAACTCAGGGAATTTGTGATGGACAGGGAGGCCTGGCGTGCTGCAGTTCATTGGATCACAAAGAGTCAAACACAACTGAGTGGCTGAACTGAACTTATACTCATTATATCACAGCCTGGCCTGCTGGAGCTGTGTGTCACTTTGGGGAAAGGCAACAGGGTTCAGGCCCCATGCGTTTGGACAAGTGGCATGAGCTGTTAAAGGTGACATAGATTCCCAATGTCTCTTTTCTCTGTAAATTCTAAAATTGACCACAGGCATGTTTTTTTCTTAATTTAAGAGGATCCACACAAACTTCCTTAGGGTTTTGCTGTTACACTCTATAGAAGCAAGCATCTGCTAGTATTGGAAAAGATAGAAAACGAGGTCTATAAGCTTGCATCTATAGAGGAACAGTAAGTAGGGGAAACTGTCATTTTCAATGGGTATAGTGTCTGGTTTGCCTTGAGACATTAGTTTCACCCTCACCAAAATTTTTACAAACAACTTATTCTATTATTTCTTCCTTCCAAAAATCAATGCTACTCAAAGTGTGATACTTGAATTACCAACATGGGCTTCCCCTGGGAGCTTGTTAGAAATGCAGAATCTCAGGAACTATCCTAGACTTTCCAAACCTACAATTTAACAAGTTCCCTGGATAGTTTATTCTACATTAACTGAAGCCCTAATAACTCAGATCTCAGCTTGTATTGCCTCCTTAAGGAAATCTTCAGTGACATCCATGATTGAATCCAATGCCTTTTTTAATCCTTGATAGCTCTAAGTTTGTCTCATCCATGGTTCTTACATTGTAATTTCATTTTTATCAGTCTATCACTTGACTAACTCTTCGGTAGACAACAGTCCAGGGTGAAACTTACTTTTGATCATCGTGGATATCTGGTACAGAATTGTGTTTGAAATTGAAGTTACACATAACTGTAATAAATAAAACCATCTTTATGGTTCAGAGGCTTATGATCGGGTTGAGATGTAAGGGTTTTAACATGAAAAGACATTTCAGGACTTGCAATATTAAGAGACAAAGTGGTGAACCACATCCCGATTGACAGCACTAATTCTCCAAGGCTCCAAAATAAGAAATAAGCTATTTTAGAAGTGTATTTTTCATTCAGTGAATATTTACTAACATCTTCCATGTATTAGATATTCTGCTAAGACAATGAGGATATCAGACAGATCGAATACCTGCCTTTGCAATGTTTTCACTCAATTATTTCTAATTTGTGATATGCCTACAAACTACTTTTATGAACCAAAGAGCAGAATTGAATTTTCCTAGAAATCAATTAACTCTTTGCACAATTTGTCATACTAACTATATGTTGTTATTTTCTAAGGTGACATGGAGAAAGAGGATATACTTTGAGACCTAGGGTTAAAGTATTTTTATATATGTGTTACAGATTTCTAGCAGTAATATATATTCCTCTGATTATGCCTTGATTCCTAAAATACATATGACAGAGCATTATGAAGTTATATTCTTGATAAATTTACTTAATCTTTAAATTTTTTTTTTTTTAATTTTTGGTTGGGTTTCTTAAACTAGCTGGGTACAAGATACTTTTCATCTAAGAAATTATTTTAAATGCCTTGTCTATTTACAAGTGACCAATCTGATCACATGGACCACAGCCTTGTCTAGCTCAATGAAAACATGAGCCATGCAGTATAGGGCCATGCAAGATGGATGGGTCATGGTGGAGAGTTCAGACAAAATGTGGACCACTGGAGAAGGGAATGGGAAATCACTTCAGTGTTCTTTTCTTGAGAACCCCATGAACAGTATGAAAAGACAAAAAGATAGGACACTGAAAGGTGAACTCCCCAGGTCTGTAGGTGCCCATTATGCTACTGGAGATCTGTGGAGAAATAACTCCGGAAAGAAAGAAGGAACTGACCCAGAGCGACAACACCCAGTTGTGGATAGGACTGGTAAGGGAAGTGAAGTCTGATGCTGTAAAGAACAATATTGCATGTTACATAGGCACCTAGGTCCATGAATCAAGGCAAATTGGAAGTGGTCAAACAGGAGATGGTAAGTGTGAACATGGACATTTTAGGAATCAGTGAACTAAAATGGACTTGAATGGGTGAATTTAATTCAGATGACCATTATATCTACTACTGTAGGCAAGAATCCCTACAGGGCAGGAATCCCTTAGAAGAAATGAAGTAGTCAATATCATCAACAAGAGTTCAAAATGCAGTACTTGGGTGCAATCTCAAAAATGACAGAATGATCTCTGTTTATTTCCAAGGCAAACCATTCAATATCACAGTAATCCAAGTCTGTGCTCCAAACAATAATGCTGAAGAAGCTGAAGTTGAACGGTTCTATGAAGATCTACAAGACCTTATATAACTAACACTCCAAAAAGATGTCCTTTTTATTATAGGGGACTGGAATGCAAAAGTAGGAAGTCAAGAAATACCTGGAGTAACAGGAAAATTTGGTCTTGGAGTACAGAATGAAGCAGGGCAAAGGCTAGTAGAGTTTTGCCAAGAACACTGATCATAGCAAACACCCTCTTCAAACAACACAAGAGAAGACTCTACACATGGACATCACCAGATGGTCATTACTGATTTCAGATTGTTTATATTCTTTCCAGCCAAAAATGTAGAGGCTCTATACAGTCAGCAAAAATAAGACGGGGAGATGACTGTGGCTCAGATCATGAACTCCTTATTGCCAGATTCAGACTTAAATTGAAGAAAGTAGGGAAAACCACTAGACAATTCACGTATGACCTAAATCAAATCCATTATGATTATACAGTGGAAGTGAGAAATAGATTGAAAGGATTACATCTGATAGATAGAGTGCCTGAAGAACTGTGGACAGAGGTTTGTGACATTGCACAGGAGGCAGTGATCAAGACCATCCCCAAGAAAAAGACATGAAGAAAACCAAAATAGTTGTCTTAGGAGCCTTGCAAATAACTGTGAAAGAAGAGAAGCAAAAGGCAAAGGAGAAAAAGAAAGATATTCCCGTTTGAATGCAGAGTTCCAAAGAATAACAAGAAGAGATAAGAAAGCCTTCCTCAGCGATCAGTGAAAAGAAATAGAGGAAAACAATCGAATGGGAAAGACTAGAGATCTCTTCAAGAAAATTAGAGATACCAAAGGAATATTTCATGCAAAGCTGAGCAGAATAAAGGACAGAAATTGTATAGACCTAACAGAAGCAGAAGATACTAAGAAGAGGTGGCAAGAATACACAGAAGAACTATACAAAAAGATCTTCATGACCCAGATAATCACGATGGTGTGATCAGTCACCTAGAGCCAGACATCCTGGAATGTGAAGTCAAGTGGGCCTTAGGAAGCATCACTATGAAGAAAGCTAGTGGAGGTGATGGAATTCCAGTTGAGATATTTCAAATCCTAAAAGATGATGTTGTAAAAATATTGAACTCAATATGCCAGGAAATTTGGAAAACTCAGCAGTGGCCACAGGGCTGGAAAAGGTCAGTTTTCATTCCAATCCTAAAGAAAGGCAATCCCAAAGAATGCTCAAACTACTGCACAATTGCACTCATCTCACATGCTAGCAAAGTAATGCTCAAATCCTCCAAGCCATGCTTCAACAGTACATGAACTGTGAACTTCCAGATGTTCAAGCTGGTTTTAGAAAAGGCAGAGGAACCAGAGATCAAATTGCCAACATCCTCTGGATCATTGAAAAAGCAAGAGAGTTCCAGAAAAATATCTACTTCTGCCTTATTTACTATGCCAAAGCCTTTGACTGTGTGGATCACAACAAACGGTGGAAAATTCTGAAAGAGATGGGCATACCAGACCACTTTACCTGACTCCTGAGAAATCTGTATGCCGGTCAGGAAGCAACAGTTAAAACTGGACATGGAACAACAGACTGGTTCCAAATCCGGAAAGGAGTGTGTCAAGGCTGTATATTGTCACCCTACTTATTTAACTTATATGCAGAGTAAATCATGAGAAATGCTGGGCTGGATGAAGCACATGCTGGAATCAAGATTGCTGGGAGAAATGTCAATGCAGATGACACCACCCTTATGGCAGAAAGCAAAGAAGAACTAAAGAGCCTCTTGATGCAAATGAAAGAGGAGAGTGAAAAAGTTGGCTTAAAACTCAACATTCATAAAACTAAATCATTGCATCTGATCCCATCACTTAATGGTGAATAGACAGGGAAGCAATGGAAACAGTGACAGACTTTATTTTGGGGGCACCAAAATCATTGCAGATAGTGACTGCACCCATGAAATTAAAAGACGCTTGCTTCTTAGAAGAAAAGTTGTGATCAACCTAGACAGTATATTAAAAAGAAGTGCCATAGCTTTGCCAATAAAAGTCCACCTAGTCAAAGCTATGGTTTTTCCTATAGTCACGTATGGATGTGAGAGTTGGATTATAAAGAAAGCTGCGCACCAAAGAATTGATTCTTTTGAACTGTGGTGTTGGAGAAGACTCTCAAGAGTCCCCTGGACTGCAAGGAGATGAAACCAATCAATCCTAAAGGAAATCAGTTCTGGATATTCATTGGAAGTACAGATACTGAAGTTGAAGCCCCTGATGTGATGAACTGATTCATTGGAAAAAACCCCGATGCTGGGCAAGATTGAAAGTGGGAGGAGAAGGGAATGACAGAGGATGAGATGGTTGGATGGCATCACTGACTCAATGGACGTGAGTTTGAGTAAACTCCAGGAGTTGGTGATGGACAGCGAGCCCTGGTGTGCCGCAGTCCATGTGTCTCAAAGAGTCAGACACAACTGAGCAACTGAACTGACTATTTACAAAAATCAAAGATGTTGTGAAATACGATAAGAGAATTATTCCTGACATAATGTAGACAACGCCCTTGAGTTACTCATCTATGAACATAATTTAAAGTATTTATGCACATTTATATAGATAGATATACCCCTTCCTCATCAAACAAAACAGAACTAGATGTCTTTTTCCAGCCCCACTCTTAGGATGTGAGTGTTCTACATGTGATTGTGAAATTGAGTCATTAGTAGAACTTGGTACAGATCTTAAGGGCAGAGCATGAAGAGGAGAAGAGGATGTCGTCTTAGCCTCCCCTGAATATTTTGCTTCAGGAAGATGAATATAAGTGCAGTCAGAATTTGGTGCATTGATCTCCCAAACTTGTACATATAGAGCTATGAAGCCTCCTTTTCCCTAAGCTTCAGCTATTATCAAACTCCTATCTGAAAAAGTAGATCTCATGGGTCCATTTCCCACTTCTATGCATTTATTCCCTAGGTAAGGAAAAAATAAACTCAAGGAGAAGAGTTCTCCCTCACCCTTTGAGGCCCAGTGTTATACTAATTTTCCTTCTTGTTGGTAGGATTGTAGCCTTAGGTACCTCAAATCCTGTTTTACTGATTCAACCACTTGGCAGAATATAGTTAATTAATTAATTGATTCATTCATTTAAAAAATAACCCAAAGTGATCAGACCTCTGAAATTACCCAATGCAGATAAGATCTAAAGCCTTCCTCTGTAGCTGACCTCTTTATTCCAAGCTGCTTTTCTTTGTAAGGCCTGAGGCAAGGAAGCCTGAGTTAGCACTGGAGTTTATCTAGGATCTTTTTTTTTTTTAAATTTTTTATTTTATATTTATGTATAATTGATGTACAATGTTGTGTTAGTTTCAGGTCTACAGCAAAGTGATTCATACATGTATGTATATTCTTTTTCAAGTTCTTTTCCCATTTAGGTTATTGAAGAATATTGAGCAGAGTTTCCTGTGCTGTACAGTAGGTTCTTGTTGGTTATCTATTTTAATTATAATAATAGTATATATCAGTCTCAGACTTACCTAGAATCTTAACAGAAGCCTTGGGATATTTCTTGTTGACTCTTCTTGGGACTCAGCAGGTCTCTAACTTTCATCACTAGAGGTTCCTCTTGCCCCTTCTTAGACATAGCTCTAAGCCCCAGTTTTTTTGTTGTTGTTTTTTGTTTGTTTGTTTGTTTTTTTAAGATTTAGTGGAGAAGAAAATGGCAACTACTCCAGTATTCTTGCCTGGAGAATTCCATGGACAGAGGAGCCTGGCAGGCCACAGTCCATGGGATGGCAAAGAGTTGGACATGACAGAGCAACTGTCACATTCTTTTTCACCTTTCTTTCAGAAGAGTTCATTATAATTACATTGCCTTTGTACCTATACCTTTGAAGAACAGATTTAATGAGCCTAAATAATGAAAATTGGGCACAATTAGGATTTCTATGGTATGAAATTTGACTCAGTCAGAAATCAAAATAATTTTTCCTGCTGAAATACTTTCATTATAAAGATAAGCTTGAGCTCTTTTGTTTATTTAATATTATAGTTTCTAATTATTAAGAAGTATGGATTTTATTATTCTTACATGTCATCAAAATGATATACAAAGTTATACAGACAAAGGATTAATCTCAAAAATATACAAGCAACCCCTGCAGCTCAATTCCAGAAAAATAAATGACCCAATCAAAAAACGGGCCAAAGAACTAAACAGACATTTCTCCAAAGAAGACATACAGATGGCTAACAAACACATGAAAAGATGCTCAACATCACTCATTATCAGAGAAACGCAAATCAAAACCACAATGAGGTACCATTACACGCCAGTCAGGATGGCTGCTATCCAAAAGTCTACAAGCAATAAATGCTGGAGAGGGTGTGGAGAAAAGGGAACCCTCTTACACTGTTGGTGGGAATGCAAACTAGTACAGCTGCTGTGGAGAACAGTGTGGAGATTCCTTAAAAAACTGGAAATAGACCTGCCATATGACCCAGCAATCCCACTTCTGGGCATACACACCGAGGAAACCAGATCTGAAAGAGACCTATGTACCCCAATGTTCATCGCAGCACTGTTTATAATAGCCAGGACATGGAAGCAACCTAGATGCCCATCAGCAGATGAATGGATAAGGAAGCTGTGGTACATATACACCATGGAATATTACTCAGCCATTAAAAAGAATTCATTTGAATCAGTTCTAATGAGATGGATGAAACTGGAGCCTATTATACAGAGTGAAGTAAGCCAAAAAGATAAGGACCAATACAGTATACTAATGCATATATATGGAATTTAGAAAGATGGTAACGATAACCCTATATACAAAACAGAAAAAGAGACACAGATGTACAGAATAGACTTTTGGACTCTGTGGGAGAAGGCGAGGGTGGGATGTTTCAGGAGAATAGCATCGAAACATGTATATTATCAAGGGTGAAACAGATTACCAGCCCAGGTTGGATGCATGAGACAAGTGCTCGGGCCTGGTGCACTGGGAAGACCCAGAGGGATCGGGTGGAGAGGGAGGCGGGAGGAGGGATCGGAATGGGGAACACATGTAAATCCATGGCTGATTCATGTCAATGTATGGCAAAAACCACTACAATATTGTAAAGTAATTAGCCTCCAACTAATAAAAATAAATGGAAGAAAAAAAAGATATAAAAAGTTATAATACAGTTTACCCTTGAATAACAGGTTTTCACTGCATGCGTCCACGTATAGATTCTTCTCAAGAGTAATGCTATAGTACTGGGCTTCCCAGGTGGCTCAGTGGTGAAGAATCTACCTGCCAATGCAGGAGATGTAGAAGCTGCAGGTTTTATCCGTGGGTTGGGAAGATCCCCTAGACGAGGAAATGGCAACCCATTCCAGTACTCTTAATTGGAAAATTCAATGGACAGGGGAGCCTGGTGGGCTACTGTCCATGGAGTTACTGAGTTGGACATGACTGAGTATGCACACATACACTATATATTACATGATGCATGACTGAACTCATGGATGCAAAATTATAGATACAGAGCATTGAATAACCAGATGTCCCTGTGCAGAATGTTGACACCACTAACCCCCATGTTGTTCAAGGTTAACTGTCTTGATCTCAAGTTTTGTATAATCTTGTCTTCCAATGTAGGAATATATATAATCTGCTCTTGTGGATATCACTTGTTGTAAATATACTAATCTTTTTCTTAATTTTCTTTCTGTCTGTACTACCTCTAAATAATAATTAGATTTTCTTATTTTTCTCTTTGGGAAAAATATTTCATATTTATTTTTCTGATTGTAGCACATGTTTTTCTCAATTACACTTACAGGTACCAACATTTTTTTTTTAAGTAAGAAAGAAAAAAAAATAAAAAGAACAAACCACAAAATATATCCCCCTTAATATATTATCTGGTTATATTCTCTATTATCTTTCAATCTCAGAAGTTGAAGTTTTAATTGTAACTTTGCTTTTCAATTAACTACATCTCAGAAGTGCATTACTAAGTGTTGTCTCAACTATATTCATGATTATACACAGTTATACTGAAGGCAAGAAGAAGATAAAGTGATTAAAATACTGGGGAAACACTGAGTAAAATGTTTAAAATGATCTTCACCAGAAAAGCATAAGACCTATTGAAAAGACACTTTTGTTTTATGAATTCCCTCAGAAAGCACCCTGAAGTGTAAAAATGCTTGTTTTGATTATAATGAAGACCCGATAAATATGCCATCTGGTTCCTATTTTTTAATTAATAATTTTTGAAATCAAAGAGATACACATACATGCCTTAGAGTCAAATAGCCCTGTAAAGCTCAAAATGAATAAAACATAGTCACATCATACACTCCATTCATCCCTGATCTCTGTTCCCTAACGATACCACATTTTTAACTCTTCTTAAAAACAAATCTGAATACTACTAATATAACATGCTTAAATCAATATTTCTTAATTTTTTTCAGACTAAGGTGTTATTGACTAGCTTTTAACGGAAAATGCCTATTTTGCTTATACACATTCTTTCTATACAATTATATTCAGTTATTGTTTAAATACGTATTCACTATTTAATCATTATCTTATACATTTCTTCAGAGCTGAGCCAAGTACTATATTGCAAACATTTCTTTTATATTATTGTTTTCTAATATTTTAATTTCTTTATCACATACTCTCAAAAGCCATTTGTGTACTTTCTTCAACTTAAACTGATTGCGGAGGTATTATCCTGAGACTTCCTTCACCAGTCTGCTAGACAATCTCTTTGCTAAAGTTTGGCAAAGTTTACTTTATAAGCTACTTTCTCTTTGGTGAATAACAAAAATCCTACTGAGCTGATGTTTCCTGTATGAACCTCCTGAGAAAAGATGGTTGGGCGATATATTTTTGGTGGCCTCATGTATCTGAAAATATCTTTATTCTAGTTTCTCTGTACATACAAGAGACTAAAAATTGTTGTCTATTAGAATTTGGGCATTTCTTCACGGCTTTGTGAATTCTATTGTAACTGCTGAGTTCTATTTAATACCGCCATGATCCCCAATTCTTTGTATTTTTAATAGCAATTTTATTGAAATATAATCCATATACCATACATTTCACCCAATTAAATTATAAAATCCATTTTTCAGTATATTCACAGGGTTGTACAAACATTACTACAATTTTATATTTTTATCATGCCAAACAATAACCCTGAACCCATTAGGAATCACTTCCCATGTCTGTCCAGTCTCTACAGCAATCATTATTACTGATGTAACTACTTTGCATAATTCATATAAATGGACTCATACAATATGTGGTCTTCTATGATCGGCTTATTTTACTAGCTTTATGGTTTCAGTGTTCACTAATGTCGTAGTTTGTGTAAGGCCTCTTCAGGCAGCCATTTTGCTTTATTGCATTTCTTTTTCTTGGAGATGGTCTTGACCCCTGTCTCCTGTACAATGTCACGAACCTCTGTCCATAGTTCATCAGGCACTCTGTCTATCAGATCTAATCCCTTAAATCTATTTCTCACTTCCACTGTGTAGTCATAAGGGATTTGATTGAGGTCATACCTGAATGGTCTAGTGGTTTTCTCCATTTTCTTTAATTTCAGTTTGAATTTGGCAATACGGAGTTCACGATCTGAGCCGCAGTCAGCTTCTGGTCTTGTTTTTGCTGACTATATAGAGCTTCTCCATCGTTGGCTGGAAAGAATATAATCAATCTGATTTCAGTGTCGACCATCTGGTGATGTCCATGTGTAGAGTCTTCTCTTGTGTTGTTTGAAGAGGGTGTTTGCTATGACCAGTGCATTCTCTTGGCAGAACTCTATTAGCCTTTGCCCTGCTTCATTCTGCATTCCAAGGCCAGATTTGCCTGTTACTCCAGGTGTTCTTGACTTCCTACTTTTGCATTCCAGTCCCCCATAATGAAATTGACATCTTTTGTGGGTGTTAGTTCTAGAAGGTCCTCTAGGTCTTCATAGAACTGCTCAACTTCAGCTTCTTCAGCATTCCTGGTCAGGGCATAGACTTGGACTACAGTGATATTGAATGGTTTTCCTTGGAAACGAACAGAGATCATTCTGGTTTTTTTTGAGATTGCATCCAAGTACTGCATTTTGGACTCTTTTGTTGACTATGATGGCTACTCCATTTCTTCTAAGGGATTCTTGCCCACAATAGTAAATATAATGATCATCTGAGTTAAATTCACCCATTCCACTCCATCTTAGTTCACCGATTCCTAGAATGTCAATGGTCACTCTTGTCATCTCCTGTTTAACCACTTCCAATTCGCCTTGATTCATGAACCTAACATTCCAGGTTCCTATGCAATATTGCTCTTTACAGCATTGAACCTCACTTCTATCACCAGTCCCATCTACAACTGGGTGTTGTTTTTACCTTTCTTTTCCATCCCTTCATTTTTCTGCATTTATTTCTCCACTGAACTCCAGTAACATATTGGGCAAGTACCAACCTGGGGAGTTCATCTTTCAGTGTCCTATCATTTTGCCTTTTCATACTGTTCATGTGGTTCTCAAGGCAAGAATATTGAAGTGGTTTGCGATTCCCTTCTCTAGTGGCCCACATTCTGTCAGAGGCCTTACAAATAGCTATGAAAAGAAGTGAAGTGAAAAGCAAAGGAGAAAAGGAAAGATATACCCATTTGAATGCAGAGTCCCAAAGAATAGCAAGGAGAGATAAGAAAGGCTTCCTCAGCAATCAATGCAAAGAAATAGAGGAAAACAACAGAATGGGGAAGACTAGAGATCTCTTCAAGAAAATTAGAGATACCAAGGGAAAATTTCATGCAAAGATGGGCTCAATAAAGCACAGAAATTGTAGGGACCTAACAGAAGCAGAAGATATTAAGAAGAGATGGCAAGATTACACAGAAGAACTGTACAAAGAAGATCTTCACGACCCAGATAATCACAATGGTGTGATCATTCACCTAGAACCTGACATCCTGGAATATGAAATCATGTTTACCTTAGAAGGCATCACTAGGAACAAAGCTAGTGGAGGTGATGGAATTCCAGTTGAGCTATTTCAAATCCTGAAAGATGATGCTTTGAAAGTGCTGCACTCAATATGTCAGCAAATTTGGAAAACTCAGCAGTGGGCTCAGGACTGGAAAAGTTCAGTTTTATTCCAATCCCAAAGAAAGGCAATCCCAAAGAATGCTCAAACTACCACACAATTGCACTCATCTCACACGCTAGTAAAGTAAAGCTCAAAATTCTTCAAGCCAGGCTTCAGCAATACATGGACTGTGAATTTCCAGATGTTTAAGCTGGTCTTAGAAAAGGCAGAGAAACCAGACATCAAATTGCCAACATCTGCTGGATCATCAAAAAGGCAAGAGAGTTCCAGAAAAACATATATTTCTGCTTTATTGACTATGCCAAAGCCTTTGACTGTGTGGATCACAATAAACTGTGGAAAGTTCTGAAAGACATGGAAATACCGGACCACCTGACCTGCCTCTGGAGAAACCTGCATGCAGGTCAGGAAGCAACAGTTAGAACTGGACATGGAACAACAGACTGGTTCCAAATGGGAAAAGGAGTACGCCAAGGCTGTATATTGTCACCCTGCTTATTTAACTTATATGCAGAGTACATCATGAGAAACACTGGGCTGGAAGAAGCACAAGCTGGAATCAAGATTGTTGGGAGAGATATCAATAACCTCAGATATGCAGACGACACCACCCTTATGGCAGAAAGTGAAGAGGAACTAAAACGCCTCTCGATGAAAGTGAAAGAGGAGAGTGAAAATGTTGGCTTAAAGCTCAACATTCAGAAAACTTAACATCATGGCATCCGGTCCCATCACTTCATGGCAAATAGATGGCAAAACAGTGGAAACAGTGGCTGACTTTATTTTTCTGGTCTCCAAAATCACTGCAGATGGTGACTGCAGCCATAAAATTAAATGATGCTTAGTCCTTGGAAGGAAAGTTATGACCAACCTAGACAGCATATTGAAAAGCAGAAATATTACTTTGTCAGCAAAGGTCCATCTAGTCAAGGCTATGATTTTTCAACTGGTCATGTATGGATGTGAGAGTTGGATTATAAAGTAAGCTGAGCACAGAAGAATTGATGCTTTTGAACTGTGGTGTTGGAGAAGAATCTTGAGAGTCCCTTGGACTGCAAGGAGATCCAACCAGTCCATCAAGGGAGATCAGTCCTGGCTGTTCATTGGTAGGACTGATGTTGAATTTGAGACTCCAATACTTTGGCTACCTGATGTGAAGAACTGACTCATGTGAAAAGAGCGTGATTCTGGGAAAGATTGAAGATGGGAGGAGAAGGGTACAATAGAGAATTAGATGATAGGATGGCATCACTGACTCAATGGACATGGCTTTGGGTGGACTCTGAGTGTGGGTGAAGAACAGGGAGGCCTGGCATGCTGCGGTTCATGGGGTCACAAAAAGTCGGACACAACCGAGCGACTGAACTGAACTGAATGTCATAGTTTGTATCAATACTTTATTCCTTTTTGTTATCAAATAACAATCTATTGTATGGATATGTCTCATTTCGCTTACCCCTTTGTTCATTTAAGGGCTTCACTTGTAGCTCCGTTGGTAAAGATCTGCCTGCAGTGCTGGAGACCTGGTTTGATCCCTGGGTTGGGAAGAGGCCATGGAGAAGGAAATGGTAACCCACTCTAGTACATCTCTGTACTGATGTACATCTGGAACATCTCACGGACAGAGAAGCCTGATGGGCTGCAGTCCATGGGGTCGCAAAGACTTGGGCACAACTGAGTGACGAACACTTAAACTTACTTACTTTGTTCATTTAAGGATGTTTAAGCTGTTCCCAAGTTTTTTACTATTATGAATAACATTACTTTAGACATTCATGTACAATTATTGGTGTGTTCAATTTTCTTCTGGTAAATACCTAGGAGTAGAATTATTGGAACATATGGTAACTTTATGTTTTACTTTGTAAGGAACTGCCAAAATGATTTCCAAAATGGCTGAATGATTTATATTTCCAGTAGAAGTGTCATGAATGTTCATATTTATCTACATCCTCACCAACACTTAGTACTGTCTGTCATTGTGATTATAACCATGCTCATAAGTATGAAGTAGTATTTTCATTGTGGTTTTGATCTGCATTGGCCTAATGAATTCAGATGTTGAATACTCATTCATGTGTTTAATGTACATTTGTTAAATTTCTTTGGAGAAGTGTGGATTCAGATCCTTTTCCTGTCTTTATGTTGGGTTGTTTGTGTTTTTATTACTGAATTGTAAGAGTTGTTTAGAAACATTATAAAAGCATAATATAATAATTATGTTATTTATCAGAATACACAGATCTTACCAGATTTTATTGGGACATGTTTTAACCCATTCTGTGGTCATCTCTTCATTTTCTTGATAGTATGCTTTGAAGTGTAAACTTTGTTTAGTTTTTCTGAGTAAAACATCTCTTTTTTCCCCCCTTTTTCACTTGTGCTTTTGATGCTCTATTTAGCAAGATTTTGCTTAGCTCAGAGACTCAAATATTTACTCCTAACTTTTTCTTCTAAGAGTTGTATTCTTTTAGCTCATGTTCTTAGGTATATAATTCATCTTGAGTTAAATTTTTTTATGGGGCAAAAGGCAGGTTTCCAACTTCATTTCTTTGCTTGTAGATTTCCAATTGGGCTAGAGTTATTTGTTGAAAAATACTCTTCATTCCTGAATTTTTTATCTAAACTTCTTTGAATATAGATATAAGAGTTTATTTCTGAAGTTTTAATTGTATTCCATTGATATATGTCTCTATCCTATGGTTGTACCACACTGTCTTGATTATTGTAACTTTATAGTAAATTTTCAAATGGGAAAATGTGAGTCCTCTACACAATCTTCATTTAAGATTATTTTTTCTGACTATTCCATATTTCTTATATTTCTACATGAATTTTTAGATGATTTTTGTCAATTTTTGTAGAAGATAGCTTAGATTTTCCTAGAGATTTCACTGTATCTGTAGATCAATTTGGAAAGTATTACCATCTTATAGCATTAAGTATTCTAATGTGTGAATATGGGATTATTTTTCATTTAGTTGGATCTTTTTGATTTATTGTATAGGTCTAGTACTTCTGTTTTGAATTTATTCCTAAGTATTTTATTCTTTAAGGTGCATTTTTTACATGCACTTTTTAAAAGTTATACCTTCAAATAGTTCATTACTAGTGTATACAGATATGATTGATTCATGTATTTTTTTTTCTTTTACCCTGCAGACTTGTTGAACTCATTTATTAGTTCTAATTGATTTTTTTGTCATTTATTTCTTAGGATTTCCATATGTAAGATCATACCATCTGTAAATAGAGATAGTTTCATTTCTTTCTAGTCAGGATACCTTTTATTTCTTTTTCTTGCTAGTCAGTGAAATGTTAAACAGAAGTGACAACAGTAAGCATTTTTCTCATGTTCCTAATATTAGTAACAAAATCTTCAATCTTTTGCTTTTATATGGTGGTAGCTGTGGCTTTTCAAAACGGTCTTCATCAACCGACCTCTAAGCGTTTCCCTGCCATACAACATGAGATCCACTCATACCAAAATTTGTTTTAATAATGCTGCCTGAAAGAGTAGCATGTATGGAGAGAATAATAGGGAAACTTACATTACCACAGTTAATATAGCTAGCAGGTTGGAATTTGCTCTGTGACTAAGGGAACTAAACCCAGGACTCTGTAACAGCCTAGATGTGTGGGATGAGGAAGGAAGTGGGAGGGGTGTTCAAGAGGGAGGGGCATAGGTATACCTGATGATTCATGTTGATGTTTGGCAGAAACCAACATAATACTGTAAAGCAATTATCCTTCAATTTAAAATAAATTTAATATTAAAGTAAAAAAAAGAAAAAAAAATACAATGTGCCCTGGAGCTGTGCACTTAGCAATCTATGTGTTTGAAATGCAGCCTCTCTGATCATAATCCATCTCATCTCCTTCAGCCTTTGATTACATTTTACTTTCTTGTACCATAAAGGCCAAATCAGGCAACATGCACTTATTTGTTCTTTGATTTTTGTTGATTATCTTTGTTTTTTCCAGTCTCCTTTCCTGTTCTCTTTATTCCTGTGTGTTTAAGCCTTCCTTATTACTTTTATTAAAGATTTGGCAAATTGCAAAGGTGAATTAGTGTGTTTTCAGTGCCGTGCTTAACATCGCTAGTGAGCACCTTTTACCTAACATGCCAGGCACTGTGTTGTGTTTGTTTTTGTTCATTCTCATTTTATTGAATATACAGATGCATTCCCAAGGGTATCATTGCCTCCTGTGGTCTGGGACTAATATGAGGATTTAAGAGAATAATGTTTGTTATTTAAAGGAAAAAAAAACACTTTTATATTTACTTTCCAATAAAAGTAAAAGGCTTCCCTGGTGGCTCAGAGGGTAAAGTGTCTGTCTGCAAAGCAGGAGACCCAGGTTTGATCCCTGGCTTGGGAAGATCCCCTGGAGAAAGGACAGTCCACTCCAGTACTCTTGCCTGGAAAAGCCTATGGACAGAGGAGCCTGGTAGGCTAGAGTCCATGGGGTTGCAAAGAGTAGAACACAACTGAGCAACTTCACTTTCACATTCCAAATAAATTTAGTCACAAATGCCTCTAGGTTACTCAATATGCAGAAACTGCTAGAAGTTTTGAACTCCTTTTACAAAAGAGGTACCTTTCTTGATAATACCTCACCTCCTCTAACCCAATTGCTACCATCACCTCCATCCTATTATGTTTATGTCATATAAGTTATAATCTTACATAATTTCTAGTATCTTTTTTTATCTCTATTTTTTTTTCTTACCCTTCTACATCTAGACATGAAAAACTCTCTGCTAGATGTATGCAGTTTCTACTCAGCAATTATATTTTTCTCAGGCCCTTGTGGTAAATGTGGCTATTTTGTTTTCCCCTCAAGCAATAGTTTCTCTGTGGCTATATCCAAATGTATTGAACAGGGCAAAGACCTGTTGGTCTTTGATTGGTCATGATTAATGATTGGTTATGATTAATAAATCTAGTATATCATCCTCACTGTAAAATCAGATAGAGAACACTGAAACAATATGTTATTGTTATTTAGTTGCTAAGTCCTGTCTGTCTCTTTTGTGTCCCCATGAACTGTAGCCTGCCAGGTTCCTCTGTCCTCCAGGATTTTCCTGCAAGAATACTGGAGTGGGTGGCCATTTCCTTCTTCAGGGGATCTTCTCGATCCAGGGATCAAACCCACACCTCCTGTATTGGAAGGCAGACTGCTTACCACTGAGCCACAAGGGAAGCCCTGAAATGAGATGTATAATACCACAAACTATCTTCTCTTTACCTGTCCAGTGCACCTAGTACTCTTTACTTTCTCTCCTTTCTCTATATACCTGTCAGTATTTCAAAATTAATAAGATATTCTATGAGTTATAGAACATATTTGCACTCATTATGTCTTTTAATATTCTTAATAATTTAAGGCATATACCAGGTTGGAAGTTAAGGTGAAGAAAGATTAAGAAACTAGCGCACAGTTAAATGTCTGATAAATATTGTGAGTACTAGATCTGTGTCTTCTACCTTAACAGAGCACATTTCAAGATACCATGTGTGCCCGGTCTATTCTTCTATAAAAATAAAAGATGGAAGTGAAAATTACTATATTCCTTTGGTGGAGATATGTTGAAGATTATAATGATAATAATGTAACTGCCAGCCTATAATGGGTGTTTACAACATGTCAGACACTAAGCTAAGTGCTTCTATTGAATTACTGTGGTTAAATCTTTCACCATCCCTATGAAGTCAGTAATGTCATTATCCTCCAATGTAATCTGAGAAGACGACCCCAAAGGAAAATGTGCTGCTTTGTTTTTATTTTCTCATATCCTCTCATATCTAAAACTGAGGCAAATAGCTTTTTCTTCAACAATATCCCCACTAATAACTAATACCTACAGATGATAGGTTTATTTACCAAATTTTGTCAATGGATATTGAATTGATAACTTTATTTTAATTTTCTAGGAAATGAAAACTGTTTCAATGTTTTACATATTTGAACTTTAGAACACTGAATGTCATTGGAATTAAAAAAAAAAAAAGTTTGCTCAGAAATCAGAGCCTAAAGTGGCTAAATTTCTAGAAATGATTCTCTTGGCGACCCAAAATAAGCAGTTTTCCATCCCGTTTCAGTGAATGAGTTGGTATGATTAGAATTCTTTTTCTGGGTAAACTTGCTACTTGCTGTATCTATAGCATAAAACAGGAAAAATCTCAGCATTGATGCAGTACATTTTCAGCTGAGGGCATGCTGTCTCTGACTGAGTAGCCACTTCCTAGGAACAACTCTGCAGTATAGAATGAAGAGTAAAATAGTCTTAAACAGATAGCTGCATTTATGATACAAAGTAAATGTGTTTCAGTATGTAATCAGTTTATTAAATTACTAGTCATCCATGTCCATAAAAGAGAATAATATACATGTATCAAAAAGGACAAGGATATTTATGTGTGTTGAGTGCATATGCATATAACACATATATTATTATTTTTTAAAGTATACAATCTGTTTCAAACATGAGACTCAGCCCACAGAATATCTCCTCAAACAACCTAATTGGCCTGCAATTTCCACCCTGTAGTAAAATATATAAAATATCTAGAAAATTTTTATTTTTCCTTTTGAAAGAATTGTAAATCCTTAGGAGATATTCTCATGCAAATTGAAAGTTATTGTTTTTGTCCTATTTAAAAAAATACAAAGAATGGATACTGTTGGATTTGGGGTAGAACTTTTTTCTTAATTTTTTTTTTTTAACATAAAGGACTGTCTTCTTTAAAAATAGAGACAGTTTTACTTTTTTTTTTTTAATCACTTTAGTGCCTTGGCTAAGACCTCCAGTTCATTATTGAATGTAAGTATTTTATGACTTGTTCCTGATATTTGGGCAAAATAATTCAGTCTGGGTAAAGAACTTCTGCTTTGCTAAGAGTATTTTTGCCTTTTTTTTTTATATATCATAAATTGGTATTGTTTTTTGTTAAAGGCTTTAGGAATCTGTTGAAATAATCATGTTTTTCCCTCTTAGTATACTGTTACGTTGACTTGTGCTAATAAAATTTCAAATCTTAAACCTACCACAATGAACCTCACCTAGTCATGATGTGTTATTCTTTCATATATTCCTACACTTGCATTATTAAGAATTTTGCATCAATGTTCATAAGAAATATTGTGCTACAGCTTTTTTTAAAAAATATGTTTGTATGATTTTGGAATTAGGGTAATTCTTGTGTCATATAAAATTAGCTCGAAAGCATTTTCTTCTTTTTTTCTAGAAATGTTTATATAGAATTGATAAGTGATCAGTAGCACATTCAGTGCAGCCATCTCCATCTAGTGTTTTATTTGTAGGAATATTTTTAATTTTAAATTCAATTCCTTTAATAAACATAAGAATATTCAGATTATCCATTTCTTCTTGAGTGCACTTTGACAGTTTGTATTTTTCAAGGAACTTGTCTCTTTCATCTGTGTTGTCAAATTTAAAGCAAAATTGTAAGGAACTGCCAAAATGGTTTCCACCATTGTGTCTCCTGTTCCACAAATGTAATGTATATGAACATTTACTTGGGGCTCTAGGAGTTTTTCCCCCATGAGTTTCCAACATACAGATCTTGCCTATATTGTTCAATTAATATCTAAGTGTTTTGTACTTTGTATTATATGTGATATTGTTTATTTCAATTTCCAGTTGTACACCTCTAGCATTTAGAAATATGATTAATTTTTGTATACTGACTTATTATATCTTATGTCCTTGTTAAAGTCACAAAAATACACACATTACAAATATCAGCAAAGAGAGGATATCACTACAGATCCCACAGCTTTAAGAAGATAATTAGAGAATACTTCAAAAAATCAGGATGTCAGTTTTTCCCAGTCTATAGATTAAATATAATTCTGATTAAAATCCTATCAGAATTTCACAAAAACTGATTCTAAAATTTATATGGAAATGCAAAGGACCTAGAATACCTAAAGCAGTTCTGGAAAACAAAAATAAAGTATGAGGATTTCTGCTACCGTATTTCAAATTTGCTATGTCAAACCAGTGTGATATAAATTGATGAAACATGAGAGTATAGAAATACATCCACAAATACGTAATCAAATATATGTAGTCAGATACCTATTCCTTAAGTGCAAAGATAATTTAATGGAGAATAGTAGCATTTCAAAATGTAATGCAAAACATAAAAGCAAAAGCATAAATACTTTGATTCACATCTTATACTATAAGTGAAAAGTAATTCAAAATGGACCACAAATCTCAAACTATAAAGTTTTTAGAAGACAACAAGGGAGAGATTGACTTAGGTAAAGATTTGACACTGAAAGCATGATTCAAAAAGAAAATATTGAGAAATAGGACTTCACCAAAGTTAAAAATGTTTTCTTTGCAAGTTTATTATTTGAAAAATGTTAGGAAGAATGAAAAGAGAAGCTACAAACAAGGAGAAAATATTTACAAATCAAGTGACTCATAATGGACTTGTATCTAAAATATACATCTGTATGTATGTGTGTGTGTGTATGTGTACATACACATATACACACACATAATAAAATATGGGAAAAAGAATGAATAGACATTCACCAAAGATATGAGTGGCAATAAGCACATGAAAAGATGTTGAATATCATTAGTCATTAGGAAATGCAAATTAAAATCACAATTAATACTATTACATATCTATCAGTGTCTAAAGAAATTAAAATAAAAACCTGATAATAAGTGCCAGGTAGAAGCCTAGAGATTCCCGTAGACAGAGGAGCCTGTGGGCTGCTGTCCATAGGGTCACACAGAGTTGGACATGACTGATGCAACTTAGCATGCGTGCATGCATTGGAGAAGGCAATGGCTACCCACTCCAGTATTCTTTCCTAGAGAATCCCATGGACAGAGGAGCCTGGTGGGCTGCTGTCTATGGGGTTGCACAGAGTTGGACACAATTGAGCGACTTCACTTTCACTTTTCACTTTCATGCATTAGAGAAGGCGATGGCAACCCACTCCAGTGTTCTTCCCTGGCGAATCCCAGGGACGGAGGAACCTGGTGGGCTGCCATCTATGGGGTCACACAGAGTTGGACATGACTGAAGCGATTTAGCAGCAGCAGCAGCAGAAGTCCAAGTAACTGGAAGATTCATATATTTATTTTGGGAATACAAAGCAATACAACCACTTTAGAAAATATTTTGATAATTTTTTATGTAAAGTGAAACATCCTTTTACAATCTTATATAAACATCCTTTTATATAAGCCAGCAACACCGTTTACCAAAAGAAGTGATATATATTTACACAAAAATTAAATGTTATAGCAACTTTATTCTTAAGAAACCAAAACTAGAAACAACTCAAACATCCATCACATGTGAAATGGATATACAAAATAAGGTACATTCCTACAGTGGAATGTGAAAGTCACTTAATCGTGTTCGCCTCTTAGCGACCCCATGAACTATAAGTCTGTGGAATTCTCTTTCCCTGGTAGCTCAGCTGGTGAAGAATCTGCCTGCAATGTAGGATACCCTGGTCCAATCCCTGGGTCAGAAAGATCCCCTGGAGAAGGGAAAGGCTCCTTACTCCAGCATTCTGGCCTGGAGAATTCCATGGACTGTGTAGTCCATGGGGTCACAAAGAATCAGACACAACTGAGAAATTTTCACTTTCATTCAGCAATAAAGAAGAGAGAATTACCAATAAAATAACATGGATGTATCTCAAATACATTATGCTCAGTAAAGATGCTACAGACTGAATTATTCCATTTATATGACATGCTGGAGAAAGCACAACTTTTGAGACAGAAAACAGATCAATTATTGCCAAACTCTGGCATTGGAGAAATGGGCTGATTACAGAAGAATATGGAATAATATTTGGGAATAATGGTCCTGTTCTATATTTTAATAATGACATTGGTTACAGAACTATATGCACTTGTCAAAACTCACAGATCTGTACACTAAAATGAATGAGTTTTACTGTTTGTAAATTGTTGTTTAGTTGCTAAGTCATGACTCTTTTGCAACCCCATGGACTGTAGCTGGCCGGGCTTCTGTGACAATGGGATTTCCCAGTCAAGAATACTGGAGCAGGTAGCCATTTCCTCCTCTAGGGATCGTCCTAACCCAGGGGTTGAACCCATGTTCCCAGCATCATTGGGTGGATTCTTACTACTCAACCACAAGGGAGGCACATGTAAATATACCATAACACATACGGAACAAAAAAACTTTAAAAAAATTGCCATACAAGAAGCTCATGCAGCTCAATACCACAAAAATAAATGACCCAATCAAAAAATGGGTCAAAGAACTAAACAGACATTTCTCCACAGAGGACATCAGATGGCTAACAAACACATGAAAAGATGCTCAACATCACTCGTTATCAGAGAAATGCAAATCAAAACCACAATGAAGTACCATCTCACACCAGACAGAATGGCTACTATCCAAAAGTCTACAAGCAATAAATGCTGCAGAGGGTGTGGAGAAAAGGGAACCCTCTTACACTGTTGGTGGGAATGCAAACTAGTACAGCCACTATGGAGAACAGTGTGGAGATTCCTTAAAAACCTGGAAATAGAACTGCCATATGACCCAGCAATCCCACTGCTGGGTGTACACATAGAGGAAACCAGAATTGAAAGAAACACATGTACCCCAATATTCATTGCAGCACTGTTTACAATAGCTGGGACATGGAAGCAACCTAGATGTCCATCAGCAGACGAATGGGTAAGAAAGCTGTGGTACATATACACAATGGAATATTACTCAGCTATTAAAAAAGAATTCATTTGAATCAGTTCTAATGAGGTGGATGAAACTGGAGTCTATACAGAGTGGAGTAAGTCAGAAAGAAAAGCACCAATACGGTATATTAACACGTATATATGGAATTTAGTAAAAGAGTAACAATGACCCTATATGTGAGACAGCAAAAGAGACACAGATGTAAAGAACAGACTTTTGGACCCTGGGAGAGGGTGAGGGTGGGATGATTTGAGAGAATAGCATTGAAACATGTATATTATCATATGCGAAATAGATCACAAGTCCAGGTTCAATGCATGAGACAGGGTGTTCAGGGCTGGTGCAGTGGGATGACCCTGAGGGATGGGATGGGGAGGGAGGTGGGAGGGGGTTCAGGATGGAGAACACATGTACAGCCATGGCTGATTCATGTCAATGTGTGGCAAAAACCACTACAATGTTGAATTAATTAATATTTAATTAGCCTCCAATTAAAATAAATTAATTAAAAATAATTAATTTAAAAAAAGAATTGCCATAATGTTATATCTTTCTATATGGGAATATACTGAAAACTTGAAGCCAGGATGGTGAGCTTGTACTAGGCAAAGAACTCTGAAGAAATCCACCATAGCAGTCATAAGCAGCAGCCTAATCCATATTAAGTTCAGCTCAGTTCAGTCACTCAGTCGTGTCTGACTCTTTGCAACCCCATGAATCGCAACACGCCAGGCCTCCCTGTCCATCACCAACTCCCGGGGTTAACTCAAACTCATGCCCATCGAGTCAGTGATGCCATCCAGCCATCTCATCCTCTGTCATCCCCTTCTCCTCCTGCCCCCAATCCCTCCCAGCATCAGGGTCTTTTCCAATGAGTCAACTCTTCGCATGAGGTGGCCAAAGTATTGGAGTTTCAGCTTCAGCATCAGTCCTTCCAGTGAAAACCCAGGACTGATCTCCTTTAGGATGGACTGGTTGGATCTCCTTGCAGTCCAAGGGACTCTCAAGAGCCCCAACACTCTTGGTCTTCTCCAACACCATAGTTCAAAAGCATCAGTTTTTCAGTGCTCAGCTTTCTTCACAGTTCAACTCTCACATCCATACATGACCACTGAAAAAACCATAGCCTTGACTAGATAGACATTTGTTGGCAAAGTAATATCTCTGCTTTTTAATATGCTATCTAGGTTGGTCATAACTTTCCTTCCAAGGAGTAAGTGTCTTCTAATTTCATGACTGCAATCACCATCTGTGGTGATTTTGGAGCCCAAAAAAATAAAGTCTGACACTGTTTCCACTGTTTCCCCATCTATTTGCCATGAGGTGATGGGACAGATGCCATGATCTTAGTTTTCTGAATGTTGAGCTTTAGGCCAACTTTTTCACTCTCCTCTTTCACTTTCATCAAGAGGCTTTTTAGTTCCTCTTCACTTTCTGCCATAAGGGTGATGTCATCTGCAGGTTATTGGTATTTCTCCCGCAATCTTGATTACAGCTTCTGCTTCTTCCAGCCCAGTGTTTCCCATGATGTACTCTGCATATAATTTAAATAAGCAAGGTGACAATAGTAAACCAGCTCAAATTGCATTTTACCAGAGTAAGGAAACGGGTTAGAGGTTGAAATATGTGACACAAATTATCACCATTCTATGTATGTCAGGCATTTGTCCTGCTGACAAGAGGAACTGTCTGGTATGATAAGTAGCTAGGTCAGCTTTTCAATTTCCAAGTACAAAAGTGAGTGAAATATTGATTTTATAAATGTACTACATGGGAAAAGAAATTATTTATCATTACTATGATTATCATTGTGGGTTAAAATGCATTTCTGTATAAGCTAAACTCTAGAAGAAACTTGATTATTAAAATTGAGAATGATATTTTACCCCATTTTATAAAATAATATCTCAGATGGCTTATATGTTGAAAAATGCCTATACTTTTTGTATCTTCAAAGAGTTTATAAAAGTTGTCTTTTTTTCCCAGGAAGGAACATATAACCTAGAAGCACATGAACCCAGCTCTGTTCTAACTATCTGACCAAGTCCAATGCATGATCAATGTGAATTGTTTGATTATAGTTCATAAAGGCAGTCAGCATAATCCATTGATGACATGATGGCTATACATACAGGATTGGACATAGTGGTTCTCTGGTTTATAGGTATTTACATAAACAAAACAAATGAGGGAAGAAATCTCTAAAAGTAATGACTTGCTGACATCTGCTTACCAACTTCTAATAACCTTTCTCTACTGATGCTTTTACTCTGAGACAGGTTAGCAAAATTTATTTGTATGGGTTTCCAAAATCATAAACCTGTGCACATTTGTGGAAATGTGATCTAAATCCCAGTGATGTTAAAAAGCTCAAAAATAGACTGTGCAGACTAGCCTAAGTATTTGTGAAAATTGCATGTCTGGATTGTTGATTGGTTAATGCTTACATAGCAAATTAGATGTGGATATACATTGTTTCAGAGAATAATATTCATATTTTACAGAAACCAATTAGGCAGTATAGAAAAATTTTTGTTTTCTGCAGTGTTTCTCTGTGAGTTGGAGACTTTTCATTCAGGGAACAATTTCAGGAGAATTTCCAAGAAAAAAAAAGAAGGAAAAAAAGATCTCCAAAAGATACCAAAAGATACAGAAGTGATTTAAAGGCAAAACTAGTACTATTTTATGTGACACCCAAAATAAAAGAGCAAAAGAGAAAAATCTATCTATTGTAAAATGAAACATTGTTTCAAATTCCTTGAAGAACACAGAAATTATGACAAGAATTTTGATGACAGGTATTCTGTTGTACTGAATAGATGATTATGCTTGAGTGATAAAATGATAATAAAGATAATAATGATCATTTAAAGAGTTCCTATGAGGCAGGCCATATTTTAAGAATTGTCCTCATTTAAGCTTCACAACACCCTATGAGGTAGTTTCTATTATTTTCCCATGTTAAATATAAGAAACAGGTATAGAGAGCTTATGTCATTTGCCCATTATCATTGTATTATGTAACAGCCCTGCTAACTCAGACATTTAATGCAACAAAAATCCAAATTTTCACTGATATCACAATCCACTTGGGTTATCAGTAGATGCTTCCCATGTGTACTGTTTTAAGTTTTGGGTCTCTGCCATTCCAGGGTCCTACCAGTTATCTGCTGGATTCCCTGCATCCATAGGGTTGACAAGTCAAGAGACAGTAAAAGATTGTCAAAATCATTTAGGGGCCAGGCTAGGAAGTGGCACAAACTAATTTTGTACATGTTGCATCATCTAGAATCCAGATATATGGTTCCAACCTAACAACAAGTCAACTTGGAAATCTCTTCTTTTTATTTGTCCAGAAGGAGAGAAACAGGATTGGTGAACATCAGGTATTATTTGCCACATTGTGCGCTCTATTGCTCAGTTATGTCTAACTCTCTGTGACTCCAAGTAGCCCACCAGGCTTGTCTGTCCATGGTATTTCTCAGACAAGAACAATAGAGTGAGTGGGTTGCCATTTCCTCCTCCAGGGGCTTCCTGACCCAGAGATTGAACCCTCATCTCTTGCATCTCCTGCATTAGCAGGTGGATTCTTTACCACTTAAAGCCTCATGGGGCGCCATATTTGCCATACTAGCATAGCCCGAAATTAATTAAACCAAGGTTAGAGCTTCAGTCCTTTGGCTCCAGAGTCCAAAGCTGTCTATGTGATGTGATACCACACAGAGAAGAAAAGAAAAAGAGTAGTAAAAGAGATATGAGGTTTAGTATAAATTGTCTATCCTTCTATATTCCTCTTACCTTTTTTTTTAGTAATACAAATTCAGAAGTCTATTTCTTGAATCTATTTTTAAGTTAAAGAATAATAGTAGCATTGAGATATATATAGTACTATGTGTAAAATAGATAGCGGGAAGCTGCTGTAGAGCGGAGGGGGTTCACCTTAGTGCTCTGTGATGACCTAGATGGGTGGGATGAGGGGAATAGAGGCAGGCTCAAGAGGAAGCGGATAATTGTATACATGTAGCTAATTCACCTCATTTACAGCAGAAACTAACAGCATTATGAAGTAATTATACTCCAATTTAAAAAAATATTAATGACTTAGAAGCTTATATACCCAAGGCTATCTACTGATTGTCAACTGTTAATTTGTATTTTATACATAAAATATACTCACATTTTATAATATTCTCCTATACAGTTTTGAAAAAAAAAAGACAAAAACATTTCTTTAAGTCACAGAATATAGTGTGTCCTTGTTGGAAAGTCCTCATTATTTGCATTAGATTGAATTTCTATATAGTAGCCCCTCTCATTTAATTAAAAAGATACATTTCTTTTATGATAGCGCTAAGGAATACAGATAAGATACCATGTTTCCGTATCTGTGTTCTGATTTGCATGTTTCATTCCTTTAGATACTACTGATCTTTCTACTTGAGTCTAAGATTCAAGCCAATGATAATCTTGCATGAACCAATGACTATGCTTCATTTGAAGCACTTTATGAATATTGATGATCCAAGCACAAAATTTCTGTTCTACTCAAATAAGCTTTCTAACAAAATTAATCTGATGCACTTTTAATTATGTACATAATCATTACAGTGTTGAATGTAATTAAGCATAAATGGTAAGCAGTTCAAATAGATAGCATTACAATAATTAGTATTGCTTTCACAGAGCCAAGCCAAATATTAAATTTTAGTTTTTCATATTGTTAGCTCTTCATAGTTCTTCACAATCTGTTAGAATAGTCAATATTTACCATTTCATCTGATATAAAACACTGCTTAATTGTTTCCCTATCATCATTCTATACATACAGAAGTTCTCATGCAGGAAAATTTCAATAAACAAAAAGCTAAGCTGCCCTTGTCTCCTTTGCTATTTTTAACCATCACACTCCCACCTAATACTCAAAATCATGTGTGAGGTTTGATCTTTCATAAGCATTTTAACCCATTTTCTCTTATTTCTTCTCAGTTCTCCCCATCACTGCCATCATGTTGGTAACCTTGTAGCATGTATTGTCCTCTTCATACTCTAGGGGTTTCAAGATTGGAGAGAACAGAAAGATGGAAATAATAGTCTATTGATGTTTTACTTTGAAATGAAACAGGGTAAAGAAAGAGTTGAGCTAAACGGTTACATGGAAATCAATGTATTTAAAGCAAAGAGTTAATGTGCCTGTCCTCATGTACAGATTAAATAAATTAGTTCATACCCTTACCTTCATGCTCTTTGTCCTATAAAATACTGGTATTTTCTATGAGAAACTGTCCCTCTTTTTGTCTCAACCCCTTACTTCACTGAAACCCATTTTAAAGGCCTTAGTTGATCATATTAGGAAACCCAGTGCAGTTTTCAGACTTTATCCAAGTTCAGTTCAGTTGCTCAGTCATGTCCAACTCTTTGTGACCCCATGGACTGAAGCATGCCAGGCTTCCCAGTCCATCACCAACTCCTAGAGCTTACTCAAACTCATGTCCATCGAGTCGGTGATGCCATCTAACAATATCTTCTGTTGTCCCCTACTCTTCCCACCTTCAATCTTTCCCAGCATCAGGGTCTTTTCAAATGAGTCAGTTCTATGCATCAAGTGGCCAAAGCATAGGAGTTTCAGCTTCAGCATCAGTCCTTCCAATGAATATTCAAGACTGATTTCCTTTAGGATTGACTGGTTTAATCTCCTTGCAATCCAAGGGATGCTCAAGAGTCTTATCCAACACCACAGTTCAAAAGCATCAGTTCTTTGGCACTCAGCTTTCTTCATAGTTCAACTCTCATATCCATACATGACTACTGGAAAAAATTAGTTTGGACTAGATGGACCTTTATTGGCAAAGTAATGTCTCTGCTTTTTAATATGTTGTCTAGTTTTGTCATAACATTTCTTTCAAGGAGCAAGCATCTTTTAATTTCATGGCTGCAATCACCATCTGCAGTGATTTTGGAGCCCAAGAAGATAAAGTCTGTCACAGTTTCAACTGTTTCTCCATCTATTTGCCATGACGTGATGGGACCAGATGCCATGATCTTAGTTTTCTGAATGTTGAGTTTTAAGCCAACTTTTTCACTCTTCTCTTTCACTTTCAAGAGGCTCTTTAATTCTTTGCTTTCTGCCATCAGGGTGGTGTCATCTGCATATCTGCGGTTACTGATATTTCTCCCAGAATCCCAGAAATCTTGATTCCAGCTTGTGCTTCATCCAACCGGCATTTCATGATATACTCTGCATATATATATATATATATGTATATATATATATATATATATATCTCCAAGTATATGTCTCAAAAAATTAATGTTTATTTCTCTACTTCCCTGAACTGTTCTTCTTTAGGTTTTATGAAGCTTTCTAGTTCCTTCATCTATATATTTATTTAATTCTCACTTTTCTTCTTTGACATGTAAAAATTTGCCTTTCACATGTAAAAATTCTCTAGGTTTGATTTATATCATAAATATTCTTTTTTTAAAGGTATGACTATTTTCTCTCTGGACTTCAATTACCAATTATAGCTGTGACTTCCAACTTTCTATTTCTACTTCAGACTTTTCTTCTCAGACTCAAATTCTCAAGTCTCCCCTAGAATATTTTTTGTCAACATTTTAAACCAAACAGTCAAAAGCAAACTTGGTATTTCTCCTTAACTTCCAGTCCTTCTGTTATTCTTAATTCACTTTATTAGTGCTATTAGCTCAGTGTTATTATGCCTTCACCAAGTTTTTGGCCATCCATTTATCTAAACATTCATACTCCCAATTTCTAGACTTTTAAATAGCTTTTCTTTCTTCACTGGATCTTTTATTCATCATTCTCCTACTTTCAAACAATACAAGTTAGGGTAATATCACTTCTGCCTCAACTATTGCTGCCTCCCACTATTGAAACAGAAAATTCTACTTAATTGAAAAATTAATCTAGTTCTATACTACTAATAAGAATGGTTCCAGTCCCATTCCCTACCACATCAAATACTGTGTTTTAGCCATACAGGCTTATTTATCATTATATTTATCTCTTATATGCTTTTATTAAAAAAAAGAACAGATTCTCATATTGTCTACTTTATCTGGAGTACATGCTGATAATTTTGTCTACTGAATTCATCTTTTAAATTTTAGTTTAAATTTCACTTCCTTCACAACCCATTTTTCCAGATGCCTACCTCCATTTCCTATATTCTTCCCTTTCCAGTCAGTGTCATTTGTATTTTTATTTAGAATGTGTGTTGTTCTGATGTGAATTATAGCTGTCATTTACATTGTTGTGCTTTCCATCTCACCCCACTCACTTTGACACTCATGTTGTAATTCATTAATTTGTCTAAAGCAGGTTTGTGTCTGTGAAACCGCAGCAGATGTCCTTAGCATTGATAAGATGTTTCTTGTTGAACTAAAACAAGCATATATAGTAGAAGCAATTTTAGACTGATTCCACTAATATCAAACAAGATTTGACAACTCAATTACCTAATTTAAAGATGTAAATTAACTATCTTTAGAACCTAGTTTAATTTAATGGACTAGAAATGATGTCTGAGAGTGTTAATCCTCATCCTCAAGTTAAGATGTTTTATTGATTTATTGGTTCATTCATCCTATACAAATTATAAAACACTTCTTATATCTAGCACACTACTGAACCTAGAATAACAAAACAAACAAACAAAAATAACCAACAACCATGGTTTCAACTACAACCAGACTGTAGAGTGGGATTTAGAGGCATTTTGGGAGCATAATCTTTGTTTATAGTCAACTTGACCTTGATTTGAAGTTTTGAATACCATCACCATCATATATTTACTGTATAATATTAAATTAGTTATCAACTATGTTTCCTCATCTGAAAACTTTAAATTATAATAATATCTCTATTTTTGACTGGTATGGGGTTTCAAAGAGATTTCATGTTTAAAAAACTTGATACATGTGTGTGTGTATGTATATACATGCATATAGTTAGATTTATAATTTATAGCTATAGATGCTGGTGGAGGAAACCAAAATGTAAATAATTGCCATACAAAACAAAAAATGTCATAATTTCTAAAGATCCATTTATTCTATCGATTTCCCTTGTAGCTCAGACAGTAAAGAATCAATCTGCACTGTGGGAGACCTGGGTTTGATCCCTGGGATAGGAAGATCCCGTGGAGAAGGGAATGACTACCCACTCCAGTATTCTTGCCTGGAAAATCTCCAGGCAGGCTGGAGCCAGAGGAGCCAGGCTCCTCTGTCCATGTGGATGCAAAGACTTGGACACAACTGAGCAGCTAAACACAACACATTTATTCTGTATTTTTATTAATAACATTTTACAGACCAAATGACTGGTCTTTGCACATTATGTCAATATTAATGTTTATATTAGCATATAATTAGCATTTACCCCAATTTCAAACCTACAAATCAGATGTAATTGCTTCATGTGTTAGTTGAATTTATATAAAGGAAGCAGAAATTGCTCCAGGTATCTCAAAGGAATATAGCTTCCCTTGTGTCTCAGCTGGTAAAGAATCCGCCTGCAATGCGGAAGACCTGGGTTTGATCCCTGGTTGGGAAGATCCCCTGGAGAAAGGAAAGGATACCCACTCCAGTATTATGGCCTGGAGAATTCCATGGACTGTGAAGTCTATGGGGTCGCAAAGAGTTGGACATAACTGAGTGACTTTCACTTTTACTTTCATCTCAAAGGTAAATAGATTTGAAGTCTCAATTGTAATCATAGCAGTGAAAATCAGAAATAAAAGAGGGCACAAGTTAAAGCTTTCAAGTTATGGGATTGGAGTTATGTTCCAGTTAGAGGGGAAGCTGTGATAATTGATGAATTTACTAGTAGCATACTTTTAGGCAAGAGAAAAGGAGCCAGATTTCTACCCTGGGGCACTACAGCCTTAAGAAGTTGAGAAGAAAATGAACTGTAAAAAAGAGGCTATGAAATAGGAAAACCAGGCTTCCTGGAAGCAGTGATGACTGTGTATAGGGAGGAGTAGTTAACAGTGTGAAATGATGCTCGTAGGTCAAGTCAGTTGAGGATTGAGAAAAGGCCATTGTACTTATCAATATCAAGGTCATCGAAGACTTACGTATGAGCACTTACTAGAGCAATGGAGATAAAATCTTGATGGAGTGGGCTTAAGATCAAAGCAAAGAGGAAGGAGAGGCACTGAGTATGGATTATTTTATAAATTTTTGTTATAAAGTGGAACAGAGAAATTGGGCAACAGTGACTAGTAGAGGAAGTGAGATCAAGCTTTTTTTGTTTTTAATAAAATTATGTTTGACACTGGAAATGAGTTAATACAAAGGTCAGAAAACATTCTGTAAAGGGATATAGTAAATATTAATATTTTAGATTTGGGAGGCCAAGGACTCAACTAAGGCAACTAGTTGAGCTCTGTAAAAGCAGCCATAGGCAATGTGTAAACAAAGGGCTGTGATTATGTTCCAGTGAATTTAATTGACAAAAAGAGATGGAGGCTTTAGTTTGATCTAATATAAATTTAAAAAAATGATTATGAGAGGAAGTTGAGAAAAACTGAACTGATCCCTGATTAAGTGAAAGGGGCAGGGATTTGTGCACAGGAATTGTGGTTGGAGCTTTAATTACGAGTTGAACCAGATTTGAAAAGCAAGAAAGACAATGTGAAGCATAAATCTGTGGAAATTTTCTGTTGATAGCTTCGTTTTTCTTAGGAAAATAGGAAACAAGATCATCATTTGCAGGTGATCATTTAGAAGGAGCTTTATCTTTAAGAAGTGATGCTGCATAAAATAGTCGTATAAAACTTGAAAAGCAATGGGGCTAAGACAATACTAAAGATAATTAATTTTTAGTAAAATAGCAAATTTCCAGGTTTGAATGTTCTAGCTATTCTTTTACACATTGGAGTTTCCATGTATTTTTATCCAAATTTATAATATTTCTGAAACAACAGCTAAGTCTGTGGCAGATATTTATTTTGAATCATTTAACTTTAAAACCTTATTTTTCTCCCTATTGGGGAAAGAAAAAAAAGAAATTGCCACAATCCATTAATATCCCTTTTTCAGACATCACAGTCAGTCATAAATTCTACCCATATACATTTTCTAGTTTAGCAAATCTTATTGATGTTAGAAATTATTTGTGCAATGAACATGCCTCTCCCAGTTCATCTCTGTTTCATGCATTTATCATATTGAGTCATAATTTGCTCTAAGGTTTTGTTAACTTTGGTTTCAATGACGTATTTGTTCTGAAAAGGTTTAGATATAATGAAATATATTATGTCCAGTGTTTAATATTTTGCCACCAATGAAAGATAAATTATTGAAATGGAATATACTCACATTGATTGCTCTGAAGGTTATACATGGATTACTAAATCAAAACAAGGCTACAAAAGATAGAAAATCAATGGATATGTCAGATAGGAAAGGCATAAATGGTGAAATCAACTACTGAGTTGACATTTTTCCTCTTGAAATAATTCAATTTACCAGAATTTGAAAGGATTTGTGACTTTGAACATATGTAATAAGGGGGAAAGTGAAAGACTGAACAGATTGATCTGAAATTTTATTGACAGTACTTCAAACAAATGCAATACAGAAAATTTTAGGGGGAATCAATATTGTTTGTTTTGTAAACCAGTACAGAAACTTTCTAGGAAATCTATCAAAGCTTTATTATTACAGTGTGTACTGTGTAAATATTAACATTTAATTTAAATAGTATACATGTGTGCATAGTTATAAAGACAAAATATCTTTGTTTTTTCTCCACAGAACTGTTGCCCAGTTGCCAGCAGTTGAATTGTCAACATAAATGTGCGGTGGTCAGAAATAGTACAGTGTGCTACTGTGAGGATGGGTTTGAAATAAAAGAAGATGGAAGAAGTTGTAAAGGTAACTATGACATGTTATTCAATTCCATTTTATTTTAACAGAGATTTAGTAAAATCTCTGAAATTTAATAAAATATCTTTGCACACTTACCATGTGTTCCATGTAGTATTTATGTTCACTTTTGTTTGTTTTTTTGAGAGTTAAAAGTTGGCTCTTCCCTCAAAACCACATATAGAAACATTAGATAAGTCTTTATAAAGTCAATTCTCTTTTTTTTTTGAGTTATAGTCAATTAACAATATTGTACAGATTTCTGCTATACAGTAAAGTGGCTCAGTTATACATGTATATAGATTATTTTATATATTCTTTTCCATTATGGTTTATCACAGGATCTTGAACGTAATTCCCTATGCTATACAGCAGGACCTTTTTATTTATCCATTCTAAATGTAATACTTTGCATCTACCAAGCCCAAACTCCCGCTCCATCTGTTTCCCTCTGCCTCTATCCTTTAGCAACCACAAATTTATTCTTTATGTGTGTGAGTGTGTTTCAGTTTTCTAGATAAGTTCATTTGTGCCATATTTTATGTTCCTCATACAATGATATAAATTTTCAATTCATATTGCAGTAATGTCAAACATTAGACATATCAACATGGGGTATGTTTTAGTCATTAAAACTTTGAATTTAATTACTTTAACCTCAATATTTTATACCTGTTATGTAGTTACAGTATAGTAATCTGTTATTAACCAATTTAGGTTAATAGTAGTCATGTAATGTTCTTTCAACTTTTGCATTAGTAATACCGGTGACTGATATTTGACCAATAGCAATAATAATGAAATAAGGAAATCAGTCCTGAATATGCATTGGAAGGACTGATGCTGAAGCTGAAGCTTCAATACTTTGACCATCTGATATGAAGAACTGACTCATTAGAAAAGATCTTGATGCTGGGAAAGACTGAAATCAGGAGGAGAAGGGGACAGTGGAGAATGAGATGGTTGGATGGCTTCACCGACTCAATGGACATGAGTTTGAGCAAGCTCTGGGAGTTGGTGATGGACAGGGAAGCCTAAGGTGCTACAGTCCATGGAGTTGCAAAGAGTCGGACATGACTGGGAAACTGAACTGGGTACTAATTAACATAAAATATTTATATTTTTATATTTTAATTTTTGCTTTCATGAATGTTGTACACCAAATATTTAGTTCCCAAAATGACTCTACACAGCCATATTGAACTATTTTAGGTTATTTCTCCATTCTATAGAACTCTATTATATTTATATATTTAAGTATGTGTATGTGTATCCACAATATAAAAACTTATTTTATATGGTATATAAAATCTATATAAGGAAAACATGGAATATAGAATCTATGTATAAAAATGAAGAATATCTAGATTGTCAGCAACACTTATATATAGAATATTTTCCGAAGAAATTGGTGCTTTGCTCATTACTTTACAACTCTGCTTTAATATTTTAACTTTTACCTTAAAAACAGAATCTTAAAATTAGAAAAATCCTCAGAGAATATTTTTTAAAATCCTCATGACAAGATGACAAAAGTGAGACCCAGAAAAATTAAGTGATTTACTTAAGTCTTCACCTCTTTTTAGTAAAATGCTTTGGAACTAAAATGCAGATCTCCAGAGCCCAGATATTCTTATCCTAGAGGCTCATTGCTTCAATTTAAATGTTCCTTGACAACTCAGGAATTTTTTTGCTTTTCCTTAGTAAACTCCTTTCTTTGCTTGGGGTCAGAGGATGGAATTGAGAATTCTGTCCTCTGATCACTTGTTTGGTCTTTCTGATGACCAGTCCCATTCTGAGATTATCTGTGGTCCCACTCTGAGTTACCTCATTAGTTTAGATTTGAGAGTATTTCAGAAGGCCTCAGTATAATTAACAGAAGCTACTTTGTATAACTCAGAAGATTACAAGGGTTAGAAACTCTGCCAGAAACTGAGAACAAAGACCAAATAGATATTCTTATTATACCCAGGCAGTTTAATCCACGTAACACTCTTCACAGGAGGTTCATGGATTTCTCTCTTGCCTGCCTTTTTAATATTGCTATCCTGCAGGATTTTTCTATACCTGTTTTCTGACTTACCCTTTCTCTTTGTGGGATCAAGTCTCTGCTATTTTTTAAATTCTATTATCCATATGCTATTGATTCTCTGAAATTCAAACACCAATCTCACCTTGTATTATTTACTGGTCCCATATTTCCAACTACTTATTAACATTTACTCAAGGATACTCTGCAGACATCTCACATTAAACACATCCAAATCAAATTTACTATTTCCTCCCATGATATCCTCTAGTGTGTGAGTGCATGCTCAGTAATGTCTGTCTCTTTGCGATCCCATGGACAGTAACCTGCCAGGCTCCTCTGTCCAGGAAATTCTCCGAGTAAGAATACTGGAGTGGGTTGCCATTTTCTTCTCCAGGGGATCTTCCCGACCCAGGGATTGGACCTGAGTCTCCTACATTGGCAGGTGGATTTTTTACTCTGAGCAACCAGAGAAACCATGGTATCCCTTAAAGTGAAGTGAAGTGAAGTGAAGTCACTCAGTCGTGTCCGACTCTTTGCGACACAAATGGACTGTAGCATACCAGGCTCCTCCATCCATGGGATTCTCCAGGCAAGAATACTGGAGTGGGTTGCCAGATGCCGACCCAGGGATCAAACCCCGGTCTCCCGCATTGCAGGCAGACGCTTTAACCTCTGAGCCACCTCAAATCTATATTTCTTATAAATTAAACCACCATTCACTTATCAACATATCTAGTCTTCACATGTTGTCTTTTTTATTTCTTAAAACATTTGAGTCTATTCCTACTTTTCCATTGTTACTGCCACTATAGTTCAAAATATGACTTCTAAACACAATTTGTCATATGAAATTAGCACATGGGTAATTTTCCAGGATTCTTTCTCTATATTCATTAATCCATTTTTCATAGGACTTTATTTAGTTTTAAAATACAAAGTAGATATAAAACTCCTATAATTAATGTTTCCCCAATGCCTATACTGTTATAGCACTTCAGCATGCAAATAATTTCATTATCTCATCCCCAGACTGTTTTCCCAATTTTACCTCTTACTATTTCCCTATATTTACCCTTATTCCACTTGACTACTTACACTTGTTTGAAATCCCTACTGTGTCATCCCAATGATTTTTCACATGCTGTTTTCTTTAACTGCAATACCTCTTTCCATATGATCCATTTTTATTTAGTCTGAGGAAATCTAAATCATCCTTTAATCTCAGCTCAGTATGAAGCCTTCACTTAACATCCTCCCTTCAATTCCAAGCAGGTTCATTTACCTCTCTCTGTTTCTTTCATAGCTAGAATACCTTTATTATGAGGAAATGCATAGAAATGAGATTCTTATTTCACTAGACTTGTTTCACCTAGATGTTGAAACCATGTTTTATCAGTTTTAGTTTCTTAAGGGATTAGAATAGTGCTTGGTACACAAGACAGGCTGAATACACATTTGTCTAAATTATTAACTGACAGATTTTTTTAAATTTTAATTTGTCTGGTTGGTGAACAATCATTAGGTACCTGCTGCTAATAGAGGTTTAGACAAATGCTGGAGGAAAAAAGTATTGGGAGTGGAAGGAATGAAGAAATAGGAGAAGGACCATAGATATTAAAATAAAAAATAAGATAAAATTTTTCTTTTGATGAATATTTAAGTTTCCTTCTTTTGATTTAGTGAAGGTGGTTTACATATCTTGGCCCAGAACTTTCATTTAATGTGTTCATTGCAAATTATGTTTCCAGACTAGTTCTTTGTTAAAATACTGAAAAAGCCAGATTTATAAACACTGGAACTCTTGAGCAAATATTCATCAGAGTGCATGTAATGCCTTTGTACAAATAGCCAAGGACTTTTAGCCTGGCCATCAAAAATGCAAACAAATTCTCCTTTAAAGTAAATGACTTTATTTTAAGCTTGATCTTGTCTGTAACTCTTAAAATAATAATGAATTTTATGTTCGGATTCTGTGGTTTGAAAAGATATGTTGGAGTTGGCTCTTTCTTTTAAAAAAAAAAATAGCCTATTTCCAAAGTTTGGGAAAAAAATATATTCTTCAGGGGGAAAAAAGTACCCAACAATAAATCTCCTTAGAAATGATGCCAATTTTCCTTTTAGATCAAGATGAATGTGCTATTTATGGTACATGCAGCCAGTCCTGCATAAATACGTATGGATCCTATGCTTGCAGTTGTGTGGAAGGCTACATATTGCAGCCAGACAATAGATCCTGCAAAGCCAAAAATGGTAAGTTATCTATTTTTTGTCCTTCCAGAATTAATTCCCTGTTTGTAGTTCCTTTTCATTAGAAATATCGTAAAGCAATATGACTTTGAAGAAATAGATTTTTCCTTCATTTTAATTCACTGATCCATACTTACAAACTCAGAGCAGTTCTTTTAGTTGTCACTGATCACTACATAACTCCTTGCATTACAGGAAGTTTTATAATGAGCAAAAAAACCTGTTCAAAGGAAATGGGTTAATTGATTTGAATTACCCTTCTCTCTCCTGGACTATATGATAGATTCCTAAATGGTTTATGTGGTTTACTGCTTCCCTCTAAAATTCATGTATCACATAATAAAGTTATCTGCTAAAATATAAACCAGACCACACCATTATTTTGCTTAAAATCACCCAATAATTTCACTTATGTTGAGAATAAAACCCAACTTCTCACAGGACCACTAAAGGCTAATGATCTGGTACCATTTAATTTTCATCTCATCTCCTACTACTTCTTTTATCACACACCAGAGAGCCTGGTTTGCTTATCCTTCAGCCATTCTCTCTTTTCTTGAGGTCTTTTCATTTGTTGTTTGATCTGCCCACAATGCGAAGACCTGACTCATTTGAAAAGACCCTGATGCCGGGAAAGAGTGAGGGCAGGAGAAGAAGGGGACGACAGAGGATGAGATGGTTGGATGGCATCACCGACTCAATGGACATGGGTTTGGGTGGACTCCGGGAGTTGGTGATGGACAGGGAGGCCTGGCGTGCTGCGGTTCATGGGGTCGCAAAGAGTCGGACACGACTGAGCAACTAAACTGAACTGAACTGCCTACAATGTTTTTCCCTAAGATAGTCACATTCTTATCATTCAAGTTTTAGCTAAAATGTCAACACTCAGAATGACCTCTGACCATTCTATTTAAGGGTGTGTACTCTCTCCAACACTATCTTATTTCCTTATTTTTCCTTATTTCCAACTGTACTTATTTATTCGTGTCTATTCTATAACAGTATGACTTTTCAGTTTTATTTTCTTTATAGCACTACCATTTGAAATTAACTTATTTTTGTACTTGTTTATCATTGGGTTTACCCAGAACAATGTAAGCATTATGAGAGTACAGAACTTGTCAATTTTGTTTGCTGTTACTTACTCAGTTCTGGAAATTGCCTGGGACATGTAAGTATTCAGTATGTATTTATGGGAAAAAGGGAGGAAGGAAGAAAGGAAAAATAATTAATTGTTCTTTCTAATTAAGATTACTAAAACGAGTGTTGTCCTCTTAAATGTTTTTATTTCGTGTTTCAAAACTGCCTTCCCTTTATCTTTTACATGCATATAAAGCCTACCTTTTCTACACGGTGTTCAGTCTAAGTAAACCCTAAGTATTGTTGGTTTGCTAATGAGGTATTCTGGTGATGATAGGATAACACTGTTTTGTGTATGTGTATGTGCATGAAATGAATTAGCTTGGAGACAATATATGAAAAGATTATACATGGTATTCCATCTGGCATCTTCTAACTTCCTCCAAATTAGGTTTCATCTCATGCATTTTCAAATTATGATGTTTTGATAAATTAATTAATGCCCCCCCCCACTCCCTTTTATTAGCAAATGGGAAATTAAACATGGGACTGGGTTCCCTTTGCTGAAACTAAATTGAGCTGAGCATTGGATTTGCTCTCCAAGCTATTGCTGCTTTCCTTTACATCATAACCTTATGTTGCAATTTCAACTATTTCTCTGAGATAGTATGCTTAATGATTTACAAAACATATTTGTACAGAAAACTACCAAGAAAGGAACTCTTTTACTTCTTAGTTTATTTTTTTCAATTGCTAACTTGGTTTATGAGACCCTGTTTATTTTCAGGTGTAATCCTTCAGAAAAATGTAGGTCAAGTTATATGTTATTCTTTTTTTCCACCACTGAGAGTTCTGATTTAGTATATTGACAAACGAAAGAAGTAGAAGGCTTTTTTGTTTACTGATCCACACAATATCTCTGTGAATATACAGGGAGAATGTTGTGTGATAAACCCTATTCAAAGAAGGACTTTTTCTCTTTCTACACGGACAGGTTTCTGACAAAAAGAAATGTAACCAGAGGGCTGGCACATGATATTAATACTGCATCAAGGAGATTTTATGACTCTACCATTGATGATGGAATATACAAATGCCTTCACTTCTAGGTGGTTGGCTTGATGATAATATTGGAGTATATAATTAGGACAATACACAGTTTTCATGGGAAAGTTCCTGTGGTTTGTAATTGGGGAAGAATGAGTAATATAGTAAATGAGTACAAGTCTATAACATATACTGACTAGTTCTAATGGTCACATGGATAGTTAAACAATGCATTTGTATAATTAAAAAGAAAGGCAAGGGTGGGATGATTTGAGAGAATAGCATTGAAACATGTATATTACCATATGTGAAATAGATCACCAGTCCAAGTTCAATGCATGAAACAGGGCACTCAAAGCCAGTGCACTGGGACAACCTGAGGGATGGGATGGGGAAGGAAGTGGGAGGGGACTTCAGAACGGGGGACACTGTATACCCATGGCTGATTCATGTCAGTGTATGGCTGCTGCTGCTGCTAAGTCACTTCAGTCGTGTCCAACTCTGTGTGACCTCTTAGACAGCAACCCACCAGGGTCACCCATCCCTGGGATTCTCCAGGCAAGAACACTGGAGTGGGCTGCCATTTTCTTCTCCAATGCAGGAAAGTGAAAAGTGAAAGTGAAGTCGCTCAGTTGTGTCGGACTCTTAGCGACCCCATGGACTGCAGCCTACCAGGCTCCTCCATCCATGGGATTTTCCAGGCAAGAGTACTGGAGTGGGGTGCCATTGCTTTCTCCTCAATGTATAGCAAAAACCACTAAATATAGTAAAGTAATTCACCTCCAATTTAAATAAATTAATTAATAAAAAAAATCAAACCCAAAGACTACAGTAGGTAGCTAGAATTGCACACAAAAGGAAAGTTCTGCAAAGACCTTACTAGATAATAGAAGGGAAAACAAAATGTCTGAGCATAAGTAGCCCTTTATATGAAGGCAGAGTGGCAGAGTCAGCAGGTTGGGAACCGACTATTAAGGTGGTGAACTAGCTTAGCACAAAATAAAATCATGATCGCTCCCCAACTAGTCACCCTCAAAGCTTGCCTGTGGAACATTATTTTCAATGTAATATTTGGTAGTAATAAGGAAAATTAAGTTAATTGATTGTCCCTCTTTTGTAATATAATGACCAAATCCAAGTAAAATTCAAGATCTCTTTTAAGAAATGCTTCTAATAGGAGGGGACATTTTAGTCTGTGTGGCAGATGGAAGAGAAGATTAATATGAGGCAGGAGGCCTTATCATACCTGATAATCCATGCAGTACAGACAAAATTTTTTCTACACTTAGTAAGATTGACCTGGTTACTGCAATATAGAATCAAGCGTTTCAAAGTTGAGAGAAACTTCAAAGGTAACCTAGTCCAAGTATCTGTGTGATACCAAAATAGGTAATTTCCAAATCGAAGAAAGTCTGCAATCTATGTTAAAAAAAAAAAAACAAAAAAAACTTTAACTATGCATACTTGATATCACTAGGTGGGAGGAGGCATGCTAGAATGTGAATGTCATAATGAATTGTTCATAACTTTAGAATGGACAAACATTAAAAACTAGTAACTGTCAGGCATCTATAGGTATCCAGTAAGACATCCTGTATATTTTTTATATTTTTTAAGTCAATTATAATAATGACATCAACTCTCAACATGAAATATTTTTCTTTGTTTATTCTGTTTTCTTTTTAAAATTTAACTTTCTTTTAACTTAGGCTGATTTTGTTGTAGAATTATGTGTTAAATGTGGGCCCCCGTGGTTGATAGTGGGCCAATGCAGAACCTATGAGAGTAAAAATAATAGTTAAGGGTGTTTAATTTATGAACTACTGGTAATTTTGAATGAACTGATGAGTTCAGTCTCCTCTAACTGGACTTTGCAATGTCCTCATCACTTGCTGAAGACAAGTACTTACCTCAGCATTCAGTTCTGTGGTACCTATAGGGCTTTACTGATTGCACTAAAGTAGCAGAAAAATAAATAATTCTGTGTTCATCAGGGTAGAGGCACTGCTTTAAATGGTACCATGTGGGAGACAGAGCATACCTCTTTGCCATAGTGGAACCAGAGTAGAGAGAAAAGTGAGCCCATTAAGTAACCTTGGGGTTCTGTTACAACTTATGCTTTGGTATTCACTGATTTGGGTGAGGGTAAGGAGAGACTTTTAGGCAGGAACTCTTAGTTATTGCTCAGACAGTAAAGACTCTGCCCACAATGCAGGAGACCAGAGTTCAATCCCTGGGTCAGGAACATCCCTGGGAGAACGGAATGGCCACCCAGTCATATATTCTTGCCTGAAAAATTCCATGGACAGAGGAATCTGGTGGGCTATAGTCCATGGGGTTGCAAAGAGTAGGACACGACTGAGCAACTAACACTTTGTTAGAAAGACAAATTAAAATACCTGTATAACCCATAGGAGCACACCTCCAAAGAGTGTTAGAAATTGTTTCCAAAGCACTTGCTTTCTTCAAATCCCTTAGGATTATGCAATGGAAGTGACAGATAGATTCAAGGGATTAGATCTGATAGACAGAGTGCTTGAAGAACTGTGGACAGAGGTTCCTGACATTGTACAGGAGGCAGGGATCAAGACTATCCCCAAGAAAAAGAAATGCAAAGAAGCCAAATGGTTGTGTGAGGAGGCCTTACAAATAGCTGTGAATAGAAGAGAAGCAGGAGCAAGGAGGAAAGGAAAGATATTCCCATTTGAATGCAGAGTTCCAAAGAATAGCAAGGAGAGATAAGAAAGCCTTCCTCAGTGATCAGTGCAAAGAAATAGAGGAAAACAATAGAATGAGAAAGTCTAGAGATCTCTTAAAAAAATTAGAGATACCAAGGGAATATTTCATTCAAAGCTGAGCAGAATAAAGGACAGAAATGGAATGGACCTAACGGAAGCAGAAGATATTAAGAAGAGGTGGCAAGAATACACAGAAGAACTATGCAAAAAGATCTTCATGACGCAGATAATCATGATGGTGTGATCATTCACACTCACCTAGAGCCAGACATCCTGGAATGCGAAGAAAAGTGGGCCTTAGGAGTCATGACTATGAACAAACCTAGTGGAGGTGATGGAATTCCAGTTGAGATATTTCAAATCCCGAAAGATGATGTTGTGAAAGTGTTGCACTCAATATGCCAGGAAATTTGGAAAACTCAGCAGTAGTCACAGGATTGGAAAAAGTCAGTTACCATTCCAATCCCAAAGAAAAACAATGCCAAAGAATGCTTAAAACTACTGCACAATTGCACTCATCTCACACACTAGTAAAGTAATGCTCAAAATTCTCCAAGCCAGGCTTCAACAGTACATGAACTATGAACTTACAGTTGTTCAAGCTGAATTTAGAAAAGGCAGAGAAACCAGAGATTGAATTGCCAACATCTGATGGATCATCAAGAAAGCAAGAGAGTTCCAGAAAAAATCTACTTCTGCTTTATTGACTATGCCAAAGCCTTTGACTGTGTGGACCACAACAAATTGGAAAATTCTTCAAGAAATGAGACTACTAGACCACCTGACCTGCCTCTTGAGAAATCTGTATGCTGGTCAGGAAGTAACAGTTAGAACTGGGCATGGAACAACAGACTGGTTCCAAATAGGAAAAGGAGTACATCAAGGCTGTATATTGTCACCCTGTTTATTTAACTTATATGCAGAGTACATCATGAGAAACGCAGGGCTGGAGGAAGTACAAGCTGGAATCAAGATTGCTGGGAGGAATATCAATAACCTCAGATATGCAGATGACACCACCCTTTTGGCAGAAAGCAAAGAACTAAAGACCCTCTTGATGAAAGTGAAAGAGGAGAGTGAAAAAGTTGGCTTAAAGCTCAACATTCAGAAAACTAAGATCATGGCATCTGGTCCCGTCACTTCATGGCAGACAGATGCAGAAACAATGGAAACAGTGATAGACTTTATTTTGGGGAGCTCCAAAATCACTGCAGATGGTGACTGCAGCCATGAAGTTAAAAGACGCTTACTCCTTGGAAGAAAAGTTATGACCAACCTAGGCAGCATTTTAAAAAGCAGAGACATTATTTTGTCAATAAAGGTCCATCTAGTCCAAGCTATAGTTTTTCCAGTAGTCATGCATGGATGTGAGAGTTGGAATATAAATAAATGCTGGAGAGGGTGTGGAGAAAAGGGAACCCTCTTACACTGTTGGTGGGAATGCAAACTAGTACAGCCACTATGGAGAACAGTGTGGAGATTTCTTAAAAACCTGGAAATAGAACTGCCATATGACCCAGCAATCCCACTTCTGGGCATACACACCGAGGAAACCAGATTTGAAAGAGACACGTGCACCCCAATGGTCATCGCAGCACTGTTTATAATAGCCAGGACATGGAAGCAACCTAGATGCCCATCAGCAGATGAATGGATAAGGAAGCTGTGGTACATATACACCATGGAATATTACTCAGCCATTAAAAAGAATTCATTTGAATCAGTTCTAATGAGATGGATGAAACTGGAGCCCATTATACAGAGTGAAGTAAGCCAGAAAGATAAAGACCATTACAGTATACTAACACATATATATGGAATTTAGAAAGATGGTAATGATAACCCTATATGCAAAACAGAAAAAGAGATACAGATGTACAGAACAGACTTTTGGACTCTGTGGGAGAAGGCGAAGGTGGGATGTTTCAAGAGAACAGCATCAAAACATGTATATTATCTATGGTGAAACAGATCACCAGCCCAGGTTGGATGCATGAGACAAGTGCTCGGGCCTGGTGCACTGGGAAGACCCAGAGGGATCAGGTAGAGAGGGTGGTGGGAGGGGGGATCAGGATGGGGAATACATGTAACTCCGTGGCTGATTCATGTCAATGTATGACAAAGCCCACTACAATATTGTAAATTAATTAGCCTCCAACTAATAAAAATAAATGAAAAAACTAAATAAATAAAATTTAAAAAAAAAGAAAACTGAGCACCAAAGAATTGATGCTTTTGAACTGTGTTGTTGGAGACGACTCTTGAGAGTCCCTTGGACTCAAGGAGATCCAACCAGTCAATCCTAAAGGAAATCAGCCCTGAAAATTCATTGGAAGGACTGATGCTGAAGCTGAAACTCCAATACTTTGGTCTCCTGATTCAAAGAACTGACTCATTTGAAAAGACCCTGATGCTGGGAAAGACTGAAGGCAGGAGGAGAAGGGGACAACAGAGGATGAGATGGTTGGATGGCATCACCAACTTAATGGACATGAGTTTGAGTAAACTCCAGGAGTTGTGATGAATAGGGAGGCCTGCATGCTGCAGTCCATGGGGTTGTAAAGAGTTGGACATGACTGAGTGACTGAACTGAACTGATAATCCATAGTAGCACACCTCCAAATAATGTTAGAAATTGTTTTCATAGCAGTTTCTTACTTTGCTAGAGTTGATAAAAGAGAGAGATAAAATATATCTTCCTATGGCTCCTACTTCTAACATCTATTATCCTCTACTAATAAATAGTTTAAATTTTCCTTTTGGAATGTGGAGTAATCATCCATGGTTTTCTGTCAAGACTGGATCTACTTGTAGGGGGAATAGGCTGGTACTTGTATGGAAAGGGAAGAGCCCAGAAATTTTAAAAAAAAAGAAGGGAAATGGAAGAACTCCTGTTCAGAGTATCATAGTCTCATCAGTCACTTGTGATGATTGAAATTCAGTTAGTAAAGCATAATTGCATTGTTGTTTTATTTTTTTTAAATAATTGCCCACATTAAAATTTAAATATTCCTAGGAAGGGTAATATTAAGTCTTGGTAATCTTGGTAGTTTATGAAGCTACTGGGTCAGACCTGTTTTAGTCTACCATATAGCTAAGAGTAGCTCCCTGCAGAATGATATGTGATTATGTCTTGACAATGTGAAGATTTACTATTTAGCATTCTTACTATTTTTAGATAGTCCAAAGGATTACTTCCTGCACAGTTTGTCATTTCATTGAGGCATAATTGTGAATGATACTTGGTGACATGACCTATATGAGTAATTGTGATTAGGAGGAAGCCTTGTAGACCAAGAGCAGCATAGAAATCAAGATTTGTTGTTTTTCGCTAAGTCACATATGCATGGAGAAAATGTTGTATTTTATGGTAAGCTGTACGTGACAGAGAAATAACAGTGCCTGCGACAGAGTATGTGCTGGGTAAAAGTTTGTCAGATGTTTTAAGCAATTTCCTAAACATTCAGGAAGCAGAATAAGGATACTAGAATATTGATGATCAACAAAAGGAAAGTCAAAAGACTGGAAGAGATTCAAAGGGTAACTAACTTAAGTTCAGCATCACTTTTCTTTTCTTTTTTTTTTTTCCTACCCACACAACTGTTAATGAGTGTTGCAGTATTAAGGTATAAAACTCCTCATGAATATTCTATGTATGTTTTTGTTATTTTTAAAATTCTACTTTTTTATTTTCTCAGCTGGAGAACATCAGTTTCACAGTCTAACACTTCTCTTGATATCTTAAATCTTTTTTCCAGCAACAAAATTGCAAGATTGATAACAATCTTACCTGCCACGTTGTTCATGTGTCATGACACCTTTGATTTACCCATGACTAAAAAGTATATTTGACACAGAAAAAGTGCATATCTTCCATTTTTCTTACCACTTAACATCTTAACTGCAATATAGCTGTGGGTGTCTTTGGATATTAAGAATTACATAGTGACATTTGTGGGCTTTAGATATGACACTCAATAAACTTTGTTTTCACAAATGGCACAATATATAACTGTAAATTTCTGTCACTGCATTTAATTTTTGTAGACTAGCTATTGGCCTGTTATTGAAATCCCTAATATAGAGTATGTGATAGATCATGTAATGTTCTACAGTTAACTCCCTTTCTTTGTCTTAAAATTGGACCAACAAAATGAAAAATAAAAAGAAATGAGCCACATTTGAATTCATAGAAATTACAGATGGTTTAATTTTAGGATTAGACATGGACAGACTTCTCTGGTGATCCAATGGTTAAGACTTCACCTTCCAAAGCAGGGGTTGCAGGTTCAGTTCCTGTTCTGGCAGCAAAGATACCACATGCCTCCCTGCCACAAAGCCAGAACATAAACAACAGAAGCAATATTGTAACAAATTCAATAAAGACTTTAAAAAATAGTCCACATCAAAAAATATTTAAAAAAAAGGTTAGGCATGGATATATAATTTTTTTCTATTGCTTTCTTTAAGGAATGTAGAATTATAGAGTTATTGAAACCCTCAGAAAGCCAAAGGTTAAAACCTAATGAAAAAAAAGGTTTTTGATTTATTTTTCTAATTAATCAGAAAAAAGTTTTTTTCAGAGAGCCTTCAAGGCATTTCCCCTGTATCAGTTGCAGCCAACAATGTACTGAATAATAACGGCAGTTAGAGAATGTCTCTTGAGCACTGCTCCCCAGAGTTCATACTTGCTCTTGACTTTGATAACTCTTATTCTGCATATTCTCCCTACTTAAGCTGCTTAGAGCATTTTAGTTCTGAGAGGAGAAAATACATTGTATTGAATGCATTTTTAAATGTGTGTGAACATTTCTTCTTAGCGCTAAGACTCACATAGCCTCCATTTTTGCTTTTTGTGAAAGACAATACTTGCCAAGTTATTAGATAGTTTATATCTTAACAGACTTTAGAGTTTTAGAACAACATGCCATCAAATTACGAGGAATATATCTAGTAAAGTATCTGGAAGCTTGGTATATAATCACCATTGAGTACTGAAAACCCATATGTCTTTGTAATAGCAAAGTAGAAAATTGTAATCTTAATAAATACACGTTATGTATTTATACCTGTTGGCAGCCTTGTCAGAAACAGTGAAATAGATTAAATGACCTTTTCCTCTTCCACCTCTAGATAATGAATTTTCATATGCCTACCTCCTTCCTCCTTACTCGAAGATGATAATCTTTCATATTCCCCTGAGGAAAAAGAAGCAGTCAAAAAAGAATTTTCTTTTTCACCCTGAACTCTCCTAAATCTAGCAATCTGTCTGAATCTAAAACTATCCACTTTTTCTCTTATTTGAATGGAAGAACAAACTGACTTTGTTCCTAAGGCCAGTCCCTGCAATTGTGAGTCTGTATCACCTTTTCTCAACTATATAAGAGTTAGACTCAGACAGTTGCTTCTTTGTCCCTTGAATCATCAATATTCTCTTTTCCCCTGGATCACTCCCATCAGTATGCAAGGATCTTGTAAAGAGGCTGCAAAATAACTTCTTTAATAACTGTATTCCTCCCCAGCTACCACTCCATTTCCTTTTCCCATGATGCCAAAAGCATGTTGTCTATTGCCTCCTCTGTCCTCAGGGAGCCTTATATTCCCATCACTTACTTACACCTCTACTAGTGACCTCCAGTTGCATAATTATTCAGTTATCAGTCCTTAGCACACAGCTGATCTTGTCTCCTCCTTGAATGCTTTCCCTTTTAAAGAGTATATTCTTGTAGTTCTCTTATTATTAATACCTTACTGTGCATTTTTTTGCTTGATTTATTTTGCTGCATAATCCTCATTTTGCCAGTATGTTTTGCATGACTCAGTGTTCAGTGCTTTGAACAAGTTCTCTTCTTTGATTGATTTCTTAAGGCTTTCATCCTGTATCAGGACTTTAAAACCACATCCTTTTCCATGGTTTTATTAAATATCTAGAGACTGAGACTTGCAGGTTTTTGTCTCCAGCTCTACTTGTTAGATCTACTTGTTAAACATCAAGCTCAAATACTGAGATCCAACGTAATAAGTCCATTTGGATATTTAATGGAAATGTCAAATTCCATGTCTCCCAAGCTTTTGGTGCTCTGGCCTCACAATGTTTTCTCCAATGATGGCCATCTTGGTAAATGTGACCCTTTTCACTGAGTTGTCCAAATCAAAACACTGTAGTCACCCTTGACTCCATTCTTTCTCTCAGACTCTTTATTTTAAACTTTTAAATATATTCTGAATTGGACTACTCTCTCTGTTCTAAAGAACAGCTTGCATCCATATTACTACCAGTGCTTTACTTTTCTTTGTAGAATTTAGTGCTGCCGAAAAGTACTAAGTAGTGTTTGCTTGCTCACTGACTTTTTCCTCCACTAAAATGTGAATTCCACAAAAACAGAAATTTTATTCATTTTGTTAACTGCCATATCTCTAGCATTTAGACAAGTGCCTGACAGAAGCAAATTATGCTCAATAAATCCTTGCTAAAGATATAATTAAATATATGAACACTGAGAGAGTATTTTCTTTTTAGGAGACAGAAGTGACTTTTTTAAGGACCCATGTTTTCAAACTGGAAATATTTTAAAGCCATTTTGAAATAAGCCAATATATTTTACTTGTTGAATTCAATCATTACGGGTTTATATCCTAGAGGGACAAGTATGAGTTGGAAAAAATGTGTTTCTATAGCTAAAGAAGTTTCTGTTTGCACAGTTAGAAGGGTGACTAGGAGACTCAGAAGCTGCCATAGGCCGCTCCTCAGTGACTAATGTCAATTAACCATTCCTGGATTGTCTGCTAATTTTAATATTAATTCAATAACCTAAAATTTGAATGAATTGTTCTTTGAGATTTACCAAAATGACCTTTCAATGTAATTATATTTATACTTTAATTAAATTCAGTATAATTAAATGTATTTGATTTTCCTGATTAAAAATAATAATGCATTATTTAACATTATTTTATTTATTAAAATATACTATCATTTTTAAGTTTAAAAAATTCAGCAAAGTATCATTAAAAATATTGAGAATTGTGCCAGGTAAGGTCTTCAGGTAATAGGAGAAATATTTCCTTGATCTGATAGATCAGCTCTTTATTAAGAAACAGGGATATTGTGAGAGCTACTAATTTGCAAAATAAGAATCTCTTTTTTTAATGCATGGTATATTATTGGCTTTGTTTTTTGGAAAATTATCCTTATTCCTATAAAACAGCATATTCCATTGCTTCTCAATCATCTTCAGATTGAAATATCCTCTGCATGAAGGTATAGGCGTTTCACTAATAATATCCAGATAACAAAAAGGTTATATTGTTTTAGTCTATAATTCAGCTTGATTGATAGTTTACCTGAGTGAGTTTTGGCAATGTCTAAGACAGGATTGCACAATACAGGACTGGCCTAACATGCCAACACCAAACTCATCATCATTTCTTAAAACTGACTATTTTTTTTAACCCCCGTTTCACCCTGTAACCCAAACTGCAAATCTCTACATCCTCCTTCCATACCTACCCATCCTTCCACATCCTATTACCTATATAAAACAGTCACTACAATTTAAAACTTCTACTTTATCACACCAAACTGCCTCTACTCAAGAACAAAATACCACCCATTTTAGGTTCTTATGACCTATTTTGTGAGAAATTAGAAGAGCATTTCTCTCTTCAGGAATCCAGCTATTGTACCTGTGTCTACCAGATATATATATATAGGGAATATATATATATATTAGGAATAATCTTGGGTTACTGTCCTTATAATTAAAAACATAAATACCTTTCTTTATAAAATAAAAATTAAAAATACAATAAATAAAGCATTGTCATCCAATCAAATGATAGGTTAGCCTGTGTGAAATCTAGTGTGCTCCTAAACCTCTGAGGATTCTTAAGGCCTTACGCCTCTCCATTGGACACTGCTTCCAAGAGGAATGTTGGCACACATAATCATTCTTTCTTTCTGTACTGCATCAATCTGAAAGGACACAGAAATGCCTTTTCCTTTTACCTAATGTCTTTCCAACCTCACTCCACAATGCTACACCAAGGCGATGTAAAACAAGACGTTTACAAACTACCTTCCCCATCTGATATGAGTTATGTTACACCACTTTAAAAGTGAAAGCAAGTTTAAAAAGTTGAATGGAAATTACATCTCTCCCACTGTATTCTCCTTATCCATATTGGGACCCATGTGTCATTTCCCAGATGCACCCCAAATTAAAAGCAAGTTTACCATCTTGACATTAAATGACTGTGCAGTGTTCCATCAACCCACTTTCTCATCTACTACAAGGCCTGTGTGAGTTTGAAGCTAGTTCTTTTTGCTTAGTAACTTGGTGAGCCTAAGCAATTTACTTAAACCCTAAGTAAACTTATTTTCTTATCTATAAAATGTAAATAATATTAACATCTGATTCTTAGAAATATTGTGAGCATACAATAAATGAGTAAATCTGAAGCATATAATACAGTGTTTAACTCCTAAAATATGCTCAAAAGGGTTAACTGTTATTATCATGATGAAATACTTTCACCACTAATACATGTTCCACCCAAAGAAACTGAAAAACTTAAGTCAGTATTCCAACATATCTTAGTCTTTCCCACATCTTTGCTTTTGTCCAAGCTTTTTGTTTCCCCAGTCTTCCTTTTTTTTTCTTCTTTTTTTGTAGAAAAAATTCTCTGTACATCCAATTCTTGTTCATTCATTAATGCACAGCTGAAATCAAATGTCATCATCATTAAGTGACTTCTAACTCTATTTAACAGACACATCTTCATACATATGTGCTGCTATAGCAAAACACCACAGACTGGGTAACTTACAGATACGATAAATGTATTTCTCACAGTTCTAGAGGCTGGAAGTCTGAGGTCAGGGCGCCAGCATGGTCTGGTGAGTGCTGTCTTCTGGGATGCAGATGTCCTATCCTCACATTGCACAAGGCCCTAGAGATCTCTCTAGAGCCTCTTTTTTAAGGCAGCGATCCCATTCATATAGGTTCCTCCTTCAGAATGTGAGCAGTGCCCAATCCCCATCAACACTGTCATCTTGAGGGGTTAGGACTTCAACATGTGAATTTAGGGGAAACAAACATTCAACCATAGGAAGATATATCTAACCATTCTTTGGAATTCAGTGTTACTATACAAGTTTGATGAAAGGTACCAAACTTGACTTCAAAAATATAGATATTTATACTTAATTACACTTATTTTGTCTATTAGATTGTATCTTTCTTGAAGACAGATGGTATAGACATTTATGCTTAATTATACTAATTATACTTAATTTTTCTATTAGATCATATATTTTTTGAAGGCAGACTATCCTGCTTCATATACTGGTTGAAATGCCTTACATCCATAAATTCTAAAAAATAAAAAGTACAATAAATAAAACATTTTCATCTAGTAAAACAGTGAGTGAAGTGAAGTCGCTTAGTTGTGTCCAACTCTTTGCGACCCTATGGACTGTAGCCCACCAGGCTCCTCTGTCCATGGGATTCTCCAGGCAAGAATACTGGAGTGGGTTGCCATTTCCTTCTCCAAGTAAAACAGTAGTTTGGTATAAATGCATTATGACAATAAAAGGTAGTGCTAAGATAACTTACAGTATAATTGCAGTAATTGCATTTTCTTGCTTGGGCCAATACTGTTTTTAGTGCCTTTTAATGTTTCCACTTTTCATTCATGTTTTAATTTTCCTTCTATAAAATGTGATAAAATAGTTTCTCCTGACATATGGCATAGCATATACTTATTCTAAATATCATTCAGTTCAGTCAAGAGATTTTTCCATTAACACAATAGTTAAGGAAAAGAGAGAAACAAATTTGGCCATATATGTTTTGGAAATTAAAATATTTTAACCCCATATCTTTTTTTCCACTTAAATGGTTAATTTTATCCACATTTTTAGTTTGGTTTAGTTGACTTTGATCTATAATTTATTATACTATTTGACTATACTATTTGACTAAATTATACTATTATACTATCTTTTTTTAAACTAGATAATTTCCTCCTAGCATTTCATATTCAACTTTTTCTGCATAAATTTCTCTAAATTGCATAATTTTAGTTTTTTTTTAATTAGGTGTCTCTGTGAAGATTGTTCTTCATTTTGTTGCATATAACTACAGTTTATGTCCTATGAAAAGTGAAAGTGAAAAAAGAAAGAAAGAAAAGTGAAAGTGTTGGTCACTAAGTCATGTCTGACTATGAGACCCTGTGTACTGTAGCCCGCCAGGACCCTCTGTCCATGGAATTCTCCAGGCAAGAATACCAGAGCGAGTTGCCATTTCCTTCACCAGGGTTCTTCCCAACCCAGGGATCAAACCCTGGTCTCCTGCATTGCAGGCAGATTCTTTACCTTCTGAGCTAGCAGGGTTCCATGAAGTGTTGCAGAATTTTCTATTACAAGTTGTTAGCATTATTTTCACTTCTCATTTCATCTTATTTTTAAAGCCTTTATATAGTTTCTATATGGTAAATTAAAATTGCTTAAATTTGTCTTTATTTTAATTTTGTAAAGATCAAAAACCATTTTATAGGGCTAAATGGATTACAATTTTCCCTTTTCTCACATTTTAGTCCCACTATCTTAATTTGATATACTTTACATGGAATTTATTATTTACACTTTTATTCAGTTGAACCTCAGAATCTTTGTTCTTTCATTTTTAACACAGTAAATATTGAGAGATATCTACCCAGCTTCATTAACTGAAGGTAACTGCTCACAATTATAGGATTAGGTAAGGGAATCTTAAACAGTATAACTAGATAATGCTTGTTAGTATATATGCATATGCATATGTATAGATTTGTATATGTATATGCATATGTATAAATGCATATGTATACATGTGTTATAAATATTTATTATGTTTGTCTCTATTTTTAAGCATCTGAATCCATAATTCCAATTACTTAAAATGAAACCAACTGAATTAATATTTTAGAATCAAATGGAAGAATTAATTAGAATTAAAAGGAAGT